>NC_133350.1:18129867-18799867 GCF_030506205.2 Paramisgurnus dabryanus
TTGCGTGCATTAGCGATGGATGGAGACAGAGAGGCGGGGAGGGGTGAGCACACGAAACGGCAATTAAACCGCTATGACCCCTGCCGCCTCCGCAGGTCGCCGTGTCGGCCGTAAAGAGAAGAACGGGATGCAAACAAGTGTGCAGCGTTGGATATGATATGATGTGTTTCTCCAACAGCTCTTCTTGTCAGATACAAAACCTGCAACTCTCATAGGGCAAATTCTTTGACTATGTACAAGCATGACATCAGAAAATCCCAGACAGCCGTTCAAAAGTGCCACTTTACCTGTGTGTACTGACAACAGAGGGTATCCAGGGAAGCAGGGCATGTCAGAACACACATGGGCTGTAACAACATTGCAGACTCATGCTTAAATACTCCAACAAGCACTTAGTTTGACAGGCCGCTGACAGAACCATACACGACTCGGGCTTAACAGACTGACAGCCTAAACTAAGGTGTGCTCACCTCCATGCAGTCAGAAGACACCTAAGTGGACAAAAAAAGCACCGGGCTAAATTTGGGATATGAGATAATGCTATTTGTGAGTGATAAATGTTTATTAGGATTAATTGTGCTGCTATGACATCCATTATAGGCGTATAGAGGCTTTAAATAGAACAGGGAGAGGATGGAAAAGCATGGGCAAGGACTTGCATGTCTCATTGAAAGCGCAAGACAAAGAGGCGCATCAAAATTAGTAGCGAAACTTCACAATATGCAGAAACATGCGTGCGTGTATCCAAGCGCATCGATATAGTATTAAGAAGACCTTCAAAATTCTGCACTGATGACAAAGAATAGGGGATTAATGAATGAACCATGACCTCATTGGCCTCCAGAGAGTTTTTCAAAGTGACTAAATGCTCTGGAGCACAATGACTGCACCGGCGCACTGGATGCTTGAGCCATTTATTAAATTATTCCTTCCAATCTGTTTGATGATTTTCATTATTCACACTCAACTGAAATATTAAGGCCTTGAAAAGCCCTTCAAAATGCAGGAAAGAAATGTCTGGAAAAAAACAGGCGGAGAATTAAGAATGCTCAGGTCAAACTCTCCAAAGAAGTCGATTTTTGATTTTTATCTTTTCCGTGTTAACTTCACACAATGGCAAAGCAAATTTAATATGTGGGAGACAAAACGAGGAACTCCAGCTTTATAGGCAAACACAACACATTTAACTGCAATGGATGCGTCCAATTCAACTTAAAACATTCAGAGTAGATATTTTAAATAAATCTATAGAAAACATTCTTTTATGTATTTATGTTAATATAGTAATTTCATTGACGTGGATGAGTAAGGCTTTTAAATATTTAACCATTTCTAAAGGTACAGAGATGTGATGTATTCATTTATATTTATGCATTTGGCAAATGCTTTTATCCAAAGCGACCTACAATGCATGTGAGTTGAGCCATGACCTTTTGCAGGGTTCCTACAGGTTTTTTCAAGATAAATTCAAGTCTTTTTAAGACCTTTTTAAGACCATTTATATAAAAAATTAATACCTATTTCACGTCCCTACCAGCAAAGAAAAACAAAATCCTTGACTTGTGTTCATTTATTTTTCAAATGTGGAATGGGTAAAACATGATAAGCCAAGCAGGTGTGTGTAGTGTGTTTTGGGCCATATTCCATTAGAACCAATACAATTCCCAATAAAACCAATCGAATTTCAGTGATGGTGTCTATTGTTTTGTTTAGCAGGGTCTATTGTATACAATAATATGTATATATTAATGATAGATGAATGAAGTGCAGGTCTAGAGATTATAAATGTGACCGGTTTATGTAGTTTTCTTTCCATTATTTAGATAGAGCAGAAGCAGTAAAAGTGCCTCTCTATTACAGATTAAAAGAGCTTAATCCACTAATTATTTTAGATTCAAAAGTCTAATACTTGCTGTCGCAGTAACTGGTGACTTTACATTACAGTTTTGCGTTTTTTATATCTTGAGTCAGCTTGAGCTTTGCTCGTGCAATGGGCTTGACATTCACCTACAGTGCTACCATCTCTGTGATCTTTGAGCAAGCTTTTTAAATATAAAAAGATGGTTCATTAATAATAATATTATAAAAAAAATGGAGGGAGGAAGAAAGTGCAGCGCGTGGTCGTGACTTTCAAAACAAGCTAGTTGTTATCGCCATAAAAACGGAGGCACGCAGCCTGAAACTGCAGGTGAGCATTAGCGTTGACTGACTCTGATCACGGCCGTTTTCCGATCGACTCTGGTTTTACACACAATGTTAATGGGACCCGGTCCTCCGTGAAAACCTCTAAGCATATAACTCTGCTCAAGTTCAGAAACATGTGACGCTGAACTCGCTTCATGTCGCACCCAATTCATCGAGAAACAGAGAGCACGTGAACGTACACCAAACTCATCGGAAGACACACGATGTGCTCGCACGCAAAACAACAAAAAACACTTCGGATTTGCACGAAGTCGCCCAAACGAGGAAAAATACAATAAGGAGAAGCACAATTTTTAAGACCCAGACATCAAAATTCAAGACTTTTTAAAGTCTTTTTAAGGTATTTTTCCAAATTAATAAATTCGATGCTTTTAATGCCCAGATAGCACACGTACGTCGCGGAGACGTCTGCTAAATATCGCTTCATCTTCTGTAGATCGGCTGCGAACATTGAAAAGTAAGACGTCTGCAATATCTCTGCAAGACGTCTTGGCGAAGTCTTGAAACATTCGAAATCTTTGCGAGCTGCATGCATCTTCTGGAGATCTTGAATCCGAGCAAACGCAGACGAATCAGCTGCTGACCTCAATGCTCAACTCATTTCATTGTTTACACTTATTTCTTGTTTAATTGTATTAAACACAAACAAAAGATAAAAAAACCCAGCTGCATATAATTTGCCAGTTTTTTAAGAGTTTGGATTTATGTAGCATTCATAAAATATTATTTTTATATACCCTACCTCGTATCACGTGTAATATAGAAACATGAAATCATACCCGTATGTATACTGTATGCGTTTAGTCCAGTTTCACTTGCATATTTGGCAGTAAGGACGAGGGGACTCCTGCATTTAAATTGCGTTTATGCTTTAAGTGCAGAATAAAACACTTAAAGGTTCTCAAAGAAAGTACATTGTACACGGAAATAATCTTACTGGCAACATTTTAACAAATATACTGTAACCAATAATGGACAGCAGTCTCTGCACCGTTCTCTAACAGATCTCTGTATAGATGAAGAAACCTTATACAATGTCGAAACACATTATACATGTATTAATTTGACCAGGTATTATCCAGCATCACAGCATGAATTGTTCTGACAAGTTTGTTTACCAAATTTAATTTATGAAACATATGTTCTGAATGTTCATTACATCCAGAGCCTACCAATATACTGCAAAGCTATGACATTTACCACCTGTTCATTTAATCACTACACAAGACCCAGAGCTGGTCATGACACTTTACATTTTAGACTTTGCATGTTCTACATAAAGAAAGAATTCTTTAAAAATGAATGAATTTATAATAAACCTAAAAATTAAAGCATTAAAAACACTGTGATGTAGTAAGTGCTGAAAGTATCATGTGAAACTGTGAATATAATCACAATTTAAATAATGGAGACTGTTACACAAGACTTAGATGCGACTTTAATTACAATACATTCAGTACACCAGGGGATTTTAAACTGTGGGTCAGGAGGACCCACTTGTCGGTCACACAGTAGGTTAAGGTGTGTTGCACACCTTAATGATGCAACAACAGTTTGGCCAAATTAATAATTAACAATGACAATGGTTTTGAAAGAATATACCATAAAATATTTGGTATTGCAAATAAACTTGTATTTACTTTACATCAGTGGTTCTTAATGTTATTCCTGGAGGCCCACTGCCCTGCACATTTTGTATGTCTCCCTTATTTAACACACCTGATTCAAATCATCAGCTCATTAGAAGAGATCTCAATGAACTGAACTGAGTCTGTCAGATAAAAGAGACATACAAAATGTGCAGAGCAATGGGCCTCGAGGAATAACGTTTAGAACCACTGCTTTACATTATGAAATATTATAAAAATAAAATGACTCCACTGAAAGAGAACAAATGTGTTTTACCCCATTAAAAAAATGTATATGTAAAAATATTTTAGTGGGTCTAGAATAGATTACACTTGTCTAATAGGTTTTGAAATGAAAAGTTTGGAAACCCCAGCTTTACACAATACTAGTCTCAATTAAAGTTAACATTAAGTTGTAATATAACTGAAATAAATAGCATTTGCAATTGACAGACATTAAATTAAACTGATGGCAGATGAGGTGTGGGGATGATGCTGGGCCAGAGTTGAATCTGTGCATCTTAGTAGATCAGGGTGGTTCATCCTTAAGTGCTGCATTAAAAAGAGAAAGGATCTAAAAAGAAAAAAAAAAATTCTCTCAAATCAACATTGGACTATCAACCCCAAATTAATAATACTGCAATTACATGCAAACAAACCTGTCAACCTGCAATATGTAAGGAATAATTGACGACGGGCCATTGAATTAGAAAATAGAAAATAATGCACACCTAAGGTGCAATGCGGCACGACGAGAAGCAGAGTGCCGTTACACCGCGGGTGTGCTTTATTTTCAAATAATTCAAAGGACCGGAGTCAATTATTCCTCTTATACCACGGTTACCACAAACATTGCTCTGGTGCCTATTTTTAAGACATTAGACAAGTTAGGTGTGCATTTATCAGAAATGACTTCCAAAAGCACAGTTATCTAACACAGTCTACTGTAAGTGTTTTTTAACATTAAATATAGAATTCTTTTTTTTTCTTTTTTTTGAGAGATACAAAGGACAAAGTCTCTGCTTCCGTGTGACCAATCAATGGTTGTGTTAAAAACATGGGAGGATAATCAGGTCATGACAATTATGTGAAATATTGCGCAGTGTTACAGACAATTCGGATTTCTGATGTTATGTCATTAAATATCCTACCACCGACCTCAATGCATTCCAGTCAATCACATATCACATTTGCGTGTTTACCACATAATGAGACGCCAGGAGAAGTTTGTGCTCTTGTGCCAATTATGGCAGAAAACGGTTACTGGATAATTTAACATTCATGTTCATAAATATTATGTGCTGTAAAAATAGTTTAAAGTTTGTTTGCGGTTCATGTTAGGCTGTGAAAGGCTAGCCACCACCTTGTCTGCAATGTCAAATGATGCATCTCGTTGAGGTTGGTGCTGATCGATCAGTCACAAGTTGAGAGGTCGGATACTCAACTTTGTTTGCTGTTCCAGTTGTCTCGAACACAGCATTAGTTCACAGACTCCAGTTCAGTTCTATCTGTAACAACAGAACACAATGAGAACATCATCACATCAGACAAAGTATTTCATTTATATAAATTGCACCCAAAGAAAAACCAAAATATTAAAAAAATGAAAGATCAAAATCTTCATTTAAACCCAAAGGGGACTAGCATAGTAATACCATTCTCTGCTACTTTGCTTGAGCGGAAGTACAAAGTCTGACGTAGTCAGGCTAAAAGGGGACATGGTCTTTAAATAAAACACCCAAAATGACTCTCTTTGTAAGAGTTTTCAATATCTCCACCACAGTAAGAATTAATTATTTTCTCAATACTTAAACATTAAAGGTCACGTTTTTTCTGATCCCCTATTTCAAACTTTAGTTAGTGTGTAATGTTGCTGTATGTAGTAGCATAAATAATACCTATAAATGATAAAGCTCAAAGTTCACTGCCCTTTCATTCCCATTTCAATACAGCGAACGGCCGGTTTGGACTACAGCCCTCTACTTCCCGGTTGAATGACATCAAAGCAAGTGTGTTTGACTAAACTCCACCCTGGCTAAGCTAAGCTGCTGTCAGATCACAACACACTAATAACAAACTACACAATCAGAACTCATTACGTATTTCTGAAGGAGGGACTTCATAGGACAAAGAAGACACCAGCCTGTTTTTAGGACAGTGAAAGCACTATATAGATAAGTATATTGTGTGAAAAATACCGCATGTGAAACATGAACACATGTTATATTGTGCACTGTAAACACAATCAAAGCTTCAAAAACACAGGAAAAACGGGACCTTTAAAGTTGTTCAGTATTATGGTTGTAATCAATAAAATGACAGGCAATTTTATTTAAAGATCATATCCCCTTTGGGTTTAAATGCAGATTTTAATCTTTCATGCCATGAAGGCAATAACGCCGAAACATCTGTCCTTGTATTGTTTGATTAGAAAAACAGGTCTAAGCACCTAAAGCTGGGAGAGCATGGTGAGGGTGTTGATTGAACTAGATCTATTGACCCCTCATTGATCTCATAGACTATGTTTACACTGTCAGTTTAAATCTGATTTTTGTGTATATCCAATTTGAATGACTGACTGTACACACTGTGTATGACAACTCTTCGTGTTTGATTTGTGTGACCTGATGTGCATTATCTTTTATCCAAAATAGCTGCATTGGTTTATAGCAATGACGTTGCGTTGATGTGTTTGAAATAAATGTGCTTGAGTTCATGCAGCAACAACCAGTTTTCATAAATGAAAAATAAAATATTGTCTTTTTATCCAATTCATCCGAGAAATCATTTGATAATTAAAATAATGTACCCTAAAAAACCTTTCATTTGTAAAACTGCATTCATTACTTTACTAAATGTGGGAAGAGACTCACAGGTGGAGGTAAAAGTTTGGTCTGCACTTTCCATAGCTGGTGCACAGGGATTGTGGTAGGCTAGTGACACAATTGAAGAAGACTGGTTCAAAATCTGCTTTACAACCAGAGGTTGAATTAAACTTTCTTATTGCCTGTCATTTTGACAGATAAGGCTGTAACAAATCTGTCATAATCAATTAGGACTAAAATATCAACAAAATACTTAGAAAATGAACAAAAACAACTATCTGAATCTGTTCGAACTCTAACCTTGAGGTCTGGATAGACAAAGTGAGTGTTTATCTGTGTAAAAGTTAAACCATCATTGAAGACTGATGCAGTTGTCATTAAGGCTGATTTAGTCAGACCTACCCCAATGCCTCTACACAGTAGGCTATCCGCCACTTTTCATTTACACGTTTGCGTCGTTGTTCGCATCGATGTGGATTTACACATGCAGAACGCTAGTAGCCAATGTCCATAGGCATTTACCAATGTAAAATACAATATCAAGGCAAAAGCTGAAAAAATAAAAAGCAGCAGAAAAAACCCTTGTTGGGGGCCAATCACACCAAATGCGTTTTAAAGACGTGGAAACACAAGGTGCACCTTGATTTGGTCACTTTATAAAAAGCAGTGCAGCGCAGATTTTTATATTGCTAGGCAACCACAGAGGCAGCTGTCCTGTCAATCAAATATTGAAGCGTGAGCGCTCTTTTGCTGTTAACTGTCAAATAAGCAGAAACTTTAAAAAGAGGACGCTTGCACTGACTTTGATCGAAGGTGAGAGGTGCATAAACACACAGGAGACCGTAAGTGACTGAAGTACGATTGTTTCAAATAACTGTAAACATCGGTCCCTACAACGGAAGGCCCGCCTCTCCCCATATTCAATTGGACAATGGAAAGACACAAATGACGTTGGGTGCTTTTCCGCTCTTAGCGCTCCTTCAAAAATGCATGTTGCAGTAGAGGGCAAAAATGCAAGGCGTTCAGTGCGCATAAACAGCGCACATAACGCTCAATGCTGCAGTTAAAAAAGATTTACCTCATAGTTAAGACAACTGGATCTGAAGCGTAATGATGGTCTTCAGAAGGCCTCTCATGGTGGCCTTGATTCAGAGGTTTGAGAAGACTACCAAGCACCAGAGCCAGCTAACAGGTGGACCAAACATCAAGCCAGAATTCTGCATGAGTCAGGTAAGCAGAATAAAAGACACTATAAATAAACAATAATAAAAGATGGTCATTAATGACTTAATGCTTTCATATTCATGTTAGTGCTTTGAAAATTATCTTATTTCTTTCAGAATCTTTTGATAATATTGCCCAATGCAACAAATGGAAAAAGCATGCTTTATGACAACCTCAGCAGCAGAACCCATGACTTTCTCCTGGGTAGACGAGAAAAAATAGTTTGGTATCAACACCCATCTAACAATTAAGGTAAAAGATAAAGTTTTATGATCACTGCATTCAGGTTAGAGTATGGGGTAAGTTGACCGTTCTATGGGTGTTCCTCAAATGCAAGGTTGCATGTGGAGGCTGCGTCCATCTTAGTCCTGGCCTTCTGAGATTTCGATGTTAGAAAAAAGCAAGAATGAGATGGTTTAGTTTGATGTCCAAGGCAACGTCATAATGGTTTCCGCCCCAGTGATCATGGCATGAAAACTTTAAAGAGAGAAGTTGAAAATTAGCAATGCATCACCAAAAAAATCCAATAATGTAGTACAGTGAATAAAAGTCATGTATCAACTGTCTTTACAACATGGCTAGTTAAACATTTTGTAATTAAATTAAAACAACAAAATAGAAAACAAGCAGATTGAGATGTCCTTCGACGATGCTTGATGACGTGGCAGCCGAGACATGCAGCCTTCTAGGACGGAGCCTTATTTAAAAAAATAATAATAATAAGGACGGAGCCTTATTTATTTTTATTTTATATATGTATAATGTCCCCCTTTGTATTTCTTATTATTTAAAAAAAATATTAAAAATAATTTTAAAAGGACGCAGCTGTGCGTTTGAGAAACGACCGGAAACGACTTATATGTCGCGAGGCCATCACGTGACCACAATATTTACCAGAAGACCGTTATTTGCTCGAGTACCCTCAACTTTTTTGTCGCAAATAACATTATTAATAACCTGTAAATAATAAATTTTGTACACATTACGTTCCTCTTCACTTTGTAATAGTATGTTTTTTGGTTTAATAGTCGGCTTTAAGTTAGTTTTTCTGTCAGTTTGATCGTCAAAATCTTGGTAAGTATAGCTTGTCATTCCTGGGTTTTAATTGTTAGAAATACGAATTAAAGAACAGATATAACTAATATAACTGAAACAATTAATAAATACAATTATCAAACCACTCCAATAGAACAACGTTAACGGTTTTGAGTGGTTTCTAGGAAAAGGTCTGAATGACAGTAACGTTATCCGTATAAGGGCCATTTTAACGTAACGTTAAAGGGCGGGAAAGGTTTGAGACATTTAATAACTCTATTAAAATGGCTGGTTTATCCCCACCAGTGCGTAACATGTGAAGTTAACGTTACAACGTGGCTTCGGGACTTTGCAGCGGCCTGAATAGCAGTGCATTGATAAACGTTAATAAGCTTTTAATCGCGTATAGAACATTAATATACGACGATCATTCTGTAGATCGACTAACTTACATGCCTGCATAACAACATATATTCTGTTAAAATGGTTAACTTACATTGACACTGAAACTCTGCCGTCAGCACTGTTGCTTCACCCGTTGGAACATCCTACTAGTCTAGGGAGTTAAAAATCGAGTTGGAAAAGAACAAAAAATCGTTCTGCGATCGTTCGACACGACACCCAGAAGCTGCAAAAACCGATTGAGGTTACACTCTACTGAATTATCGCAACGTTGAGTGCAGGCAGCCCACACATCTTTCAGATGTGTTCTACTTCATGCTGATCTACACGCAAACCGATCGTGACATCAAGTACCGCGAGATCAAACCTTTTCCGGGGCTTTCCCAAACTCTCGCGGTACTTTGATGTCATACCACGTGCTGTCTGCGCATCTCGGTGTTAAGTCGAACACACCTGAATGTATTTGTTGGCTGCACTCCCTTGCGCTCAGTAATGTAGGTGTAACGAATTAAATGTATTAAATTGATATTATATAAATAAATATTGTAATAAAAATCTTTATAAAATGATTAGCTGTCATTAATAAATTAATCTTTGATTTGAAACATCACTATACGTGAATTAACCCTCAAGTTATGAAATGCCTAAACATCAAAATGGTGAAAATACAACAATGTATATTTGACCAATTCAGCATTTATTAACTTTTGTCTTTTTAAATTGACTTCAGAAAGTTATCTGCAGCCACACATCCACTGTATACCAAGTTATGATGAACAATTATGAAAATGCAAAAGGATTGATAGATCAGTAAACAAGCAACAAAAAGGTAATATCTTAATAAATTTCTGCTTTTGTTACTTATTCATGTATTTGATTTACATAGTTCAAAATCAAACGTTAATAATTATAGGGTTTCAACTTGTTGCAGCTTTACAAAAAATGTAGAATTTGTAGGAGCGCATGGACATCTGAGTAACAAAGTCATATTATGCAGATGGGTGCTCATGGTGGCCTCCAAATAAATACATGGACAGGCTGCTAAAGAGGGTCAGGATGATGGAGATGCAAGAGCCAAAGACAGCACAGACCAAACACCAGGCCAGAATTCTGCATGAGTCAGGTAAGCAGAATCAGTTAAACTGTATAAAATAATTAATTAATAGACAGTACAATTAAAAACACATTATTTTTCATAGCTGTAAAAAAAAAAAAAGAATGAAACAGTACCTGCATTTAAGTTTCCAGCCTTTTTCACAAAGTTGCCGACAACTGGAAGAATGTCCCAAATTGCTGCAAAAAGAAATTCAGTAAGTCCTTATAAAAGAGACAGTTTAAAAAGTAAAACGGCTTCATTTAACTTCAAAATACCCCTAAATCCTTAAAGGAACACGCCCACATTTTGGGAATTTAGCTTATTCACCGTATCCCCCAGAGTTAGATAAGTCCACACATACCTTTCTCATCCCTGTGCGTGCTGTAACTCTGTCTGATGCAGCCCCCGCTAGCTTAGCACAAAGACTGGAAGTGAATGGCTCCAGCTAGCATACTGCTTCCAATAAGTGACAAAGTAACGTGGACATTTTCCAATTTATGTGTTGTGATTTGTATAAATTCACTACCAGTCTTTTGTTCTAAGCTTAGCTAGCAGGGGCTGCGTCAGACAGAGTTACAGCACACACGGAGATGAGAATGGTATGTATGGACTTATCTAACTCTGTTTGTTTATTTGTAAATGTAAAAAATGCAGCTAACCATTCCCAGCTCCAGTGGGCAGGTTAAAGAGTATTTCTTAATATGAGACAGAAAACAGAAACACATTTTTAATGGCATTTAAAGACAACATACCACTTCATACAACTAAATTTTCTGTTTAATCCATAGATTGAGTAATTTTCACTCTAGAGACCCTTGGGTGACCACCAAGGACGAATGCAAAGTAAGTGACCTACAAAACAAAAACATTAATCTTTTACGACTGTTTCGAGATAAGTACTCTGCATATCTACAGCAATATGCAGATTCTTGAGTAAGAATTTCTCTCAGACAATATAGATCATATTTGTAGTTTAACAATTTCTATCATGTTAAAGTTCTCACATAAAAATTGCTAGTCTAAGAATGCTACAAGAAACCTGTTGTGCAACTTACCTGCTTCCCATTTACAGCTCCAGTGAGTGTCTCTAAGGTAGATCCTAATGCAGATGGATGGAATGTTGATCCGCCTAACATGCAAGGTAAAAGAGCATTTGATAGCATAGTGGATAAACAAAGCTTTTTTCATTTTCAGAGCATTTTCAAAAACAACATAACACTTGCTATTACATTGTTATATATTACATGACCATGTCTAACTCTGATTCATACAAAACAGATTTTCTGTACCGAGAACTTTGGATGACCACGTTTTCAAAAATCTGACCTCAATTTTAGTAACCATTTAGATATTTTAGATGTAGTCCGAGAGCTTGCTGACCCTCCATTAAAAATGTATGTACGGTATACTGTTCATGTCCAGAAAGGTAATAAAAACATCATCAAAATAGTTCTTGTGACATCAGTGGGTCAGTTAGAATTTGTTGAAGCGGCAAAAATACATTTAGGTCCAAAAATTACGACTTTATTCGGCATTGTCTTCTCTTCCGGGTCTGTTGTGAACCGTGTGCATGACACTGCTTCCGTACGATGCTGTTGGCTTGTTATCTGGTGCACCCAAGCTTTTTTTTTCCGTTTACAGTCTGAGAGACGCTGTAAACAAAACAATCTTCGCAAACATGTCTGAGGATAACACGTCAGCAGCGTCGTACGTCAGCAGCGCCACTGTGCACGCGCATTCGCAACAGGCCCGGAAGAGAAGACAATGCTGAATAAATCGTTATTTTTGGACCAAAATGTATTTATGATGCTTCAACTAATTCTAACTGACCCACTGATGTCACATGGACTACTTTGATGATGTTTTAATTAACTTTCTGGAAATGAGACAGTATACAGCACATACATTTTTTGGAGGGTCAGAAAGCTCTCGGACTAAATCTAAAACATCTTAAACTGTGTTCCAAAGATGAACGGAGGTCTTACAAGTTTGGAACAACATGAGGGTGTGTCATTAATTACATTATTTTCATTTTTGGGTGAACTATCCCTTTAAATGGAAAACACCACAGCTTTCCAAAATGTTACTATGTTTTTACCTTAGACGAATTAATACATCCCTATCTTTTTTCAATACGTGCACTTAATCTTTGTACAGTGCATTGTGAATGTGTTAGCATTTAGCCTAGCCCCATTCATTCCTTAGGATCCAAACAGGGATGAATTTAGAAGCCACCTGACCCAACCCTTTCATGTTTTCCTTATTTAAAGACTGTTACATGAGTAGTTACACGAGTAAGTATGGTGGCACAAAATAAAACGTGGCGATTTTTTTAAGCGGATAAAAATGAGAACTATATTGTATGGCAAAAGAGCACTAAGTTTGCAGCACTTCGACCTCGGCGTGCAGTAACATCATCACTCCTGATTACTCCACCTCTCGCTCAAACTCAAAAGGGGGGGAGTAGTCAGGAGTGATGATGTTACTGCGCGCCGAGGAATGAATGGGGCTAGGCTAAATGCTAACACATTCACGACGTGCTGTACAAATATTAAGTGCATGCATTGATGAAAGATAAGGATGTATTAATTGATCTAAGTTGAGGTAAGAACTTAGTAAAATATTGAAAAACTGTGGTGTTTTTCTTTAAAAGCAGCACCCCTATTTATTTTGGGTGCTAAAAATATTTGCCACAGACAGTTAAGGCCTTATGCTGCATTTATTAGAAGGCGTTCCCAATTCTGGTTGTCCTAGTAAATACTATAAACAAACGAGTAACAATCCTCTCAGTAAATGACAAAAGACGGATGACATGAACTTCACTGCTTCACTCTCATTGGTAGTTGCTCCCAAAAGTCCTTCATCAAGTTGAACTTTACTCAAAGTTGTGGCATAGCTGGACATGCTCACTTCCTGTTGTCAATGGTCACAGTTGCTCATGTTGCTTAATGGGGCAAAGCTTTCATTGGAATGAACGAGATTGTGTTGCTAGTCGCTGGCGGTGTAAAAGCAGCATAAGTGTGTGTGTCTTTAAAAATATATCAAATGCAAATTACCTGATCTAACATTCCCAGCTACAGAGGGCATCCTTTATTCAGTCCCTAATGCAGATGGTTGGAGTGTTGATCCACCTAACATGAGGGGTAAAAGAGTGTTTGTTAGCATAATGAGAAAGAAAACAGAAACACATTATTAGTGGCATTTAAAAACATAACACTTGTTTATACTACATTTTATGTTCAATCCATAGAGCACTCGTTTTGAGTCCTGAGACCCTGGGGTGACCACCGTGAACAAATACAGAGTAAGTTACCTAAAAAAACAATAAAAATATTTATTTATAAAAAGTTCTTATAAAAAAGCATCATCATTAACTTGCATGAAGTGTTACCTTACCAACATGTTCAAGGAAGGTGCAGGTCTGATGATCCATCCAACATAAAAAAACAGTACATTTATTCTTGGTTACTGTTTATCTGTTGTAAAACAGACAAATGCAGTTATAAGAATTTTACCTAAACTTCACACCTATTTGATTCTTAAGTTTAAATAAATCAAAATAATGCATTTAATAGTAAAAGCATTTTAAAAGCTACACTCCTAATTCATTTATCTTTGCCTTTTTGCAGCTGCAATAGCAGTCTTGACGGTACTAGGATGAATGCAAATGAAGACTAACCACCTGACATCAGCTGTCCAGTCTCTTGTGGGAAGCAGGTGCTTGTTACCCCAAATACGGATGAAGAGTGACGAAGAGGATGATGACTTTTTGCTCAAACATCATCTGAAGATCTTGACAGGCTGGAGACAAAATTAACAGACTGAGGGTTTATACAAAGAATCTTACTCAGCCAATATTAAAGATAAGATATTTTTACAAAATGTTCTTTTCATTGTTTAGGATGATTTTATGTAGAAAACAGTACATCACAAAAAAGACTTTAGCTGGGTTTTCACAGGCAGAGCCTTACACACACACTAACCACAATTATAAACGCAACACTAACACAGATTTAGACAGATTTGTGAATAACATTTGAGAGAAATAGGCCTTTTGGGGACATAGAAAATATTTAAGTTCAGCTCATGAAATGAAAAATGGGGGCAAAAACAAATATTAACAAGTGTAATACAAATATCAACCATAATACTGATCGTTTTAAAAAAGTAAGCCACTATATCTTTCTAGAATCTTACACAAGACTCAGTTACATGAACGATCAAAATAAATTAACGTCAGACAGGTGGGCGAAAGATCAATATTAAAGCATGAATAACTGTTATCAACCCAATTTCGAGGTATTATTTCAACCCAATTTCGAGGTATTATTTAAATGATCCGACAGCAAACAGTTTATTATTTAAATGCATTATTACTACATACCTTAAGCATGTGTTCCACGCCTTTCTTCTTCTTGGCATTGCGAGGTCAAGCGGATGTTGTTATGTAGAATCATGACCTTGACGCAAAGACGCACATTCGTAATTTATTTAACAATGACAACACTTTCGGGTAATTTTATCTTCTAGATCCTAATTAACGCTATGAAGAAAGAACAGCCTTTCACGATTATTTCCTGGTAATTTTTTGTAATGTTTTATTTCAGAATGGAGATTAATAAAGCAGACGCGGAAAGGTTTTTATTATTTTAAATATGTTATGTTTATATGTTGTTGTTTTCGCATACTGTCGTGTAAAATGCATCTTTAAAGATAAATGAATGAAAGTTTTCATTGTTTAATTTGAATAAATGTGTTTTATAAAATCAACAACTGCCTGTTTTAAGATCAATTGAAAATGGTGTTTTAATTACTTAATATCGACGACACAGCATGCATGTGTAGATGTGTGTAGAAATAATTTGCTGTAGTTTAGGGCAATTCAATTTGTTAATGAGGGATCTTTTAATCTTACAAACATCTGGGAAAGAGCGGCTTACCGTCTTTTTAAGCTCTTCTAAAGATCTGGGAAAGAGCGGCTCGGCATCTTTTAAAGCTCTTCTAAACATCTGGAAAAGAGCGGCTCGGCATCTTTTAAAGCTCTTCTAAAGATCTGTGAAAGAGCGGCTTGCTGTTCTAACATCTTGTAAAGATCTGGGAAACGGCGGCTCGCCATCGTTCTAAATAACATACATCTTGTAAAGATCTGCTGGGTGTCTTGCAAACAGCTGGGTCGGACGTCTCGGCGACGCCTTCCAGATGAGCAAACGCCCTATATAATACGTCTTCCAGACGAAAAAGAAGACATCGCGCAGACATCTCCGCGACGTACGTGTGCTATCTGGGTGCTTTTTAAGACGCCACGGGAACCCTGTTTTGCTATTTCTAAATTAAGATGGAATGCCAGCCCAGTCTCACAAAATTTCGTTATATAGTCACGTAATTTTTTCCGCGATATTCCTAGCCAGTCTCACGAGGTTTCGTGATAGTCACGTAATTTTTTTGATAATTCTTTTGTGATAGTTTCACAAATTTCCAAGTTTTTTGGTGATTGTATAACGAATTCCTGTTTTCGTGTGATTATCACGTATTGGTTACTCAACTGCTTTTTCCTATTTTTAAACCATTGCCGCTTCTGTTAAGGGTTAGATTTGCATTAGAATTTTTCTTAGATTTTTCTTCTAGATTTTTTTATACGTCGCCTGGTGTTAGGGATGTCATTTTATGTAAATCTAACCCTAAACTGAAGCGACAATGGTAGGAAATAGGACAAAACAGTTGAGTAATCAATACGTGATAATCTCACGAAAACAGGAATTCGTTATACAATCACGAAAAAAGCAAAAATTTGTGATAATATCGCGAAAAAAGAATAAAAAAATTACGTGACTATATAACAAATTTCGTGAGACTTATCACGAATTTCCGCGTTTTTTCATGATTGTATAATGAATTTCTGTTTTCATGTGATTATCACGGTTACTCAACTGTTTTGTCCTACTTTCTTACCAATGTCGCTTCGGTTTAGGGTTAGATTTACATAAAATGACTTCCTTACCCAAAAGCAACTCTTACCCTAATGCCAGGCGACGTATAAAAAAATAAATCAGAAAAAATAATATAAACCAATATATAAAGTGACATTCTAATGCAAGTATGACAATGGCAATGGTTTAGAAATAGGAAAAAGCAGTTGAGTAACCAATACGTGATAATCACATGAAAACAGGAATTTGTTATACAATCACGAAAAATGCTGAAATTCGTGATAATATCACGAAAAAAGAATCAAAAAAATGACATGACTATATCACAAAACCCTGTGAGACTGGGTAGGGAATGCATAACCAATAGTCACACATTAAATGCACTTAGATGATAGCATGTGTCATTTAAATTTGAGGTGTCTTGGGGGCAACGTGCCAATTCAGATCCCGCCGTTCTCTGCCAACTTCCTGTTGACAACGTTAACGCCGATCATTTAAATGTGACATGTTCTCAACAAGAGCAAATTGAATTTGTGGAGCACTCAAACAAACGTGCCTTCAGGGGTTGTGAGTGTGCTATTGTGCCTTCCCTCAAGGCAAAAAGAAAATGAAGCTTTATGACCTCTCGCTTTCACTCTTTCACTCGCTCTCCCCCGAGGAATGGCGGCATGGATCGTCCCCAGTGTCGCGCAGATTCTGTTTAGCAATCGTTCTGTCTTTCTCCATTGTTTTTGCATTTCCCGTCGTAATGGGCTTGGAAAATTCCCCCCTCGCGACTGAGTAAAACATAATTCCCTAAGGCCTCTTTCAGTACAGAAACAAGTTCGGCTGACCCGCAGACAAATAAGCAAACAGAATGCATTCGGCCAGAACGCAGATTAATAAAAGAACTCTGGGATTTACAGACGGACTGTATATTTGGAAGAGGAATATTATCATAACCCTGTACTGTATATCAAAATAAAGTCATTTCACCCAGCCTTGTTTAACTCCAAATAAGGGTCAAATTCAGACTAATATTCCTCATGTAATAGTCCACAGGGACTTTTACTGTGCTTATTTATGTACTGAGAAAACTGTCATGACACTTGATTGATGTCTAACTGTCTATGAACTTTTAAATCACCACTGTAAATATAAAAAAAATTACAGACCATGCTTCTTTATAGCCATGAATGTATCATCATCTGCAAATTGCCATGTTGTGGAACACAAAATATATTTTTTCGAAAAAGCATGGCACTTTTTTTTGCATAAGCTGCATTTGAGTCACTGAGTCTAGAACAAATTATGTAGATGCATTTTTTTCTGTAACTGGATGAACAGATTTTTTGAAAATATGTCAAACTAATTTAACTGAATATTACTAAATATATTTCTCTCATAAACAAACCAAAGAGTGTAGTGAGTGAGTAAATATATCAAAATATGAAAACTTACATTTGTTCTGTTTCTATGCACAAGCCTATTGTATGGTTTAAGAAAACTAAATCATAAAAAGTCATATGTAGCAAAAATTGTGGATCTCTTCCTTCTGTAACTCGACTGCCTCGGTCCCCATTCATTTTTATTATATGTATAAAAGTGGACAAAAAACACACACTTTATGCTCCTCGGAATAAAACTAGAAAGTCATACAGGTTTGGAGCAACATGGGGGTGAGTAAATAATGACAGAATTGTGGGTTGTGGGTGAACTATTGCTTTAAGGCCAATGCATGGTTTTGAAGTAAGGGGATTTAGTGCTGCCTCAGAATAGTCAGATGGGAATGGTGAGGGAGGGGGCATTCTGTGAGAGAGTAATCAGGCCCTCATGCAGAGTCTTTGTGACTGGTTAGAGCCCGGCTTCCTGTTCTGAGAGGCAAAAGGTGCCTCTCGCTATTGATGCAGGGCACTCAGACAAAGAGGGCACATCGGAAGAATGCCGAAAATTCAAAGGCAGAGTGGTAGATCTCCACTGGTATCAGCTATTCAATAGAGCAGTGAAGGAAGAAGCCACAAGGAAGCCACTCAAGATACATTTAGAAAGAATCGCAGTATTCTCATTTAAAGAGGGATTTATTGTTTTCCATGTTACTGGGTTTGCAGAATTACCCTTAAAATATAAAAATAAATATGTCTGTCTGACTGTCTCTCCATCCATTTATTGTCTGTCTGTCTGTCTATCTGTCTGTCTGTATATCCATCAATCCATCCATCTATCTATCTATCTATCTGCCTGTCTGTCTGTCTGTCTGTCTGTCTGTCAGTATGTCTATCAATCTATCATCTGTCTGCCTGTCAGAATTACACTTAAAATATCAAAATGAACCTGTCTGTCTGGCTGTCTCTCCGTCCGTCTATCATCTGTCTGTCTCTCTGCCTTCCTCTCTATCTATCTATTGTTTGTCTGTCTCTCCATCTGTCAGTCTGTCTATAATCTGTCTGTCTGTCTCTCTGCCTTCCTATCTATCTATCTATTTATCTATCTATCTATCTATCTATCTATCTATCTATCTATCTATCTATCTATCTATCTATCTATCTATCTATCTATCTATCTATCTATCTATCTATCTATTGTCTTTTTGTCTGTCGGTCTGTCTCCCTCTCAGTATATCTATCAATCTATCATATGTCTTCCTGTCTCTCTGCCTTCCAGTCTATCTATCTATTGTCTGTCTGTCTGTCTGTCTCTTCATCTGTCTGTCTGTCTCTCTACCTTCCTGTCTATCTATCTGTTGTCTGTCTGTCTGTCTCTCCATCCGTCAGTCCATCTATCATCCGTCTTCCTGTCTCTCTGCCTTCCAGTCTATCTATCTATTGTCTGTCTGTCTGTCTGTCTGTCTCTTCATCTGTCTGTCTGTCTCTCTGCCTTCCTGTCTAAATATCTATTGTCTGTCTGTCTGTCTATTTATCTGACTGTCTGTCAGTATGTCTATCAATCTATCATCTGTCTGTCTGTCTGCCGTCCTATCTATCTATCAATTGTCTGTCTATCATCTGTCTGTCTGTCTGTCTGTCTGTCTGTCTGTCTGTCTGTCTGTCTGTCTGTCTGTCTATCTATCTATCTATCTATCTATCTATCTATCTATCTATCTATCTATTGTCTTTATGTCTGTCTGTCTGTCTCCCTCTCAGTATGTCTATCAATTTATCATATGTCTTCCTGTCTCTCTGCCTTCCAGTCTATCTATCATCTGTCTGTCTGTCTCTCCATCCGTCAGTCCATCCATCATCTGTCTGTCTGTTTCTCTGCCTTCCTGTCTATCTATCTATTGTCTGTCTGTCTGTCTGTCTGTCTCTCCATCCGTCAGTCCATCTATCATCTGTCTATCTGTCTCTCTGCCTTCCTGTCTAACTATCTATTGTCTGTCTTTCTGCCTTCCTGACTATCTATCTATTGTCTGTCTGTCTGTCTCAGTGTTAATTTCGTTGACGAAGACGATGACGAAAATTATTCGTCAACGAACCTTTTTTCACGGACGAAAACTAAATAAAAACTAAATAAAAGTCAGATATGATGACGAAGACTGTAACGAAATATAACTGACACTTTAGTCAACGAATAAAAATAAGACGAAAATGTTAGGGAGGGACGAATGGAGAAGAGTTCCAATCAGAGCAACTCATTTTGTGGGACAAGTTGGGAAGAAATCCAATCAGAGCGAATCTTTGAGGGTAGGTTGATCTACGCAGGCAGTAGAGGCATTTTAAAAACCCGCGGCAAAGTTCGTTTTCACAACAGGTTGTTTACATTATATTTAGTTGTACAGTCTTCGTTACCCAGCTTTGGCTGATTTCAGTTGACTTTGCTCGTTAGCAACACGCTAACCCGATCCGAAGACATGTCTCATTAACAACAACAATGTCAGAGCTAGCGTCTAATCTGATCACACTTTAAATATGACAAGACGACAGCCTGTAAAGACGACTCATCCAGAAATACATGCGAAGGTAAACATGCACGCTAAGGTTATTTATAAGATAAACCACCGTGTTTTCACTAAGCTTGGAATAACATTAAAAAGGAATACACTTCTGAACTGTATTGATTGTATTGGATTGTCTGAATTAATACTGAGTAAATATTCAGTGTCCTCAAATTGAATGAAATGTGTAACATTACTATTATAGTATATGTTGTGGTTTTACATGACTGGACAAAGTGCGTGTGTAAGTGCGTGTGTGTGTCTCTGTCTATGTGTCTGCGTGCGTGTGTATCTGTGTGTGCATGTCATTTAGGGAGAATGCATATCTTTTTCAGGGACCATGTATATTTTTTAGGTAGAGCGGGCCTTATGCTTATTTTATGTGATATTATCTTTTGTGAAAAAGCCCCGGTCAGTTTTTTTGACATTAAGAATAAAATAAAATACGTGTTTTCTATAACAACTATTAAATCTGTCTTTGTATTGCATATTCAAACCTTAATACCATTCCATAACAGACTAAAAAACTTAAGACTAGACTAAGACTAAAACTCTTATGATATTTCGTCGACTAAAACTAGACTAAGACTAAAATGAACATATCATACCAATTCTAAAGTCCCTTAACTGGCTGCCAGTGTCGTTCAGAATCGAGATGAAAATACTGCTGTTTGTTTTTAAATCTCTAAACGGTCTGGCACCTACATATCTATCCGAACTTATAAACATCTATCTACCTGGAAGGTCTCTGAGGTCTACGAGTAATTTTAATCTGGTCCAGCCTAGCTCACGCCTAAAGTCAAAAGGGGACCGTGCCTTTGCAGTTGTTGGTCCTAGGCTTTGGAATAGCCTACCTCTCTCCTTGAGATCTCTATCCTCTGTATGTCAGTTTAAACATAAATTGAGGCTGTATCTTTTGGAGCGAGCATTTACCTAAATTTCATTTTATCTACGTCTTTTTTAACACTCTGAATGTTTTATGTATTGTATGGTATTTATCTTTTTGCCTCATGCTTTGTGAAGCACAGTGGTCAACGTCCGTTGTGTTTACTGGTGCTATATAAATAAAGGAAAGAAGAAGAAGAAGAAAATATTTCAGATGACTAAAATAAGACTAAAATGGTGTGTTATTCAAAAGACTAAGACTAAGACTAAATCAGAATTTGCTGCCAAAATTAACACTGGTCTGTCTCTCTATCCGTCAGTCCATCTATCATCTGTCTGTCTGTCTCTCTGCCTTCCTGTCTATCTATCTATCTATTTATTTTCTGTCTGTCTGTCTCTCTATCCGTCAGTCCATCTATCATCCGTCTGTCTGTCTCTCTCTGCCTTCCTGTTTAACTATCTATTGTCTGTCTGTCTGTCTGTCTATCTATCTGCCTGTCTGTCAGTATGTCTATCAATCTATCATCTGTCTGTCTGTCTTTCTGCCTTCCTGTCTGTCTATCTATTGTCTGTCTATCTCTCCATCCGTCAGTCCGTCTATCATCTGTCTGTCTGTCTTTCTGCCTTCCTATCTATCTATCTATCTGTTGTCTGTCTGTCTCTCCATCAGTCAGTCCGTCTATCATCTGTCTGTCTGTCTGTCTCTCCATCAGTCAGTCCATCTATCATCTGTCTGTCTGTCTCTCCATCAGTCAGTCCATCTATCATCTGTCTGTCTGTTTCTCTGCCTTCCTGTCTATCTATCTATTGTCTGTCTGTCTGTCTCTCCATCTGTCAGTCCATCTATCATCCATCTGTCTGTCTCTCTCTGCCTTCCTGTCTAACTATCTATTGTCTGTCTATCTGTCTATCTATCTGCCTGTCTGTCAGTATGTCTATCAATCTATCATCTGTCTGTCTGTCTCTCTGCCTTCCTGCCTATCTATCTATTGTCTGTCTATCTCTCCATCCGTCAGTCCGTCTATCATCTGTCTGTCTGTCTCTCTGCCTTCCTGCCTATCTATCTATTGTCTGTCTGTCTGTCACTCTATCCGTCAGTGCATCTATCATCCGTCTGTCTGTCTCTCTGCCTTCCTGTCTAACTATCTATTGTCTGTCTGTCTGTCTATCTATCTGCCTGTCTGTCAGTATGTCTATAAATCTATCATCTGTCTGTCTGTCTTTCTGCCTTCCTGTCTATCTATCTGTTGTCTGTCTGTCTGTCTGTCTCTCCATCCGTCAGTCCATCTATCATCCGTCTGTCTGTCTCTCTGCCTTCCTGTCTAACTATCTATTGTCTGTCTGTCTGTCTGCCTATCTATCTGCCTGTCTGTCAGTATGTCTATAAATCTATCATCTGTCTGTCTGTCTTTCTGCCTTCCTGTCTATCTATCTGTTGTCTGTCTGTCTGTCTCTCCATCCGTCAGTCCATCTATCATCTGTCTGTCTGTCTCTCTGCCTATATATATCTATTGTCTGTCTGTCTGTCTCTCCATCCATCAGTCCATCTATCATATGTCTGTCTGTCTCTCCGCCTTCCTATCTATCTATCTATTGTCTGTCTGTCTCTAATTAAATTAAAAATGAGTGTAAGAGGGATTTAATGTTTTCCTTTTTACTGGGTTTGAAGAATTACTCTTAAAATATCAAAATAAAGCTGTCTGTATATCTCTCTGTTTGTCTCTCCATTTGTCAGTCTGTCAATCATCTGTCTGTCTCTCTCTCTGCCTGCCTGCCTGCCTGCCTGCCTGTCTATCTGTCCTACTGTCGTCTATTGTCTATCAGCCTGTCTGTCTGTCTCTCTGCCTGCCTGCCTGTCTGTCTATCTATTTTCTGTCTGTCCATCCGTCAGTCCTTCTATCATCTGTCTTTCTATTGTCTGTCTGTCCATCCGTCAGTCCTTCTATCATCTGTCTATCTGTCTGCCTGCCTGTCTGTCTGTCATTTAATAAGAACTTAAAACAAACCATATGATTACATCTAATGTGACTAGTTTTATACAAGTCAAAAATATTTACATATTGATATATTGGATTACATCAATATCTCTAGCAAACCAAATATCTCACCATTAGCATCCCTATTATAAGCAATGTTGGCATCTGGCACAAGAGCTAACCATATAAAATAAAAGCAAACATAATAATTCACACCAAGACTCGCTTACATACAAAAAGTCCCACAACTCTCCGCAGCAGTACCTTTACTCTAAATTCCAGATGATGCGCGCCTCGCCACCCCAAAGTACCTTTTGTATCTCTGTGCACCAATGCCCTCAGAAGTCAAAGTCGATTTCTTTCTTCTTTCAGACAGATACAATCTTGACTAGCCTATTCAGAGGCCACTGGCTGCTCTACGATGGCTGGCCTATTATGACGCTATAATATAACCTCTGGCAACATCATCACTGTAGTATCACAAAGGTAATAGGCAGAATTGAATGAAGAGATGGTCCTTTATGCTTTCCCACTCAGACATAATTCTCTTCTCTTTGCCATTTTGACACCATCATTCTTTCGCCCCTTCCTTACTCCCCCTTTTCTTCTCTGTCAAGCTACAATACTTTTATTTCTTTATTTTTATGTGCGAAAATACACAATACTTAAACGCTATATACAAACATATACGTTCTTGCTTTGTGTCCTGTCTCTTATTCTTCTTTTTTAACTTCCAAGGTCACGCAGGACAACGAATGCCACCGGTGTGCGCGTGAATTGTGAACGCCACTGGCGGCCATTGCCTTGGTTTCCAAGGCAACGCACTAACCATTAATTTTCAATTAAAGCAGACAAAGAGCTGACAGCACAGGCTCTATGGAAGATGTCAAGAATCTGGATTAATATACGACAAGTGAGTATAATTGTCTGTCCATTTTTTTTTAAAACCTCATCTATGCTATCATTGAAATGTGAATGCTGTTGATAATTTGAGGGGTGTGCTCTGTGTTTTTCCTTTTATCGAAGAGGCATATGATGTGCATTTCATAATTAAAAAAAAAAAATTCTGGTCCATCCTGATACTTTTTCTTGAGGGTAGCAATTATTTGTATTGTTTTTGCTGTTATTTCTGGCCGCGCCGAGATCTATATGCAGGCAGTCGGGTGTTTGAAAAGCAGACAGGCGGGTTGATGCAGATCTGAACACTCTGTAGGTAGTGATTTGCTGTCCATCACGACAAAGCTTAGCATATGCGATGTGACAGCCACATCAGGTAAAGATTCTCCTAATCATTAACTACATAAAAAGCCTTTTTTCCAAAAAAAGATGATGTGTACAAACTTTATAATGATACTCTCATAAACTAGGCTACTTCAAACTCATGCTTTAATACAGTGAAAAAAGCTTGTAGCTTTGTTACCAAGCCCTCATGTTTAGAAATCTTAAAGCGCCTACAGCCTTAGTGGCGATTTGTTTGTTTCAAAGAAAACGGTCTCTCGCTGAGCAGAAATAAAGCCACGGCACAAAATGTTATCAAACTTTCACCTGTTCTGCTCAATTACGGCTCTGTGAAACAGGAGCCCTTTAATGGTCTGTTATCAGACGAGTCTGCATGTGGGCAAAGTGGGCAGAGAGGAAGTTGTGGCGCCCAGGGTTTATTTTCAAAATCCCCACCTCTGCATTTGTGTTTTACTGTAGATAACGGCAGGCATCTTGCAACTAATGACAAAGCCAGACTAACACATAGAAGGAGGGGAATTAAAAACTTGCATTACAATTCAGGAATTATGATGTCACTGAATATTAATGACAATAGTGAATGATGTAAAGGATTTGAGAAAACACTGATAAGCAAAGATGTGTGGAACACAATAAAGCCACCTACTGTTACCAGATTTCTTACAGGAGAGAGAAAACTCCCTCTAAGCTGCTTTACCGTCTTTTACTTTTGTGTAATGACAATATCATTTATCAAAATATATTTTTTGTGCTCAAAAAAAGAAAGAATTTCATACAGGTAAATAATATTAGGATGAGTAAATGATGATAGAATTTTCATTTATGGGTGAACAAACATTTTTGTATAATAAAACATTTTAGTAAATGAAATATACTTATAGACAAACATGTATAATAAATGCAAATGCAAAAAATGACATTATTTATCAAATTTTACAGTCACAGTTTACAATAGCTAACTTAACAATTTGCTAACATTAGTTAAAGGTGCATTGTGTAAATTTCAGGAGGATCTTTTGACAGCAATGCAATGTAATATACATAACTGTATTATCAGTGGTGTATAAAGAGCTTACATAATGAACTGTATTGTTTTTATTACCTTAGAATGAGACGTTTTTATCTACATACACAGCAGGTCCCCTTACACGGAATCCGCCATTTTGCGCCATTATGTTTCTACAGTAGCCCTAAATGAACAAACTGCTTTGTCACTACGTTGTCTCAGACGATGACATGTTTGTCCTGTGATCGGTACCGTAGCTTCTCTATGTTATTCGCAAGGGAGGGGTGCGATACGCAACCTCACCACTAGATGCTGCTAAAATCTACACACTGTACCTTTAAAGGCCACGTTTTTCCTGATCCCATTTTTTCAAACTTTAGTTAGTGTGTAATGTTGCTGTAAGAGCATAAAGTAAATAATACCTGCAAAATGAAAAAGCTCAAAGTTTACTGCCAAGCAATATATTTTCTTTAACAGAATTCCCCTTTCAAATCGAACAGCCGTTTTGGACTACATCCCTCTACTTCCCAGTTGAATGACGTCAATATAGGAGTTTTTGACTAAACTCCGCCCACAGGAATACGTCAGTCGGCAGCTACGTTCAAACGGCTATGCTAAGCTAAGCTGATGTCGAATCACAATACACTAAACAAACTACATAATCAGAACTCGTTACGTATTTCTGAAGGAGGGACTTCATGGAACAAGGAAGATGCCTGTTTATAGGACAGTGAATGCAGCGCTATAAAAATAAGTTAATTGTGTGAAAAATACAGTGTTTTTTAAACGTGAAACATGAACAGATGTTATCGTGCACATTGTTAACACAATCAAAGCTTCAAAAACACCGGAAGAACGGGACCTTTAATGCATTAGTTAACATGAACTAACAATGAACAATACTTCTATGTATTAATCTAGTTCATCTTCTTTTTTTCTAGCATAATTAAGCCGCCACCCGTTTGGACCAATCTTCACATCAGGAGTGTAAAAAGCTGCCTCTGTAGGCGGCTTGGTTGGTTTTGAACAGAGCAATTGTTGCACAGCAACACGGCCAAAAAACATTTAGAGAATTTCAAAAATTAAAATAGGTTCCAGTAAATGGGAGTTAAGAAAAAGAGATGGTATGACATCTACATAGAGCTCTCTGTGCCGTTGCTACAGTACCTCATTAAATCAAACAGTCCCAGAATTGTCCCATAAATGATTCCAGCGGTCCCGTCTTACTATATTAGAGCTTATAATTAAGGTAATTACTTTCAAAGAACTCATAATAGGATTCTTCTTTTTTTTTAGTCCCGGCTCGGCACGGTAAATACAATTAAATATGTGTCGCCCCTTAAACGACAAACTGACCCACATTTCTCAGCTGTTTGCAGCAGAACAGAGTGACTAAGGGGACGATAATGGGGGGGAGAGAGAAAGAGGGAGAAAGAGAGAGAGAGGAAAGGCTATAATGGCCAAGCAAACTGCTTCATTATTTATCAAAAACATGGAAAATGAAGCACAAGGGTTTGATGATTAAAGTCTGAACTGAAACCTCTCCGAACAGTTTGCTTAATATTTAATCACCTATTAGCTGCTCCTCTTCTTCTTCCTAATTAATTTTATGTAACAATCATTTTCAATTCACATATTTAATTTCCCACCAATGTACCTTTTCATTTAACATGTTTTGAGTGTTAATCTGAAAGCCCTGGAAATACAGATGTGCTGATAAAGTTAGCAGATGGTGAAGTACCTACGTTTGTTAATAACATTGTAAAAAAAAATTAACATAACTAATTTCTCTCTTTCTTCCTTCATTTCCTTTCCTTTCCTTTCCTTTCCTTTCCTTTCCTTTCCTTTCCTTCTTTATTGATTTATTTTAGCATTTTATCAACAGATAAAGGATGTATCACACACACACTTTAAAGGAAAAGTCAAAGCAATATTTGACGACACTTGACCATGCGTCAATATGTTGACGCGGAGGGTATACCTTTCGCGTCACTTTTTGACGAACTGGGGACTTCAATACTATCAGGTACGCGAAATTCTCTTTCCTATTTTCTTACCATTTTCTACCATTTTCGCGTCGGTTTAGGGTTAGATTTACATAATGACATCCCTACCCAAACCTATCCCTAACCCCAATGTCAGTTGACAACTGTTTAATTTCGCGTACCTAATAGTATTGAAGTCCCCAGTTCGTCAAAAAGTGACGCGAAAGGTATACCCTCCGCGTCAACATATTGACGCATGGTCAAGTGTCGTCAAATATTGACGCCATGGGTGTGAGACTGTGTTGTTTTTTGTTGTTGATGTATTGATAAAGCAGCTATTGATACAGTATAACAAAAAGCCCTTTTTTAATCCACACGACAAAAGTCACACAAGTTTTCAGCAGCATATACTGTAGGTAGATGAGGACTGAATTTTAAGACTGAAGCAAATGGTGCTCGACTGGACCAATATTGCAATAATATTAATAAAAAAAGATGTTAGACTTTGTTGAAATATCTGAGTGGTCTGATGCTTCAAACACAAACAAACAGATTCACTGCATTGCCAGATCATGTCCAAACACATCAACAGACCTCTCTCCAATTTCCTCTCTCTCTCTCACTCCTGCTCTCGTCATCAGGGACTCTGCCCATACTCTGATTTGCATGCAGGACATGGACGTGGCTGGAAAGTGCCGTCAGGCCACAAAGGCACCTTGGCAGATAATGAGTGGCGTATTCCAGGTACAGCCCCGAGTATCGCTCCTCATCAGGGGAATTTTCAATTAAGGGATGCAGATTAATAAAGCATAATTGTGAGCCTCAATCTACCCGTGGAGAGAGGGGGAGGAGGACGGCATGAACGAAGCCCTGCAGACAAAACCACACCATCCTTTCTGCAGTCAATGAAACCGTGTGGCAAACGTTTAGTGATAATGTACAGAACCAGCACCTGCGGTTATGTAAGATAATGGCTGCATGTAGGCAGCGAGTTCGGGAGCCAGCGTGAAATAATTCTGTGTTTATCTTGTGTGTTGTGAATGAATGACACACATAATAAGCATGCATGCTCTGTTTGAACAGTAAACAGTGCTGAAACAATGGTTATATTCTGATATATAATTCTGAGTGATACAGGCTGATACAGGTAGGTGTTTTTTCAACTTTCGCCCCTTGTGAAGATTTTAACTGACCCAATCTAAATTATAATACACCTTTTACTATTACAAGGATTTATTTTTTTCACTAACCACATTGAATAGTGCATACACACTCATATCAGGGGAATCTGAATTCTGAAATGTCATTTTCAACAGAATGTCATTTTCATCACATCTCAAAATGATGGTGATGAATATATTATTTTAATAATAAAACTCTAATAAGTACTACATATATTTATACCACGGGCCTGTTGAATGCTTTGTTCTGATTGGTTGAGACATGTTCCACAGGTGCTATTTACAGATTTTTTTCTGTAAAACACACACCTTGTAAAATGTCTTAAAGGGATATTTTTGTCAAAAAATGAAAACTATTCCATACTCACTCCGAAACCACCCGAGTTGCATGTCCATCCTTTTTTATACAAACACATATTCAGATATTTTTGAAAATGTCCTAGCTCTTCCGATAACTGCGTCTCTTAGACTTTCAGGCGAAAGTATCAGCGTAGTGTATGCACTTTTCATAGTGAAGTATGACAAATGCAGAGCGTTGTTTTGCTCCCTGCTCCATACCTCCGCATATGAAAAGTGCGTACACTACACTGATACTGTCACCTGACTGCAGAGGAGTCTAAATGGCTGCATTATAAGAAGCTAGTTATTTTCGTTTGTAAAGTTTTAACCCCGTTTAATCCCACATTTTTTCTTGGAATTTGAATACATGCAATTTACTCCTTAGACCTCCCTAACACACAAACTTTATGCCTTCTTTGATTTTATGTTGGCTAAGTTAGTGAAATATTATTATAAATTGGAAATCTATATCTGGGACAAAGGTAAAACAATACAATTAATACATAAACTGACAATAGCTAAAGAAACTAGACTGTTAAGAAATCCCTTTTGCACTTACATTTTTAAGTTAAATCAAGTTGAATTTATTTCAACTTTCGTAAATAGTAAGTGGTTACTATTGGGAGTTAAATGATAAAAATAAGTTGAATTAGCTTAAGCTATTTCAATTGTATTCTTATAACTCCTTACTAGTAAGTTCAAATTAATTGTAATTCTTAGTTGAGCGCAACAAGGAATTTTTACAGCGTATATTGTGCGAAACACACATTAGTTATTACACTTAAAAATGAACTTTCACTTTTGCCAATTTAACTTAATCCTTTCATGTTGTGATTACTTAAAAAAAAAATCAATTTAACAATGTGAACATAATTTAATATAGTTCATTTAACAAAAACGTCTTGTCAGCTTTACTTAAAAATGATTTGTTCAGCCAACATAACATTGTTGCATAAAAGTAACAGATTAATAAAACCAATACAGACTTGCATCTCAATTAATGAGGATTTTGCACTGTATTATGGGTAATGTTGTTCTCGTACCCGCTTGCAGAAGTGTAGCACCATTAGAAAGGTCCATGAATAATAAGTGGCCAATAAACTTGTTCTAATGTATTTTAGAACAAAACAAACAAACAAACAATGAAACATTGCATTTCAAATATGTTTGTGATATGTTTGATAAACTATCATTTAAAAAAGGTCTATATACTGTCAGAAATAAAGGTACAAAACTGTACCTTTTCTGTCACTGGGGCTGTACCCTAAGTTTCCGTTTGATAACTTTACAGGAATACAAAACAGAATACAATTTTGGATAGATTACCGTATCTTAAGGACCTACATTGTTAGAAAAAAGTCAAAATATGTATCCTAGTTGTCAGTGGGGCAGCCCCCTTTAAAAAGGTAATTGTATGGACCATTAGGTACAGATATGTAAACATTTAGTACCAATATGTACCTTTGAGATACTAATATGTATTTTTGAGGTATTACTAAGCTTTCTTTGGTACTAAATGAAAGGTTTCATTGAGGTACTAAAATGAAATCCTTAGGTGCAAAGCTGTACTTTTTGAAAGGGTACAGCCCCAGTGACAGAAAAGGTACAGTTTTGTACCTTTATTTCTGAGAGTGTATGATGAGTTGTATTTTGCAGCTGTGTTATTGACTTAGTAAATCCTAATTGAAGGGGGTGTAGTTTATAAAATGGGATTATGCAATTATTTTTTGTCATCATTAATTAAATTTTTTATGTACAATGAACTCAATTGTTTGTTAAGTTTACTTAAACTTCTTTAGTAAAATGAACTAAATTACCGGTATTGTTTGTTGAGATTACTTAAACAAATTGCGTGGAACCTGTTGACCTAATATTTTTAATTAAACCCAACATTTACTTTTTTTGAGTGCTGCTTGATTATATGTGCAGGATCAAGTAGTTGATATTCTTAAATTTATAAATGATATTCTTTTTGACCGTCTACATGTGTGGATTAAAACTCGATTTTTCTTCCTATTAAAGCTCTTTTCACTCTGAAAGTCGTTCACACCTACTAACAAAAAAGCCAACTGACACTCCTTATCCGTGTTGATCTGCTATCATACACTGTACATCCAGAGCGAACAGCTAGGTAAACATCTAACACCTTTAGCAAAGCTACTTGTTCGCTTAGTCAGAAGTTTAACAAGAGGACAAGTTGTTTTCCTTGTTGGTTAGTTCAGAAAACATTCCATTCCCCTCCACTCCCTTGGCCTGTCACCGAACAATGTTTGCTCTAAAGCTGTGATTTATCTTAACACTGTAACACACACTGCACAGGCTCTGTGTCGGAGTCAGCCTGTGAGTTTGCACACAGAAACACACCCACACATTTACTTGTAAACACATTCATACATGTACGTGCACATCCGCTCACATAAAACGACCAGCACAAATGTCTGCAAACTGCTCACTATAAACTAAGCGTTTTTACATCTTATTTGATGAATAATCAAAGCTCGAGAGTTTGTGGTTTTTGTGTTATTTTTAGGGATTATTATCACGGATATGTATAACAAGAAGCTACGACTAATCCTACAAATACTTTGAGCAAGTACAACAATCCATTTGTAAAGACCTTATAAACTACCTTTCGCAAACGTTCACATTGGCCTGTCTTTGATGTGCATTTAATAAAACAAAAGCAGGGATCTGCATTTTACGCAAGAATGACACCTCACTCACCTCTATGTGAGAGGTACAAGTCTGCGCCATGTTTCCCTTACCGTGATTAATGAGTGCATGTGTGTGCGCTTTTGCCCCGCGTGTGAAAAAAAGGAGGGATGTGCAAGAAAAAGCACCAGGCATCTTTATTCCCCCTGGGGACATGGGGCAGCAGAGCCCAGAGGAGACAGCGCTGCCAAATGACTGACAGGTGTTCAGGCTGCTCGGGTTAGGACTGGTTTAGTTGACTACAGCGCAGACGTAAGAGCGCACCTCTGGGAATGCAATGCCACACTAGTCTGAGTCTTCTTATCTGAAACAAGTTTTGCCATTTTTGTTATAAAGATTTGTTTGACTTGTGCAGGGTCTGTAAAAGCGATTTATTATGTTCCTGCACCCGCTTAGTGCCCATTTACTCATTTACAGCACTAGCAAGGGGGAGTTCAGAGATCTGTGGTATTACTGCATTTACAGACTTCATCTTAAAACTCACTTAAAACTATTTAAGTGTTTGTTCAATGAACCTTCTATGTTCTTTCTAAAGTAAACATACACATATCAACAAATCATCAGATGACAGGACAAAAAATAGAGGAATGTTCTGGGTTTAACTTGCCCCCTAGACTTCTATTGTATGTGCATTACTTGAATAGCATTTTTGTTTGTTTTTGCAAACCAAGGGATGAGGCAAAATTATTTTTCTGGCATGCTCTGGATTCCTTTGAAAGCTCATTTTGTACTAAACCTGGAACACTGAAAATTCAATCTACCTAAAAACAGTTCTTTATATGAAGAGTTTGGTTCCAAAACGCGATAAATGCCATTTTTAGTTACAGTACCACCAAAATCAGTATTGTAGTATTAAAAAGAAAATTCTTAATTTTACGCAAAATCCAATAATCTTTTCTCCCTTTTTTCCCTAAATGCGATAAACGCCACTCCTCCTTCTCTGCAGAACCCAATAAATCCGTCAACAAATCACAGCCCACCATTCCGCGCATTGTAAACAACAATGGAAGCGCGTTGAATACACACAGAATCCTAGTTTTCCTCATCTAATTTGTACTTCGTGATCAACAAACAAACAAAAACAAAATAATACTTTTGATGGCATTGATAAACCTGTGGTGCTTTTCTGTGGCAGGAAAGAAACGTAAGCCATTTGAGCACTTGGGCAAAGAAAAATGCCGGCTGTTGCTTTTATCACACGACAGCATCAAGCTTCTGTCATGCTAACAAATTCACCCCAGGGGATCTTATGAAAAACTTTCCATTATTTTAGTCAAAGTCAACAAAAATCGAGCAGGACCAAAACATTTTACAGCTGATGGCTGTCAAAATAGTTCAGCGACGACGTCCCAAGGATGACAGCAGCAATGACATTGTTATTAATATGACAAAGTAAGTGTTTTAATTAATGGCATTAATGTTTATTTTTAATCAGTAAATACCATACTCAAGTAAATGAATATAAAATGGCAAAGATGGATGCACATTTATATATTGATTCAATAGATGTATTGCATTTTGCTGGAAATATAATCAGTTTTTATAATAAATCTTTGAAAACCAAATCATGGAATTGAACATTTAATGTTATTATAACCTAAAGATGCTATGTGAAAGTTTGTAACAAAAATAGTGGTTTTCATCTTGTCACTTTCTTGGTATAGAAAACTATTTTTTACCGAACTTAGTCAAAATGGATTTATTGCGTTTTGGAACTAAACTCTTCATATGTAAACATTAGTTAAAACCTGAATAAAAAATAGGTAACACTTTACAATAAGGTTGTTTTGTGAACATTAGTAAATGCATTAGCTAACATGAACTAACAATGAACAATACCAGCATCTATTAATGTTTGTCCAGGGCTCGCCAGTGAAAGCATTTCACTTGCATTTGCAAGTACTGCAAAGGGCATAAACAACTGGAAACTCAGCATTTGTTACAGGCGATCCTTACCTCAAACTAGATGACCATTCACATTTCATGTCATTGCACGCGTAAGTTCATTATTGTAAATGTAGATGCGCGGCAAGTTTAAGTTCAGTTTAGTTTTATTTAAAGGTGACATATTATGAAAATCTGACTTTTTCCATGTTTAAGTGCTATATTGTATCAACCTAGAAAATGTGTAAAGATCAACCCAGTAACTTAGTTTTGGTAAACCATTCTCTGCAAGCATGTGAAAAAATAGGTCATTGAAATTTGGCTCCCATTGTGATGTCAGAAGGGGATTATACCACCCCTTAATCTGCACTATTCCACCACGGCACTGCCATTTAGTGCAGATATCAGCTCATTTGCATTTAAAAGGACACGGTAAATTTTTGCTCACACCAATTTTAGCAATTTTAACATGTTATAATAAGTTATATATATGGTATTTTGAGCTAAAACTTCACATACGTATTTGGGAATACCAAAGATTTATTTGACATCTTTAAATCTTGTCCATCTATAAGTCTTGTGAAATGTCCCCTTTAAAAATTGACAAGACAGGATATTGCAGCACAAAACCCTGAAATGTGTAAAACTTACACATACAAAAAAAATATGTATAACTATTACAAATATTTAGTTACAAATATTTATATTATTTATTATTTGGGCTATGGTTAGATGTCTATTAATCTTAACTGACAGTCCACATTCTGCTTTGTTTAAGCCTAGACGTCTGGGCTGTGTTTGGACGGCTATTAGATGTCTTTTAACTCATAAATAAACTCATATACAGTAAACTCAAAAACAAACACATCTATTCCCCACTAGCAAACACATATATCTGTGTTACATGAAACACAATCTCACTGCAATTCGTATGCATTTTATTTGGTGGATAATTTGTATGAAATCGTACAACCAAATTCGTGCGTTTTGTTCAATTTCCTTTTACCGTGTCATTTTAGGTTTGAGGGGGTATCATTATTGTTTTTATTTCTAGTAACTGTACATATTTGTATGATTCATGTCATATGAAATCATACAAATGTACAAATGTCTGTGAGATCAGGTTGGCTTTATCAGGAAAGCATCTGGAGACTTGTGCTTATCCAAACACTCAGATTCAGCCAAACAAACCACAGGAGCAAGTGCTTTTTACATGTGTGTATCAAATCAGCTCATCTCTGATGAAGCCACACAAACATCTCTATTGCTCTCTTGAGTTTGCAGTAAACACCGATGTGTTGACTGGCGGAAAATTCATCCACAGGCCTTTAATGCTTCATGATTCATGTGGAATGAGTACCGCGAGCATCTTCAGCATCGCTGTGGGAGAACACACACACACACACACACACACACGGCATGTCCTGACAAAGACTTGTAAATATAATAAACTGTTTCTCAATACATCATGGGCTTTAATCTCTCTCTCTCTCTCTCTCTCTCTCTCTCTCTCTCTCTCTCTCTCTCTCTCTGCACAGATGTTTCGATAAAACAGTTAATTATTGAGAGTAAAAGTGGATTTTTGCTCAGTTTTATCACAACCATCAAGGGAAACGGATTTCGCCAAAAGAATGACATCACACCGCATGCATCCACACGCAGCCCAACAAACAGATACAAACACAGCATGTAACATTAAGTTAAAGTCATCAATCTGATCTGACTCGAATGTGTGATGAAGTCAAAAGAGATCTTTATCTCCACAGCTGCAACAATGCAAAGCTAAGCCATTATGCCAATGGCTAGGGATGTTGCTTTGGATAAATACATTTAATGACTAAATGCAAAATGATTATGGGGTGGTTTCCCGCACAGGGTTTAAATTAATCTGGGAGTAGACCTTAGTTATTTTAAAACAAACATACCTTACAAAAAACATTACAGGTGTGCATCTTGAGACAAAACAATGGCACTGATATATTTTAAGATATGCCAGTGCCAAGCTGATTTCAGGTAGGAACGCTCAAACAAACATTTTAGGCTAGGCTAGACTCAAAGTGCACCTATTTCATTGCTCAAAAACAATATTTTGTGTATTTGGTATAATACAATGTGTTTGCGAGGTTTATGTTTAAAAAACACATTATTTTCCACATACAGTACATTTTTGTAGCTCCAGATATGCTTTTCTCAAACGCATTGATTTTGTACAAAATGTCCCTGAATGGCCAGCTAATCTGTACGTTGTGATTGGCCTGAATACGTCAGCCGGAAATGTGTCGCTCTTTACCATGTTTGAAAGATTCGGTCACAATGCAATGCTGACAGGAGTTAATTTAAAAAGAAATTTGCGTTGGAAACGATAAACTCACCTCACCGTTTACTTTGGGGTTTGTACCTTTTGCATATCTTTTACATGTACTAATGCACACTTACGCAACAAAGGAAATGTAAAAACGTGAATCGGACAATAGTTGCTCTTTAAGCCCTGTCTGGGAAACTGCCCCTATGTTATAAGGACTAAACGCCACCTCCATCAAAAATGAGATAATGATATTAACCAAATGCTCTCAGCTCGCATTATATTTTAATCAAATACCTTTGCTTCAAATCCACTTAATTCTGGCCTCAGGTCATTAAAAAATACTTCTTTGTTGGTAGAATCAGATAAATGCCAATTTTTCAGCAAAGCCCTCTAAGTGCACAGAAGATGAACTGGATGAACAGCGTGATTGTGGATCACATTCAAACTTGTGTCCCTTCTGAAAAAAACACAATTTGTGTGGTTTCTTCATTTTCACATTCTGACTTTCATCATTTGCAATCTTTCTAGTTGCATCTTTAAGGATTTTGCAACTGTTTACTGTGTTGTGTCCAAATATTTTTTTAGAAGTGGACTGGTTTTTGCCAAAACATCTGGCTTGCACTTAGAGGGTTTTGCTGCGAAAGACGGTCAAATTAGTTAAATACCAATTAAGACCAAAGTGATGTTTTTGAAAATAAAGCATTTCAGTTAATGACTAATACATTTTCATTGCCAATAAAGTGACATGTCAAATGTACTTAGAGGGTTTTGCATCTGAACTCTTCAATTAAAATTGAAAACAAGAATCATGTTGTTAATATTATTGGTGACTCTGTTGGTGAAGAATTACACGCTTAATCTTTAAAGCCAATGATAATAATGTACAATGCAGGCTTTTCTATAAGACAATTAGTGGTTATATTCAGAGAGAACAAATGGATAAAATAACATTTTAATCAAGCAATTCTCAGTTGAGACAATATTGGAATAACATGTAAATAGATTTGGCATCGTAAACAAGCAGGGCGGAGGATCATAACAGGAAGGGGGCATATAATCAATCTGTGTCTACACTGAAATCTCAATTATATATTCACAAGCATTCTCCATCATTGTTAGTCTTTAATTGATTTATAATATAGAAACAAATTACCTTTGCATGAATGTAAATTACACCTAAATGTAGCGTAGCAGTTTTGCATTTGATGATTAAATATTCCCAGAAGATTCGGGGATGTTTGCTGCAGCTGCCAATGAACTTGTGTAGCATTATTAAGTTAGCAATAACTGGCTAATTTCCTCGTGTAAACATTTGTTAAAAGGAATAAGCAAAAAATAGATGTGACACCTGAATCGCATCAATAAACACTCCTGGGAAAGGTGATTCGTGTGAGGGAGACAGATGGAGAGGTGGAAAGCCTTGTATAATTCTTAATACTGATCTCTTGTCTCGCTGCGGCTCTTACACCCATCCTGCACACAGAGGCAAAACGCTACATCTCAATTGACTCCAGGGAGAATGTTTTATTTGTAACCACCTGCATTTTCATCTCTCACGTGTCCTTAAAAGCCTGCTTTTTGTCTCTTGCACTTCTGATAGATGCTATTATATTTTAAAAAGCTTATTATTATAACTTCACTTATTGGGAACTCACAATTTCAGCAGCCAGGAACAATACACCCGCTTTCTTCCACAGATCACGGACAAAAGATGAATAAATATATTCCCCCCCCCCCCCAAAAAAAGAAACGATAAAGATAGGCAAATCCTCAGAACGAAATAAAGTCGTGAGGAGATAATGGCACGAAATATATACAGTATAGCCAGGTGTCTCTATTCTTTATGTGCAACAGCAATAGATAACAATAATAAGTTAGTTGGAAATGTCTTTGTCGGCGAAGCAATGCAGCTCCTCTACTTTGAGGCTTAACCAAAGAAATGAAACCGGACACCTTTCAAATACACAGCATGCCGGCATCTATTCTTTGTGGTCCAGTTTGTTTTATTTTTCAGTATAGAGGACCGTGCATCAAGGGATTTGCATGAAAGGTTTAAGTATTTAAAGAAAGATGGATTTCATTAGGAAATGAGGTGGAGTTTTTAGATAAATAAATACGAAATTGTATTTTAGACTCAATAACTGGGCTAAAGTTATCTGGCTGAAGATATCCATAAACTCATCTACTTTTATTTAGTTGCTGACCCCAATTCAGTCTAATAACATTAAGAGATTTACATTACCTACAGTGTTTTCTGCAAGTTTTAATTTAACAGAAAAGCAATGACACTCATAAAAACTTTAATAACTTGCTATTTTTGGAACATATATTTATGCTTTTGCATTAACAGTATTACCACAACAATACATTAAAGCATAATCTGAAATTAGATGTAAGTTTTTTTTTATATTAATATGTTCATAGCATTGCTTTGAGAATAACAGATAACACATTGACAGTAACAGTCAATAGCTATGTTTTCATCCACCTTTTTTTGCACATTTTAAAGCATTCCATAAAAACAACGCTGGATGGAAACGCCAAGATGAGCATAAATTCCAAAAATGCGCATAAAAAAACAAACAATAAAGTTGGATACATTTCTTATCCTAAAAGAAAAAATGAGCATGAACTATACGATGGAAAAAGTTTAACTGAATAAATATGGCCTGATCTCACGAGAATTAGTACATATTTCGAGTTGGCTAATTCGCATGAAGTCATAGCCTACAAAGTTAATTGTGCAAAAATGTACAAATCTCATAAAAAAACAACAAAATGAAACCAAACCCTAACCCTGCACCTAACCCCAACGTCACAGGGGTCAAGGCAAATCGTTCAAAAACTTATGAATGTGGTCGTATGAATTAATACGAATAGGAAAATATGTATGAATTCTTGTAAAATAGTGTTGATAAATCCCAAAATGTGCATCAAAAAGTCACGTGACGTTGTGCGTTCGATGGCATCAATGGACTAACCAGTTTACTGAACTTATTGAACAGCATCTAAAATACGGTTTTAAAAGTTCTGAAATTAATAGGTAAAATCTGTCATCTTAATGGTTCAGTAATTTTACTTTACAGGACTTTCTTAACTCGTAACTTTAAAACTCAAACAGCAGGGATCCACATCCAAAAGCAGATAACAGGTGTATAATGTTCGTGGAACAAACTTAACTTTCGGTAAACTCGGCAAAGAATTAACAACAACAGAGTCCTTCTGGAGTAGTTCATTTCTGATAACAAGTCAAATTAACAACAAGTAGATTACCTTAGTTCATTTATCATAGCTAAAGCGTATCAAAAATGACACTAAGCTAACTTTACTGTGTAAAATATGTACTATATATTGTATACAATGTCAACTATAAATGGGCTGCCAAACCTCCCTTCACAAAGCGGTTATCCATGATCGCTGTCTCCCCTCGTCTTTAGGAAACCAAAATATTCTTATTTTCAACAAGGTATTTGTGCCAGAATTCAGTTTAGCCATTAGTCAAACCATTAAACAAACAGAGACCGGAAATTAAGTTCCGCCCAGATGCGTTACTGCGACAACGCACGTGTGTCCAATGAAACCGTACATGAAAATTGTTAAATACAGTGGCTTTATGCTTTTCCGATATTGCAACCTGATCTCACAAAATTTCCGTATAGTCACGGAATATTTTGCTCATTTATCCGTGTCATTGTCATGGATCTCCGCATTTTTCCGTGTCCGTACCACGGACTTTCTTTTCCGTGTCAGTTTCACGTATTGGTTACTCAATTGTTTTTCCTATTTGTAAACCATTGTCACTTGGGTTTGGTGTTAGATTTGGGTTAGGATGTCACTGTTTAACTATTGGTTTATAAAAAAATCCGGATTTTTAAACAATTGTTGCCTGACGTTAGGGTTAGAGTTGGGTTTGGGTTAGGATGTCATTTTATATAACAGAAAGTCGTTCGAACTCCAAACCTAAGCGACAATTGTAAGAAAATAAAAAAACTATTGAGTAACCAATACGTGAAACTAACACAGAAATGAAAGTCTGTGGTACGGACACGGAAAAACGCAGAGATCCGTGACAATGACACGGATAATTAAGTAAAATATTCTGTGACTATAACACGGAAATTCGTGAGATCAGGCTGGATATTTAGCGATGTTGATGTTTATCAGGAAGTGACGATTTTGCTCTCTTCAGCTCACTGGATGGAAACGCAGCTTTATTCAGAAATGTTTAATGCAATATTCCAATTATGAACATAAGTTTAATACGCAACATAGCTATTGAGTACACATGATCAAAAAGACTTGAATCAGCTCAGTACGGTGGCCTCGGGGTGCAAAAATAAATTACAATGGTAAATTACTTATTTACAAGTTTTTTTTTTAACAAATTTACAAGTTTTTTAAACAAATTTACAAGTTTTTTAACAAATTTACAATGAGTGAACACATTTACTAGTTTTTTAACAAATTTACAATGAGCGAACAAAATCACAAGTTTTAAAACAAATTTACGCTTTTTTACGGCAAGGATAGGTACAATACGCTGATGTTACGCATCCGAGCCTCCGGTGGGAAGAAACCCGGAAGTATAAAATCCTAATCTTTTAAAAATTTTTCAGATCATATCATCGAACAAGTTAACGCACCCATGATTCCTCTGAAGTGTCCTCCTGGGTTGGAGCTTACAGCACCATGTAAACAAACTCGTCACACTGCCCCGTTTCAGTCTATGTAACCCTGGAAGCGAACGAACAATGCAGTCCTGATTAAAAGGTTTGGAGCCCTCTCTCCTGTTGTCTGTAATATAATGAGAAAGTCAGTGAATTATTTTGATAACTGCCATCCAAAACGTGTGCAACTTGGAAAGCTAGCGTTAGCTAACTAAAACTATTTTACTTACCTGAAAATAAGGTCCAATATCTATTTGAGTCAGTCGGGAAGCGATGAAAGGTTATATATTATCACTCTCTTTCCGTTAATAAGATGTACAGCCTAATACACAACATTGCATTCACATCTCTCATGAGATTCACGGTGATACTTCCGGGTTTCTTCCCACCGGAGGCTCAGATGCGTGACGTCAGCGTATTGTACCTACCCTTTCCGTAAAAACGTAAATTTGTTTTAAAACTTGTAATTTTGTTGGCTTATTGTAAATTTGTTTAAACACTTGTAAATTTGTTAAAAAACTTGTACATTTGTTCACTCATTGTAAATTTGTTCACTCATTATAAATTTGTTAAAAAAAAAACTGTAAATTTGTTTTTAATCTTGTAAATAAGTAATTTACCATTGCAATTTATTTTTGCCTTTCCAGGCCACGGTAGGCTCAATGACTGATTCAGACAAATAAATCACATTGATACAAACTAAACAAATCAATCTGACCAATTCATTAAAAAACTAAAAACTAATCCAGTTTTCCTGTCTCATTTGATCCAGACTGGCAGCTCCTAGCGCAGCTACAAAATAAAACTGTGTTGTCCTGGCAATATAGATTCAACAGCTTTATGACTGTAAGGCATTATCAGGGTAGTGAAAAATAAAGTGAACATTAATCAACAGAATTAACAAGGCCATCAAATGAGTGCATAAATGAACTGACAACATTGCTCTTGTAACAATAGCAGCAGTCATTACTAGCACGTGCCATAGAGAATCCCAGGATATAAATTCCACCATAAAGTCTCAGGAAAAAAACGCACACCGCATCTGACAGTGCACAGAGCGGAGTTTATTTGCTCCGGCAAAAAGGCATTACAAGGGGAAGCCCTGCTCTGAATGAGAGCATCTATGTCAATTACTCTCCCCTGATCCCCGCTCACTATTTACATGCTCACTTGAAAGCTGCTGCAACCTAATGGGATCGCTTTCACAGCGCGATGATAAGCCATATTTTCTGTGTCACCTCAAATTGAGGCGCAGCTCTGTTGCGGGGAAGAAGATTAAGGAAGCCGAAGAGAAAAACAAATCTTGCCAACAGGGAATTTGAATATGAAACAAAATGGGCTCACATTGGCAGGAGCTGACAGGTATTAAGGGCCCCGTGGCAAGCATTGTTAGAGCCTTGAGAGGAACATACGAAACAAGAGGGTTACAGACTAATAAACAGCAGCGTGAATACAACAAGCAGCTTTGCAAGAAAAACACAACAAAGCCTGTGAGAAAAAAGGGGGAGATATGTTTAAACTGTCAACACTGTCATAGAAAATGGCCCTCAAATTAGGCGTGCGCGCGTGTGGTGGCGAGGAGAAAGCAGGGAAATTGCCTTTTATCACATCCCTAAACAATGGGCGGCCTGACAGCGCTTAGCTAGATAACTTTAGCAACCCGAATATCCCTTTATTTACAATTATATTCCTTCATCTCTCTCTCTCTCTCTAATGCTTCTTGGGCAACAGTCTGTGGCTCTCGATGGCTGGACGCTTTCAAGTGTTTAATATCACATAAAATAACTGAGGCCCATCTTCCCCCCGCTCCTCCTCTCCCTCGCTGTGCGGCTAAGCGCTACAAAGCCACACGGCAGTACTGGGACGATTACGCCAGCGTTATCTCCAGTCCTGTTTATTATTGCCATTATTATTTTCTGCATTAAACGTTTGACTAGATAGGAAAATAGGACAAAGGGGAATAAAAAATTGAAAAACACTTCTGCCGCCGTTCCTCCCATTTGACTTGTTAAATAAACCGTTTATTTATTCCACCGACAAAACGATTATTTACAAACACAACCTATTACAAAAGCAGTGCTGTTGAGCCTCCACTAACCTCTTGTGTATTTGAGGGGTTGGAGTGGCGCAGAATTTGTTTATTTTTTTATTTGAAGAGACCACTAGTGGATTTTTCACTGCTAACAATGTAATGGTTTATCACAACATAAGAGTTGCATGAAAATATGTCACTGTTGTTTGGAATATACTTCCTTGTGCTCCTGTATAGCTCAGTGGTAGAGCATTGCGATAGCTGAGCAAAAGGTCATGGGTTCGAACCCAGAAAAATGCATAAATAAAATAATTCCAAATAAGCATCTCTGTTGCAACCATAGACTGTAAAAAATATGGAAAAGAGGCGGGATGTGGGTGATGCTGAGGTGCCTGGTTGCTAAAACCACACCTGCCTAGCTCGACGGTAGTGACAGCAGTGGCAATTCACCCGTCACTTAAGTGGCCTTTTACCGTAGTTTATTTCTGATAACAACAGAAATAAATGACAAGTATCATTCATATATCATATCTAACGCATATTAACTATTATACTGAGTAAGGCTACTGTGTAAATTTATCGTATGCCATGTTAGCAACAGGTCCTTGAATTCTTGCCTGGCTGCCAAACTTCTCCACACAGTTGTGATCCATACTCATCGTCTCCCCTCATTTTTAGCAAATCAAAACATCATCACATATTTTCGACAAGGTATTTGTTTTAGAGATCCTGTTTGTTTAGCCACCAGCCAGCCAGGCGCATAACCACGAAAAAGGGCGTGCATCCTATCCAGTGTTGTCAGATTGGAAATGTCCAGGTATCGTACCAGAACCTCTATGATATGGTATTTGGGAGAAAATTAACGTACACAAGTCAAATGTGCAGAATACAGCTATTTTATCTAGACAAACAACTTTTGATACCCTGTTAGATAAATGACTAAGTGTACCATAGTCGGAGAGTCAAATAAAGAAAGAGAGTCATTCTCAACGATGATTGGCCGAGAAGAGATGGATTGTGGCAAGAAGGGAAACAGCAACTACCGAAATCTCACCGAATGAGCGCTGTTTTTATCCTAATCCTACCCCACACCTAACCCTAAACCCAACATCTAGCGAGATTTAGGCCATAGCTGTGTCCATTCTAGCCAAACACATTTGCATTCTCCTCACATTTATGGTGATAGACATAGGATAAACAGATAGATCAATGTATGTATAGAACAGGGTTCCCACACCTTAGTTAACTTCAAATTCAAGGACCTTTCAAGGACTTTCCAGGTCCAATAACCTCAAATTCAAGGACTAAATGTGGGGAGAGCAAGGTTACAATGTGTTACTTTAAAGATATATTGTTACAGTTCCCTTTCAGGGGAACTTGCGCTGCGTCGCTGCGGTGACACTTTGGGGGTGCCTCCAAGGGTACGTGTGTCTGAATGTGTATATCAAATTCAACCAATGGTGACCCTTAATGACAAAGACATGGTGATGCGGGAGCCAGGAACTATATAGCTATCAAAAATATTGCCAAAGACAGCGTTACAGGGACGCAGGAAGTATGGCAAGGGAGACGCAGGACCTCGTTCCCTTCTCAGGGAAAAACAGTTACATACGTAACCCTAGACATTTTCATGTGTCAAACACAACTATGCAAAAAAGCATTTTGGTATGAATCAACATTCGCATACAGAAGATATAAGCATTTAAAGCAACCCAGTCTCACCCCATTTCGTCAATATTTGACGACACTTGACCATTCGTCATATGTTGACGTGAAGGGTATACCTTTCGCGTCATTTTTTGACGAACTGGGGACTTCAATACTATTACGTCCGTTGCATTCTCTTTCCTATTTTATTACCATTTGCGCGTCGGTTTAGGGTTAGATTTACATAATGACATCCCTACCCAAACCTAACTCTAACCCCAACGCCAGGTGACAACTGTTTCTAACCCCAACGCCAGGTGACAACTGTTTAATTTCGCGTACACTGTTTAATTTCGCGTACACTGTTTAATTTTGCGTAATCTAACCCTAAACCGACGCGCAAATGGTAATAAAATAGGAAAGAGAATGCAACGGACGTAATAGTATTGAAGTCCCCAGTTCGTCAAAAAATGACGCGAAAGGTATACCCTTCAATTCAACATATGACGAATGGTCAAGTGTCGTCAAATATTGACGAAATGGGGTGAGACTGTGTTATTTAAAGCGAACAATTTAACACGTGTGCTTAAAAAGTCTAGAATTTTTATGATATTATCCTACACTACACAGGGAATAATATTGATTTTTTTTTTAGAAAACTTCTTGCATAAAATAGATTCAAGCACTTTCAATGACCTGTATATATGTATTTATATTTTCAAAAACTTCCCAGGTCCTTGAATTTGTTCCCCCAGATTTACAAACTTTCAAGCATTTCAAGGACCTGTGAGAACCCTGATAGAAGTCCCATGATTCCAACAACCATTTGAAGTGTCTCAAAATGTGGAAAAGATCATACCTTATGGAATTTTTTCATTATTGATCGTACATCATACAGAGGTCAAAGTTATGGTACAAATACGATAATGATCGTACATCTAGCAACACTGATCATATCCTTTATAGCAACCCATCACTAGTCAAGAAAATTGAAATTAACGGTAATTTCAAGTTGATTAAACTTAAAAATGTAAGTGCAATTTTTACAGTGTACCAAGAGGACACAAAGCTACACATAGAAGTTAACTTCTTTAGTCAGTAACTAAAAAACAATCCAACCTGGCAACACACGACATTCTCTTATCTATGGGCAAGGACTACATAAAAATCAAATCAGGCAAAACACAACTTCCCAAGTGAGCATCCGCATTATGTAGAACACTGCCATGAGAGCTTAAATCCCCCTATCTACATACAGAATAAGACTTCCAGTGGCTAGAGAAGTGGGATTGCATTAATAGGGTCTGTCCTCTGAGATTGTGTTTAAGACTTCACTGTATGATATGACTATCTGCAGTTATGTGGGCAGGTAGATGCTAAAAGCTTAAATAGACAAAAGGAACTTTTGCTTCAAGGCAAACCGGGTTATTATCCTTATAGTATAGAAGCTTGTGTGTGTGTGTGTGTGTTTCAGCTACTTCAAGTATAAGAGTGAGTTAATACTTAAAACTCAAAAGAAATGAAAATACTTTAGATGCTTACTGTCAAAAACATTTTGCCATCACTGCTACAAAGTAACATATGGACAGCAGACAGATATTTGAAGATTCAGATTTTTCTAATCAGTAAAGTTCCAAAATCCTTCCGTGGAAAAGCCCTCGTGTTCCCAAAACAATTAAACATTGTGGTTCATAGCGTAGAGTAAATAAACATATACTGTACATACCATAATAAGTGAGGTCATTTTAACTTGACTTGGCGTGCTTACTGTAATTCTTCAGCTATTAAAATGTTGCCTTTCATGTGGCAGTGGATGCCGGCTCCACACACACCTGGTTACGAACATCAATAGAAACCTGCATCAAGAGAAACATGATTCTCACCCCATATCACCTTCGCTTTATTCTTTTTGGTCAATTATAATACAGCGACAAGCCCAAGAGGCCATGCGTTACTGTGATCGTACCACATTTGCACAATGCAGAGCGCCAGAAACCCCTTTCTCATGATAAAATCTTACGAACACATAGCCTTTCATGGCTCGCTGCTCTAAAAAAACAGTGGCAACAGCAGTATGATCAAAAACATCAAGGTTCATTAAATAATCATCATCACTGTAAATAAATCTTCCACTAAGTAACAGGGGCGGATTCCCGGACAAGGCTAAAGCCTATAATCCCAGACTAAAATGCATGTTTGATTTTGAGTCTTAACCGAAAACATCTTGAAATATATCAGTGCCATTATTTTGTCTCATGATGCACAGCAGTAATGTTTTTTATAAGGTGTGTTTGTAAAAACTACTTAAAGTAAATGTTCTAATACATTAGACTATAAGGCCAAGTCCTGGCTTAAGCTTAACCCTGTCTGGAAAACCGCCCCATAGTTTACTACCCTAACAAATTACTAGTTAATGTATAATCACAACTATTAGTTATGTATGTGCTATATAACTGCCATTCAAACGCAGCTAATAATAGCATGTTAACTAGCCTATTACCATCTTCACATGCATGCAAATTTTCTATTCAGCCTTATTTTGCATACTTGGCCCGAAGACCCCCATCCCGCAGTTGGTCAGGATTCTATTAGCGACCTCCTTTTAATATTAATGCCCCGCCTTTTTAAACAGCCCTGCACATTCTATTCAACATCATGAGAACTCCATTGAGATATTCAGTCTGAGGGTCTCACGAATGACAGTGGGCTTGCAGTTCCTCCAAATTGTTTTGATGGCCCTTCCCTCTGGGAGTCTTTAAAGGGGGATCCTTAAAGGCCTGCCAGGCATGGCGTGCTGTCTCATGTGGAAGGCAGAGAGGGGGTCACTGTATGATTTTGTACACGGTGAGCACAACACACCCTCCAGGGCCTCCTCTTGACATTGGAGGAGGGGTTTGGGGGGGTCGTCATTCGGGGTTGACGGAAAGCTGACAGCCACAGCCTCGACCCCTTGGCAGCATCTGTACACACTTCAGCGTGTTGTACGGTCTTGTTTTGACAGATAAAATATAGCAAGCCATTTCGCATTTAGGAGAAAACCTTTAGATGGACTATCTTTGATTTTGACAGCGTTTGAATTATTTGTTTACTCGCGAGTCGGCACATGTTACATTGTTTGTGAAGCTGTATTTGTAAAACAGATGTTTCGTTCTGGCCCTTTGTCCTCCAGAGCTGCTCGAGTGGAGAAATCACATATGGGAGAGATGTTTACTCGTCTCGGAGTGTGTCGGAGCTTTGTAGAGTACATACATATTTGACACAGTTTACCAAATTATACCACATTATACAATTCATGTCTCGCTGTGTTTGATATTTCTGACAGTGATTTAAAATCTACAGTAGCGGCACATATTTGACTCATTTGCCCTAGTAAGTAAGGTTGCCAACTTTAACAGAATTTAGCAATTTAGCTTGTACGCAGGCAAAATGTAACAATTAAAACTTCAAGATGACTTATTTTTAACTTCTTTTTATTTTAGAAACAGTAACAAATCCAGTGAAAATGACAAATAAACTGTCTTAGTGGTTTGCCATTTCATTTTTTTTCCGATTTATTTTCTTAATTCACAGTTTTACACAGCTTGATATCCCTGAATCCTGAATGCAATTCTGTTCCCTTTAATTTGGCACCATTCTTTACTACATGGGTTTAGATGGGTAGTGTTGGCAACTCTAGTGGTAACTGACTCAGCTGAACTAAACCCCACTGATCCAGAGTCAGAGGAAGTGGGTCATTTCCCGCAGTGAGGAAAGAGTCTGATGAGTAACACACTGACCTGAGTTTCACCTCAAACTTTCCTCCACACACACACAACAGAAAGTGAAAGAGAGAGAAAAGAAAAAGAGATCTAAGTGTAAAACATATTTTGCACACATACAACATACACATACAACACAGAAATGCTCACAATGTATCGTCGCTCTTGGAAATACTGGAATAACTGGAAAAGTTTTGGCACAGTGATTACAGGACATGCGAGTAGATAAAAGTTCATCAAGACACATTAATGTGTACACTACAACTGGGATGTGGTCACGTGATGTATTTTGTCTGAACCTTTTTGCCTTTTGGGGGGATGACATTGCTATACATTAGCCCCTATTTATTAGATCACAATTTGTTAATACGGTAACACTTTACTTGAAGGGGTGTTCATAAGACTGACATGACACCTTCATAATCATGACATAACATGCCATGAACATGAAGGAGATTTTATGGACATTTATGACAACTGTCAATAAGTGTCATTTGTTCAATTATGTCATTTTTATGCAAAAATGACATGGTTTGACAACTTGACATAAACCAATCCATTATAATTACCATGACAACATAACTGACCACTTGGTATAAATATAATTTGTCATTAAAATGTCATTAAGTGTTAATATTCTGTCAAATAGTTTTATAACAGCGTCATGAATATTTTTCTTGACCTCAACTACAGTGGTACAAATATAATTTGTCATTAAAATGTCATTAAGTGTTAATAATTTGTCATATAGTTTTATAACAGCGTCAAGAATATTTTTCTTGACCTCAACTACAGTGGTACAAATATAATTTGTCATTAAAATGTCATTAAGTGTTAATAATTTGTCATATAGTTTTATAACAGCGTCATGAATATTTTTCTTGACCTCAACTACAGTGGTACAAATATAATTTGTCATTAAAATGTCATTAAGTGTTAATACTATGTCAAATCGTTTTATAACAATGTCATGAATATTATTTAGTTCATAATGTTTTTAAGTTTCCTCCATGTGTTTAATAAATAAAATAAATAATTAAATAATAACAATAATAATAGCTGATAAAATTATATTTTATTGCATTCAGACACCGATTCACCTAAAATTAAATGAAAACAGTACATTAATGGGTTAAGCCATGCAGCTTTGGGTCCAAATTGCTGAAATGTTATTTACAATAAATTTCATTTATTAAATCAATGAAGTATAATCTTTTACATGTCTGTTGAATTTTGTTAAGGTATTTACAATTGATTGACACAGTATTAACACTTAATGACATTTAAAGGGTAGTTTAATGTAATGTTAACCCATAAAGCTAGGGTAGTTTCTTAAGTTTGATAATTATTCTGCTATGTCATGTTTATGAAAGATTTAAAGTTATGATATATTGGTTTATGTCAAGTTGTCATGACAAAGACATTTCAAACAATGTCATCTTTCTATTAAAAATTACATAACTGAACAAATGACACTTAATGAAAGTTGTCATAATGTGCATAAAATCTCCTTCAAGTTCATGTCAATATGAACACCCCTTCAAGTAAAGTGTTACCATTAATATTTTACTGTTAACTATAAGGATAGATAATTTATTTATTTTTCATGCAACAATGCTTATTATTGTAGTAATTTTTAATAAGAAATATTATATGAAAAAGAACTACAAGTCCTTGATGATTATTATTCATGATGATTTTTGCACTGGTCTCACCGAATGTATCCTGTCAGCAGTAACCTGCCTGCACTACTGTAAATGATGTGAGTTATTCGATTATTGTCAGTTTACATGCTGGTCACCCAGTGTTGCCAGATATGTATTTCAGAAACAAATCAGACATCGCTAAAACTAACCTGCACCTACTCCTCACTTTATACATTTGCTAAAGTATCCCATTAATTGCTAAATCACTAAACACAACGTCTAAAGAGGATTTTAATAATGGGATCTGGCAACACTGCGAATGCTGCATCCGCACTCTCACAACTCTCCGCCAGCGTTTTACTGTACATTGGTTTGAGTAAATCTCCATCATTTTACACTAGACTATATGATATTATGTCAAAACTGGATTATATGCAGCTGCAAATATGAGTAGCTTAAAATAACTAAATTTACAGAGGACCTTGGTGACCTCATCATCATATCTGCCTACTGCCATGAGTGCTTTGGTCCTTGTTTAAACCTCAATTTAGCGCTGTCCGCTTGTGGTGGGATCACCTGAGAATATTGTATAGTAACAGGTATAAATGGCTTTACAGGAAAGCGGTTCACTCGTAGCTCTTGTTATTATTTCCTGCTATGATGACATCAGCAGATGACTGTGATGTATTGTAAAACTGTCACGCGCCTGTCGTAAATATGTTATCGTCACCATCTGAGACAGTCATTGAGCTAGTTTTTGGCATCACAGTGCAGTAAATGTGTTTTGAAAGCCCTGTTTACTGAATTTATGAACCATAAACCACAAAGTTAATTGCTACTTATCTGAGTGGTCATATTTTAAGAGTCTCTATTTCTGTGAGTGCTGCTATGCATATAGTAAGCACATCCTGTATATTAGTGTATGCGCTAAAACTGTGAAAAGTTTTTAGGTCATGTATTTTATAGTGCTAAATGGAGACTATGTTTGTGCCTATTATAATTATCCATGAACGGTGTTAAGCACATTAATGCCATCAGTATGCATTCAAAATCTTTGTGGAGATGTTTTGGTGTTATTTATGAGATTTGTAGCATAAATATTTGATTTCGCTCATTGATTTCAATCTTTAACATGGTCTTATTCAGTTAAAGATTTCAATGTTATATTTTTACAGACTGTTCTTTACATTATCTAGGAAATCAGTAAAAAACACAAAAATGACTTTAGCTGGATTTTCCCAGATTTGGTCACATAATTTAAAGCTGCAAGAGCTGTCACTTAGGATGGGAAACAGGTCTAATACGCTACAGATAATGATGCATACATTGCACAAGGTATACATTTTTATTAGTGACGGGCAAAGAATAATCGCGATTAATCGCATACAAAATAAAAGTGCATTTTTGTATAATATATGTCTGTGCTGTGTAATAATTATGCATATTTAAACACAGACACATACATATATACATTTCAGAACATTTTTATTTATATATCCATTTTGTTTTTGTTTATATATAATATATAAAAATATAAATTAATATATATACACATGTAAATGTGTGCGTATTTATATATACATAATAATTACACCTCATATCTTATGCAAAAAATAAAAAAACTTTTATTTTGTATGCCATTAATCGCGATTAATCTTTGCCCAGCACTTTGTTCCCTTGGAATTGAACCCATGACCTTTTGCTCTGTTAATGCAATACTTTACCAACTGAGTTACAGGAACACAAACTGAGTCATGTCGTACAATATTTTCCTTGGCTCTTATACTGTACACATACACACAACTCTCTAAATGTTGTGTTTGATCTAGACCCCTTCAAAGTATACACACACACACATATACACACTGTCAACCCACACATATCCACACATGAACATGTTTTTGACATCATTGTCAGGGTAATGTCCCTCAGTGTGGCAGCCAATTAATGTAAGGTTAATATGTTAATTATTTTTAATGAAAACACATCAAACCTCTAGCTAGTCAAAATGGCATGTCAGCATGCTGTATTTAGATCACGTTACATTGTGTAAAATAAACCCACAAAAACCTCTTAGAAATACGCACGTGTGGGCCTCATGTGAAGGACCCTAAACAGAGTAAAATCAATAAGCGCGGTAAACCATAAACGTTTGGCGTGTGTGATATACGACTGAGAGAAACTATGTTAATCTGTTAACAGCGAATGCACCATATGGAGCTAAACTACAACATCATTAAGCAAAATGAAGCTTTCTGTTTTTTTCACAGTTGATTTCATTTTCCACAAACAATGATAAATGACACATGTTGCTCGTTGACAATTCAAACAAAAATTAGACAGCCTGGTTGCAGTCACATTTAGCGTCTGAGCCGTACATTCAGAGACAACCCCAAAGCACCATGACATCTAAGGGGAAGGCTTGAATTTCAAATAAAGACCTAACAAACAAGCCCTGGGCTAGTGTCCTCCCAAAAAGAAGATAGTGTAGCATCTAACAGCGTGAAATAAAGATCCTCATAATTTTTCTCAATGTTGTCTCGTTGACATCACCTCAACACCCACAGCTCAGCTCTTATCGCCACTGGCCTGTAACGGACACCCTATGAGTAATATTTCACAAAGCGGAGGGTTAGGAGAGAAGTCAGATCTTTACACCCAAGATCACCTTTGTCTTTTCAAAACAGCTAAACAAGCGAATGCACACCACACGCACAAGCTTAATGCAGTATTTGTCATTGGGCTTTAATGTATTCTTAGAAAACAAAGGTACAAAAGCTGTCACTGGGGCGGTACCCTTTTAAAATGTACACCTTTGTACCTAAAGAGCGCATCAAAGGGACATATGTTATCCTGCACCACAATACTAGTCATAAGGGTCATTTTATAGGCTTTCTATTTATGTATGATTTGTTAGGATATGACAATATTTGGTCGAAATACATACAACTACTTGAAAATCTGTAATCTAAGAGTAAAAAAAATCCAAATATTGAGAAATTGCTTTTAAAGTTGTCCAAATGAAGTCTTTAGCAACACATATTAATAATAATTTGGTGCTGTCAAATGATTAAGCGCGATTAATCACATGCAAAATAAAAGTGTGTGTTTGCATATTATATGTCTGTGTACTGTATAATTATTATGTATATATAAAAACACACACACACATAAATCGTTGTGAATGCGATTTTCTTGGTTTTCATTTTGGTTCGTTTCAACAGTCAGACATGTATTTAGGATTGAGTCCAGAAAAAAAATTAAGTTTTGATATTATGAAAATTTACTTTTTCTAACTATAATGCATAGTGCTATTAGGCCTAACATCCATACGCAGCACAAAAGCCTGGCATCGTCCATTAATTCGAAGTACAGACGGAGATAGCAGCGTTACCTAGCTACTTCCTATGACAAGACCCCTGTTCCAAGATGGCGATGGTTTTGACGCATACTTATAACGACATCTAGTATATATATCAAGGCGACATCTAGTACATATATCTATGACCCAGTACCGTCCTAGTCACAGCTTTTGTACAGTATCGTTCTTTCCAAGAAAGTGGTGTTAAGGTAATTTGGGAGTGAGCTGAAGTGTTATCCATTATCAGCCCCACACTGAATCTGCGAAAATATGTAGGTGGACAATATGTATATATTCATAAAATTTCATTAATACTTTTTAGTACAATAAGATTTCGTCCCAGTGATGTTTGGTTTACTGGTGGAGCTTCCTTGTTTTTGTTCCGGTTATTGTACGTTTTGTACAATTTACATAGCACAAATACTAAAACACGACCTGGTAAAATAGAGGCTGTTTACACTTAGCATTAACATGCATTTTTGTCGATCGGATCACAAGTGGACGACGTTAATGCCAGGTGTAAACGGTGTTCAAAACGTTTTGAGCTCGTCCACTTTCAACCTCATTCAGAGGTAGTCGAAACCACTATCGATCGGATCGCTTTGGAGTTGCGGAACGCACATTTGGTTGAATGTGTTCGAACAGCCAAACGCGACTGCCTTCTCTCCACCCATTTATCTAATCTGAGGTATTAAACACAAGTTTTACGTCTTTTTTTACTACTGGCGTGAACATACGGTGAACAGCGCTATTTTTAGCCTTTCATTGATAAAACTAAAGCGGCTGATCTCCGTAGTTTCGTTTTGAAAGCGTGTGAAAGTTGCGCAATCCTATTTCATCAATTGGGCTGAAAATTCAGAGAAAGCTCTTACATACACACATACAAAACTCTGTTCAGCATGTTTACTTGCTAAACAAGCAGTGGACTCCGACATAATATTAGTTTGTGTCCATATAAACTCATAAATACTCCCGCTCAGGTATGAATGACAGCAGAGAGACTCGCCCACCGTCTCACAGACCACCCCCTCACAGTATTCAGGACAGAAGCGGTCGAAAGTGGACAAAAGAGACGGATTTAAATACCAGGTGTAAACGTGATGTGTCTCTCTCGTCCACTTGTGATCCGATCGATGAAAACACATTTTAATACCAAGTGTAAACAGCCCCATAGTTACATTTTCTCGTACGATCAAGTTGTATCTCTGTAAATTTAAACTACATTTGGACATTTACTGCATCTGGCAGAAAGCAACACTCAAAAAATACACATTTATTTTAACAGTATGTACTTTAATCCCTGGGATCGAACCCAATTCAATTCACTACTAATGCAATACTCCACCAACTTTACTACAAGAACAGGCAATCTACCCAATGCATCAAATGTAATTTAAACTAATTCTCCAGTCTACAATTTGCTAATTCCTATATCGAGGTAGATAACTTGAAGACAGCTCTCCCGCGGTAGCTGGCATAGCACCTAACAGACAACAAAGCCCTACAGACAGTAACTATTGTCTTACAGCAATTATAGCCACAGGAACAATAGTATCTGTGAGTGTGTGAGCATGCATGTGTGTGTGTTTGGATGTAGGAACGCAGACCTCTATTTAAGCCTTATCACAAATGGGAAAAGAGGTTACAAAGAAGACTTCTTATTTACCAAAAGAAAACAAAAACGCAGAAAATGATGAAAGCTTCTAACATGCGAGAGAAACAGACGTCAGTTTTGTGCTCAAACATCGAACTTTTTCCCAGGTTTAACAATGCTGCAACACAGAAACACTTTCAATGAATACGTTAAAAGGATGTTTGCTTATCAGGCCCAAGTTGTGCAAACTTTTCCAAGGCGGAGCGCGTTTATCTGCAAGTGCACGTTTTGAACAGGCGACACTAATGTTGCTATTGAACCAACAACATTCCTATAAAACTAACATCTCTTCATTTTCTTCCCAATCTGTCAAAGGAAAGCCTTTCACGCAAAAACGAGGAGGAAAATAACTTCCTTTCTTCTCTCCAAACAGCCCGGGAGTCTCACGCAGATGAAACGGAGCTTGAACGGTGTTTCATGTTTTGTTTGGTTTACGCTGTTGCAAACTCTCACGCAAACTTGTGTTACCTGCACGCCAGCTTTGAGTTTGACGGAGTGTGGAGAGAGTTCCTACAGGGAGAGTCGGAATCACAGGCCCGTCGTACCTTTTGTGTCTTAAAGCCGTCAGACGGGAGCAGAACCCCTCTCTAATCTACCGCTCCGTGTGTTCTCTCTTTCACTATATCGCAAAGTGGGGTGAGAGCTTAGTGAAGTCACACCTGAGCTCAGACGGACCTAAATGAAAGAAATGCAGCCATGGAGTAATCCGGCCAGCCGAATGAGACCCATTTTCACCTATGTGGTGCTTCACACCGTGTACTAACCAAATGCAAGCGATCAAAGCTACAGTATCGTCTTCAAGTAAATCTAAGGTTTTGCTTGCTTCATGAGATGAAGGAGATCGAGGGCTGAGTATGACCTTACAACCATAGAGGGTAGAGCTTTACAGTAGAAGATAAAAGAGACAAACCTGTCATCATTTACTGACCCTCATGTCCTCAGACCCGCATGGCAAAATATAACTTGAGTATGTCAAAATGTCTAAATGAAATTAGAACAGAGACACCGTCCTTTAAAAATACTTCTTAAAGAAATATTGCTACTGTCTTCATAATGGTCCTCACCCTCTTGCCTTCCAGCCTGATCTGTTGTTTTCTCCTTGTCCTTGTTGCATGCTTCAACTCAATTGCTTTTTATCAAATTTCATAGTAGGTCCACTAGTCTGAATCCTCTCAAGTTTCCACTCTGAATTCTTTCCTTTCTCTCTCTTCTTTTGTGGTTCAGGGAAGGCAAGATCCCTCCAGGATTGTAAAGTATTATTGATATACTGAAGTGGGTGACTGTGAAAGACGAATTCTGTTTCAGAAAGGTGATGCTCAGATCGGCCTTGTCTTTAAGCTGAAGGTTGGAAACTCAAAACGTTTGCTTTGTGGTATTTAAACCAACATAAAACTACAGAAAAGCACTTTCTAAATAAAATAAGAGCTTTGTCTGTGCAATATACAATGATTCAGTATCACAATGATTATTTACAATCTTTTTTGACAAGTATAATATAATTTATACACTCTAAACATTTTTGGGTAGTTTTAAGCCAAATGCTGTGGTGTTTCAACAATGGTTTGGTAACAATGACCCTGAATAGGTTTTTACTAACACAACAGTGGGTTCTGTCTAATATTAACCCAAACTTGCATTGTCAAATAAAGTCTTTGTGTGGTCAAAATATGTACCCTAGCTGTCACTGGGGCGTCACCCTTTTAAAAAGTACAGTTTCGCACCTAAAGAGTTCATATTAGTACCTCAGAGGTACATTTTTGGTACCAAATGAATAGCATGGCTGCACCTAATGGTACATATTAGGATATTTTTAAAAGGTCCTGCCCAATCGACAGCTGGAGTACATATTTTGACCTCTTTTTTTTCTAACAGTGTGGGTCAAAACAACCCAAAAATGTTTAGAGTGAAATATATAGGAATAATTGACGACGATCCGCTGAATTATTAGAAAATAATGGACACCCAAGGTGGTAATGCGGCATGAAACAAAGTAGAGAAATGTATTAAATATAAAAATATTTAAATTAAATAAATCAGAAATATATTTGATGCAAATTTTATACTTCTAATGCATAATACACTGTTACCACAAAACTTGTGTATGTTTAACTGTTTTAACGTATGAAGAACCAGTCGATAACTGCACAATTTTAAAGTGGGGGGGGGGTTCAATGGTATTTCATGCATTCTGACTTATTAACACAGTTATAGAGTTGTTTCCTCATGCTAAACGTAGGCAAAGTGTCAAAAAAGCAGTATGGTGTGTTACTGTATTTCTGTATTACAGAGTATTTCTGTGCCGAATGCACCTTGCCAGGGTTTGTGCAAGTTTGGAAAGTTTTTTACGATTACAGGTCCAGCTTACGTTTCAGGGGTTTCTATACGTATCACTTCTTTTTATGGGCACTTCCCCCGGAAAACCCCGCCCACCCGTCAATCAGTGGGAGACGCTAGAACTTGCAAACATCACATCACGCGACACAGCTTTGTTTAATTTCAAAACTCAGCAATGGCACGAATGGAGAAGTGTGTTTTTGGATGTAAGGAGAAGAAAGCCAGCCTTATGAAAACAATGGATATAGTTTATTATCAGGGGTAGCAGCGGAGTTTTGCTTGTGTGTTTGATGCGCTGGATTTCATTGAAAAGTCGCAACCGGGTCATGAGTTCCATGCGATAAGTAAGACTTCTGTATTATGTTTGAAACAGGCGCGTGCATATTATATAAATGACACAAACATGTAGTGAATCATAAGTTAAACAGTGTTGTATAGTGTTGCATGACTCGTACTCGCTCCTCTCGCGGTAGTAACCCCTCCTTCTTAATTTTTTCATAGGTTATCAGAAAGATTTGGTAAAGATAATCTTTCTTTTACAAATCTGATTAAACTAAAGACTCTTCGGAGATATAAATGATGTAATAATTCTCTATAGGTACTCCAGATTAACATCAGAAATGAAACAGCTTGTGTTATGTGAGCTTTGAGCATACACCACAAAGTAACAATCGGTCTTTGTCAGACATTTGATTTTGCTGTGTGTGATGTGACTGAAGCACCATTTTGGATGTATCGTTACTGACTGTGAGCAAAAGAAAACATTACAAGTGGAGAGATTCAGAGTAAATACATCACCAAACTTAAAAAATTTACTTTTAAATGTGTTTCTTTTAGAAAATAAGTCGTCAGTGTGTGTGTGCAGAAACATCCTGTTATTACACAAATCCATCTATTGTTCGTTTGTGTAATCTCCTTTAAACAGCAACGGTCACAGAAAACAAGCTGTTGGGGATCCTCTATCAATGTGATGTCACATTGATTACGCCCCAACCATAACCACTCACAGACTCCACCTTATGAGCGTATACAGTATTCAACTTTCTTCCAGAGACACATGTATTGATGTAGTCCAAAGCGCATGTGTAAGCGCTCTATACGGGGAGGGGAACATAAGCTTTCTTTGCATTTAAAGAAACACACACAAAACAGCATGTGTTTTTTATTGCAGCCACAAATGGCCATGTTCAAATCGTATAATGAAAGATCTGTGGTGAATTTTGAGCTGAAACTTTACAGAAACATTTTAGGGATACAAGAGAATATTTTTATATTACTGAAAACACATAGGTTACCCTTTAAGTAACTCAGTAAAACAGAGAAAATACCGTACCACGAAAAGTGCAACAAAGATGCCAGTGACCGTTATTTGGACAAACTGTCATCCATTCAGAACAACGAGCTGACTACATTAAGTCAACCTCATATTTGGATATAGTAAAAAATCTCGTTTGTGGTTGTGAACAATTTTAAAACTATAAACCTGCTGAAGGCAATGCTGGGTACAGGATTTATTTGCATTTCGATTGAACTGTTACTTTCTGTACGTGTTTGTTCTAGCATGCAATGTTAGAAAGGTGCAAAGGCTAAAACATTTGTTATTTGCTATACTCTCTTAAATAACAGTGTTTATTCACATACATACTTAACCCCTTAAAATTCCTAAAAAAGGCTTAAAAAGGCCTAAAAAGGACACAAATTGAACCTGCTGTGTTGAATACATATTCTGTTTATGTGTTTTGTTTGCGCTTTTGTAATTAGTTATTATAACCATATGACTTAAACGCCTCAAGCATTAAACCTTACCCTGTTTGGTTTGCATAGTGAAGTGAAAACAATAAACAAGATAACAATAAAGAACATCAAATTTATTAGAAAGGTCATATAATCGTACATTATTACACGGCTGGTCCAGCAGTAAAAAGTATTAGCATGAGACATGCAGTATTCTACATCAAATAAAATGTATAATAAAATATATCATAACAATATATACATAATAAATGTATCATAACATATGTAATATAAAATGTAACTACATCATTGTGTCCAGTCCTGCTACTGAAGGTGTGTCATGAGGTCAGCTCCAACTCCAATTCAATACACTTCAAGCACAAAGGAAACCTAAAAAATCATTCCCCGTAAGGTTTTTAACCTTTTCTATTATGAGACTTATATTGCAGCCGATAACCAGTGTTGGGAACGTTACTTTATAAAAGTAATTAGTTATAGTTACTAATTACTTCTCACAAATAGTAACTGAGTTAGTAACTCCGTTACATTATTATAAAAGTAATTAATTACCAGGAAAAGTAATTACTGCGTTACTTAAAAAAAAAAATATTTCAAATAACTAGAATGCCCCTTACAAAATAAAATATGTTAAATTAATAAAATGGATACTAAAGAGAAATCACTAATTATGTGGCAGCATGTGACGATGTGAGGTGCTTTATTAGATCAGAATTACTTGCCACAGACGTGGAGAGACTTTTTCTTCATGGGCATAAGTTGCACATTACACAAACATTCTTGCCTTTCACCTCAACAATGGAAAAGTAGTGCTTTATACTTCGTGTCTGCGACCGCTACCTTTGAGCTTGTTGTACTTGCCATCGCCCTGTCGCCGGTGTTTTCGGAGTGATTGATGCGCGATGACCGGGCTGCATGTCAGTGCTTTGAGATGGGGCACAGTCAGCAGCAGCACCGCTGCTCGTTGAGAAGACAAAACGACGCGTATTTTCATGTCAGTCTACAAAAGTCTCCAACCAAGCAGAAAAGATAGCTAGATTTGTCCTATAAAGTCGCTAAAGTGATAGAAAGTTGCTAAATCTAGCGACAAAGTGACCAAGTTGCTCAGACTTTTTAACACTGCTGCTCGCTCCTCTGACTTGGACTGCGTGTGTGGGCGGGCCTTTTTGTGAACTCTGCCTCTGGTTGGCTACCGATGGAAATTAAGCCAATCATCATTCGTTATGTTTCTCACAACACACACAAGAGAAAAACAGTGTTTGGCTGAGAGAGTGAGCATACGCGGCTGAAAATCACTACAGTAAGATCAATTTTAGTAACGCGCCGCATTTTAATGTCAGTAACGATAACGGCGTTATAACGGGGGAAACAGTAATTTATTTGATTACTCGTTACTGAAAAAAATAACGCAGTTACTAACGCCAATTACTTATAACGCCGTTATTCCCATCACTGCCGATAACACAAAAACAATGTACCATTTTATCATTGAACAGTCCTTTCAGAAAAATTGTTGCGGGCAAATATCCTTGATCTTGCGGCACGTTTTCTTAAAAAATGCGATGGAATATGCGGGATATTTATACAATTTTATGCGATGAACGTGCAAAAACTGCGGGAACTTGCCGAAACTGCAGGAACTTGCAAAAACTGTTTCACATCACTTCATAACATTCCCAAGTCATGATAAACTCGATCAGCCGTCTTCTCTGTCAGTAACATCTGTGACTATTGACGTTTACGTGAAAAAGAAACTATACAGATGAACTGACATTGAAAACACTGCCACCTTTTCACTGTTATGTTAGAGAGAGGCACACGCTGCACGCAACATGAGATAGAAAGGGAGGCGCCCTGAGCGATGAATTAAGCCGTTTTTAAACAGTAAAATATAAATGTAAATGGGAATCATGAAAAATCTATTTGTGGCGGCCAGTGTTGATTCTGTGGCGGTGCGCCACGAGTAAATAAATGTATTGGAAAAACTGCCGCATATTTTGCGCACAAAAATCTGCAATTTATGCCGCGAAAGTGCGGTGTATTTGAAAAAATGTGGCCTCCGCATAAATATGTGGACTTTGGCCGATTATGCGTTAAATCATGCGATCGCATAATTTCTGGAGGAACTGATTGAAATGAGGTGAATGAAAAAGGACAACTCTCCTGCTATTTGTACTACTCTTCGACTTTGATACCTTACAAATGGTGGTGACACCCATAATACACTTTGGTTTACCTGACAAAGACCTTTTGGATATTGTCTTGGATATTTTTAGGCCGGATATGCTAAAAATAATAACTTGCTTAACAAATAAGTCAGATTACATCAGTAATCAATTAATTAATTAAAAAGATCTCAAAAGAGTTATTTGTTTTTTAGTATAGCATTGTCGAATAGTACCACCATAATGGTATTTTAGTGGTGGTTCCCCTCCATCTGTGCAGGAAATGAAGAATCTCATAAAAATAAATTTTATTCTAATAGAAAATAGAAAGAAGCTCAAAAGCTCACCGTTATCCTAACACGCATTTGTGTCTTTTTTACCGAGGACATATCTACGCAAATCAAATCTCTAAAAGAGACAAAATAATTATTGGGATGCGCAGTAAGTACACCTTTTGATTTACTCCAAAACATCCATAAACTGGATGAGCCATTCACTGACCAAGGACAAGCCCTTACAGAGAAAGAATTCATGTTTCACATCAAATCAATTATATTGCTCTTAGAGTAGCTTCTCTTAATCACACACCCAAACTGTTATATTAAGGCAGAGCATAAAGACCCCGCAATGAATGGCAACATTCTTTTTTTCCCTCTATGTGCCCGTACTGATTTTCTTTCGTTTTTAATTTTGCTTTGATGAGGACACAAAGTTGTATGAAGGCAGCGGGGTGGGTGGAGGCGATGCAGTGGCGGAGGAGTTTTCAGACTGTAGTTCACGTCAAATACACAAGACTTTTCGGTTCAACAAACAGAAAATAAATCAATCTATTCGGCCCGATAGGTCTCTGACTGCAATTATAAGAGAGCGGCAGCGGCTAACAATGTCCACCTTAGAGCGCACAAAAGAACAAAATAAGAGGAGAACCGGCAAGACAACATATATTGTGCGGCCATAATGTACAGATACACTGAGTCCTCTCTTCTGAAATAACAAGCAGTTGTTGGTCATTAGAGGCCAAATGTGGTTTCTGTTGATCTCATAACTGCAACAATAACTGGACGTTCGACAGCCTTTCTCCGACTAATACGTGGTCATTATCGAGAAAATACCCATTTTTTACAATTCTTCAACAAATGCCTGGCCTTCACCGATTAACAAATTATTGTAAGCCCAAAGCTTTAAAGGATACTCGCACAGATAAGGGTCCTTTATGAAATACTGTAATGAAGGTTTTGTGTATTGTGTCTGAACGTCTCCACATCGCCAATATATGACTGGGAAAAAACACAGCTGCAATAAACACACTCTCAGTTACCTTTGCAAATAGAGGTCAAAGCTCTTTCTCAAGAGCTGGAGAAGATAAAGTGTACCTGGGAGATACTTCCAATGACAGCTGTGTTATTTGTGCAGCCACTGAGGAAAAACAGACCTCCTGAACGCAGCAGAGAGGAAACCGCTTTTCATCCGCTGCGTTTTCAAATGAGACGTGCGACCGAACTCGTGCACGCCATCTTGCACCAGAAAGCGAAAAAAAGCGCAGTAATTATTTCTTATTTAGAGCGCCGTCCCTCAGGGCTGGAAATACCTCAGCGTGTGCTTTTGATGAGACCCTAGCAAATGTGAAACTCTAGTCGAGTGCTTTGTCTCGGCGGCAGCCCGGAGGAGGAGAGGAGAGGCCAGTTTAATTTTCTGCGCTTCATTAGTTAGCTAGACCTCTGGAAGCCCCCCATAGGGTCGGCCTGCCACCGCGCTCGCCGCCACTCGCACATACACGTGCGTAGACGACGCACACACAGCCCTTCACCTGTCTCTAAGGGTATTCGCTGCAGTGCTGATTAGCCCGGCTGACACACGCGCACCCGCACACGTGCATGCAGACGCACAGTTCAGGTGTGGCTGGAGGCAGCACGCATGCTTCGGCTCAATTGCTTTTTATCAGATTTCATCAGGGAGCCATTACCTGTGTGTCTCTTTCCCTTTTAGGCTTGGGTTACCCTTCTATCTCTTCTTGCGCCGCCGGGCAGACGCATGCATGTTTAACCATATACACCGCGAGTGCGAGAAGGTTAACTGTATAATGTTAACCTCCCGTGGCTAGCTCCAATTTGAAACTAAAACTCAACAGTTGCGGAGAGATGTTGGTATAAGCTTTTTTGTTGCTCGGAGTAAACATGATCCTTTACATGCTATTACATGAAAGTCTTAATTGAATTTACAATGGTAAGAGGATTACTGTATGCAAGATATTATTTCATTTCATAAAAAATGAATAAAGGAAATTGTCATTTAATAACCCTCCTGTTATTCCATTACACAGGCCTTGCTATTAAATAACAGTTTAACATTTATTTTAAGACTACAGTATATAACTTTAAAAGGTTTGTAATCAAAGGCATACTTTTGTGCCACTTGCATCAGTAATAAAATGTCATCCCAGGTACTTCATCCCAAACCTCAAACTAATATTGAGCTTGGTTTCTCAATACTCAATGAAGACGACTATACTTAATATACTTAATATAACATAATTCACCTCCACTACAACCCTCAGAGAAATCATAGTGCTGCTTAAGTCACTGAGAAAGTCGAGATAACTACCACAGAATTATATAACATTTCCTCAAACGGCTAATAAGAGTCTGGGACTGTGGCCGATGTGTATTTAGGCTGGCACAGAGCTGGATGATGGCCGCTGGTACAATGTCAGGCATGGGCACCATTTCTGTAATGGGGTTTTCATTTATTGCTTTGAGGATAATCCACTTTAAACAGAAACCACTACCAACAGCCATTAAGTCTAATCCCGTGGACTCAGTTTAATTGGCTGGTTTCTGAACATCCTGTATGTTGATGGCCACATCGTGGTGGTAGAGGAAGATATTGTATATATAGTGTAGGAGACTAAAGTTGACTGTTAATGCACACAGTACACTCACCCTCAGGTATGATAAAATAGCATTCAAACGGATGCAATTTCAAACTCTAGAAAGTCTTTGTGTGAGCAATTTAATATTGGTGCTACGCTCAAAATGATGGGTTGTTTCAGCCCCTGTTTGTGTAAATCTACACAAACAGCTATTAAGTTTAAATGAACCTATGCAGGGTGGTATAAAACCCATTGTTGGGTCAGATATGGACTTTTTCTAGTTTCATTTAAACCAACTGTTTGGCTTGTCCATATTTTACCCAACCACTGTTGAAAACAACCTAGCATTTTTAGACTACAAAAATAATTTATTAATAATTAAGTTAATTTTGGATTCAATATTTTATTTATAAATAACAAAATGGAATATTTTTGATGGATTATATGAAGAGTTTGTTTCCAAAACGTGATAAACGGCATTTAAAAAAAAAATAGTTACTGCCAAAATTAGTATTGTATCCGGTCAGTATTAAAAAGTAAATAATTTTTTATGCAAAATCCGATATCCGCCGTGTTATTCTGTCATCTTTTCTCCCTTTTTTCCAAATCGCGACAAACGCCACTTCTCCTTCTCTGCAGAATGCAATAAATCCACAAAACAAGTCACAGTACACCATTCCACGCATTGTAAACAATGATGGAGGCGCTTTGAATACACACCGAATACTAATTTTCCTCATCTACTTTGTACTTCGTGATCAACAAACAAAAACAAAATAGTACTTTTGATGGCATTGATAAACCTGTGGTGGTTTACTGTACCTGGGGAAAAAGCCGTCAAAATTGAAATTAGTAATCCATCAAAATCTAATAATTTACGCAAGAGGCACTCGGGTGAAGGAAAAATACCAGCTGTTGCTTGTTCTCACCCGACAGCATCGAGCTTCTGTCATGCTAACACATTGACCCCAGGGGATCTTATGAAAAACTTCCCTTTTTTTTCTCGAAATCAACGAAAATCGAGCAGGACCAAAACATTGCTGATCGCTATAAAAAAAATTCAGGGATGATGTCCCAAGGATGACAACAGCAATGACAGTGTGTTCCTATATAATATAAAATGGCAAAGATGAATGCATTTATATATTGATTCAATAGTTTTATAGCATTTAAAAAAAAACACTAAGTCAATATGGATTTATTGCGTTTTGGAACCAAACTCTTCATATGTTTCAATGTTGTAATATACAGCCATAACAATGTCCTAAAATGGTCCCAAGCTATAACTGGGGTGGTACGCTTTTAAAAAGTACACCTTTGCACCTAAAAAGTGCACATTAGTATCTTTGAGGTACATACTGCTACATAATGTATACATATATGTACCTAAATTATGTCCTTTAATAAAGGGTATTGCCACAGTGACTTTTTTGCGATTTTTTCTGACAGGGTATAAAAAAATAATCTCTGATCTGTGGAACGAAACATTGTATTGTTGTTAAATATTTTTTATACAAAGGTACAATAGTGAAAACGTTTTCAAATAGGGCAGTTGTAGCCTAGTGGTTAGAGAGTTGCTGGTTCGAGTCTCACAGCTGGCAGGTTGCAACTGAGGTGCCATTAAGCAAAGCACCTTAACCCCAATTGCTGTGTAGGGATAGCTGCCCACTGGGATGGGTTAAATGCCGAGGTCACATTTTGAGTATGCGTTCCATAGACAAACATGCCACTTTACTTGCAACTTTCACAAATATCAAATATGGACAAACTTCAATGTTGGGTTACATTAACCGTATTTTTTTTGTTATTTTTTAACCCAGTCCAGCAGTTGGGTTTGTTCATATTTGACCCAACTATGGGTTGAATCAACAGCATTTTCTTAGTCTCTCTTTAGAATGTAATCTCTAGATCAGTCTCTAGTGTGAAACTGTCAACACTGCAGATCATGCAGAAAACCAGAGCGTAGTAGGAGTTTTTGATGTAAAAGTGAAATCGTCAGGTTGTGTTAGTGAACAGCCGATCTTTCAAAGTGTTCCAGGGTGTTTTTCTCAGAGCGTAGTATTTCTGCACAAACATTCATTTCCGTAGAGATAATGCAGCCACATACCACTTGAATGTGTAATGTGGTCACATAATTCTTCATGGACAACATTTTGTGTGACACTTTATCCTACATACCTGCCAAAGACCATCTCTCTGTCACACACACACAAAAAGACTGAAAAGTGCATCCACAAAGCATGCATTTATCTCAGCTGAATGCGGGGCATGGGAAGGCTCACAGCAATTAACACTCACTCACACACAGGCACACAAATACGGACCATCTTGACCCTCTACTCTACTGCAAAAACACACTAACAATCCCACACAAACCCATGCATTCACACATACCAAGAATCTCTGCCCATACACACACACACACACACACTTTTGCTATGTGTGTGTGTTTCAGACACAGAGGTGTTTATGAGCAAGTTGTTTGGCACGGAAGTTGCGCTGTTCTCTGACCCAAACTCCAGGCCTCAGGGGAAGGTCAGATCCTCTCGACCTCTGCGTTCCACAAGCCCTGCGTGCTTTAGTGGAGAGCTTGAGATATGCCACAAACACACAGATGCATACAAACACTCTCTGTCAGTCCTATTGCACCAACACCCACTACCAATAAACAGCACAAAGTTACTGGTAGTGGGAAGTCTGAATATATGACAACTAATCTGCTTGCTAAGGCAAGTAGTCATTATCAATCATACTGTACATACAGTAAGATTAGGGGTTTGAACATGAGACCCCAAATTATATGAAGAGTTTGGTTCCAAAACGCAATAAATGGCATTTAAAATAAATGTTACCACGAAAATCAGTATTGTATCAGGTCAGTATTAAAAAATAAATTCTTAATTTTACGCAAAATCCAATATCCGCCGTATTATACTGTCATCTTTTCTCCCTTTTTTCCAAACCGCAACAAACGGCAGTCCATCTTTTCTGCAGAATGCAATAAATCCACAATCAGCGCACCATTCCATGCATTGTAAACAACAATGGCGGCACTTTGAGTACTGACATAATCCTAGTTTTCCTCATCTACTTTGTACTTCATGATCAACAAACAAACAAAAACAAAATTATACTTTTGATGGCTTTGATAAACCTGTGGTGGTTTTCTGTGGCGGGTAATCCATCAAAATCGAATAATTTACGCGAGAGGCACTCGGGCAGAGGAAAAATGCCGGCTGTTGCTTGTTCTCTCAACAGCATCAAGCTTCTGTCATGCTAACACATTGACCTCGGGGGATCTTATAAAAACAAAAAAAATCCATTATTTTACGAGAAGTCGACGAAAATCTCGCAGGACCAAAATCTTTTTTCAGCTGATCGCTGTCAAAAAGTTCAGCGACGTCGTCCCAAGGATGACAGCAGAAATGACAGTGTTCTTAATATGACAAAGTAAGTGTTTTCATTTATGCCATTAATGTTTCTTTTTTTAATCAGTTTATACCACTAGTGAACGTCTCGGTTACGTATGTAACTCTCGTTCCCTGAAGGAAGGGAACGGAGACGTCACGTCGTGACCGACGAATTGGGAACCGCTCCGCGGTAACAAATCCACTTCGAGAAGCTATTAAAAAAGGCCAATGAAATTGGCATGCAGATTATGCAGTAATCAAATCAGCTTTTTCGCTGAGAAGCCGGCAAGAAAAAGGGGCCGGCCGACTCAGCAGTGGAACAGCAACTGTGGCGACGGGACGTGACGTCTCCGTTCCCTTCCTTCAGGGAACGAGGGTTACATACGTAACCGAGACGTTCCCTTTCAGTCGGTCACTACGACGTCACGTCGTGACCGACGAATTGGGAATCCCTACCAAAGCGCCACTGGAGCTGACCCTTCTAGTGCCTGCGTAACCCCTCTGTCTTCACTTTACAAGAGGCGGAACTGGGCTTACAGCAGAAGGCCGGTCACTACTTGTTACTAAACCCACGGTAGTGAACCAGGCAAAACTGGGAAGCGAATCCAGCCTGGGCGGAACTAGGAGACGCTGCGGAGCCAACCCAGAAGAGATTGTACGAATGGGTGGCGCAAAATAGCCCGTAGGTCTATGACGTGACTCTCATAACTATATTTATACTAGAGAGAGAGCAGAGCGGGCTCTGCAAGGGAAAACGTGGTAGATTAGCTCCACGGAAAATACGCGCATAGGACACCTCACGGGGGCGCTATACAGGGGCCTAGCCAAACACAGGTTTTCAGGAATACAGCTAGTGAGAGGCTGACAGCCGATGCTCCGCAACATCGACTGTCAAGGCGATGGAGGAAAGTCAAAACCTTATTTTGTGACGTTTTGACCTTATGGCCTTCCATATTGGCGCAGTCATGCAGCGCCAAAACGGAGGCTGCAAGCCGACACAGGAGCCGACTCTGAGTGTCTCTACCGGTTTGAGGAGAGAACACGAGAGGATACCGGCTCAATACGAACACTGTAAAATCTGGTGAACGTGTTAGGTGTCGCCCAGCCAGCCGCTCTACAAATGTCTGTTAGCGAGGAACCACGAGTCTCCTTGTCTCGGAGCTCGTTGCTGAAACGAATGAGAGCGAGATGCACAGCCAACAACTCGAGGCAATTTATATGCCAGCGTTTCTGGAATGTCGTCCAGACACCCGAAACTGCATGCCCGTCGTACGTGGCTCCCCACCGCATGTTGGAGGCATCCGTGCACACAATGGCATGCCTGGAGACCTGTTTTAATGATACCCCTGCTCTGAGGAATGACGGGTCTAACCACGGAGTGAAATGGAGACGGCACGTCGGCGTGATCGTTACGCGGTGCGCGTCGGTGAGCCACGCTCTCCTCGGGATTCGGTCGTGAAGCCAACGCTGAAGCGGTCTCATATGGAGCAGCCCGAGCGGAGTCACAGTCGCTCCTGCTGCCATATGACCCAGGAGCTTCTGAAATTGTTTCAGAGGGGCCGCGCTCTTGCCATTGAATGAATTTAATCAGAATGGATTGCACACGCGCTTCTGTTAGACGTGCGGTTAAATCGACCGAATCCAGTTCCATACCGAGAAAAGAGATCCTCTGCGTGGGGCAATGTTTGCTCTTTTCCCAGTTGACCTGAAGACCGAGATGGGCGAGGTGTTTTAACACATGGTCCGTGTGATCGCAAAGCATCTGAATGGACTGGGCTATTATTAACCAATCGTCGAGATACGCTAGAATGCACACACCGCTCTCTCTCAGGGGTTTTAATGCCCCCTCGACAACTTTCGTGAAGACACGGGGAGAGAGAGAAAGCCCGAACGGTAAGACTTTGTACTGATATGCCCGCCCCTCGAACGCAAAGCGGAGAAACGGCCTGTGTCGAGGAAGTATCGAGACATGAAAGTACGCGTCCTTCAGATCGATGGCTGCGAACCAATCGTTTGGATGAATGCATTGAAATATGCTCTTGTGCGTCAGCATTTTGAATGGCAACTTGTGAAGCGCTCGATTCAGCAAACGCAGGTCCAGGATCGGTAGCAACCCGCCGCTTTTCTTGGGTACAATGAAATAAGGCTGTAATACCCAGATTTCATCTCGGCTGGAGGGACCGGCTCGATCGCGTCCTTCGCCAATAGGACAGCGATCTCGGCACGGAGAACATGTGCGTCGGCGTTTTTCACCGTAGTAAACCGAATGCCCGCAAATTTGGGAGGGCGCCGGGCGAATTGAATTGCGTAGCCGAGACGAATCGTGTGTAAAAGCCATCTCGACAGGCTGGGAAGCGCTTCCCACGCCCCCAGACACAGAGCGAGGGGAATTAACGTCACAATCGGAGTACCCGCGGCGAGGGGAGCGGAGGTAACGGTTGCTGCGCTCTCTGTGAAAACAGCAACGGAGGTGTTGTGTGGTGTGCCACTCACCTTTTTCCGCTGATGGGGGGCAGAGCTGGGGAGATCTCGATGTAGAAGTCTAACCCGCCGTGACACACCCGGTGGCGAAAGAGGAGGAGGAGGACATAGGGCTTTGTGCCCGTCCGTAGTGCCCGCACTCCTCTGAAGACCTGGAGAAAGAAGAGGAATTCGCTCTTTTTGTGGTTTTGTGGGTGCCGGCTGAAAAGCCGGCGGAACAGAAAAAAACTGAAACCAAGGATTCCCCACCCGGCCCTCCTCCGGTGGGGGGAGTGGTGCCTTCACCATCTCCCGTAGAGTGATCCCCTCCATCTCCAGGTCGCCCGTCTCAGGGTCGTTTAGCCTTACGTTTTCCACCTCTCTTGGCAGGCTGCTGAGCGGGCGGGGCAGGCTGCTGGCGACCGGTTCCTCGCATCCTAGAAGAAGTGCGAGGAGGAAAGGGGGCGGCCGCCGCAGGATGCCCTCGGCGAGAGGCAAACTTGAGGTGCCGACGTCGAAGGGGCAGATGGACGTTTCCGACGCGGCATGATCTTAGCAATGGCCTCAGTCTGTTTCTGAGCGGTGGAAACCGCCTGTGCAAAATGTTCCACCCTCTCGCCGAACAGGCCGGCCTGGGACACCGGAGCATCTAGGAGCTTAATACGGTCCTGCTCCCGCATGTCGGCCAGGCACAGCCAGAGATGGCGGTCCTGGACCACCAAAGTGGACATCGCACGTCCGACCGCCCATGCGGTGACCTTAGTGGCTCTGAGCGCCAGGTCAGTAGCCGCACGGAGCTCTTTAAATGCGGCCGAATCGTGACCACCCTCGTCCAGGTCACGCAGTGCTTCAGCCTGGTGTACCTGTAATAATGCCATGGCATGGATGGCAGAGGCCGCTTCCCCACAAGCACGGTAGGCACATCCTGTTAGTGCAGAGGAGTACCTACATGCCCGCGAGGGGAGGGTCGGCCGATCTCGCTAATGGGAAGAGGACCCGGCCGGACACAGTTGCATCGCGACGGGACGCTCATCCGGGGGGAGATTGGTGTACCCTCTAGCGGCCCCGCCGTCGAGGGTGGTGAGGGGTGAGGGCTGATACCGCCGCTTCCGGGAGGAAAAAGGATTTTTCCACGACCGTGTCAGTTCCTCATGAACCTCGGGGAAGAAAGGCACCGGTGGCTGGGTCTGCTCTGCTCTAGCAGACCCGAAGTACCAATCATCGAGGCGGGATGGCTCGGGTGGAGATGGTTGACGCCACTCCACTCCGAACGTACCCGCGGCCCGAGCGTGCATGGCTGCCATCTCAGGGTCGAGCGCAGCGCCCTCTAACCGTCCCGAAGGAGGCAGAGGGTCAGACTCAACGTCCGAGAGAGACAGCCCCCCCTCCGATGCTGTGGACGACACAGAATCACGCGTGGTGCCAGCGGTCCCCGAGGGCAACGTAGGACACGCGCTCCCGGTTTCCATTGGCACCTCCGGCTGTGGATCGGGGTGCAGAACTTCACTGCCACCGTCGGTGGACTTATTCAGCACCGTAATGCGCAAGTCGTCCTTCGCAAGCATCACGGCCGCCTTCTTAGCGCCGGATGGCTTGGAAGGGGGGCGGCGGTCCCGGAGGTACGCCACCCGACTGCGCAGATCCACCACAGTCATGTTCAGACAAACCTGACATGTACTGTCGCGAAACGCTGCCTCCGCATGCTCAAGCCCCAAGCATGAGAGACAACGATCGTGGCCGTCACGAGGATTCATGTACAGCCCACATCCGGACGAAGCACACGGTCAGAATGTCATCCTGAAAAGGACGCCACCCGACCTGTGACACGAGAGAACGGCTGCCTTTACAAAGGCACAAGTTCAAGCTCGTGTTGCTCTTTTAGGGAATTCACTCTTTAGATGTAATGCGTGAGTTGGTGAAGCACGCAGGGGAGAGGCAACGACAAACTCAAATAAAATTCAAAAATAGAAATTAAAGAGGTGGAACTGATGCGAGTCTCCGCTGAGGTACTGCCTGTCCAACCAACTTTGACACACACAGAGAGGTCCCAGGAAAGGATTGCTTCTCAAGAGCAGATTGCTGCCGGCTTCGAAGCGAAAAGCTGATTTGATTACTGCACCTGCCTCTGATTATATACCTGCGCGGCTGGGCGCCGCGGCAGGTGCGAATAATCTGCATCCCAATTTCATTGGCCTTTTTTAATAGCTTCTCGAAGTGGATTTGTTACCGCGGAGCGGTTCCCAATTCGTCGGTCACGGCGTGACGTCGTAGTGACCGACTGAAAGGGAACTAAATGAATATAACATGGCAAAGATGAATGCACATTTATATACTGATTCAATAGTTTTATAGCATTAAAAGAAAAAACTTGTCATGGATCATTTTGTGGAAAACATCAGTTTTAATAATAAATCTTTGAAAATCAAAGTATGGATTTAAATTTTTAATGTTATTATAACCTAAAGATGCTATGTGAAAGTTTGTAACAGGAAAATTGTGTTTTTTTATCTGGTCACTTTCTTGGTATAGAATTTTACCGAAATTAGTCAAAATGGATTTATTGTGTTTTGGAAGCAAACTCTTTATCCAAAATACTGCATGATGGATTGTTTCAATCCATGGCCAAATCCATAGGGTAGACAAACCAAAAATGTCCATACTTCCTCCAATCATTTTAGGTTGAAACAACATAGCATGCTTTTGTAGCTCTTTCATGTGGCACAGATGATGTAGTGGTGTCGTGGGCAGTGCTCTGACATGGTGCAGATGCACTTTCGGTGACCTGCGTTTTAAACCCAGCTCAAGGTCCTTTGCCGATTCCGGACCACTCTCTTCACCCTATACTTTCCTGTCTTCTTACATACTTTAAAGGCAAAAATAGCCCAATAAATAACTTAAATAATAATAATAATATATATGTATAATTATATTTGTAAAAGTGTCTACACTCTAAACAAATGTTGGGTTATTTTCAACCAATGGCTGGTCTAAAAGTGAGAAACCCAACCGTTGGGTTAAAAAACCAGGATACGTTAACTTATAACCCAACTGTTGGGTTTCTCCCTTTCTGATCCAACCATGAGTTAAAAATAACCCAACACTTTTTAGAGTGTTCACTATATAAAATGGCAATAGGCTTTATGCCCAGCTGCACTACTTCCTGAACTTCAGCCAGCTCCTTGTTTCCTGTCTGCCATTATTGGACAAACTGATTAATCCAGGTGTGCGTGACCTCAGTAGTCACAAACAAACTGATTAATCCAAGTGTGCCTGACCTCAGTTGTCACAACAACAATAATCAGACACACCTGGATTAATCAGTTTGTCCATTAATGGCAGACAGGAAACAAGGAGCTGGCTGAAATTCAGGAAGCAGTGCATCTGGGCATAAAGCCTATTACATTTAAACCCAACAGTTCACTGTAAAAAATGTCTGTGCAGTAAGCCAGTAACTTACTGTAGATTTAAATTACAATGTCATTTACTGGCAACATTTTGTTCAAATAACATAAATTTTAATCTACAGAAAGTTACTGGCAAACAGCTGCATAACTACAGCTAATTTTTACAGTGTTGGGTTTGTCCATATTTTACGCAGCTTAAGTTGAAACAACCCAGCATTTTAAGAGTGTATCAGATAAATCCTCAAAAAATCACCCAACACCTTATCATCCCCATAGAACCACCCTGGTAACCATTCGCAATGCAACAACCTTCTACATGGGTAGCCACAAACTGGTTTTAAATGTGAAAGTCAAGCATATATACTTAATGTACTATCAGCATATCACAGCCAAAAAAATATGAAAAATTGACATTTCAGTGCAACTAAACAACTTGTAGGATTATTTTAAGGACTAGGCCTTAGTTTAATTAAGAAATATAACTTGTTTTAACAAACATGTCTTACTAAAAAAATTACTTGTGTGCATTTTGAGGCAAAACAAAGAGCACTGATGTATTTTTAGATATGCAAGTGCAAGTTGTTTTTCGTTTGGACAGCTCTTACATTTATTTTAGTCTAGGACTAATCCCTGTCCAGGAAACAGTCGCGTAATGTGTTACTGGTACGGAAAAAGTTTCATTTATGACAAGTTCAATCACTATTTATAACCAAGCATCACTATTACTCACAATGTACATTTATGAACACAAACAAAGTTTGTAACTGCTTGAACTCTTGTGTTTATTGCTTGACAGAAGCCATTTGGTCTGAGCTGGGTGGACAGACTGTAGCTGTTTGCTACATGTGCTGATAAAATCTGCAAGCGTAATACATCGCACGTGTGGGGTTGTGTGTGATTGCACGAGAGTAGGTGCGTCGCCACCCTCCGAGCAGATGTTACCTTCAGTAATGCATTCGGAGACCAAGCGCGAAAAATCACCCCTGGAAACATCCATATTTCACATCACTATTGAAATGAGACATCACATAAACTCATCCACCAGCCGTTATACATGCACTACACCAGCGTGTACATAGACAACCGTTGTGTTTTTGTCTCTTCGTTTTTCCCATTCGTTTACCCCCCAACACACATACAGCCCTTTCCCCTGACACTCTTCTTCTTTCAGACTAAACAATTGTGACTTGGCTGGGAAAGAGCTTTGGATCCAGATGCATCTCCTCTCTCTCTCTCTCTCTCTCTCTCTCTCTCTCTCTTTTGTGTTAATTGGAGTGGCAGGCACAGACACTCTCTCAACAGACGCAATGCACCGGGGAGCTCCTACTCCTGGCAACAGTCTTCCATTAGCGCTCCAAATAAAAGAAAGTTGAGAGCTGTTTTTCAGGTGTTTATCACTAACTCAGGCTTCAGGCAGCTGCTAAGTCCTCTCTTTCCCCTCCAGCAACATTACACATAGTTTCTCAGAGTTTCTCGACCTTTAGCACATCTGTTTACTTCCTGCTGGGTTCCTTCGGCATATGGACTCTCCATGGATTCACTAATACTGTATATTTGCAAAGGTCTGATACAAATAAGTTATCATTCCTTTTATTCAAACGTCACATTTATCTGCACCGTCTGTCTGTTTCTCCATTGGGGTGCATACGAATATTTGATCACCTTTGGAGCCCAAAGTCATCTATTTGGTACACTAATACAACCTCATTCTCCTTCCACCTCACAGCATGCATGACATTCGCCAGCCAATGAGAGTAAGGCAGTCTGTGCAAACAAACCATGTCTCCTCAAAGTCAAGGAAACCTCAAAACCAGGCCACATCTCTTTTCCTTTCACCGATTCATTTAGTCACCTCAGCTCAAAGGGCCACGTGTATGTGCGCGCTCTGGAGAAGGCGAGTTTGTGGCCTGACCTAAGGGTTTGAGTTTTATGCTTTGTCCCAGGAGTGTACCACACTGTTACGACTCAATTAACTTCTCTTGCGCTGATTTTACCCGGCTTCCCCTCAAATTTGTCCTGAAGTAAATCAAAAAAAGGAAATTAGAAAAACAAGATCTGGGGCACAAATTTCCTACCAATATGTGGATCTTTTGCTTCGGCCATGTTGAGTACAATCAGCTGGACTTGTGGCTGACCGGTTTGACCTTCTTCTTCGAATCCGGGACCTCCACCTATTTATCTCATATATTTTCAGAGGAGGGTTAAAATGGGGGCAGAGCTTCCAGGAAGAGAGCGGGAATGTGTTTCAATCCCCTAGCGCTCGAAACTCTCTCCACTTTCAGCACATTTTTAAACAGCACCTCTCCGACCCGATTCCAAAATAAAAGAAAACATGGAAAGAAAAACAAGAAAGCAGCACAAAAAGGCGGAAATGTTATTTAAAAGGTACCAGACCACATCATTTTCCACTGATATTATATACTCACAGCCGTATCCAAAATATATACGGGCCAGAGGCCAAGAATGTAAAAATAAAATACATAAGACTCAACATCTGGACAGAGGCTGAACAAAACTACTATTTAATCACAGCTGAATAACTTATTCTTGCATTTACTTCTGGCTCTTTCTGCCATTTTTTCATATGCGCGTTTATCCCCACGGGGGTCTGCTACTTCTGATCTGGGCCCGGTTCACGTTTCAGCCACGTTTCCTGCGACGCTGACAAAACGTTCATTTTTATTATAATTATCCACATTTTAACACACACAACAAGGAAGACTGTGTATTTCCAACGCTCGGTTTTACAGCAGACCTGATGTTCTGACGGTCCAATATCTACTTTTAGGGTTTTGTTTGGCTAAATAAATCAGCTTTGGCAGTGCACTCGGCTGTAATAGTTGTTTTAGTTGTGGGTTCATGTCTTGCTCCGAGAGCTCTCTGGACGCTCTCCAGGTCCTTGCCCCATTCCAAACGGAAATATTTACTCCCTTAATGAACTGACCGGGAGAACTCAGACAGTCAGTGATTACAGGAGTGAAAGGTATGTGCAAGGTGTCTTTAACAGGGTGGTTTGGCACTCCGGAGAAAACCGCAGAGGCTCGATGCCGTGCTTTAGAAAGGTTTCACGCCTGTCCTTGCACTTTTTGAACAACACAGTTGCTTTAAAACGTTTCAACTGCCAATATATTGCTCACTTAAAATATTTATCTAAACATCCAGCTGCATAGACCAGATTTTTTGAGTGCACGCTGTATGAATAATGTTTTTAGTTGATGCATTTTCATTGACGCAGGTAATGACTCACGTTGGAAGCAAGGAAAAATGCCGGATTCATTAATCGCAGTATTTCTTGTATTGCTCTAGAGAACGCCAGCGCTTTCTACCCTGCTGAGAAGACAAACTATATATGTCTCCTATAACACTGGAATGTATTACATAGATGCGATTTCATGCACAAGACTCCCAAAGAGAGAGGGGGGTATGTATATGTTTGAGGATGGGGAGGATTAAATTGTTTACGATGGTCTGTCTATCTTGTGCGGCAGACAGGGTGTGTGCATCAGTTCATACGATCTACATTAAATGCACCACAGGTTGAGCTGTCAGGGCGGCCCAGTTATCTAAACAAGAGCTTATAGACACTTTCACATAAACACATGCTGTTGAACTAAGTCAACACATCTGCCCGTAAAAGACAAAAATGAAAATTCTGTTATCATTTACTCACCCTCATGTTGTTCAAAACTTGTATGAGGTTGACGGTGATCATTTATCAAAATATCTTCATTTGTATTTAACAGAAGAAAGAAACTAACTTACAGACAAATTTAAGACAGCAACATTTTCATATCTCAGTATCCCATTTATAAACTGCTGTTTTTCTCTCCCCTTATACCTATCTATAACAGCTTTACATGTCAACCTAGTCCTCTTGGGAAGTCAAAAATCTGTGTCTTTACCGTTCACATCACAATGGTTCTTTAATCACGCCTTCAAATCCACAGCGCGTGGAGACGCAAGTGTTTAAGCCCCGCTGAGCGCAGCATCATTTGTGTACACATCTCCCTGCATCAGATAACCTGGAAGAGCTGCATGCTAACTCAATTCTGCTCTGACAGGGCGGATCAGAGGCGCGCATCCCCTGACAGCCGTTTACATGCTTCGTGGCCTTCACTACGCAACTTATCACAACGGCACATTAAAGACCCCTGTAGGAGTCTCTCGTGATAAACATCTGAATATCAATACAACCAAGTGAGGATGCTGACACACACGCACCCCGCTACATATCACAGCGGCTGACATATGACATGCTGATATTCAAACTAATAATCTCTGTAACATCCAACTAACCTTTGGTTTATGCACTCGGTTTATTCCTTGTACTTGCAAACTAGGAGAGCAGTGAAGAAATGAGGTGACACAAATAAAATAAACGGGCAATACCATGCAAATGTCAACTTTACTGTGAAAAGTAAAGTTTTTATAAAAAAAATTTAACCATAGTGATATCTCAATATTTAGTGGTTTAAATATCTATACAAAGTCTCTGTTAAAGTTTTTAAAGCATTTTTTTTTAATCATTATTAGGGCTGCACGATTTGGGTAATTTTTCCCATTGTGGTTATTGATGCTAATATTGCGATGTGCGGTTGCGATGATAATAAATGGTATCATGAGTCAACTTGATGGGTTTAAAGGAAAATCCACACACAGTTTAGTGATAATGCTTTTTTTTTAAACTAGAAATGTTTTCGTATTGCCACGTGATGTAGCAACTGCTCAGTGTCAGTAATCCTAAATCCAAAATACCGCCATAAAACAGACGTAGAGTTTTTTGTTAGCTACCAGATCACTGTCAATCTCCTCTGCATCCATCTTCGCTCTGGTATTTCCACGCTGCGCACACACAAGTGACGACGCACGCCACACACGTGCATGCCACACATGCACTGCATTTTTTGTTTGTTTTTCTTTCTTTTTTTAAACAGCAAGGAAAATCATCAAACTGTTATCAGAAAGTTTGTGTTAACAAGTCCACACATTTATTTATTTAACTCTTTCCCCGCCATTGACAGGATATCTCGTCAATCAAGAGAAAACTCTTCCCCGCCAATGACGAGTTTTTCCTGTTCTTTCATTTGGTATATTGTATGTTTATATATTTAAAGAAGAACATTTTCTGGAAGGCATTAAACTTTGGTGAAAATCATGAAAAACGCTGGCGCTGGCTGGCAACTTTTTTTAAACGCTGGCGGTGAAAGAGTTAATATAATTGCAACATTTTGATGTCATATAATCGCACAGGTTGACATCGCGATTGCGATGCGATTAATTGTGCAGCACTAATTATTATATTCCATAGTTAAAGGCGGGGTGCATGATTTTTGAAAAACACTTTGGAAAAGGGAGTTTGGCCGACTAACAAAACACACTTGTAGCCAATCAGCAGCAAGGGGTGTGTCTACTAACCGACATTGTTGCCTGGGTTGCGTATGTGTGGGGCGGATCTATCAAAAAAAGGTCAAAATACTATTAGGGTAGGGGCGTGTTTGTTTAGGTGATTTCAAATATCAACACTGCCTTTCAGAGATCATGCATCCCGCCTTTAAAAAAGATTTCTCACGTCCATAACGGAAAAATATCATGTCCATAATGTTGTTATTTCCTCAAAAATGCGCATACAAAATTGTATTAAAATAAATATTAAATGTTCTTTAAAGAGTCGTCCCTTTTTCATTGGGTGGGGTATTATTGCTTCTGGTTTGTACCTTTACATTCACAGAATTCCGACAAAGCACGTTGTCTTTCAATAACTTGTGTCCTTTTTTTGTCACATCCGTAACGCGTGCATGATTCCCTCATCTAAAACGAAAAACATGAATATAGACAGATATGATGCCTGGACTCTATCATGAGGGGTTTGGGAAAGTATAAACAGATGGTTCATAAATGATTGGTAATAAATGCATTCTTTGTGAATTTCACATTTTTAAAATTCTAAATATTTCGAATTTTAACTTCAAATGTCACACCCACAACACTGGAATTGCTCAAATACACATACAATGTAGTCAGATAAGTAGCAGCTATTTTTGAATTTACAATGAAAGCCATTCGTGGGTACTTACATAGATACTGATAACTAGGAATGAACCGAATTTTTGGCCGAAAATAGCAAAAAAATCATTTTTGGTGTTTGGCCGGACAAGTAAAAAGGCAAAATGATTTTTACTTAATAATGAGGTATTTGATGACGCAATTAAATAGCAACCAGCATCGAGTGTGAGACCCGCAAATGCAGCAAACATGTTAGTGAAAGCAATTTAACGGGTCAGAGAAAGTTGCGAAAACATACAGCACTACAAGTTTCATTTATCATTTAAAATCAAGACATCCTGAACACCATAAAGCATTTGAGCAGACACGGAGGCGATCCTGGGTATCATTCTGCTGAATCCACGACCAGAGAGAAGGAGAGACTTTAGCAATTGAAGTATGTAATAAAGACTTCCTTAAACCAGTTAAGTCCTACAATGACAAACAATGAGCAATAAAACATTTATTAACAATAAGCTTCTTGTTAGACTGCTTTGTTGAGCGCTTTTTCCTCTTGTCATCTGTCAATCTTGCCACCGTCTCTCACTCTCTCTTTTGCTTGTGCTTGACCGTGCAACATACAGTACAGTGCTGCATAAGCGTCATTGTAAGTTTCTTAAGGCATTAATAATGAATAGGTTATTTGCATTTTGTGCAGGAATAGAAGATCGGATTAATATCCGTTTAGTCAAGACTCATTTATGTGGTCGAATGTCAATTCATTTTAACAAGTCTGTCTACAGCTATCTGATCAGAGAAGTGACCAGGTGTAAAAAGGCCCTGTAATGACTACTGGAATGTTGAAAAAAATCATTGTTAAATAATGTGAAATAAATATAGTAAAAAGGACATTCTGAATGTTACTTGTGCAATGGTGAGAAAGTAGCAAATAATTAGGAAAATGAAAAATAAAAAAATTATGCAGTATTCGAGAGAATTTTCTTTTCGATGCATCCTTACTGATACTGTATGCACAAAATGCCTCTTTAAGCTCTCATGCTCCATCCTAAAGTCCAAACATAATAGTCAACATCTTTAACGTCAACTGCATACAACACTAAACAGAATCAGGAAAAGGTCACAAAGGGGCTGGTTTATGAGGACCTTGCTCATTTTATATTATGATATTTAGATTAGAAATAACTTTTTATGTTTGTATTGCAATAGATTTGAAAGTATTATCTGCTTATTTTACACATCTATACTTAAATCTCACATAACACACGCTGTATCTGCTTATCTCATGTTAATCTTAAAGGGGACAGAGAATGAAAAACCATTTTTACCTTGTCTTTGTTGAATAATGGTAGTCTACCCACATTCACAAACATACAAAAAGTGCTAGACATGCTAAACATCTCAGTCTCATAGAAATTCCTCTATTAGAAATGTCAGCCAGAAAACGGCCCAATCTGAAAAACTGATGCTTATGACATCACAGGCATCTCACTGCCCCTCCACTTTAAAATAATTGGCTACATTTTTTGAGTGGCAGCAAAGTCAGCCAATCAGTAATGAGATTGCAAGTTAAGCCAGTAGGGGGAGCCAAATAGGTGCAAAACCACTTGTTTAAAATCCCCCACCCTAATAGAGCTATCTGAGAGAGGTTTTTAGGAAGCTTCTAAGGCATTACAGACCCAAACAAAAACATTTTTGTCTACATTAGGGGTGGCACGGTTCATGAAAAAAATCCGAACCGTTCGGTTCGCTTGTCTCGGTTCGGAGCGCGTGTGTGCCGCACGGTTCAACGGTTCATGGCATGCGCAATGTAGCCTCATGCCCTGTATGTGACCTCAGATAGCGTGTTTCCCTTTCGCGCGAAAAAAGAGGTGACTGGTTTGGAGTATAAATACTGCAGGTTATGTTACGGTAGAAATGGCAAGTGGGAGAGAAAAGGAAGTCTGCCCGCAGTCGGAGGATGCGCCAGCGTCGTATAAGTTTGGTGTGTGGAAACATTTTTTATTTCATGTTACCTATGATGACAGCGGAAATAAAACAATAGTTAGGACTGCAGTCTATGGTTTGAATGTGTTCGAACAGCCACAGGAGACCACCTTCTCTCCGACCATTTATCTAATCTGAGGTACTGAACACTGCTTTACCTCTTTTCGTATTCCGCGCTATTTTTAGCCTTTCATTGAAAAAATTAAAGCCGCTGATTTCCGCGTAGTTTCATTTTGCTTGCGTGTGAAAGTTGCGCGATCTTATTTCATAAATTGCCCCTCAAAGTAATCAGGACAGAAGTGGTCAAAAGTGGACAAAAGAGAAGGATTTAAATATTACAGGTGTTAAAGTTATGTTTCTCTCTCGTCCACATATTCTCTCTGCAGTATTTAAGCAGCCTCTCAGTGATAAATCTAAGAGCTACACTGAAATTGGCATTGTAATAAATGCAAGTTATATTTGTGTGCTAAAAATGCACATAAAGTTCATATAGATGGCAATACACATTCTCTTTTTTGCCAAATAAATGAAAAGCATGTTGAAATCATCAATGTCTTCCCTCTTGCTCTATTAAAATCTCACCTTGCTTTCCTCAGGGATGGTCCCAATAATGTGCTTAAAGTCAAATTCAGTTTGTGCATGATTACATGATATAACTTTTTTTAATACTGTATCCTAAATTATGGATAATTAATACATTAATAAGATAATACATTTCTGGAGTGTTAAAAATTAAAAGAAAAAAATAACATCAAGAACCGTACTGAACCGAGAACCGTGACCATAGAACCGGGATACGAACCGAACCGAGGGTTTTGTGAACCGTGCCACCCCTACTCTACATGTCACATCACAGAACAAGGATAAATACTCCGTTCAATCATTCTATGTCACCTTTAAGTACCTATAGAGTGGTATTGCATCCTTCATATCTCCAAAAAGTCTTTAGTTTTATCAGATTTATAAAAGACAGATCAGCTCTACTGCTACTTTTCCAGAAAAAAATAGCCACTGGAGGCATACGGTGGGTGGAGCAAGACACAAGCAAGCAACACACACAAAACACACACTATCTCTGGACAACTTATGATTCCCTACATGTTCATGTAGTTTACAATATATGCACGTGCCAATTGCCGACAAAACACAAGACATTTGATGCAGGTTTACTTACCGCCTGCGACTCATGACCCGGTTGGGACCGCCCCATTTCAACGTTAAATCAACCCATAAATCAAGCGTTAAACAAACACACATGCACAACTATATCCATTGTTTCCATTATGCGGGGTTCTTTGGAAACAAGCTTAAATTTCCCCTAACATACAACAACACACTTCTTTGGTGATGTTAATTTCATGTCGGCTCTTGCTTGGTGTGTGCGCTACGTATAAAGTGCCCATATAAGGACTTCCACTGTACTCCCGGGACTCATTACACAACAGATTCAGTAGTCGAAAACTTTCCAAAACTTGTAGGAAAGAGGTTAATAACTGTTAATTAGTCAGAATGCATAAACTACATGCATTAAGATCTCAGACCCAACACACTTATGTAGCGCACAGTGCAGAGGCCGATATAAATCCGGTAACATGGAGCAACACAGTAATACAGACTGTAAAATGCTTCAGTAAACACCACAAACAAACAGAAAGCTTTAATGAGAATAGAAAAATGTGTTTCAAGTCTGAATTGCTACTTATACTCCCATTTAGCCCAAGTTTATGGCAGAAACTTCTGTAAAAGTTCTGTGTTACAATAAGCCATAAACCTCAGTCTGACCGCTCAACGGCAAAATCCGAAATGGAGACGTGGGACTTCACGCTTTCCATTGTCTAATCAAAATGAAACGTCACATGAAATCTGCTCTCCTAACAAACCCAGACTCTCATTTGCATGCCTATAATTTCCTCTGTTGTGTCTGGTAAACACACGTGTTTGAAAGCAGTTTGTTTGTCCATGCAGACGTATTTGTCTATGAGACTGGAAGACAAGCTTTTGTTTGTTGAGTCATTGCACGCCGGGTCCTCTCCGGGTTTCATCAACAGATCGATGTGGCCCTTGCGATCTTATCCATCGCTGTCTGTTTATAGACTTTTGTTTGAGATGTTTTATAAGCTACTGATGTTATTGCTTATGTGGATAATTAAAAAAACAAATGCTGGCATATCTTCCATGTAGTAGCTAAAGAAAAACAGAGAGAGAGAGTGAAAGTAAGATCTCTGACAGATGATATAGACAGACAGACAGACAGATGGTACCATATAGGTTAACAAAGAACCTTTCAGGAACCTTTATTTAAGAGTCTACATAAGATACTGTATGTCAATACATTTTTAAAATGTCTCCAGCCTGAATGCACAACTGAGTAACACATCGTCTTGATGAGAAAAGCCTTTCAAACGTGTTTAATTCATTAAGCAAGATGTGCAACACATGCCGTAACTCATCCTGAAAAGAAGAACTGTGAAAATACGGGTCTTAAGTTCAGTGAGTCTCTTGAACATAATTCTGCAGCACTAAATCTGCTGTATACAGCATGCGCAGGGAGGAGTCCGAGATGAAGGATGTCTTCCTCGATGCCTACCTCGCGCTCCACGCGTGAACAAAACGCTCTTTGTGCATGTTTGGGACAGTTGACTGTATTGTGCGGTGACTGCGCAGACACATAGGTCAGCTGGCCATTTTAAGACAAATACCCACAATGCTTCAGTTGATTAATTGATTTACTGTCTGGGGTTAATCGCGATCCCTCCCGCCTTCACGGAGCGTGAAAGAGGCGGAGTGTGGGATTTGAACGAGTGAGCTGAGGGTCGTTTTATTGCCATGCAACAAGCCAACAGCTTGCTGGCAAAGCTGCGCTCGGCTAGCTGGGCCAACTGACACCGTCATCCACCCCTCCGTCAGCCTTTGACCACAAACCCCCCCTCCGCACCCTACTGAAGACAAACAACAAACTGTAATTAGAGAAGAAAGACATTTCAATTCCGCATCAAGCTGACCGCAAACATGTGCAGCTTTGTGTTGAAAACCAAATGCAGGGAAAGCTGAAAGTCTTGACAAGATGTTGAGATTAGATGAAAGAGAGAGAAAGAGAGATGAAGTGAAAAAGCACTATATTTATTTGTAAATATGTGAGATACATTTAAAATATATTTTAAATACATTTTACTTAAAGTGCACCTACTTCATTGCAAAAAAAAAACTTTATTTTGTTTAATTTGGTATAATACAATGTGATCTATGGTTTGTGGTTAAAAAACTCATTATTTTCCACATACCGTATATTTTTGTAGCTCCAGATATTCTGCTTTCCTCAAACGCACTGATTTCGTATAAAACTTATTGATTTGAAAAGCAGTGCATCCCTGATTGGCCCGCTAATCTGTATGTTGCGATTGGTCTGAATACCTCTGACGTCAGCTAAAAACGCTCCTTACCATGTTTGAAAGATTCGCACACAATGCAATGCTGACAGGAGTTAACTTACAGGCTGGGAGTCCAAGTGGGAAGAATAATGATAATGTCGGTCTTGTCTACATCACCAATCCCAGGAAGTAAACTGTTGCCTACAATCCGAATGTTTGTTGTAGTCCAAGAAAAGAGATTTACGCTGGAGACGATAACATGCATCATCATTTATTGTTAACATGTACTAATACACACTTATACACCAAAGGAAATGTAAAATCGTGAATTGGACAATAGGTGCTCTTTAAGGCCTAAAGCCCAGTTATACTTCTATGTTGATTGTTCGACGTAGCCTACAAATAGACGCAAAATCAGTTCTAAACGTACCGCAAACACTGTGATTGGTCTTTTTCCACAAATATATACACTCACCTAAAGGATTATTAGGAACACCTGTTCAATTTCTCATTAATGCAATTATCTAATCAACCAATCACATGCCTGTTTCTGCAATGCATTTAGAGGTGTGGTCCTGGTCAAGACAATCTCTTGAACTCCAACCTGCATGTCAGAATGTGAAAGAAAGGTGATTTAAGCAATTTTGAGCGTGGCATGGTTGTTGGTGCCAGACGGGCCGGTCTGAGTATTTCACAATCTGCTCACTTACTGGGATTTTCAAGCACAACCATTTATAGGGTTTACAAAGAATGCTGTGAAAAGGGAAAAACATCCAGTATGCGGCAGTCCTGTGGGCGAAAATGCCTTGTTGATGCTAGAGGTCAGAGGAGAATTGTCCTACTGATTCAAGCTGATAGAAGAGCAACTTTGACTGAAATAACCACTCGTTACAACCGAGGTATGCAGCAAAGCATTTGTGAAGCCACAAAACCCACAACCTTGAGGCGGATGGGCTACAACAGCAGAAGACCCCACCGGGTACCACTCATCTCCACTACAAAAAGGAAAAAGAGGCTACAATTTGCACAAGCTCACCCAAATTGGACAGTTGAAGACTGGAAAAATGTTGCCTGGTCTGAAGAGTCTTGATTTCTGTTGAGACATTCAGATGGAAGAGTCAGAATTTGGCGTAAACAGAATGAGAACATGGATCCATCATGCCTTGTTACCACTGTGCAGGCTGGGGGTGGTGGTGTAATGGTGTGGGGGATGTTTATTGGCACACTTTAGGCCCCTTAGTGCCGATTGGGCATCGTTTAAATGCCACGGCCTACCTGACCATTGTTTCTGACCATGTCCAACCCTTTATGACCACCGTGTACCCATCCTCCGATTGCTCTGATGGTCACAAAGCTTGAATCATTTCAAATTGTTTTCTTGAACATGACAATGAATTCACTGCATCAAAACAGCCCCCACAGTCACCAGATCCCAACCCAATAGAGCATCTTTGGGATGTGGTGGAAAGGGAGCTTCGTGCCCTGGATGTGCATCCCACAAATCTCCATCAACTGCAAGATGCTATCCTATCTATATGGGCCAACATTTCTTAAGAATGCTTTCAGCACCTTGTTGAATCAATGCCACATAGAATTAAAGCAGTTCTGAAGGCAAAAGGGGGTCAAACACAGTGTATACTATATTTAAAAACTCAAGCTGTAACACAGGCTCTGACTATTTACCTCCAGCACTCCTGATGCTTCTCCAACAACGTACACAACAAGTTGCATCTTCTTCGGCTTTTGCCTTGATACTGAAAAAGGCCCATGTGCATTGCCTTCTAGCGATCTGCATGTGTAATTGCATGTAGAACAACGATACAGAATAATAAATAAAAATGTACGTGTAACCTACGGCATAGAGGCTAGGCGTAGGTAGGTCTGATGCAAAAGTATAAATTATGTTTAACAGTGTATTCTATTGAGCATCATTGATGGTTACTGTTAGGAGATCTTGAGCTGGCAGTCATCCTAAACCTGTTTACATAACTACTTTTTAGCATCTGGATCAGTGGAATCAGATCTGAATCTTCATCCAACTACTGCTCCAAATAAAAGGCAAAATAGAAAACAAATTGATATTCCATTATGCATATTACAATTTCTTAAAATAAGGAAATTGGTCATTTTGGGTATGATGATTTTAGGTTTATAATTCATTGTTTCCCTTATGACTCATTAAAGTGCATGTTTGAGGTGGCGTTCCTCTGAGCTGAAATAATAAAAGTGACAGATTTGAATGGACGGCTTTATAAATCTTAGCACGGGGGACAAAAGAGAGCAGGATTGAGAAACAGAAAAACATACTTTCTCTGCATCCTGTTCCACCTTTCAGGCTTCTAAAATTTTCCAAAATTAACATTCTGTTGATATTTTTTCATTCATGAAAACCCGTTGTTAGCTTCCCCAAAGAACACAATCTCACACAACATAGTTCATAGTGATCATTTCATTATTATTCAATTCTGCTTGCAAACATGGGCTAAACATGTTCACGCATCTAATAGTCACTTTTATCCAAAGCCACTTACAGTGCATTCAAGCAATACATTTTTTTTATCCGTATGTGTTTCCAGTAAATCAAACCCACAACAGTTGTGTTATTTATGAAATCCTTTATAAGCTAAATAAGCTACATGAGAGTCGCAAGATTATCAGAAATTAAATTAAATCTGTTTCTGTTTATTTTGAACATAACAAACAACTCTCAAAGTACTTCTTTAGTCCTTATTAAACATTAAATGTCACTATTGGCTATCTTTCAAAATAAAATAAAAAATGTATGTTTCAGATTTGTAACAACATAAAGGTAAGCAAATAGTGACAAAATATTGCTAAAACTATTGCCTTAATTTCACAGTCAAAAAAGCCAGAGAGCTAAAGAAATAAAAAAAGACAAAGAAGAGAGGTGACAAGGGCAGAAAGACGGGGAAGCGATGGACAGGATCAGGATGCAGAAAGAGGAGAATAATAATGAATAGCAGAGATGCAAATGTGTGTTTGTTAATGAGTGGTGTGGCGTGATAATGACCGACCATCTGAACAGAAAAGGAGACGGTCTTATCTTGCGCCATTCAAGCACGCCTGGCCTCACCTGCTGTCTGTAGGGCTGCCACATGTCACATGCACACAAATACACACACACACGTCACAACACAAAGGCCTGCACTTGCTTCTCGCTGCTCCTTTGCAAACAGGCTAAATTAAATATTTTAAATATGCAACAGCTATTGGCAATTAAACCGGCCCGTGCCTTTAAAGAGATTAGTGAGACTGAATAGTAAGATAGAATGATCATCTTGACACACACACACTTTTATCAACCCCCCACACACACACTTCATGGCACCCATACACCAAGAATCCTTTGTGGTATTTTTTCGTTTTGGAGTAATGGCTTGTATGTGTGTGTGTGTGTGTGTGTGTGTGTGTGTGTAGGTTTGGACATACTTGTGGGATCCAAATGTTTGAAAATGACCTCACAAATATAGTGACATTTTTAATGCTGATCTCATCTGCATCATGCGTCTTAAAAGTTTAAAATAAGTGCATGCTGCAGACGCATGTAAAGGGTTTATTATAAAAGTGACTCTCGCGCTTGCCAGATACTCGCATAATAGCATGTGTAATTTAGTGTTCAGTTAGTGTGTTGCGAGTATTTTGTGAACATGAGCTCTTTTATTCAATTCAATTCAATTCAATTTTATTTATATAGCGCTTTTCACAAAAGTCAATTGTTTCAAAGCAGCTTTAAATAAATAGAAGCAGTGAAAAGCACAGAAAAACGACAGATAGCACGACAAAATACATGATAGCATGAGCAGTTAAATTTGTTGCGGCTATGACTCAATATTATAAGTGCACGTAGTACTAAAGCAACGTATAGAAGAGGAAGCTAGGTAAAGCCCAAAAAGGCTGCCTCCCCGGGGTGAAAAACCCCCTAGGAGAAAAAAAACCCCGGGCTTTTATCCGAGGAAAAATAAGTCCTAGGAGGGAAAAACCCTTGGGAGAACGGTTAAGGAGATTTGGCGGAGATTAAGCGGTTCTGCCGGTGATCGTTGGTCAGGCATCAGCTGGGCATAACGTTGAAGGACGACTAGTGTTGGGCGATATGCCCCATTTTGAGATCGTCCTATCGTCAGCCTGTGAGATCGGCGATACACGATAGTATCGGGGGGCGGGGCAGTAGTTTACTCATTTATTTATTTGTTCATTTATGACAAGACTTGATTGGTGGAAAAAAGAACAAGAGCAACACCGTCATGAATGCATCTTTCTTAAAACTAATGCCATTAATCTGAGTGCGTCATTAAAGCCCAGACGCTCTTTGCGTGCCAGAGAGGGAGAACAGGACACGCGCTGGTTTTAACCCTCTGCGCGCTAACAACCTCTCTAGTGCAAGGAAATGTCAGAGATAGGGCTGCTCAATTATGGGAAAAATCATAATCCTGATTTTTAACACGATTACTTAATGACTGTAAAAACATGCACCTGCGCAGACACACGCAGCGCACATAAAAATAATTAAATGCATTTGTTTAGTGCTGTTGCAGAAGGTTACACGTGTCAAGCAGTGGTGCTCTCAGAGGTGCCTTTTTAAACACACTGGTCCAGCGGAACACAATCATATTTTAAACACGAGGGATGTATTGCTAAAACTCCTTGAAAAGCATATCATAAACAGGATTACTATCTGACTTCAAGTTCAGACAGAGCGCAGCTCTGTGCAGCGGGTTATATTTTAAACAAAAGGAATAGTTTGCCTCAGCTCGCATGAAACGCATTAAACCGCACAAATACATAAGGATTACTACTTCAGTTTATGTTTAGACTTCGGACAGATGCGAGAGCGCGTGCATGTGAGACAGAGGGAAGCGTAGCTGCTCATCCACGCGCTGGATTTAGGTGCTAGAACGAGTCCGAGACGCGCGCATTAAGTGCATCTGCGTGCAAGAAGGAACTCTCTCTCTACAAGCTCTCCGCGTAAAGTGAAGCACAAACCCTCATGCGAGGAAAAGCATGCAAAACTATGATGATGATGATAATAACAACCATTCGCCAACTATCGTCATGACTATCGCCATGAAAGCCTGCCATTGGCGATATGTCGGACGATCGTCGATACACGATACTATCGTCTATCGGCACAACACTAAGGACGACCAGTAGATTTATCATAAATGCTTTCTAATTGTGTGCAGCAGACACATATTTTGACAAGACGCATTATGCACATAGGTTCACATGACACAACGAACACATATTTTGAAATGATGAGCAACACACATAACACTCCGAACACATATTTTGAATTTGCGCCCCTCGGATGAGCAGTCACGAGCCGCCACTGGTGGTGATGAAGTTGAAGTGGAGCGACCGTGGTATAGTTCGCTTATAGATTACACTGTAAAAATTCCTTGTTGAACATAAATTACAATTAATTTACACTTTCTTGGCTAGTGAGGAGTTGCTATAAATGATAAAAAAATAAGTTGAAATAACTTAAGATAATGAAACTTTATTTGTAATACTTATAGCAACTCATCACTAGTCAAGAAAGTTTAAATTAATTGTAAATTCAGGTTGATTTTACTTAAATATTGCAACAAGGAAATTTTTACAGTGTTATTACATTTTAATTTCTAGAAAATGCATATAAATCAGACAATTTGTGTTCATTTGGGATTGTATTAATTTTGATGGACAAAACATGTAAGCATTATAAATTTTTATTGATCACAGAGCTTTTATTTTGATGATAATCCAGAAGTTTATGGAAAAATCCCATTTACTTTTTGCAGAGGAAAACAATGTGAAGCTAACTTCAGGGTTGGCCAACAAAAATGTATCAACTTGCGGCTCTCTACAGTTTATACCTGGGATGGCATAAGGGTGAGTTAATTATCAGAGAAGTTTTATTTTTCTATGAACTAGGGGAGAACCGGGGCAAAAGTAATTCGGGATGAGAGTAACAAAGCAATTTTCTCAGAGCCCTGACTACATTTGCATTCCAAACTATGACAGCATCTTTAGCACACAACCCTTGACAGAGCTGACAAATATCGCATTATTTCGTCATCGTTTTGCACGTATAGATTCAGAAAGCTGTTTTTGACCATGATAGGTAAATTCCCAAAACAGTCATTTTTTCTTGTAACCCGTTGTGTTTCTCGTTTCATGTGTTACAGAACTGATCAATCTACAGGTTATTTAGTGCTGTAACACATCCTGAAGTTTGCCTTCTCAGAGGCCTTTTTCAAAATTAAAGTTAATCGGTATAAATCTCAGGAGTTCCTGTCTGGATGAAAGTAGGACTTGTTACTTTTGTCCCGCTGTTAATAGAATTATGTTGAAAATTTATATGATTCTAATTTGATTTAATTTTAATAGTGTTCATACTGTTGAAATTGTTTTTATTCTTAACATTTCAAGTTTGCTTTTGAAACATTTGATGAAACTGAAATTTAAAATGAAAATGTAATTTAATTATTTTTGCAGTTACATATTAACAAGGTTATTTTTAGGTATATTTACTAAAAACAAGTGTAACACAAAATCTATCTTGTTCTGTTGTGTTACTTACTTTTAACCACATGTGTGTTACTTTAGTCCCAGCTGATACAGTTGAAAGTAACAATGCGCTACTTATGTTCAAAGTAAAATTATACTTAAGTCGTTTTACATTTGTACAAAATTCCCCCTGGTATTAATAGACCACACTTGTGAGTTACTGACCACAGCAAAAATATATCTCTGTCTTAAACATTATCTTTTACAAAAAATTTTTTTAAAGTTTTGCCCATGCACTCCCCTACACTTTAAATAACAGAATTAAATTTGTGCCCAAATTTTTCTCAATGGTTTCATGCACATAATTGTGTTAATAGTGTCCTCTGTAAACATGTTCTGCATTTATTTTCCCCATTTGTATTTTTATTTTTTTGAAAATCATATTTGAATGTGCGGCAACTATAGTTGCCGGTGGGCAAAAATGTTGTATGCACCCCTTTAATGTCACATTTTAATTAATTTGGCATCTTACTCAAAATAGCGGCTTTCAACAGATCAACCTTTATTCATAAACACATTTATTATGTATAACAGTCAAAGAACATTGAACCCCCCCCCCCCCCAAAAAATGCATCTATCTTATAATCTCTTGTTCAATTCAATTTTATTTATATAACGCTTTTCACAATTGTTAATTGTTGCAAAGCAGCTTTACATGAGTAGATGTAGGGGAAAACACAGAAAATCAATAGATAATATAAGAAGTAGAATTTAGCAGCTAAGGATAAACCGTACAAGCGAGCGTATTAATAATGTAAAGTATACAGTAAAGTGCTAAGTTAAGCCAAAGTTGGCTGACTCTCCCGGGGACGAAAACTCCCCTAGGAGAAAACCCTGTGGGAAAACATCCTAGAAGGACAAAAACCCTTGGTAGAAATTAATATATATATTTATATATATGAACAGGGTAGGTATAGGAAGCGGGTAAGTGGATTAAACTGGTTCAGCCGGTGGTCGTGCATCGGCTGGGCATCACGTTGAAGGACAGCCAGTAGATCAGTGGTGTGATGACCTTCACAGCAACAGGAAATGGGTCTGTTTGACTCATTGTCCTTGGGGTCGAGGACGAGACAGGTAGAGAGAAACAGAAATCTATTAGCGTAGGGGCAGGTCGCATGTAACGCAAGTGTCATGCAGTATTGTGGTTTAAAAACGCTCGGTTCCAGACAGGCTACCTATTGCAGCAATAGTATATTACCCATATGAGGTATGTGAGTGCTTTGTTCTAGACAAAATAACTATTGCGGAACAAGTACAATTACTGGACATTTTATGTGAATGCTTTGCTAAAGAATAATGTCTTAAGTTTAGATTTACGAACGCATGCTAAGTGATATAAACTGTGACTTGTTCAGGTTTTTTATTATTATTTTTATTTATTTATTTTCTCTATTGCATTCAGTGCTTTCTTCCAGAAACAACGGACCATATGTCAGCTCCAAATCAGTTCATATCACTTAGTTTATATCACTTAGCACATCGTTCGTGGCTCGACTTGTCAAGTCTGTTTTTCAAGATGTCTGCTGTCTGAATACGCGTAATGTGCTGTCTTTATAAAGTAGCTTCTTATTAAACTGTTTGTACAATTAAACAGTTCTCAATGCTTCGGTTTGCATGTAAGGACCCTCATTATGCTACTGTGGTAGTGTGAGGCTATTTTGAGCCTTGTTATTGGTATTAACTAGCGATTTACTTGTACTTACTCTTTGCCCCATATATAGCGCTATACGCTAATCTGTTTTTATTGATAAAAAACTCTTTACATTCGATTATCATGAAAACGCATCCCAGAGAACGATCTACTCTGTAACCATGTGTTAATTACCCCTAGGTTCATTTTTCACCGGAGTTGTCCTTTAATGAAAATAATATGAAAATCAATCAATAAAATGGGCAACCATTCTTTGGAAGAAGAGGAGATCTCTGTCTCCCTCTTTAAATGACCTGTATGAATGGATTATATTCCCTATCAAATTAAGGTCTAATGGACAGTAGAGATGTTAGTTAAAGGGTTTTAGATATGATATTATGAAAGAAAAAAGCACTAAAAAATACCAATAACCTTGATTATTAACCTATTGACACAGTATACACCATTCCCCCATGATATATGTACTTACAAGGCATTTGCCCACCGGCAACTATAGTTGCCGCTTGGACTTTTGACTAAGTATATAAAAAACTATAGATCTCTTGTAAGATTTGTTTTGTTTGGATGACTCTAGAGACCTTCATGATTATGTAGATACAAAAATGTCAACCAATAATGTTTGTTAGTAAAATGAAAATTACCTTTCTTTGGGAGGATTTGCCTTCGCCATGTTTCTTGGAAGAAGAGGTAAGAAGTTGACAACAGAAGTTGTTAGCTTGCATGTCATTGAGAAATAAAACATGGATAACATCTAAGAAATTCTTAAAAAAAGGAAAATGACAACTATACACTGTGGCAACTATAGTTGCCGGTGGGCTTAAATGGGTTAAGAGTGCATTTTATGTGGTTCTTATTCATAGGGAAAATAAAATTGTCCATTTAGGCCAAGTAAGATCTAATGATGTTAACAAGTCTGTGTGAGTCAGATTTCAATGGCCTGGTAAAAACAATAAAAGTATATTAGCCTCACTTGCATGGCAAAACAAAACAAATTGTGTGTATAAGATGAAATAAAGATTCTGTCTTCAAAGTGGGAGGAGTCGATTTACAAAATGTTTATTTTTGGTATGTTGACCTCACGCACAAACTTTCCCTCAATCTCCTGTCTGAACACACACATACACAGAACAAACACAATCTGTGTAAAGGTTGGGCACAGCCTTCAGTCTCCAAGAGACCAGAACCTTATCAGCAGACACAACAGACCCGACATAGGAAACAGGCAGGGAGAAAAGACAGACCTCCTCCCATACACACACACACACACACACACACACACACACACACACAAACACACAGTTGGTTGTTGAGGAATGTTTTTTGCTCTCACTGTGTGGTTGAACTTTGCTCTCTGGGGGCAACGTGAGTTTATACTGTTGCTTCGTCTGAGTCACTTCCACATCAGATCAACTACTATAAGTCTTATATAAAGCCACCGATAAGACTTGCTGTTTTCCATTGTTTCAAAACACACAGCTACTGTAGGTTCTTCCCAGAGGAACGTTTCATTGCCCAGAGGTTGCTCTTTCATAGCTCTAGAGACTCAATGGAGTTCTCATTTGTGTTGCATTTAAGAAACAACTTTGTCTCAGATATTTCCCCTGAGGAGAAATGAAAACTGAGGCATCAAACAATTGTTGACATACAGTATGGTACAGAGCTGTGAAATTATTGCAGATAAAAAAAACTTCCAGGCTGTAGTTTCATGGAGATCAGTGAGACATTGACTGAAAGTCTGTGGAAGACACATGTGAGATACTATTTTTTTTTCCAGATTTTTTTTTACATTTGTTTGATTTGTTCAATCTCAACTATTTTCAATTCTCCATTTCTTTAACAAAACAGTGTATATACCTAAAAGTGCCAAACAAAATAATACAATAATGGTCAATATTATTTTAATAACAGCAGTTACCATATTTTACATCATTTGGTGAGCAGCCATTGAACATTAAGTTTTGAAAATTTTGAAAACAGATCAAAGGGTAGCAAGTGTTGCCTTGTTTGCATTTATTCCCAATGTGAACCCTCTTTCTCCTTTTTTTTAACATTCATATTCATTAAGGGGCAGCCATATGACCATGGCCCTGAGAGACCTCTCTCATGCCTGAAATATGGTAGGATGCCTCTTCTAACCAAAAGATGTGTGAATTAATCCTCGGAGAGCACAAAGGGCCTTTCCACTCCAACCCCCAATAGAGAATTGATTTTTAAAATGATCTGGAAATGAAATGACCAAATATACACTTTTGATAATAAACAAGCATAATGAAAAACTGTATAGCGATGTTTATCACCTATATGTTAAAATACATTATTTATAATCCTTGCTTGATATTGAAGAAAAACTGCATATTTTGTTGTCAAGGCAGTCATGCTAAATGCATATAATATGAAAGCCTTTATTTTTGCTCTTAAAGTTACAAGGCTTTTTCCTTTTCATTTACACAATGACCAGTAAACAGCTTCAATACCAACTGCATTGAATACATACTGTACAGTACAGTATGTCTATCTGAGCCAGTAGCTAAATACTGTACATTCTTCTGCATTTATGTGTTTATTGACATCCAAGGTTGACTGGTAAAAAAGAGATAAATAATAAAATAAAACAAATATGCGCAAGTGAATAATAAATATTAACTATGCTTTCACTGGCTTGAAATACGGACTGGGTACAATCAGTGTAATGGTTTCACACAGATAAGGAGACAACAGAATTGATTTCATGTCCATGTGCCGCTTGGGTTTTAACCTTGTCACCTGACAGAAAACAAATAAAAACATTGGCATTTTATCTTGGATATGTCATTGGGTTTACTCACGTGAGTCAATATTGTGTCGGTAAGAGAGTTCACTCACTCGCCATAATCTTTTCAAAACCATACCAACATACGGAGACTGGGGTCAACTAATAGTATGAAGCATTATTCTGTATCATCTTAAAGACACATGTTGACAAATTAAAGCTATTTTCTTTTATTGAAAAGCAGTTTTTCCCTGTTTGTAAGGCTTGCCAACAAAAAGTTGTATGGAAATATATAGATTTTAGTGATCTTTTCAAACTATGCATTTACTCATAAGCTTTGTGGTTTCTGACATCTATGCATCATACAGTAGAAGTAAAAAAAATTACTTTCTATTCAGCCGCTTCTGCGTAGCGTAGGTGAGGAAAAATCTGCTTTTAAGTGTTCTGTTGGAACAAGGACACAGACAATTAGCCTTCAAAAGACCTTTGTTGACTTTAAACCAAATGATATGCTCTGAACAAAGAAATGCATCTTTTCTGAATCATTTTTAATTATCCGATTTTTAAATCTTTTTTCATTCTATTTACACTGCAAAAATGATTTTCAAGAAAAAATTCTTAGTATTCTTGTCTTGTTTTCACTAAAAATATCTAAAAATTCTTAAATTAAGATGTATTTTCTTGATGAGCAAAAAGACCCAGGAAAATAAGTCTAGTTTTTAGACCAAAAATATTAAATTTAAGTGATTTTGTGCATAAAACAAGCAAAAAAATCTGCCAATGAGGTAAGCAAAAAATCTTGAACATTTTTCTTAAACACTAATTTCAAGAAAAATTCAAGACAAAATTGTTTACCCCATTGGCAGATTTGTTTCTTGTTTATTGCATTTTTTCTTGAAAATCATTTTTTGCAGTGTAGAAGGCAAACATGTTTTTGACTCTCCTTAAGTCCGGCACACAAAGATAATCTGGCTGAATTTGGGCCCATTGTCCCCCTTACGACAATTCTTGGTAAAGTTCCAATCGTCTTTGGTTAAACCGATTATCTAATCAGATTTTCATCCGATCACAAATCGAAAATATTAAACATGTTGGATATTTACAATCAGAAATCGTGTTGTGTTGGGGAAACCCTGAGGACAACGCACACTATATATAAGAGCCCGACCGATATATCGGCAGGCCGATATTAGGCATTTTCCAAACTATCGGCATTCATAATGGCCGATAAATGAATATTCAAAAAAAAAAAAAAACACGGACGAAACAGCCTTTATTAGATTTCCTCACTGTTGGTGTTTTTAACAGAGCGCTCTGAACCAGTAGCTGCTGGTGGTGTCCAGATTTAGGCGTCTAGCCACTGCCTGAGTCAAGTGATCAGCAATTTATATTTTGCTGTTGTTGTTATTTATCAGAACTTAACAGAATTTTTCTCCATTCCTATTCAAAGTTATATTTATGAACCAAGTCTTTTAAAACTGGTAACTTTCATTTGGTTGTTGTTGTTTTTGTGTTTTTGTTCAAAGGCCTTTACGTTTCATATCTTAAGTTTGTATTTTTATACATTTTATTTATCAGAACTTTAATATATTTTGATGTTCCTCTGTTCTGTTGTGACAATAAAAGAAACAAGTTTCTTTTTAAAATGCATTATCATATTATTTTAGTTAAAACTCATAAATAACTACAAATAACTAATGTTAGTAAAATCTGTTAATGTTTTGTTGCGCGTTTCTGGGAAAAATATCGGCTGATATATCGGAATATCGGATTTTTAAAACCATCAAACAGTTGTATCGGTATCGCCCTTCAAAATCCTTTACCGGTTGGGCTCTACTATATATCGTCACATAAAACGAAACAATACCCAATCAGAAAGCGAGCTGATAAAAGACGAAACTATAACAAATCGCAGTCATGGCGCAGGAGGCCAAAGTGAGATGGACATCAGAGATGTAAAAAGCAGTCTGCAGTATTAATGCCATTTCTTTATGCGTGTCATCCGTCATGTTTGTTTACTGTGAAGTTTCGGTTGACCGCAAGAGACATTGGGAGATTTTCTGTGTTCTTAGTCGAGAATCCACATACACTGTACAGTAGCTGCACTCCACAAACTGTAGGAACAAAACTGTTAAATTGTCAATATTTTGTTGTCATGTTTGTGGTATCTCACTTTTTTTACATCTCTTACAAGATTTTGAAATCTTTTGGTGTGGCCCTAGCTTTAGGTGAAGACTACAATCCTCCCTTGTTTAAGCCAATTAGCGGGAAGCAAGGGCTAGCACCTTGAGAACTCAAAGGTGGCAAAAAATCAATGAAAGTTAAACCTTAAGTTCAGATATAAACAGCTGGATAAGTTGAGATCAATAGAGTTGGATCCCGGAGCAACTGGTCAATATTTCATCACTTTAGGTGTACGAGAAGCACAAGGCAAAGATGAGACGTCGCTAGCAGGAAAGGAAGGATCTAGCGTGACTAGAAGATGTTAATGACTGCCGCACAGCGACCCCAAACCGATAAAGTGATAACGGCACAGCACTGATTCAATAGCCGTGGAACATAATGAAAAACTTCTACTTTGTTGGTATTGATTTTCCTTGCTTTGTTTGATTTCTTCCGGAGGCTAATTCACTTTTTGCCAAGTCTAACACAGACATCACAAGTCGGCCTGGTAAGAAACAGCAATACCTTTACTCTGCTTCCTGAAGGCGAGACATTTATTACTGTATTCTACTTTTTTTACACGTTTCATTTTATTGATCTTTCCACTCATTTCATCTTCACCTCTCCCTCACAGAAAACTGAAGTTCACTGGTGTGTTTGTCCAAAAAGGCTGCATGAAATATTTTTGTAAATGCTGTTAGTACACAATGTTTGAGCGCTGCCAATCGCAGAATGTTTCTTAGATTTGTTGGACCATCTGTATTTACTGTGTTAGCAGTCAACAATTTACTTTTAGTTTTATTGACTTACATTCATATGCATGCAAATGCGGCAGACCGGTAATGCACTTTTTGGGGCACTCCAAAGTTCAATTTGTGGAACTATAACCTCCGAATTCGTTTAACGTGAAGACGTGTGACCAGTAGATGATCGATACTTCATAGCACTATCAGGTGGAGAAAAAAACTCAAATAAAAGTATATCACAATCCCATTTTGTACAATATTAACAAAAGCAATCGTATTTAAAAAAAAATTTAAAATCTTTTTAAATCTTTTTAAATGGATAGGTATTATAGGAACAATGCATTTAAAATATTTTGTTTATTGAACATCTCATTTAATATTTTTTTTTTTTTTACAATTTTTTGATATCCTTGTTCAAAAAAATGGTGTTAAAACCAATCATTGTCTATTTGCCAGTTTTAATGTGCTCCCTGTATCATGCTGATTGATTGATTATTTGATAGTGACATTTAAAATTATAATCCTAAAAATAGTTTGAAAGTGTAAAACAACTTTACCATAAAACTAACATTTAAGAACTATAAATTTAAAAACATAGCTTTGTAGACAACCTTAGCTTTCATTTATTAAAACTAAAATTATTAGCTTAATTATTCCTTTATTTAGCTTATTGTTTTTTTTTTATTTCTTATGGGCATTCATATTGTAGCTAGCAGTAGCACCCTTTGACTTTCTGGTTGCACCACCTGACCACAGTGATTCATTTACATGTTACAGGTTTCTACTTGGATGCTGGTATAAGCTTTTGCCTGTGATATCAAATTCATAAATTTAAAAAAAAAATGTCTTAAATAAAATGGCATTTGTTTTAGTTTTACATTGATTGTACCACCTGACACAGAAAGAGTACCAGCCTAAACATAACATTAAAGTGGGGGGAAAAAATCAGTATTTGAGAGACATTTAAAAACATTTCATTTAACCATAAAGACCACCTGGGCTTCACTGGAAGATGTGATATCATGTTTACAGTTTATACTTGTTAACTAATAAAGGCCTATGGCTGCGGTTGTACTTTGATCTAGACATTGTCACTAGCTACTGATATTGTCAAAAAAATTAAAAGTGTCTTATTTTGAATAATTAATCATTTAAACACCATTTTTAACAGTTGCCTTGAACTGCTTATTTTTACGGACAGTTGCCTGCCTGCTATTGAAAGTTTAAAATACCTACACAAAAAATAATGTATTATTATTTATAAAAATGTATTTAAACGAAATATAGAATAGTTTTATAGAATAAAATGACACATGTCATAATTGTATCATTTTTTTATTGTAAATAATGCCCCGGACATAAAAATGTGCATGGCATTTCATTGACCTATCTGGCACCAGCATTGTACAGAATTCTCTGAGTATGCCAGAAAAATTCTCTTGTCCACATCCCGCTGTCTTTGTCATGTCTCCGCAGCGTCATTCTTTAATAAGAACACTCTTTTGTCTGCATACAGTGGGGTGAGATCATCTGAGCGGCTGCCCATTGGAGTGAGTGAGGGTCTTTTGAACGGCATATGGTGGTTAGATCAGGAAGGCAATTACATTTTCAACAGTTCATTGTGCCTCTAGAAGAAGGAGGACGGGAATAAAACAGCTTGCAGTTCAGAAGGACAGCCTGGCGTACAGCATACTGTTGCCACATGTGCATCAAAACAGTATTAAGTAATGGCATCTTATCCACGGTGAGCAAAGACTGGATTGTTTGACATATTAGACCTAGGGACAGATATTTCAGGAAAATCACATAAAGATCGCTATTGTACTGACTTTCATCACCCGTGTAAACTACACTATTGGGACTCTATGTTAGTATGTTGATTTTGGCCAATAAATTTGGCCAGTATATTTCCCTATGTCTATGAAAAAAGTTTTAAAAGAAGCCAGAGCAGGTCAAGTTTTGCATGTCACCATGCAACGTTCAGACTACAATAGAATATCTAAGTGTATTGGAACGTTAAGAAGAATTTTCCCTTCCCGCTAAAAATGTTCTGTAATCCAACTCCACTCCTGGTTTCCAGCTCAATGCTAAATGCTAATTGGTGAGAGAAATCTCGCTCCTGATTCGAAATAAAAAACCCTACTGTTTGCTCAAGGCAAAGTAACACAACTCAGCACCACCCATACAGTCCGGTTCAAAATACTAAAACTAACCGGGGTTGGGGTCACCTGAGCGATTATGATTTTGGGAGGTGTCTGGTCCAGCATGCCTGTGCAGTTTAACCCAGCCACATGCTAACGGAGCATTTTCCACGTGGATGACTAACTGAAGGGCCGTTTTCCAGACAGTAACATGTGGAGAGCATTAGGCTCACTGTCTCAGAGGTCCAACGCCGCTCCCCAACCCTCACCTACTGTACGACTAGACCCGCCAGACGGTACCCGCACCACCAGGATAGTTTTCACAGCTGGGTCAAATTGAGTGGAAAAGAAGGGAGAAAAAAGAAGAGGGAATGAATGGAGACAAACAGCAGAAGAGTGTAAGATTACAGGAGAGGTGCGTTCAACAGACAATGCACCCTGCACACACACATTAACATTAAAGTACAGTAATACTGTACCTCCTGTCCATTTTCAAATGGGTATGGTCTTGAACGGTCTAGCTTATGAGTGATACAGTAGAAGTTGTACTCAAAGAGCACCTTTGAAGCCCAAGAGCAGAGGAACAACATGCTAATTCTTTGTGTAAGATTAAAGCTGCAATCTCTAATATTTTGACCAAGTATACAAATGCGTACCCTGCGCCAAACTGCAAAGGTTATAATAATGATTTATAAGTTGAACTGTTGGATGCGATTTAATGGGAAATGTCAGCTTGATGTCTTTTGACTTCAGGCAACATAAAGATAAGCACATGTTTTTAACAGTACGTGTATTCGTCCGTACGTATGTACAGTTTGGTGGACGCAGTCTGACGACGAAAACATGCATTCGAGTACATGCTGCGCAGACTGATCGTCCTCTGACATCTGAGTTTCTTGAGAGCCATTCGAAAACCTAATAATAGTCTAAAGTTGGTTGTGCGCCGACGAGAAGTGCACTTCAAGGAGCAATCCCTCGAATTGCTCTCACATTACTTGGATGTGCTGATCGGTGTGCACAATGTGGCAAACAGCTTGCATCTGAGTCAGTTACAGGTGATTCACGAGAGGTAGATAGGATGAGGATGGTGTGTCGGCTGGTGTTGTAAAAGCGTGCCTCAACAACCCGAGTCTCAAATAAGTGCAACATTGTCCGACGTTAGGTGGCATGGCTTATTTGGGATTGTGTGCATACAAGTCTGACGTGCAACAATCATAAAAGACTGTTTAAAATTGTACAGTGTGCACCAGGCTTAAAGGAAAACACCAACGTTTTTCAATATTTTACTAAGTTTTACCTAGATGAATTAAAACATATCTATATTTTTTCTATATAATGTGTTAGCATTTAGCCTCATTCATTCCTATGGCTCCAAACAAAAGTTTTATTTTGTGCCACTATACTTACTCGTGTAACTACTCTATATAACAGTCTTTAAATAGGGAAAACATGGAAGTGTTTGGTGGCTTCTAAATTCATCCCTGTTTGGAGCCATAGGAATGAATGGGGCTAGGCTAAATGCTAACACATTTACGAGGCGCTGTACAAAGATTAAAAGTGCACGCATTGAAAAAATATAGGTATGTATTATTCGTCTAAATTGAGGTAAGAACATAGTAAAATATTGAAAAACGGTGGTGTTTTCCTTTAAGGCACAGAACATATTTACATTTAAGTTGCTAACCTCACTGCATTGATGTTGGACTTCAAAAAATGATTATCAAGAAAAAAATGTCTTAGTATTCTTCTTAAATTAGTATTAACTTCTTAAATTAAGATGCGTTTTCTTGATGAGGAAAATGACCCAAGAACATAAGTCTAGTTTTTAGACCAAAAATATCACATTTAAGTGATTTTGTGCATAAAACAAGCAAAAAAATCTGCCAAATTTTTCTTGAATTTAGTGTTTAATAAAAATGTTCAAGATTTTTTTGCTTACCCCATTGGCAGATTTTTTTGCTTGTTTTATGCACAAAATCACTTAAATGTGATATTTTTGCTCTAAAAACTAGACTTATTTTCTTGGGTCATTTGCTCATCAAGAAAAAGCATCTTAATTTAAGAATTTTTAGATATTATTACTGAAAACAAGACAAAAATACTAATAATTTTTTTTCTTGAAAATCATTTTTAATTACTTTCTTTCTACGTATTTTTGTCTTGTTTTCAAGCACTAATTTACTTAACTCTTTCACCTCCAGCGTTTTTAAAAAAAGTTGCCAGCCAGCGCCTGCGTTTTTCATGATTTTTACCAAAGTTTAATACCTTCCAGAAAATGTTCTTCTTTAAATATATAAACATACAATATACCGAATGAAAGAACAGACCCTCTGCTTTCAAACAAAAAAACCCGTTTCATCCTACCTTCAGTGGTTCTTTTGTAATCAGCTTTTGAATATTGGTAGGTTTCCTCAAAAACACCACATTTTGAGCAAAAAGCAGAGATAATTCCATTTTTGTGACGGACTTTTCATAGAGATCCCATTCAGAGCGATCTTTAAAACAGACACGGACATGCAGGGTAATAGCGGTATTGCGGAAAGACGGAAAATCTCGTCATTGGCGAGGAAGCGTTTTCTCTTAATTGACGAGATATCTCATCAATGGCGATGAAAGAGTTAAATGTAATATTTTTAGTCTAAAAACTAGACTTATCTTCCTAGTTCATTTTGCTCATCAAGAAAATACAGCTTAATTTAAGAATTTTTTGATAGTTTGACTGAAAAACAAGACAAAAATAGTAAGTAAGAAAGTCATTTTTTGTAGTGTGGCTGCCAAGATGTTTTGCTGTGCAATTGCTATGTGGTTGCTTACTGGCCCACCTGACCCTTCTTGAACATGACTCAAGTCCCTCTTTCAAAGTTTTGCTTGCTTAATTATTTACCCAGAAAATAAATATGAGGGATTAAATCATTGTGCATTACATTTCAAATGAACCAGCAGTGAAAAAGCACCTCCTTCCCGAATGAATCATCTAATTGTAGTCAGTGAAGTTCTTTCACTTTCCAAAGCATTTTTAAAAGAGCCAAGCATGTAAATTTAAGCATCAGTCAGGCCTAAATTGGCATTTAAATGTCCCTCCTCAGTAGGAGGGTCCTCTTGTTTCAGTCCCCCGGGTAACAGGCATACTAAGGCACCGAAATATACTGTATGGCCTCCAATCATCTAGCCTCAACTCTGCATGGAAGGTCCTCTTTGTCACCCAAACACCCTTCCAATGTCACAAAACAATTAATACACTCATACATTTTTAAATCTAAACTCAATTAGAAAAGAAATGGTAAAATATGGCCGAGGCAGAAGCGTTAGTTGCCGTGGCAGGAATGACATTTGCGCTAATGAAGCTGGGTCGTAGCACGAGCCACATCAATCATCGGCACACGTAAGAAGGGGTGCGAGTCAGAGCCAGAGGGGCGATCAGGGCGGAGGTAGCTGTGCGGGAAGGACATGCCAAACATGCTAGCATCTTGTTCAGTTTGGAATATGTAGAACAGTGTGCGTACTTGATGTAGGGTAGAGAAATGTTTTTTCTGTTGTGAACCCCAAGTGATCTCTTTTGACCAATGATTTTTTTCTAAATGATTACTGAAAAATTTGGAAATTAAAATTCTAATGGTTTCAGATTTTGTGTAAATGAGAATCGTGGACACTTGGTCCAGCTTCATGACTGTTGACATCTAACTTGTTTCTATCGCCACAAACCATATGTTACGTACCAAACACGCTTCTGGTTATTGAAAATAATTGCTTCTCATTCGCCTTGGAAAATACCTGGAGATTAGCATCACTTCAAAGCTGTGGACACACATGACCTTCTCCAGCTTTCCTGATGCCACTTAATCTCCACACAGGAAGCATGCTCGAACTATTTGTGGAATAACTAGCGTGCTGCTGTCGTATCTTGTCCGAGAGCGGTGAGCTCTGGGTGGTAGGGCTTGTAATTTAGTGCAGCAGTTAAAATCTGACACCTCTCTTTGGCTATCACCAGATATGCACATAAGCCTAATTAAATGATCACTTTCATTCGTCGGTCATCTTTTCTTGTTCGCTCTTTCCTGGCATGGGGGTGGCTGCCGGAGTCGGATAGGGGGTGATGGGGGATGGGGGCTCGTTAATTACCACATAAGAAGCATTAATGACTCGCCTCACCTCCATCTCTATGAGGAAAGGTCACAGGAACAGTATTCTCCATTAATCTCTCCAAATGTGGACACACACTGACCATAACGCAGCACACCGTGCTATCAAACAGCCACCGTAAAGGTGCTCGAAATTCAAAACATTTGCTCTCTTTCACCTTAAAATGGATTATCGTGGACCAGCTTTGATGACAGGAAGTTAACACTAGTAAAAATATTAGAAAGAAAATCTAAGGATTCAAAAAGCTGAACATTTATTGCAGACACAGGCTTCTGGTGTAGGAAGGACTATGACCGGCATTGTTCACAAATTTTTCCAGTTAGCGCAAAAAACATTTCACAATATTATGATAATATGAAAATACTAATTTGTTACTAAGAAGGGTAGGTTAAAAACGCCATGCCAACGTTGTGTTAATTTGTTAAGATTATCTTGATGCACAAAACATGTAAGTATCATAATCTTTTGTTGATCCCACGGCTTATTTTTGTGTTATCTGAAAAATCTTGTTGAGATGGCAATAGGCCCTGGGGCGGATCTGTACCAGGTCCGCTCCGAAGCCAGCAGCTCCGGTCTGGATCCGTTGCGGATCTGTCCCGGAGCCATTTGCTCCCATATGAAGGTAGTATCCTCTGGTTTGGCCTACAAAAATACGTCACCCCTGCAGCTCTTTATGAACTAACATGAACAACTGTATTGGTATTAACTACTTTCTACTTTACTTTATACTCCCATCACTAGGAAATTTGTCTTGGACATCGTGCAAGTCAGAACATACCTTGTAATAGAGCATGTATTACATTTTTTCTCTATTTAAAGCTTTGATTGCAGTGTGAATTTTTTTTACTAACTAACATTGACAAAGATTATTAAATGCTAAAAAGCTATATTGCATATATTGCATTTACTAGTGTTAACATATGCAACCTTATGGTATAGTGTTAACTACAGTATGCAAAGGTGAATCGCATATCAAGTCTAGTTAAGGAGGTCATAACACATATGATCTAAGTTTCAGGCGAACACTACATGAAACATTTTCTATAGGAGAGTAATAGCTGCCTAAAGCCACAAATTAAAGTGATGTCATTGCCTATGCACATATATCTCTGTGTTTAACCTATTCGGTCTTCCCTTACATCTGTGATTGGCTTGATAAGATTCATGCCCTATGTCTTCCGTGACCTATTAGTATGCTAAGAACTCACTACATATGTCTAAACTCAACCATTAGCATATACATATATATGCATTCCATTGAAAATTCACAAGGAGCCACGGATGAATTTCTGATCCCGGTTTTGCTCATTATGTCTCATTTGAAATCTGGGATGGCAGTACAGACTTTTATAAGGTTTGTTTATTGATAAATTGATGAAAAAAACTGGATTTATTAAGAATGCAATATAGGAATATAATTAATTGTAATTCTTAATGTTCCCAAATCAGGAGGAATCAGGAATCCCTATGTGGCACAGCAGTGAAGTAGCCCATTAATCTAAACAGACAGCTTGGTGATGGCAAGAAAGACCTGTTTGTACACGGCGCTTAACGGTTACATTCACTTAACTAGTCGTAAAGTGGTTCATTAGACTAGTACTCCCGGCCTACATACTATAAAGCAAAAAATTACTTTCTTACTTGGTATTTTTGTCTTGTTTTCAGTAAAAATTCTTAAATTAAGATGCTTTTCTTGATGAGCAAAACGACCCAAGAAAATAAGTCTAGTTTTTAGACCAAAAATATAAAATTTAAATGATTTTGTGCATGAAACAAACAAAAAAATCTGCCAATGGAGTAAACAATTTTTTCTTGAATTTAATGTTTAAAAAAAATTCAAGATTTTTGTGCTTACCCCATTGGCAGATTTTTTTTTATGCACAAAATCACTTAAATTTGATATTTTTGCTCTAAAAACTAGACATATTTTCTTGGGTTGTTTTGCTCATCAAGAAAAAGCATCTTAATTTAAGAATTTTTAGATATTTTTACTGAAAACAAGACAAAAATACTAAGATTTTTTTTCTTGAAAATCATTTTTTGCAGTGCATATACTCCTGTACGCACATGCACGACCTATGCATGCAAAGTAATATTAGCTCTGGAGAAAGGCAACCACCAATTCCATGCAATAAAATCTTCATCTTGTCAAACTTAGAAACAGGAAAAAGAAAATAAATGGAATAAAAGAAAGAAGACTTAAAGACTCCATTTAAACTACTTACATTCACAGTGATAATTGTGATTGGACATTCATTTAACTCCTAATGACAAGATCACAATTCACATCCACCAGAAATCTGACATTTCTGCACATTTTAGCATTCCGTCCTTTGTCCCAGCATTATTTAGATACATAATTCCTGATGCATATTAATGAGGAGCCATGGACAAAATAATGAGAAGGAATAAAAGAAGGATATTATAAGGGTGGAGTGACACATCTCAATATGAATTGGAATAAATTGAGATAATAGGTGAAGGTACAGACTTGAAAGAGACAGATTATTAAAATACATTATTGTTCAAACTTCTGTCATACAGGAGCACTCTTTCAAAAGAAGCCTTTGGATGGGTTTGGGTCCGATAGCTTACTCAAGTAGTTTAATTTAAAGAGAGATGAAAGAGGATGACATGTGTGAGAGAGATCAAGACCCATTCTCAGGTCAGTTTTTATACTTATCCTTGAACTCTGCATCCTTGTACACATGTAAACCATGCAGCTGTATTTCCTAGCATTATACTCCGAATCGCCTCCTTTGCGCTTGAAATAAAAGCCAGATTTAACAAGATACAATTACTGCCGTCTAGCAAACTGTTTTTAATTAGGAGCTTATTCTCAGTGTCTAGCAGAGTGCAGTTTATCCAATAAAGCTACCACATGAGGCTTCTGTGCGCACACTGTGCCAAACACGAGCGCTTGTTGTTGTTTTGTTGTTTTGCATTGGCCGCCATGCCCCCGCATACACTGCTCTTAAAAAAGTGTCATTGTAGGGTCGCCCAGTGCAGGCTCATTATCTCAGACCCCAGCAATAAAGAAACACTGACCACAAAGGAAAAAGAACCTTGCTCTTATTTGCCAGAATATGACATTTGGATTCCACGAGGAAATAAACTAATAGGGGAGTCTGAATGCAAATAATAGCCCTGGAAAATAATGGATGAGACGCAAACACTAGCTCTTGGAGGTGTGAGAGAAAGATGTTTGTGGTCCTTTAAATAAAACTTGAATCTGTAAATAATTTTGCAAAATTCCTCTGTTTTGCTTGCCTCTGAAATGCAACATATGCATTGCTTGCTAATAGATTTTTTGAATTTAAGAGGTTGACGCAGCGTAATTTATTTATTTTAAATATATAGTAGGCTATTTCTACCCAGTCTCGTGATATTTTCTTGATATAGTTACGTAACTTTTAGTTTTTTTTTTCATGATATTTACATGTTTTTTGTGGATCGTATCACGAATTTCTGTTTACGTGTCATTGTCATGTATTGGTTACTGAACTGCTTTTTCCTATTTTCAAACCATTGTCGCTTTGGTTTAGGGTTAGATTTGGTGTTTGCATTAGGATGTCACTTTAATTATTGGTTTATAAAAAAATCTGTTTTTGTTTTTATATTTTCTGATTTTTTAACCATTGTTGCCTGCCGTTAGGGTTAGAGTTGGGTTTGGGTAAGGATGTCATTTTATATAAATCTAACCCTAAACCAAAGCGACAATGGCAAGAAAATAGGACAAAACAGTTGAGTAACCAAGACGATCATGAAAAATAGCGGAAATTCGTGACAATATCACAAAAAAAAGAATCAAAAAGTTACGTGACTAACACGAAATTTCGTGACTGGGCTGGCTATTTATTGTTACATATCGTCGCTGCCCGATAAAACTCACGTATGTCCAAAATGGTCACTTTTCAGGAAGTGAAAAAAACACCGTATTTCAAAAGCAGTTGAATGTAGCGTTGTCATACTTGGTACAGCATCTTTACATGTAGCCATATTCTTGCCAGTGTAACGATATAATCCACATTTGATCAAAATTGAGTTTAAATTGACATATGTGCATATTTTACAGTAACGGTGGTCTATACGCGTTCTTCCGATCATTCATTAGAATGGCCAAGTCACGTTTCATATTGACAGATGAATACGCTCAGTTTATTAAATAGCCTACGTCTTAGTTTATTAAATACGTATAGTTTATATAATATGAATTATACATTTATTAAATGTCTCTTGCAAACTATGAAGGGCCAATGAATCAATACACTGACATGGTAATGCTAGACAGATACTTTGTTTGCACAGTCCTACCGTAATTTTGTCACTCCTAGACGTACATCTGGCATCAGGGGTGTTACGAACTCTCTTGGGAAATATATTTAAAGAAAAAGTCCAAGTAACATAACCATAAGAATGAGCAAACTGTAACTCGATCGAATGTTATTTATTTACTTACTCATAACACGAAGATAACAAACACAACAACCAAAGAAAAACTTTAACAAAAAGGACATCAACTAAATTTTTAACAAGACCCAAATCAAGAAAAAACACTCGTTTGCTGGCTGGCCCACAAGATCTGCTGCGCTGTCGTCTTCTCCTCCTCGTTGGCGTTTTATCTGCAACCTCTCAATCAGCCACTCAAATCACAGACAGGTGCGTCCACCTAATAGCGAAAGAGAGAGAGAGCGCACACACGCTCCAAGAGATTAGAAAGACACCAAGACAAACAAGGGAGGGAAAAAAAAAAGAACACAAGACACAGACCAAGCCACCGACCGTAACACTCCCCCACCTAAAAAAAAAACATACGTTTTTGAGTTGAGCGTACATTAAGCCAAACAAACTTTTACAAAAAAAAACAAAAGACATTATCCACGCGAAAGAGCATCCGCAACAATATTATCACTACCCTTTTTATGTTTAATCTCCAAATTGTACTTCTGGGCCATCAGCGCCCAACGCATCAAGCGCTGATTGTGATTATACATACGCGAAAGAAATACCAACGGATTGTGGTCGGTAAAAACCACAACAGGCACAGATGCAGCTCCCAAATAAACATCAAAATGTTGTAATGCAAGTAACATTGCCAGGGTCTCTTTCTCGATGGTCGAATAGTTCAACTGAGGCCGACTGAACTTAGTAGAGAAATACGACACTGGATGAAGCAACCCATCAGCACCACTTTGCAAAAGGACAGCTCCCGCTCCGGTCGCACTCGCATCCACCTCTAACTCGAACGGTCGACACAGGTCAGGGGATGACAAAACTGGGGCACTACAAAGAAGAGACTTTGCACAAATAAAAGCATGCTGACATTCATCAGTCCAGCAGAAAGGTTTCTTTGGACTGCATAGAGCAGTCAAAGGTGCCACGATCGTAGAAAAGTTTCTACAAAAGCACCTGTAATATCCGGCCATTCCCAAAAAACGCCGCAGCTCTCGCCGTGTAGTAGGAACAGGATAAGATAAAATAGCAGTCACTTTAGCGTCAATTGGTCGTATCTTCCCCCGGCCAACTTGCTTTCCCAGGTAAGTGACAGTTGCTTTCGCAAATTCACACTTTTTCAAATTGAGTGTAAGAGAAGCGTTAGAAAGACGACTAAAGACGTTCCGCAATGTTATCATATGCTCAGACCAAGTGGTAGAATAAATCACCACATCATCCAAATACACATTACACTTATCAACATCTCGTAGAACTAATTCCATTAAACGTTGAAAAGTCGCGGGTGCGTTTCGCAGACCGAAAGCCATTCTCGTGTACTGAGCAAAGTGATCGGGTGTAACAAAAGCAGCAATATCCGACGCACGCGGAGTTAATGGAACTTGCCAGTATCCCTTTAAAAGATCTAGCTTTGTAATATACTGTGCAGTTCCAATACTATCGACACAATCTTCTACACGCGGCAAAGGGAATGAATCTGGTACAGTCACTGCATTCACCTTTCGGAAGTCGGTACAGAATCTCACGGTTCCGTCTTGCTTTGGAACTAAAACACACGGAGAACTCCACGGGCTTTTACTGAATTTTGCAAAATCATTCTGCAACAAATAAGCTACTTCGTCTTTCATTACCTGTCTTTTATCTACAGAGCATCGATATGCGTGTTGTTTGATAGGCGCAGCCGAGCCCACATCAATATCATGTTGGAGAACTGAGGTACAGGAAGGAATATCATTAAACAAACCAGGATAGGTTTTAATTAATTCCACAACATCTTGCCTTTGATCAGTATCCAAGTAAGACAACCGCTCTTGTAAGGAATTCAAGAACTCAGAGTTATTTAAAAACCCACCATTAAGCATCTCACTATGTACCTCCAATCCATCCTCATTAGTCTCTGTAGAAAACACAGACAACACTGATTCCACTTTTTCGTTCACGACGGGTAACTCAGTGACATTAACGGTAATATCGGAACTCTTTGATCGTTCAGAATACGCCTTCAGCATATTCACATGACATAAACGTGTCTTCCTACGTCGATCTGGAGTAGAAAGCACATAATCAGTCTCACTCACTTTTTCCTTAACAACATAAGGACCCGAAAAACGTGCAGCAAGAGCAGCACCCGGTAAGGGCAATAAAACCAAAACTTTCTCCCCCGGTATAAAATTTCTCACAACTGCTCTCTTATCGTATTGCCGCTTCATTTTCTCCTGGGAGCGACAAAGTGCATCTCTTGCAGCGGCGCACGCGTTATGTAACCGCTCACGAGATCGTGTAACAAAATCAAGAACGTTGATGTTCTGCACTTGCTTCACTGAAAGAAACTGATCTTTTAGAACTTTTAAAGGTCCTCGCACATTATGGCCAAAAACCAATTCAGCCGGGCTGAACCCAAGAGACTCTTGTCTCGCCTCACGAACGGCGAACAGCACCAGCGGAACACCATCGTCCCAATCATTCTCAGTTTCGAGACAATACTTGCGTAGCGAAGACTTTAAAGTTTGGTGCCAACGCTCCAAGGCACCCTGGGACTCTGGATGATACGCGCTAGATACAATGTGGGAAATGCCCAAAGCTGTTAACGTTTTTCGAAACACGCCTGACAGAAAATTTGAACCTTGGTCAGTCTGAACGATCTTTGGAAGTCCAAATGTAGTAAAAAATTTTACAAGAGCTTTCGTCACTGTAGCTGCTGTAATTTTACGTAATGGAATCGCTTCAGGGAATCTTGTTGCTACGCACATTATGGTTAGGAGATATTGATGCCCTGCTTTAGTACGTGGAAGTGGACCAACACAATCCACAATTACTCTTTCAAACGGTTCACCAACTGCTGGAATAGGATGAAGCGGAGCTGGCGAAACCACTTGATTAGGCTTACCGGCCATTTGACACATATGACAAGTTTTACAGTATCGAGAAACCTCGGTTTTTAACCCGGGCCAAAAAAAATGCTTAAGAACACGATCATATGTCTTAGTCACCCCGAGATGACCAGCCCAGGGATGGTCATGTGCCACAGCCAAAACATGCTGTCGAAATTTAACAGGGACAACAATTTGGTTCACAGTACCCCACTCATCATAGTCGTTAGTAAATGAGTGTGCATTCCACTTGCGCATTAAAACGTCATTATCCAGATAAAATGTATGCTTACATTTTTCCTGCTCTGCAAGGTTAACACTAGCACGACATTTTTCAAGTGTCTGATCGGCATTTTGAGCTTCAACGAGTAATTCACGAGAAATAGGCAAAAATGCAGCCATGTCTGGTACAGCCACGCTTTTCATCTCAAACTTGGGTACGCTTGGTTGTTTATCTACAAGCCTTCCTTTATCAAAAGCATCAGCCAGCAAGGTATCGCTCAAATCGACCTCATCATGCTGACGTGCCTTTACCTGCGCTCTCGTTGATACTGCACTGACAGAAAAAACATCAGGAAATTTTTGTGCGAGTTGATCAGGGTAATTCTCGACACGTGGCATATTAGTAACATGCAACACTGGTGTAACCTTACCACCTGCAATATCATTTCCCATAATAAATTCAACGCCCTTAATAGGAAAAGAGGAACGAACTGCCACATTGAAGCACCCCGACACCAAGTCAGACGAAAGCCACACTCGATGAAGAGGAACGGGCACAAAACTCATTCCAATTCCTTGTACGATTGTACTCGTTTCACATGCCGTCTCTGTGCAGAAAGGCAGCACATCTGACAACACAAAAGACTGTGAACCCCCCGTATCGCGTAAAATGTTCACCTCACTCTGATCCTCGACTTTCCCGGTCAGAGACACAAAACCCTTAAATACAAAAGGTTTAAAACAGTCATCGGCACGATCATCTGGGACAAGAGAAGACTGGGAAGAAACGTTTTTAAGCAAAACCATTCCCCGAGACTGACCCGACGCGTCATGTCGCGTTTGTCTATTTTTAAGACTATAACAGTCAGCAATAACATGCCCCACTTTATGACAATAGTTACACTCCTTCCTAAACTTCGCTCCTGAAGATTTTACTTTAAGGTCAACTTGGCGAATTTCGGTTTCTTTTGGAGGATTATTTCCCGATTCCGACGCCAGTCTAACAAAGGTGGTTTTATGCATCAGAGCATATTCGTCAGCCAGGATAGCTGCCTGTTGTACAGTAGTCACTTTCTGTTCGTTCAAATAAAGAGCTGTACGTTCTGGAACAGAATTTCTAAACTCTTCAATAAGAAAAAGTTCCCGCAAAGAATCATAATCATTAGCCTTAGATGCTTTAATCCACCTGTCAAACAAGGTACTCTTTTCACGAGCAAATTCAACGTACGTTTGGGAAGATGATTTTTTTGTCATTCGGAAACGTTGCCTATAGTGCTCTGGCACTAACTCGTAAGCACGCAGAATAGCAGTTTTTACTGCATCATACTGGACGCTCTCTTCTAGCGATAATGATGCACACACCTCCTGTGCTTTCCCCGTGAGTTTACACTGAAGCATCAACGACCAGGTTTCATTTGGCCATTTTAAAGCTAAGGCTATCCGCTCGAAAGCCTGAAAGTACGCCTCAACCTCTTTTTCTCGAAAAGGCGGCACCAATGCAATATTTTTTGCCACGTTAAACGCGACTGCCGACGAGGAATCTGATGTAGATGCAGGCACAAAATTAACGGAATCAGTTGCAACAGACACTAAGTTGGCATTATTCACACCAGAATCTACACCCGACCGATTTTCATTTGGTTGTAATTCTAACTGTCGTAACCGAATTTTAGTATCTGCCTCAATTCGATATTTCTCCAACTGGTGTTGCAAATCGTCCTTTCGTGCTTGAGCTTTATCTTGAGCCTCCAATTGCAGTCGAGCTATCCGTACCTTCACACGAGCCCCTACTAGAGACATTGGTGACATATCAGTAGAAATTGACAATGGCTCAAATTTTGGTAGAGACAATGGTGGCCCTACCTCACCAACATTTAGGGGTGTACTTGGAGCAGCAAAAGCCTCTGCCCCAACAGCACCGGATAACTCATCCTGCCCTTCGTCAGGGTCAAATAACACCTCTTTGTCAATAAGACCAGCCAGCAAACGTGCTTTTAAAACCTTTTTAAGTGATGCCTTAGGAATAGAGATCTCATAATGCTGAGCAATCATAAATAAATCATCCTTTCGACATTTGTTCAATTTTTCAACGCTTGGTTGCTGAATAAAGTCATTAAGATCAAACGTTGCCATTATTCCATAGGAAACAAGCACACTCCGGACCTAACTACCTATCCACAAACTAAATATACCCTATCTAGTCTTCAGAGGGTTACCAGTTGAGAGAAATAAATCTCTCCCCCGGAGTACCTCCAAAAACAACAAACTAAAAAAAAAACTCAAAACAATAAACAGTCATCCGATGGAAGGTCCGGCACGAAGCACAGACAGCTGGATAACTCTAAATAACCGGAGTGCACTTACCTTATCCCTACAACGCGATCTAAACCACTTCATATCCCGGACGAAGCCCCCACTTTGTTACGAACTCTCTTGGGAAATATATTTAAAGAAAAAGTCCAAGTAACATAACCATAAGAATGAGCAAACTGTAACTCGATCGAATGTTATTTATTTACTTACTCATAACACGAAGATAACAAACACAACAACCAAAGAAAAACTTTAACAAAAAGGACATCAACTAAATTTTTAACAAGACCCAAATCAAGAAAAAACACTCGTTTGCTGGCTGGCCCACAAGATCTGCTGCGCTGTCGTCTTCTCCTCCTCGTTGGCGTTTTATCTGCAACCTCTCAATCAGCCACTCAAATCACAGACAGGTGCGTCCACCTAATAGCGAAAGAGAGAGAGAGCGCACACACGCTCCAAGAGATTAGAAAGACACCAAGACAAACAAGGGAGGGAAAAAAAAAAGAACACAAGACACAGACCAAGCCACCGACCGTAACAGGGGGGAAACGTTTACCTCGATGAATGAAAGTCATTTTCTCACCAGGCTATGTTTATTCGGCTATCCAGTGCTGTGCTTCAATGAAACTTCACGAGACCGGCGAGATGCTTCCACAGGGCGAGAGATACGCTGCATGATTGACAGCTTTGACACCAAAATGGACATACGTGGTTTTCATCAAACAGCGACGATATAATAGTTGGGCAGAAAAAAATATATTAAAGCTCTATTTGTAATTGCATACACAATTATCCTACATTATAAACATTATATACTCATAACGACAAGGTCATAGCTGAATACGTACTTTTATCTTTTGCACGTTTTTCATCTCTACCCTTTTCTAACCTGGGCACCTGATGGCTTAAGCCTCTTTCCCATCCGTAATTCAGTTTGTGATGCATTACATCTCATGTTCCGGTGTCCCCATTGGAAGTTGTGACTTGATGTGAACTGACCAAACACACCTACTTCTCGTACTTCTGAGTGACAGATCTTCTCTAGGCAAACACTCCAAAGTCCCAACCAGATTAACTGATCGCATAGAAACAATGATATTATTTGATGCGAGGTACAGATTAGCGATTTAAATCCAATCAGGCATTAGTTTTCCCCATTGTCCCGGAGAGCGCAGCTCAAGGTTGTTAAGCCACGAAAGACGCCATGGGAGCACGCTTTGGAAGGAAGAAACACCTTGACCCGCACTTTTAGACGTGATGTGAACTGCCACGAATCGCTGTGTATATTGAAATATCGGAAATGTGTTTAGAAACCAAATCACCATTATTGAAAAAATATATAATGCAAAATATATTGATATTGAATTATTGTCCATCCCTAGTTTAGACATTACTGTCTAATGTTTTCGATGCAGGTTGCGACTCTTTTCCCTACAGTTACGTTTGAAGTCATCTATTACAATGTTGTTTGGTCAAGAACAACTAGGCCTGATTGTCAGCATTTGCCGACAACACCGACCTCACAAAAAGGGAGGTTTAGAGTAAACATCCGCTCTTTGACGGAGTTTACAGGTATTTCGGTACTGGTGATATCTTACTGGTAAGAAAACGTTATGTTGTTGCAAGTGTGAGCACACACATTTTTTTATTACTGGTAAAGTCATTCTGATAAATTTATGGCAATTTACCGAAAGTACGGTGTGAAAGAGGCTATTACTAACGGAATAAATATTCCTTCATACGCATATGACGCCAATGTCTGATGGGGGAACAGAAAGCAATACAGTGATTTTCATGTCCACATTACTATGCCATATGTTAAATGACCTAATAAATATAATCAAACAAAGCCATAAAAATCCACAACTGTTAACTATTATCGTAGATCGGCTCGCATTAGATGTCCTTTCAGACAGCTATTTATTTGTGCAGTGCAGATTTTCATATCTCCGTCAAATGATCAGACTTACAGTGAGAAGTGTAACCTCTCAACGACCGTCTGAGCTTTTCTCTGCCTCTCTCCCGTCCATTACTGCTGAATGACAGACTGAAAGTACCTCAAGGTAATGACTTCCCACTGAAACAATGGCCAAGGCGTCTGTTTAATTTGCAGTTGAAGGGCATTAAGATAATAAATTCATTTAGTAAATCTCACCAACAAAGGCCTGGCCACCTCTGCTTGGCTGGTTCGAGAGAGAGTGGGTGCTTTGGCTTAGATGAGGCACTTTCTCTTCATTTTTTTTAAATTCTTGAGTTCATTATTAGTTTTTAACCTAGTTATTATTCAAATGATCCCATTTAAGGGATTCAATGTATTGTATTCATATTTTACTTTTTGTTTTTTTACTCTGACTGTTCATTAATGGTGATCCCTGAGTGTCTAATTATGAACATTGAAAATGACTTTATTATGCAGGGTCGGCACAATGGATAAATCCAGTGTCCGGTGCCAAAGCCAAACTATTTTTCCACACTGGTAGCTTTGGTAAGCAGCCTGCCATTGAGACCCAGTCAGCTAACAAATTCAGACAGTACGGCATTCTGGGATAAAAAGTTTTTGTTGTTTCTGCCTCGGTTGCTTCTCACTTTTTATTAAGACCCTTAAAATAACTTAAAATAATGTACTTGGCATGAATTAAACCTAAAATCTGTTTAAGCAACACAACCGTTTCATTTAGAAGCTGCCATATTGTAAGTTACTAAAAAAACAACATATATGTTATGCGTACAAAGTTTTTGCAGAAAAGTTTGTCAAACTGGTTCTCTGGACAACTAATAGCCCCGAGACAGACGCTGTCAGGTGCGGCAGATGGATATATCCTTAGACAGAACAGAAAAAAAGGTAAAAATGAACAAAATAACAGAAAAAGCACAGCTTAGTCTCACCACCACAACCTTAATAATTCCCCATCACTCAACCCTTTAAAGCATATAGAGGAAATTGATACAACAATAACATTAAGATGTGATGGCTAAGAGGACAACTCAATAGTCGTGACGTCCAAACCCTGGGAAAAAAAAGAAGGGAAAAAAACGATAACGCATCTTTAAATATTGTGATTTGACTTTGAACAAAGTGACTTTTGAAGAGAAAGGAGCCGTTTCCCCCGTTTTCATTCGTCCCCCCATATTTTAATGCTCCCCCGCTCTATCATGCAAATCCCCATTCAAATTATTCGAGTATTAGAGCCCTCAGCACTAATGTCACAGAGACAAAATGAGATGGGGGACTTAAGCACCTAACGAACAATGAAATTTCAAAGCCCTGGGACAGGACAATTAAGCAGCAGGCTTAGCCAATGATGAAAATTTATTGCTATCTAATACATATTTCTATTTTCTGAACACTAACCAATTTGAATGTGATTAAGGAGGGAGGGGGGGTCTGTTCATTAAAGAACAGCGGCTACAGAGGTCTATATTGGAGTGTCTTTTGATGTTAAATTACAAATATGCACATGAAATCTTATTTATTGTCTTTTTTGGCCTGGCATTGTTTCTCTCGGTGGCTCTTAAATGGCTTTTAACCCCGTTCGCGCCAGTTCAATGGAGAAGTGTTAATGAGAGAATCTGAAGATGAGACGCTTTTGTAGGTCTGGGATTGGGAATGTTGCGTTATCATTTTATTCTTCTCTGTTTTCCTTTCATCCAAATGAAATTGGTGCTTTATTGTTCGTTCGCTGGCCTTTCTACTGTTATCACAACCTTAGGCTTTGACATGAGCCGGGGTCTCAGAAGGGCAGGAGAACCACGGGTGTCTGGGAACGACCTTTGTGTTCGACAGATATCAGGATCCGGATGTGAATCCGTTCGTCCTTCCACTTTACGCAAGAATCACCCTTGATGTGTGTTTTGACATAAATATGATCAAATGTCATTTAAAGAGCAGAGAACAATGATGACGGCTCAAAATGGACCCTGTTAAGGGTACGCTTTGGGGAGTCTGACAATAGCGTCTTTCTGAGGAAAAAGTACCAATGTTAATTGCACCCATCTGATAATAGACACTCAATATTAACACTAACCATTCAACTGGAGAAACAGCGATGGCCGAATCAATGAATGAGCTTTGCTTTAGGATGTCTTCAGCCACAGAGATGAGTTAGAAGCGAAGATGGCAGAAATGAGAAATTTGGTATGTAATGCAGGAATTCTGGGAACGAAGGAACAACGAGGTCTTTGTTATTTACCCGGTTGGTGAAAAAAGAGCCCTAATGTTTTAGTGTTATGGAGAGGACCGATGCGCACACATCTCCCTCCCTCACTGCAGAGGGTATGTGCCGATTAATTCCCTTTAATAAATGCAGTCTCAGGCACAGTTTAACAGGGATAAAGGACATTTTCATTAACTTTCTTTATATTTAATGTTCAATTAGTCCTGGGTATAACTGGACAGTAATAAGATGGAAATATGGGAAGGAATTAATGTTCCTTCAGGAATAGAACCCTTGATTGGTTTTCACCCCATGGTGCCGCTGAACCCTCAGTCCACGGCGAGCATGATTGCATGAATTAAAATGCACAAGGATGTTTACCGATGCATGCATGTATTTACATGCATGAAAAAGAAGAAATGATGTACATATAATATAATTTAGTATCGTTGATTGAGGTGGAGCGGTTTCATTAAATTTTCAAGTCAAGACAAATGTATTTAAATATGCGGTAAAGATGCAAAATAAAACAATAACGGGTCAATTTGTTAATAAAAATTGTTTTTATTTTATACTAATATAATATAATTTACATTTATTTACATTCATCAGATTATCTAAAGTGACTTACGGTGCATTCAAGTTATAATTTTTTTTTATCAGTATGTGTAAGGCCTGGTAATCGAGCTCACAGCCTTTGTGTTGCTAATGCAATGCTCTACTAGTTGAGCTACTGTACCTCCTGCAGTACCGTACAAATGCAATAAAACCAGGCGTGCCACACGCTTGCTTAAAAGTGTAGCCAAAACATTTTGACCGGCCCCTGGTGGCTGCTGCAGCATAGGTCAAGCGTGGGTAAGCCAAACGTAAAAATCACACTTCAAATATTTTTTCCAGCTATGGGTTTCTGTTATTTTAGTTATTTCCTATCATGTTGATGTACTTTTAGGTGTTTGTTTTTCTATTAAGTTGGTTTAAGTAGGTTATTAGATGCTATTATAAAAAGGCGTGCCGACATGATTTGGGCAGGACCTTGATACTGCGGCTCCACCTCATGTTCCCTACAGATTCTGGCATCAAATTACGTCATCGGCGCAAAATGTCGACATTTTTAAGATATTTTGCAAGTTTTTTCCTGCATATAGAGATTTTAGAGGCAGTCACCTCGACAAAATTTTGTGCCTCATCCTGCTCTTGACAGGTTTCTTTGTCATGCGTCCTAATGCCACAAAGTTCACGGAAAACACGAACAATCCTTGCCCTCAGTGGATTATCATTTGTAAGTGCAGTTGCGGCATTGCGCCACTGTGGTGGCGCTGTTTTGTTGTCGGCACAGTGAGGTGCTGAACAAACTTTACAAGAAGAGCTGGAATTTATGGAGTTTCCTCCTAAGATCTATATTAGGTCCCCTACATTGCTTATGATTGCATGAATGTATATTTTATTTTATTTTATTTTATTTGAATTACTGTCTGTAGGTTTATTTCTATTTTATAATATGAATCTCTCAGTCTGTGAGGACTTGCAGTTGTGTTTATGTTAGCCTATTTTAGTTAAAATATAAAATTATGTTATTACCTCAACTTAGACGAATTAATACATATCTATCTTTTTTTAATTCGTGCACTGTACAGCGCGTCGTGAATGTGTTAGCATTTAGCCTAGACCCATTCATTCCTATGGTACCAAACAGGGAAGCCACCAAACACTTCCGTGTTTTCCCTATTTAAAGACTGTTACATGAGGAGTTATACTAGTAAGTATGGTGCCACAAAATAAAACTTTTTTTTGGTACCATAGGAATGAATGGGGCTAGGCTAAATGCTAAAACATTCATAACGTGCTGTACAGCGCACGCATTGAAAAAAGATAGGTATGTATTAATTCATCTAGGTTGAGGTAATAACATAGTTTAATATGGCAAAAGAGCAGACTATTCCTTTAAGATGCTTGAAATGCAATAAAGAAAAAAAAAGATCTATATTTCCTGATATTTTAGCTATATTTCGTGGAAGTTGTGCTGGTAAATCAATACAACCACAAGCTGATGCAGTAATGTTTCCTGCATGAAACTGTTTGGTGGTTTAACATGGCACAACGTGACGAGTAATGACTCGAAAATGAATGATTATTTTAAATCAATTCGTTTTAATGAACGATTGGAACATTTCAGTCACCAAGCGAATCAATCAGAGCTCAGTGAATCAAGCAGAGATCAGTGAGGGAAACACATAACAAAAAACCTGCAAGAGCTTTTCTCCGCATTTAGTTAAACTTATTAGTTATTATAAGATGTAGCGCAAATAATGCTAATTATTGACAAATTGTTGACAAGTTGGTTAGTTCATTATCCATAAAATCAGTCGTTTTAACTGGAATGAGGTGATGCATTCATACTGTATAAAAGCAATGATTAAAGCCAGAGCTGCTATTTTAACTCAATTTAGCTAGTAGACTAATATATAATGACTTCATATGATTATTAAATATCATTTATTAAACATAACACTATTATTAGATCAAGCAAATGATTTACTTTTTTGTTTATTATAGTAAGCAGTGTGTCAAGAGTAGATGAAAGGATGACAAAAGAAGAATAAAAATAGATAATGCTTATGAACATGTGTACATCAGCTATCACAAGAGACTGCAAAACTTAAATTTCATTTAATTTTTAACAACATTGCTGTTTGTTAACTGTAAATGAACTGCTGTTATGTTGTTTTTAATTAATTTAATGGTTATAAAATAGAAAAATATAATAGTTCTAATTTTCTTATTAAACTAAATAATAATCATTTAATTTTTAAACACTTAAAATATGTTGCATCCGTGTGCATCAGGATAAACACTACCTCCACCTCATTTTAAGCAAGGAAAATGTGTTTATGGAGACACATTGTGCATCTTTTTAAAAGTATATGCATAAAAACAACAGTTAACAGAATAACGTCTGTTACATTACATTTGCCAGAAACTATTTGTAAATCCTTTGGCATGGCTGGCATAAATTACTCCTATAATGTGGTCTGACACAATCTGACAAAACAAATGACGGATAAACAATTTTCTTTTTGTGTTGTTGTAAGTCATTTTATTTAAAGGCATCATTTACAGTGCAGGCTGGATAAACTTCAGTATATGAACCCTTGAATTCGGCTAATTGTTTCTGGCAACTGTATGTCCCTATGGTGCAACACAATTTGTTAGTTATTTGTTATCACGCCTGCAACTCTTTACGGGCTGCGTGTCACTAAGCCTTTACGTTTTACATTGCGTGTATAAATCCCTTTAAGATATCAATTTCACAGAGATTGTATGGCAATGGATGAGACATGCTTTCGTGCTAACAAGAAAAACAATGTCCGAAGCCGTTGCCGGCGGATTCCTACGGCTTCATTGTTTTTGATGTGCAGTAATGGCGATTATGGGTTATATTCAAAGTGGAAATTGAAATGAAATGAGGAATCGGTGCTACAGACACCAACGCACACTCTCAGGAGAGATGATGATTTGCAGAAGCGCACCGGCAGCTTGTATGAGCTGCAGCTTCTGCCACCTCTTCTCTGAGAGCGCTGCCAGGCACACAAAGCCATATCCTCTCGGATGTCTTCCAGCCCAGCCGCCAGAGTTTAAGAGTCATGAAAGCCAAAGGAAAGGCTGGCTTAGAGAACATATGAAGAAAAACCTACCAGAGAGAGAGAGAGAGAGAGAGAGAGATAGAGAGAGAGAGAGAGAGAGAGAGAGAGAGAGAGAGAGAGAAGGGAGTGGGGCAGGCACCTAAAACAACTGGAAAGAAATGTGGGCCAAAGGAAGCACGACCCTGAGCGTTCACTTAAGTTTCTGGCTTGTGGAAAAGCATTGAGAGTGTGAGTGTGTGAATCCCTCCCAGTGTCTGGTGGGAGGGTGGACGGGGAATCCCAGTCACTGAGAAGACCTGTTCTCTGGGAGAGGAAGTGAGACGGAGAAACTGGTCTGGGTCCAGAGACAATGACCTCATTGCTGTGCCATCACGAGTGGAGGGCATGGCCACTTCAGAAACACACACACACACGAACTGAAACCCAAAACCTCTGTGTTTACACCCATTCAAGGTCACGGCAGGGCAGGCAAAGTCCAGCTAAAACTTGTAAAGTGAAAGTTGAATCTGTGTATGACAGGGTGTAATACACCTATTTAGTTTTTAATGAGAGGCAGCAGTGGCAGTCTTGGCCCACTAAAGAATATACACTCCAAATTTGTACCATTTAAGTACAGATGGGTGATTCTTGCGAAATTAGACTTATGAGGTGTCATGAAACATTCTAATAAAAAGTAAATGCTATCAAAATAAAAAGCTACAAACATCTCTTCATGTATTATTTTGCACATGATTTCAAATGACATCACACAAACCAATTTTGTTGTTTTTCCACATTTAAGAGGAAACGTTTCATTACCGCAATGTGTCCATGACTGGATTTGGGTTCTTTGACATGGAAATATTTATAATAAAAAAATCAAAAAAAAAAAGCTTCAGTGCATGTTATACTATAAACATTAACAGTAAAGAAACATGTGATATTTGGTGATCATTGGTAAATGTAGAGACAATAATAAGGAATATAAATGTGTCCAAGACCAATTTTCTCATCCTCCGCAACAATTGTTTTGTTTAAGCCCTCAAGGAACTAACATTTAAAAAAAATTGTTGGAAGGGACATAACTGACTGTGACACTCAAGATGGCTACCAGGTAAGCAGTTCTTATTTTTTCTCTCCAGATAAAAGTTGAAATTTTGTTTGTCATAGTACCTAGACAACTTTTTAGTTCTCATAACCGAAACATGAGTTTGTAAATGCATATATTTAATGTAATATCATGTTGCGGTAATGATAATTTTTTGATAATTATATCTCAAAAATGTAAATAGTTCTACAGGAAATATTTTTTTAAATCCTCTACAAATAATGGTTATCTTATATGTGCAAAAAAAATTGGGTTCAAGGGCTTTTTAAAAATTGGGATGCTGGACACCTTCTTAATCTGGATTTCGTGAGAATCACCCAGATATGTATACATTTGGTAACAGTATGTTTGAGGTACTAATATTAAACTATTTGGGTACAACAGTGTATGTTTTGAAAGGGTACAGTCCCACTGACAGCTTTTTACTTTTTTCAGAGAGTGCAGTAGTGGCCGACTCGGGTTCAAACCCTGCAAAATCGCAATTGAATTTGACAGCCAGTGATCTTGACACAGAAGACAAACTTGACATTTTGCCCTGTTCAGAACAACATGAGGGGGGTTGATGACAGAATTTTGATTTGCAAGAGGTGCGACTCAAATAGACTGACCTAAAGAAAACATAATTTCTGTCACTGCACTTCAGGCCAATTTTATAATGAAACTACAATAATCGTGTAAATCATTTTTACATGAAGCTGCATTTATAAACAACTTGGATATGCCATTTTAGGCATTCGTGAAAATATCCGAGTACTGTTAGGCAGGGGAAAACTTTTTAAGAGTGTAAATGGTACGAGGGGGCATCCTTTTGCGAAAGGACGCGGGAATCGTGACCTCCTAAAATGGCCTCAGGGAGAACTGTAAATCAACGCTGTTGTTATGCGTCACTGTGCCAACAAAGCGCAAGTGTTCCCCTGGTTTCATCCGACACACACACAGGCATTCAGCAGTAAACCTGACCAGAGCCATAAATATCTCTAATTAAAGAGGCATGCATAGGCTGCAGTGGGGGGGTTAGTGAAAAAAAATGAGGATTTACCTCTTTAAAGGCACCTCGTCCTCACTCTGGATGAGTGATGTCGCTATTTAGCGCGTAATTTCGCACAGCCAGACGAGTGGCCATCTTTAATGTGATTATTAAGGGAAATGAGTGCGTCAGATCAGATTGGGCCAGCGTTTTAATTTGCCTCCCATTTTGTCTGTTAGCGAGGCGCAAGGCTCCCTCGGGGAACCAGACGGTGATAAAGAACTTCAGAGTAAATAAGCAATCCCTCTCCTCAAGCAGAGCAGATAAATAACAAACGCATAACAATGCTCCACCGAACACTGAGAAAACGGCCGCCGTTAAAATGCATCATATAAAATGTCAATAATAAATCACCACAGAGAATTTTTAACAATGAAAGGAGTAATGTATCTCCCCTTTGAAAAAGGTAACATTTTAAGTCACGATATTTGTGACTTTGCACCAAATAAAAAATGATGGTAATAAACATAATTGAAATAAATAAAAATACAAACTTAATATTTTGTAAGCAATCTTATAAATAAATAAACAAACCTGTACACTCACCTAAAAGATTATTAAGAACACCATACTAATACTGTGTTTGACCCCCCTTCGCCTTCAGAACGTCCTTAATTTTACGCGGCATTGATTCAACAATGTTCTGAAAGCATTCTTTTTGTCCCAAATTCATAAGATAGCATCTTGCAATTGATGGAGATTTGTGGGATGAACATCCAGGGCATGAAGCTCCCGTTCCACCACATCCCAAAGATGCTCTATTGGGTTGAGATCTGCTGACTGTGGGGGCAATTTTAGTACAGTGAACTCATTGTCATGTTCAAGAAACCAATTTGAAATGATTTGAGCTTTGTGACATGGTGCATTATCCTGCTGGAAGTAGCCATCAGAGGACGGGTACATGGTGGTCATAAAGGGATGGACATGGTCAGAAACAATGCTCAGGTAGGTCATGGCATTTAAACGATGCCCAATTGGCACTAATTGGCCTATAGTGTGCCAAGAAAACATCCCCCACACCATTACACCACCACCACCATCCTGCACAGTGGTAACAAGGCATGATGGATCCATGTTCTCATTCTCTTTACGCCAAATTCTGACTCTACCATCTGAATGTCTCAACAGAAATCGAGACTCATCAGACCAGGCAACATTTTTCCAGTCTTCAACTGTCCAATTTTGGTGAGCCCGTGCAAATTGTAGCCTCTTTTTCCTCTTTGTAGTGGAGATGAGTGGTACCGCGTGGGGTCTTCTGCTGTTGTAGCCCATCCGCCTCAAGGTTGTGCGTGTTGTGGCTTCACAAATGCTTTGCTGCATACCTCGGTTGTAACGAGTGGTTATTTCAGTCAAAGTTGCTCTTCTATCAGCTTGAATCAGTCGGCTCATTCTCCTCTGACCTCTAGCATCAACAAGGCATTTTCGCCCACAGGACTGCCTCATACTGGATGTTTTTCCCTTTTCACACCATTCTTTGTAAACCCTAGAAATGGTTGTGCGTGAAAATCCCAGTAACTGAGCAGATTGTGAAATACTCAGACCAGCCCGTCTGGCACCAACAACCATGCCACGCTCAAAATTGCTTAAATCATATTTCTTCCCCATTTTGACATTCAGTTCAAGAGATTGTCTTGACCTAGACCACACCCCTAAATGCATTTGAAGCAACTGCCATGTGATTGGTTGATTAGATAATTGCATTAATGAGAAATTGATCAGGTGTTCCTAATAATCCTTGAGGTGAGTGTATATGTTGAAGGCATTGTTTGTCACATCTGCCAAATCTAAATCCTAAAAATCTAAATTGTTAGTTTAATACTGTAGTTAGGGGGAGGTCTGAATTCCTTATCATTATGAAATATTTGTTAGCGGTATGTATCACAGTAATTAAAAACAAATAATTTGCAAGAAAATTCAATTCTGCAAAGTTCAAAGCCACAATTCAGTAATTAACTCCTAAACTTTGCGGCTTAAGATTTCGTTCATGTACGACGCAAAGCTCCAATATCTGTGATTATGGGGCTAATTTGTGTGAAATGCCCGCTGATGTCTGAGAAGCCCATAGTGATATTATCAGTTTTACAATTAACTAACAATAACAGATAACCTTGGAATCCTCCTACACTCACAGGGCAGTAATCGGCCTCCAGTCGTGCCCAGTATTGTCTATGGGTGAGAATGTACTGCTGAGATTTCACTGCAATTAAAATGCATACAATGCCATTTACAGCAGAACAAGATGTTTTTGTTTAACTCCCCCCGCCAGCTTTTACAGAGACGGGCAGGGCTCGGGCGAGGAGAGAGGAGGGTTTGGACTGTAGAAAAGTGGAATGGATTTCTTGATTAAAAATGGCCTTTTTCCCCCTTCTCTTCGCTCGCGGGCACAGGGAACGTAGACGCACGGAAAACATGCCGTGAATCCATATGCCTTAATATAAAGTGTTGCATCATTGTTAATTCTGTTCATTAGTCTCTTCCTAGATGGAGGATTTAATTTGTGGTTGTCTTTTAGAGAGCTGGCGGACCAAATTGAATTTGCAGGCACCTCTCCACACAGACGTCTGTGTTGTCAACCTCTCCTCAATTCATTTTTTTGAGTCGCTCAATAAATCAACTGAGATTACAAACGGAGTTAAAGATAGGTAATTAAATAGGGACCCTTCAGTCGCTCCCTCATGCTCTCTCTCTCTCTCTCTCTCTCTCTCTCTCTCTCTCTCTCTCTCTCTCTCTCTCTCATAAAGGCAGGATTGTGCATATACATAGTATTTTATTCACTACTGCAACATCTGACCCAAACAGAATTACATCTTGTCAGATGCTATACAGTAAAATTATGGATATCTAACAAAAGATTTCTGTAATTTTTGATAACATACACGTTTTCAAAAAAAAATCTGTTTTCGAATGTCTAATAAACCCCACTAATAAAAAAATGAAAGTGATGCAATTTGTTGCACAATTGATGTCTAACTATACTGATTTGTAAAGCAACCCAGAGGACGCACATGCTGCCAAAACGTAAACCTTGAATGCATTCCAAGATGCTTTGCATAAAACATCCTGCCAAAAACCAAACGCAATGTAAAATACAAACAAATGCCTTTAAAGCAGAAATATGTTATATCATTGGCTCCAACCTTAGCTGTCAGTCTGCCATATCACAGATCCCCACCTCATTCCCATCATAATTAAACCAATAGTTGGATTTCAATTAGCGCTCACTTTTTTCCTCTGCATGCCTTTATAGAAAAATTAATTAGTCAATTAGCCAATTAACATCTGAACAGGGCTTTGTGTTAACAAGCCTTTTACAAGCAGTGGTAACCCTTCAGTAATGACACTGAAGCCTGCTGGCATCCAGGGACTCCTATAGGGAACACGCGCTCCCCGCCGCTCGCATAGTGACAGCTTGGCTCTCCATCTGGCCCACATTACGGAGCGCGCTAGCATTAGGGAAGAACGCTCGAACCAAAACAAATACAAAATAATTGCTGTTTGTTTTCCATGCACGGCATATTTATGCACATCTTCCAGCCAATGACTGGCCCTCTTGTACAGCTGCAATAATTTGGCTGGTGCTTTCCTGCCACTAGTATAAATAAAGCTGATAGATTCAAGTAATGGCTCCCGGTTCAAATAAACAGACACAGGCCTTTGCCATTTGTCTTTTTTCTGTACTGTAAATCATATTTGTGTATGTGATACATTTCCTCAGATTCTGCTGCCGTGCGTGTGCGGCGATAGGATCGGAAGGCTGACCGTATGCATGCATCTCAACGTATTTGTAGTAAGTACACTGTACATATTCAAGTAAGATGCAATAGGTATGAATGGGGATTAGCGGAGAGACTTGGGTGATTTGAGATTGGTGTGGCATAAATTGTCAGAGAGTGGATCATAAGGATCTTTCATTTGAGAATTGAATACAATTTACAACATCTCCGCGGTCCTCCCCTGATAGCAAGTAGCAGCTTGCACTTTATTTGGAAGAAAAAAGCCAAGGGCTTCTTGAGAATGTTTATTTTCTCATCCCGTTCCTCTAAACAATCCCTTAAAAGGGAGAGCAGCTGTTTATAGGTTGTTTGTAGACCAAACATTGTTTTTCTGTCTCACATTTTTTCCATGGTAACTTACACCAAATCCAAATAAGCACAGGCAAGTGCTATTAATGAACAAGTGCCACTATTTTTTAGATTGACACAAACACACATGGAAAAAATTTAAACTAAAAAGCAAGAAGACATTTATTTGGCCATGACAGTTTTCAGTAAGTTTCAACTTTGCTTATACGATTGTTATAGAGAAAATAGAAATTGAAAAAAACATGTGCTAACATTCAGTAAGAGTATAGAGATTAAAATGAATATAAATAGCATATGTGACCATGGACCACAAAATCAGTCGTAAGGATAATTTTTTTGTTATTGAGATTTATATATCATCTGAAGACTGATAAATAAGCTTTACATTGATTTGTGGTTTGTTAGGCTAGGACCGTATTTGTCCAAGATACAACTATTTGAAAATCTGGAATGTGAGTGCAAATCGCCTTTAAAATTGTCCACATGAAATCTTTAGCAACTGCATCCACTCACAAAAATAAAGTTTAGATGTATTTATGGTGAGAAATGTACAAATTTATGGTATAAAACATTTACATAATGATTTTTGGCATAAAATGAAAAATCACCCCATAATTAACTCACCCTCAAGCATTCCGAGATACATACTGTGCAAAAGTCAAAAGGCCACCATCACCAGCTTTGTTGTTTTAGCAAAGTTTTAATGTCCATCCATATTTATTTTTCACTCTTTTTAAAGATACAAACAGAAAATACGGCAAATATGTACACGAAATTAAAAACAAAACCATTTTCAGAACAAAATGTCTTCGCATGCATCAGTCAGTATTTAGTGTGACCTCTTTTGGCACGAAACACATCTTGAGCTTTTTTGAGGAGACTGAAGTCCTGAAGTCATTCGATTAGAATGAGAAATTAGGATTTAATTTCTTTAGGTTTAAGAGATCCTGCAGCTGCCTGCTATTGCTCAAGTGCAAGGGGATTTACTCTAAATACTTGACACTTCAGCTTATACTTTGTTTTTAATACCACATACACATTTTACTGTATTTTCCGGTTGTATTTTATTAAAGAGACTGAGAATTAATTATATATGATCACTATACAATTGCAAAAACAATAAATCTAATGGTAGCATGGTGCCTTAAGACTTTTGCACAGTACTGTATGTCCATTATCTTTTAGAGGAACACATTAAGAGTTATTTTAGTAAATGTCGGAGAAACAGGGATATGGAAACAATTTCTGACTTTGAACCGCAAAAAAAGTGCATCCATCCTTCACAGAAGTAATCCACATGGCTCATAAAGGTCTTTTGCAGGTCATCAATGCGATTTTGTAAAAACTCTACAAGTTTTGTCAACATCTATAAACTGTAAAAACTAGCTTCAGATAAAGACACCATCTTGGACTTGCGCAATTCACGAGTGTCACTGCACAACTAACGCTCACCACACTAAAACCTTCTCGTAAACTGTCCTAGATGGCGTCTTTACCGGAAGCTAATTATTACTGTTTATAAAGTTGTATGGATATTTTTCAGTCAAAATCGCATTGATTACCCGCCGCAAAAGACCTTTGTTAACCAATTTGTGGTCCAATGTCACTTATCTCGAAGATACTTGGGTTTGGGGAGAATCTGAACTTTATTTCAGACTTCTGAATTGAGAGATCCAACGTGAATAACGACAAAAAAATCTAAATCCAATAAAATAAAGACACATTAAAGGACAGTCAGAGTCAGAGGAGGTCAAAGCAATAGCATTTTCTTCCAAACATTATATCACCTCACATCGCTCTAAATTAAAGCTTTGTGCCTCGTATTTTTTTAGCTCAATTCTCCAGGCTCTGTAAAGAAAAACACATATCTGCTTTCTCTCTGTGCCTCAGCGATTCAGAAAATCTATGTAAACAGCGTCCATGTTTTCACCTTACATGGGCATGCAGTGCACAGCATGTTGGTGTGTTATGCATGTGGGGTAAATAGATTTGCACAATTACCCTCATTATTAACCTATTCTGACAGACACATGTGTCTGTAGCAGAGCTGCGCTGAACAACCTCTCCATTTCATTTCACCTTTAAGATAAAAGATGTATAAACAACACTGTAGGAAAAGTTTAAACGGTTCACTAGCATTTTATAAAACTAGCATATTCAGAAAACAGATCTTTGTGAGTAAAGCGAGTGTGAAGAGAATTTGGTCTGGTTTTATTGCTTAAAGGTTATTTATTAACTCATGAGAGTTAATAGAGTTGTCTGTTTTGTTTCATATCCTTGTCTCAGATGTTGCACGTATGTTTGTTTTAGCCAAAAGAAAATTTGAATTTAATGGAAGACTTTTGAACTTTTGTGAAACTATAAAGATTTGTAAGATTAGTTTGGTCTTTATCTCATCCTAGAACATCCGACAATCAGGACATTTAATCCAAAGTCTCAGTTTGATGTTTATTTAATTGAATTGTTTCCTATGAGCAATTGATATTAAAGAGTTATCATTTGTTTTTTCCCACTGGGTGAGAGTGTATATGCAAATTCTTTGTTTTGTCTCTTATCATTTAAACAATGGTGCTGTTGCTCTAGTTTAAATGCACTGTCAGAATAAATGGTCCAAAAATTATCTCTAGCTGTCACTGAGGATGTATCATTTGAAAAAGTGCCTTTATATTAGCATCTCAGAGGTATATATTGGTACCTCAAAGGGGTACCACATGTACGTACAGTATACGTAACTGTACCTAAATAGTACATATTGGGACCTTGACGCCATTTTTATTCAGACAGTGTGTTTTATTGTTAACATTCACACACAATGGTTACTTTTTAAACTCCTTGCATATTGCAAAACTTCAAATTCATTACAAGTAGTCATTTTAAACCATTAAACTGAAATATGGGCTATATCTTCTATTTGAACTTGATAACCAAAGCCAAAGGAACACTCATGTCCGGCCTGTAATTTGAAGTGATAGTACGACCTAATAAGCCGGCGTAATATTTAACACTTCCACTTTTTAACAGCGTAGGGAAATCTTCCAAGTCTTTTTTTTAAATTAATTTCCATCATTCTCTCTCGCTGACACTAAAGGCACTATGGACACAGATTAGGGTGGATGTCCATGAAAAATTAACAGGTTTATCTTTTAACTCGGACACCCCCGGCCTTGTGATATATACTACTTTTTCCGCTTTCATTTTCTTTCCGTCTCTTTACTTATTGGGGCAGAGGGAGGAAGCCTAGCAAAACTGAGCTGTGATTAGGTTGATATATTCCAGATAATAATAACAGAGTGACTATTACACACACTGGAGAGAGTTTCCCGTTCATCGGTGAGTGTGTGTAGTGTCAGAGCTGAAAGCGTCCTGCATATTACAATGTGGAAGGAAAGCTGGCGGTGAGCCGATCTAAACTTGCACTCTTAAAAATTAAAGTGCTTGAATGGTTGTTCAAAGCGATGCCATAGAAGAACCTTGTTTGGTTCCACAAAGAACCATTTAGTCAAAGGTTCTTTAGAGAACTATTGCCGTCTAAAGAACCTGAGGTTCACTTTAAAGAATCTTTTGGGAAACAGAAAGGTGCTTCAGATGTAAAAAGTGCTTTAAAAAAAACATTTAGACAAAAAAAGTTCTTAAATGGCATCGCAAGGCACCTTTTTTGTGTGTGGATCACTGTGATGCTCGCACTTGATATTTATAAATATTTGTGGAATATTTGTTATCATTTACATGAGTTTTAATTAAAGGGGTGGTCTCAGGTGAGCCATTAAGATCAGGTGAAAAAACATAGTAAAACATTATGTTTGGGGATTTCTGTCTTTTATTAAAATCTATATTATTATTTTATTTTCAAACTCTACTAATATGATCATAAAAACGGTTATACTTTTATATATATTTCTGTGTTCCCTTGGGAAGCAAAACTGGTAACACTTTAGTATGGGGAACACTTATTGATTATTAATTATTAAAACTCCCAATTTACTGCTAATTAATAGGTAATAAGGTAGTTGTTGTAGCCGTTAGGTTTAGGTATTGGATTAGGTTAAGGGATGTAAAATACAGTATGGTCATGCAGAACAAGGCATTAATATATCCTTTATAAGCACTAATAAACAGCCAATATGTAAGCTAATAGACACTAGTTAAAAGTGAGAATTGGTCCCTATACTAAAGTGTTACCGTAAAACGGTAAAACTAATATCTGAGCTATATGAATGCCTGTCTAAAATAGTTTAAGATGTAGATCTACATCAGTGGTGGCTCGTGACTGCTCATCCGAGGGGCACAAATTCAAAATAAGTGAGTGTCATGTGTGTTGCTCTTGTTTTCAAAATATGTGTTTGTTGCGTCATGTGAACCATGCGCATCACGTGTTTTGTCAAAATAAGTGCCTGCTGCACACGCGTCAATACCGTTTATGATAAAAGAGACGCTCACGTTCACAAAATACATGCAAGACGCTCCCTTAACAGTAAACTCTGATTACGCATGAGATTATGCGAGCATCTGGCAAACGCGAGCGTCTCTGTTATCATAAACCTTTTAGACGTCTGCAGCAGGCACTTATTTTGACAAGACACGTGATGCACACAGGATCACTCGATGGGCCAAACACATATTTTGAAAAAAGGAACCACACACATGACGGGCTACATAAATGTTATGAGGAACTTCGCATCGAGCGTCGTCGAAAAAAGTAACTGGCCACCACTGATCTAAATGCTGATGTACAGCATGCAATAGGACATTTCAGCTACCCAAATGCATAAACAACAGCAGAAGTGTAGGCCTACCAGGCTTACTTTTTACCAATTTAACATTAGACATTACTAAGAGACAAATGAATCTGTGTCAAAAAAGTTTTATTAAACATAACATCCATACACAGTCAATATACATTTCTGATGGGAAAATCAAGTCCTGCTTTGAAATTTTAGTCCATACACTCTCAGAAGTAAACATACAAAGCTGTCACTGTGGCAGTAACTTTAAAAAAAAAATACACCTTTATATCTAAAGGGTGCGTATTAGTACCCCAATTATACCTCAACTGTGCATATTAGGATGTTTTTAAAGGGTACCGTCCAAGTCATAGCTTTTGTACCTTTCTTTCCGTGATTTGCAGTTTATTTATTTAAGAAAACCAGTAATGTAGAAAAGTACACTATAAAAACATTTCTGTACTATTACTGGGTATTACTGGCAACTAGCTGCCAGTAACTTACTGTAGTTTTTACATTTATGTTATTTATTGGCAACAGTTTGTTCAAAGTTAAATGAACATGAAACATTTTCAGTCTTTATCTACAGTAAGTTACTGGCAACCAGCTGCATAATTACAGCAAATACGTCCTTGCAACCCTACACATGATAATCTGTAAAGAAAATAGACAGATCGATCGATATGAATAGCATCTCTATTAGTACAAGAACTATATTTAAAATTTCTATTCACACAAAGAGCAGCACATATATTTTTCAATAGGATCTATGTAAGCAAAGGGTCAGATGCACGTTAGGGCACAGGAGAGGTCAGAAGTGGAGAGTTGTGTACTCCATGAGATCATACAGATCCCTCCAGGGTAGATGACTCAGCTGGAGGGGCAGGAAGCTCAATAACCTGCGGTACCAGGGTCAGTCACACTGCCTGAGGGAAGAGGCCACCTGCTGGCAGGGTACAAAATGGCCCTGACCCAGGCAGGCACACCAGTTCAAGTCAAGTGTCTGTTTGTGTGAGCCTTAATAGAAAATGGCAAACACAGACAGAAAGAGAAATCAGAGCTCTGGAAAGAACTCTCGATTTAGAGGCCCACCTATTACTTTCATTAATCTGTTTTTGAAAATCTAGCCTCATATGGGAAGGGTAGAGGGAGCTGTTTCCTCACATGAGCTACTGTAATATATCCTTTAATATGATTCATCAAGTTCCTCTTTGTCCCACTGCTAAAGAGCTTTGAATTACACCGGGAGCAAATTTTTTCCGAAAGAGCACGCGTTTGAAATATCCTGCGTTTTCTAAATTGAATAATTGATCATTTCTCTCTGCAGAATTCTGGTGAAAGGCTTACATACACAGAAAGTCCAAACCTATTCAAAGTTGTGGGCCGCCTATAAGGGAGCATTTTAATGGAGCATTTTAAGGCATCACAGGCATAGCTCTGAAGTGAAGGAAAACATAAGAATCTTAATTATTCTGCCCCCTCAGATGTCCTGTTTGCTCAAATTATAAAGCAAGATCAAATAAATCATTCATAGAGAAGCCAATCCCAGAATGCACTGCAACAAGCTTAATGACATTTTTTTGAAGATGAGGTGAAAAATTTAAATTTTTCAATGAATATATACTTAATTCAATAACATGTCAGAGCCGATGGTGTAGTGGGCAGTGCTCTGACATATGGTGCAGATTAATTTTGGCGACCAGAGTTCGAATCCTGTCTCAAGGTCCTTTGCCAATCCCTATCATAATCCCAATCCTATCAAGTTTTTTTCAAAATGCTATAAATCGACTTAATCAATATATAAATGTGCATTCATCTTTGCCAAGTTATATTAATTTAGTTGACTAGTGGTATACACCAGTGGCGGCTCATGACTGCTCTTCCAAGGATGCCCTAATTCAAAAAAAGTGTTCGGATCGTCACGTGTGTGGTTTTCCAAAATATGTGTCCTGCGTGTGGAGAGATCCTGTGTGCATTACGTGTTTTGTCAGAATAAGTGCCTGCTGCACACGCGTCAAGATAGTTTATTTTAAAAGAGACGCTCATGTTCACTAAATACACGCAAGACACTCCCTTAACAGTAAACTCTGATTACGCATGAGATTATGCAAGTATCTGGCAAACGCGAGCATCTCTTTTCATGTTCAAGGCAGCAGGCACTTCTTTTGGCATGACACGTGATGCACACACAATCTCTCAAAGCGCAGAACACATATTTTGAAATGACGAACCACACACATGACAAGCTACATAGATGTTGTGGCGAACTTTGCATCTTGCGCTTCAAAAAAAGAAGTCACCGGCCGCCACTGGTATACACTGATTAAAAAAAAACCATTAAAGGCTCTTTAAGCGAATCTGCGAGACGTTAGTTATTGTTGACGTTTGAAACTGTTTTCAAACAGACGGAGTGTAGCTAACTCCTCCCCCTCCCCCTCCCTTCCGTGCTTTCATGAACGCGCCCAACCCCCACCCCCAAATCCTTCTTGTCGTTTATTGGCTGGAATACTTTGTTTTGTTTTGTGATGCTAGGTTTGGCCACTTGTTGATATTGCCGTTTGTGAAGCCTGGGCTGTCTACAGAGACCGCGTTTTTTACAGTTTGATCAGCGGACAGGCAGCAAGCAGATAGTGAGGAGATGTTTCCGGTATGTAACAAAAAATGTTTTATAGTCTAAAACGCTTCAATTCGCTTAGAGCGTCTTTAATGGCATTAATCAAAACAATTAAAATCATATTTTTATACTTGGGAAGTCGTCGCTGTCTTTTTTTGATAGCGATCAGCTGTAAAATGTTGTGGTACTGCTCGATTTTCGTTGGCTTCTAGTAAAATAATGGAAAGTTTATCGTGGTTTGGGAAAAAGGGAGAAAAGATGACAGAATAACACAGCGAATATTGGATTTTGCGGAAAATTAAGAATGTATTTTTTTATACTGACCTGATACAATACTGATTTTGGTGGTATACTCATACTCATTTTTTTAACGGCGTTTATCAAGTTTAAAATCAAACTCTTCATATTTATTTGTGCTTAGTACAGCTACACTGAAAAAAATAATTCATTCAATTTACTCAATTTTTTTAAGGTAAGTGGTTGCAATCAATTTATTTAAGCTACATTTAAACAAAAACATTTGAAAAATAAAATAAAATATTTTTTTGTTTAAATGTAGTTTAAGAGATCTCACAAAGTTCCGTGGGATTCTCACGCATCTCCGCATTTTTCCGTGGCCTTGCAACGGACTGTCTTTTTCCGTGGCATTCTCATGGATTGGTTACTCAACTGCTTTTTCCTATTTTCAAACCATTTTCGCTTCGGATAAGGGTTAGATTTGGTGTTTGCGTTAGTATGTCACTTTAACTATTGGTTTATACTATTTCTTCTGATTTATCCTTTTATATTTTCTAAACTTAAAACAATTGTCGCCTGGCGTTGGGGTTAGAGTTGGGTTTGGGTAAGGATGTCATTTCATGTAAATCTAACCCTAAACCGAGGCAAAAATGGTAAGAAAATAGGACAAAACAGTTGATTAACCCATCCATGAGAATGCCACGGAAAAAGACAGTCCATAGCTGGGCCACGGGAAAATGCAGAGATCCGTGAAAATGCCACGGAAAAATTAGCAAAAAATTCCGTGACTATCCCAAGGAAATTCGTGAGATCAGGCTGTGATTGCAACCACTTACCTTTAAATTTAATGAATATTTTTTTCAGTGTAATAGTCATGGTATTACTATATTAAAACTGTTATATAGCCTTTCTGTTGCAGATAAAGTTCTTTTATAGTAAAAAAAGTATACAAACTATTAAAATGTACACTTTCAGAATAAAGTCGCTGGGATGGTACCCTTTAAAAAAGTCCTAATATGTGCCATTTAGACACATAAATGTATACATTTGCTACCATTACTGTATGTACCTTTCAGTTACTAATATGCACTTTTTAGGTTCAAAAGTGTGTGCTTTTTGAAAAGATAGAGCCCCAGTGACAGCTTTTGTACCTTTCTGACAGTGTAAGAAAGAAATTGCATTTTATTACTATTGTTGTACTGTACTACAAATTTCATACATTGTTACTGGAGTAAAACTACAGTTAATTTTTGGTGAAATAAAATTTCATCATTTTAACTTCAATTTCATAATTTCAACTTCAATCCGCAAAGTTTCTGCCTACATGCATAGCGTTCCAAATCAGTCACTTACTGTACAAGGTTTCTATGAACGTTAGTATGCTTTCTAAGAGGCAGCTGGCTGGGTAAGCAGTAGGCATTGGAACAGCACTACAGTAACATGGACTTCTGGGAGTTTTTCCAGACCGGATGACATTCAATCAGACAGAATAGATGCGCATGGAGACTTCCATTGTTTTGTCTCTCTCTCTATCTGTTTCTTTCTCTCTCTTTCTCTCTCTCTCTCTCTCTTTCTCATTTGATGGTTTCAACAGATTTGGACATCAAGAGGAAGACTGACAGTTGACATTCTCCTTTCTTTTACAATCTTTCCCAAACCTTTCTCTCTTCCCACAAAACAGCAGGCACAACTGTCAGGGGAAAGGAAGCAGGGGGAAAAATGGAAAAAGATGGAGGTGTCAAGGGGAGTGACGTGGCATACGGGCTCCTCTTGTACACCGCTATATCTCTGATTTCTGGGCAAACGCACATCTAGCACACAGGTAGAGCTGCTGACAGATTCATAGAGACTTAGATGAGACAAGCCCCTGTGTTATTGTATTAACAATGACAGCAGTTATCACAGCAGAGCATCTGTGTTGTCCACTGTTTATTTCCCATCCGCCTCTGTTTATTTCTACTTTATCAAGGTCAGATTCGACATGGGACTCTGGTAAAGACATAGTGTAGTTCACTTTATCATATGCTGGGCCTGTCTGTAAAGATAGAGATGCAAAAGAATCTGACTCTCTTTGCTTGTGTTTTCTCTCGTCTCACTTTCCTGCTCAGCATTTTATTTTTATGTGCAGAAGTACAAAATTTCCATGGTTGGAAATGCTGCAATTGTAATTAAATTTGTCCATGTGGAAAAACAATACATACAAGAAATACTTAATGCCTGGTATTTTGTATACATGTCAGATCGCATGAGTGTTAAAGCTAAATTGGGGCCATTTGTGCGAGGGATGGAAAGAGGGATTCATATAGCCACGAATATTACTCTATTCATGGTTATTCTGGTTAAGGAGGTATGTAGACTTGGATTCATTTAGCAGTTATCAAAGCAAAAGGACATTTAAATATGCTGTGCTCTTTCAAGTGTAAAATAAATATATATCAAATGATGTCATGCTTATTAGTTTTCAAATAGTTCACCCAGACATTTGGTCATTATTTACTTAAATCTAATGCCATTCCAAACCCAAATGCAGTTTTTTTCTTGTTGGAACACAAAAGGAGAATTTTTTCATAAATTGACTGCAGTGGCGGCTCGTGACTGCTCATACGAGGGGCGCAAATTCAAAATATGTGTTCGTTGCGTCATGTGAACCAAGTACATCACGTGTTTTGTCAAATTAAGTGCCTGCTGCACAACCGTCAAAACAAAAAAAGACGCTCACATTAACAAAATACACGAAAGACACTCCCTTAACAGTAAACTCTGTTTACGCATGAGATTATGCAAGTATCTGGCAAACGCGAGCGTCTCTTTTATCATAAACCCTTTTTTTTTACAGGAGCTTCGTCTTTGAAACAGATCAATGTAATCGTCACATAAACTTCCTTGTACACAGCTATTGCATGGCTTCAGAATATATACAAACAGTAAACCGGTATGTGTGATAGAGACTAATATAGACTGCTTTATGGTGCCTTTATGTTGTTGCTATTACTGTGAATTGTTGGTGTATAAAAAGAGCCACATACTGTAAACATTCTTCAAAATGTTTCCTGTAGTTTTCAACAGTACAGCAGGGTACAGAACAGGTTTGAAACAACACAGAGGTGAGTAAATAATGCTAAGTTTCCATTGCATTGGTTCAAAAGGATATCATAAATATAAGTATACCTGACAACGGGCGGTTTCCGGACATGGCTTATTCCTAGTCCAAGACTAAAATGCCTGCCTTAATTTAAAAACGTCTTGCACTGACATACTGTCTCATAACATATATCAGTCCCATTGTTTTGTCTTTTGTTTTCTGTAAAAACTAAGGCCTAGTCTTGGATTAATCTAAACCCTGTCCGGGAAACCGCCCCAATACAGTTTAAAATACCGGTACAGAGAGAACCTTTAAGAAATACTGGACCAGTAAAATACTCATCAATAATTGTGCCTTAATAAAACATGCTTAAGACAAACAGGCATGTATGGTAGATCCACTAAAAGTATTAGCCAGCATTACATGTAAACAACAAGTGTTTCCCTTAGGCTATCCAATATTTGTCCAAAAAGACAGACCTAAATTGAGTGAGATTAATTTTGTCTATATGTTCTTTACAAAACATTTCAAGCAGAGGTTTCTATCTGAGGTAACTAAGACATAAATTGTGAAGCACTCAGGTCTGTAAATGATATGATTATGAAGACATATACAGTAAACAAAAAGATGAATGTCTAAAAAGATTTAGATTGCTTGGTCCGAACCAAAGTTCTTTTGCTCCCCCCTCTCTCTTGCCCTGCTGGTCTATTTTGTTATCTAACTGTTGCAAAAGTACTTAAAGAGCACCTATTGTCCAATTCACGATTTTACATTTCCTTTGGTGCATAATTGTGTATAAGTACATGTTAACGATATGCAAAAGGTACAAACCCCAAAGTAAAAGATGACACAATTTATCGTTTCCAACGTAAATCTCTTTTCTTGAACTACAACAAACACACAAATTGTAAGCAACAGTTTACTTTCTGGGATTGGTGATGTAGAGAAGACCGACATTATCATAATTCCTCCCGTTTAGGACTCACAACCTGTAAATTAACTCCTGTCAGCATTGCATTGGGCGCGAATCTTTTAAACATGGGAAAGAGCATCAAATTTCTGGCTGACGTCAAAGGAATTCCGCCCAATCACAACGTACAGATTAGCTGGCCAATCAGGGACAAAGCTTTTCAAATCCGTGAGTTTCAGGAAGAGAGTGAAATCTGGAGCTACAAAAATGTACGGTTTGTGGAAAATAATGTGTTTTTTTTTAACCATAAACCACACAAACACATTGTCTTATACCAAATACACAAAATAACATTGTTTTTTAGCAATTAAATAGGTGCTCTTTAAATTGTACAAAAGAAACCGTGTTGATTGCAGAGGCAAGTAGAAAATAAACAGAAAATATCACTGCTGCCCAGTTGAATGTTTTTAATGTTATAGCCACGTCTAAATAAAGGCTTTTTACTTTTTGATATATGAAGAGTGCCTTGGATTCCCCTTTTTTCTCATTAAACAGAAAATATGTTTACAACGTGTGACTCTCGTGCCCAGATATCCGCAAGCGCTTGTCATAATTTTAAAACTCCCGCATGCTTCTTTAATAGTGGTTCACTTCCGCGGTTTAGTTTGATTGTGTTCATATCAGCAGCAAACCGTAACGCAATCCACACGAACCGTACCCCAGACCACCCTTTTCAGGCAGACACCTCACTCAAACGAACCGAACTCTGACGTGAAATGGACCCGGGTCCATTGATCAAATTTGCTAATGTGAAACCCCCCTAAGTGTGATATAAACAGATTTACTAAACAGGACAAAATAATGTGAGAGCGCAATTTCAATAAAATGCAGACGAGAGTGAAAATTTCTGTGGGTGTTTACTGACAAGGTGAACGTTAAAGAATATGGGCACAAAAATCTTATTCCCATAATCTACCAAGAGCAGCACAAATTTGCGTAGGGTTTATGACAAGCTTTTATAGATGTTAAATAATGGCGCAAATAGTAGTAAATTGACGAGCGCAAAACTATGTATACATATAGAGCGCAAATTTTTTGTTGCATGTCTTTAGTAATTTCTGACAGCACACTGTAAAAAATCTAGGTATTAGGTTTAATCAACTTAAGGGGGTCGCACACTGGATGCGGTGCTCAGCGCCGCGCCATTCTTAAAAAAATCGAACACACTGTTTTCTATGAGTATAAGCACACAGGCGCCAACAGGTGGCGCCTGTCCGCGGCGCCCAGCTTTGACTCAGGAAGTTGCTCAAATCCCTGTCGTGCCACAGAGTGCCACTCACATAGTTTAACATTAAATAACATCATATTTGTCCCAAATCATTAACGATTAAGATTGGCTGCTAACGTATATTTTGCATTTTGAAGTAGACGCTATCTGACTAAGCTCTCGCCATTTAATGTGCACTTCCGGTGTACGATACCTCCGAGTTGTAGACGTGACTCAACGCGGCGCTGCGTGGCGCTGCGTGGCGCTGAGCTGCGCGTCCGGTGTACGACCCCCTTTAAATTTATAAATTATAAAAATAAGTTTAATTAGCTTAAGTTATTTCAACTTTATATATATATATATATATATATATATATATATATATATATATATATATATATATATATATATATATATATATATATATTTATTTTTTTATAGCAATTCCTCACTAGTCAAGTAAGTTGTAATTTTAAATTAAATAAATGTAAAAATTCAAGTGCAACAAGGAATTTTAACGGCAAAAGAGGTGCTGGCACAAGCTGTTAGTAAATCTGGCCCTAAATGTAAAAAGTTCATGTGCCTTTTCTATTCTGTTATTCATCTTCTGTTCAATGGATTTTCAATAGAGCCGATTTGACTAAAACCATGACCCATTTCAAAGATGAATAACATCAAATTCAAGTCAGCTAAGACTTAAATGTAACAATTGTCTCGATGGCCCGGCGCTATAGAAATGCTAACGTTCTAATTACCTCTTTTCCTGATAAGTGCTATAAATCATTGCAGTAAGAGTAGGGCAATAATAGCAATAATGAAAGTCTAGTAGTTCATCTGAAGTATCAGATAATGCAGGGACGGCCTTACATTCTGAAGCTGCGATTTCAGGATGTGTTGGAAATGGCATAAGGTGCATTAACTGAAAATGTACCAGACATCTGAAGCTGGTGCGTGTAATATATGAAACGTGTTATCGAGTTTTGTGTGTAAACAGAATTGCAACACAGAAATGACATCGCCCATGTCGCCTTCACAATCTCACACGGGATACAATCAAACTGTAAGCCAGCTGTCATGCCCTTGATAAACTCAATACGTTCTATACAGAATTGACTCAAAGAGGGGACAATAACTGCTAAATAGCTCACGGTCCACATTTCATATCCCCAATGCTTTGATAAATGATAAAGCTGTTGATGAAATCACTCGCTCTGCTGCAGATACACATGGACACCTTTGACACAGGACAAAAAAATCATTTTCTGCACTGTGATCTGAACTTTAGAAATCAGTGTTTTGTTTTAATAACAATAAAATATTACCAATTAAAACCAGAGAGATAAAGTGAATTAAAATAATAGTATTTATGAGTTTACAATCAATTCAATAACGCTTAATACGTACGATTATAAAACTATTTATTTACTTGTACAATTTTGTCAAATGAATATAAAATTAGCTTGGAAGCTGGACACATGGTTTCAATTGATCACCTTACCACCTCGAATTAAATAACAATGTCTGAGATGCCTTTTTTTCACCAACATACACGTTTATCACGGCACAATGTCTTATGGACTTTTGCAGACAGAGACATTGTTGGCATTATAGGGGTTACACGAGGCCAAAAGCAGCTCCTTTCTTTCCAGTTAACTTCTTCGATTGATCTATTACACCGTGGCCATAAACCAGACAGATAAGAAGCTCTCTTGCTTTTTGGTAGATTGCACGGTGCTCTTGTTCTGAGGTTAGTAATAACTTTCAAGCGTGTGACACGGCAAATGGACATTGGCACGACAGAAGAAGAAAAAGAGATTTATCTATCTAATGGATAAAGTCTTGGACAGAGGAGCGTCATACTGAAGTGAGAGCCATGCGGTGGGGAGGGTCGAGGGCTTTATTCCTGGGGAAATGAGAGATCTGGATTCAGTCGACACCTAGATGGATGAGAGCGTAGTTAGGAATTGATGACCTTCTTTCTATCTGTCACGTATGTGTTTGTAGAAAAAAGGGCTGCGCAGGTGTATTTTAATGCTTCTATTTTTTACTGACACTTTATTCTGACAACATGAAAATACTTGAAAAGCAAAATAGGACGGGCAGACCAAAAATGAAAACTTTGCCTATGAGGGATGTTGTGCCTACTCTGTATTAAAGGGGACATTTAATAAAAATCAGACTTTTTCCATGTTTAAGTGCTATAATTGGGTCCACAGTGTTTATATCAACCTAGAAAATGTGTAAAAGATCAACCCAGTAACTTAGTTTTGGTAAACCATTCTCTGCAAAAATAGGTAATTTAAATTTGGCTCCCCTTGTGATGTCAGAAGGGGATAATACCCCCCCTTAATCTGCACTATCCAACCACGGAATTGCCATTTAGTACAGAGATCAACTCAGAGACATTGTGGTTTAAAAGTACATATTTTTATTTATCTTGTCGACAAAGATGATCGTTTCGCTAGATAAGACCCTTATGCCTCGGTCAGGATCATTTAGAGCCCTTTGAAGCTGCATTGAAACTGCAATTTTAAACTGAATTGAAACTGTAAACTGTTGCGTTCCAATAAAGTTTACTAAATTGAGAAAAATCCTGGAATGTTTTCCTCCAAAAACTTAATTTCTTTTTGACTGAACAATGGAAGACATAAACATCTTGGATGACATGGGGGTGCCTAAATTATCAGGATTTTTTTATGAAAGTGGAGTAGACCTATTCCTAGGGCTGTACCAGATTATTCGAATATTTGTTCCGTGTGTTGACATTCGATTTTCAGTTTTGAGATTCGAATATATATATAAATATTTTTTACAGCGTTAATGCAGAGTTTTTGCCAAGAAGCAAGTGCGCTTCACGCTCCCGCTCTATAGGTGGCGCAGAGAGACCAACATCCATAGCCAACAGCCACCAAACGCCACCAGTAGAAAGAAGATCGCCTCGAACGTAAAGCGCGCTTCCTGCTCCAAAAAAGTGTAAAATATCTTAAAGGTGTTAATCAACTTAACATTCACTGACAATCCACTATTAGTCTTAAAATAATTTAACTGACATTGTGATTTTTCAATCATTTTCAGAGTTTGGCATTATAAATCCACTTTTATTATATAGAAAAGATCTGCTTAGACATCCTATCACCATCGCCCACCGTATTGTGCTTTACACTTTGGAACAATATAACCACAAAGCCAAATTGTTCATTTTTAGGTGAACGGTCCCTTTAAGCCTCTCTTTGCTTTTTCTGTCAGGCATCTCACTGCCATCAAAGTCAAACACTCCAAAAGGCCTAAATTACGCATGCCATGCAGGCCCTCTCCCCAGTCTGTGATATGTTTAAGCCAATCCCATAATAAAAGATGCGGCCATAAATATTCATGATAGGAATCTGGTAATTAGTGAACCCCCACCACAACACATACACACGTGCACACATTAAACACACATATACACCACTCAACCTCATGCATATTTATTGCCGTGGCCCGGCAAACAAAGACACTGGCAGTTCGGGGCATTCTCCATTAACACAGGCAGCAGCGTGTGATGGTGGTGATAGCAGGGCTGCCACTCATAGAGGCTGCGTTCGGTGCCCACGCGTCCCCCCCTGCGCTGCGGGGAGGAGGGGAAGCGGGAGAGGATCTCCTCGCTGGTGCCTGCCTTTCCTCTTTGAGTCCGTTAATTTCCACTTTGCTGAAATGCAACCCGGCATCATTATTGCATCAGGATTGAAAGGCGGCTATTGAAAGCCTCTCCGCAATGTCAGGAGCTCTGTGCCGACGGGACGCTCCCAAAGGGACGAGCCCTGAAGTAGTACACATATAAATATGCTCCCGCACATACACCCGAGCGTGTGCGGTACAAAGCAAAACAAACAGTTTTGTGAGCACATTTATGTCAAGTGCAGATGTGCACCCACATACAGACAGGTCCAACATATGTATGTATAAAATATGGCATTGATTTAAAATTAATAGTTAAATATAGTTAAACATGATAAGCCTATTCACTAAATTAATCACAGTTGATCATTATTTGCAAGTAAAAGACACTATTGTGATGAATAAGTGTTTTCATTTCGTTTAGTCGACATTACAAAAGGGGGTTTAAAAGTCAATATGTAATATATATTTGTTTTATTTATTTATTTTTAAAGTTATATTTTGGGGCTTTTTTGTTTTTATTTAGACAGAATAGTGCTTACAGTCCAGAGCAACTGAGTTTGCCAATGTGTCTATTTTAGACGTAGGGGACGTTTACACATGACATTCTTGTTTAGTTTTGTTTATGTACATATGTATATAATGTCTGTATGGTCCCTGAATCTCATTGTGCCGTTTATCAGTGTTTCGCACCATGAACACTCAATTTTCAAGACATTGTGTCAATTAAATATTTTTTTCTTTTACAGTAACAGACACAGTATCCATGAACTCTTGCACTTGAATGCAAGAACTGCTGTGTGAACAACTCCTTTTGTATATATGCAGTGTTTGTGTTTTGGCAAAATACACTACATTCAGTCCAATAACAGAAAAATCACATGATCAAATATAAATATTTTTTGGGGGCACAATATTAATGCATTTTAATTCATATAAAATCAGTGCTAATACAAATTTAAAGGATAAGTCCAGATAATCCAGATAATTTACTCACCACCATGTCATCCAAAATGTTGATGTCTTTTTTTGTTCAGTTGAGAAGAAATGAGTTTTTTGAGTAAAACATTACAAGATTTTTCTCATTTTAATTGACTTTAATGGACCCCAATACTTAACAGTTTTAATGCAGTTTAAAATTGCAGTTTCAATGCAGTTTCAAAGGACTCAAACGAGGTGTAAGGGTCTTATCTAGCGAAAAGATTGTCATTTTTGGCAAGAAAAATAAAAACATGCACTTTTAAACCACAACTTCTCGTCTTCCTCTGGTCCTGTGACGGGCCAGCGCGACCTCACGTAATACATCATGACGTCAAGAGGTCACGGATGACGTATCGAAACTAGGCCCCAGTGTTTACAAGTGTGGAGAAAGAGGACTGTTCCTACGTTGTTGTATGTCTAATGATACTAATTAATGTCTTTGTGTTAGTTTATTGTTTAAAATGGTCTGCAAATGTGCGTTTCATATATGTAACACGTGACCTTTCCATGCATTACGCAATTAAATGAGGTTGGGCTGGCGCGTCAAACATCCGTAGGAAGAAGAGAAGGTGTGGTTTAAGTTGTGCATATTTTTTATCTTTCTTGCCAAAAATGACAATCGTTTCACTAGATAAGACCCTTATGCCTCGTTTGGGATCGTTTAGAGTCCTTTGAAGCTGCGTCGAAACTGCAATTTTTAGCTGCATTAAAACTGTAAAGTATTGGGGTCCATTAAAGTCCATTAAAATGAGAAAAATCCTGGAATGTTTTCCTCAAAAAACATAATTTGACTGAACAAAGAAAGACATCAACATTTCGGATGACATGGTGGTGAGTAAATTATCTGGATTTATTTTAAGAAAATGGACTAATCCTTTAACAAAACATAAACAAGTAAGACTACTCCTGTTGCATCGCTGTTCTGAATTGAGGGGTATGTACTGTATTTATACAGCGCTGATGCGCAATGACACTTTCTCTATTTGAAATGCTTTAAAGATTTCAGAGAATTCAGCCCTTCCTTAAGAGGAAATATGTAATAATCCGGACATGAGAGCTATTAGACGGCCAATCTGCTTGAAGCCCACTCATGCGTTCAGGCTGGCCTGTGGCTCGAAGTGACATCATTTTCAGAAAGCTCATAGATCTTCTGCTAATCTCAATAGGTTTCGCAGCGCAGGCAAAAAGGCCGATGCATACACGCACCAAACAAAAGTGAATGCTTTGATGCTCAGTGCAATCAGAGCAATCATTTTGAAAAGAAAATGAAAAACACGCAGTCAATTACCTACAGTAGATGTTTTTTTTGGTGATCGAGGATAAACACTCATTCACATTTATAGCTGTGAAGGTATTACAAGGAGTTCATTTATGACCTCAGGGTCAACTTTCTAAACGTAATGCTGGATAATACAATCTATCTACATATGATTACAGAGCAGCTTTTCAGAAACAAGGTCACGACTGCCTCCGCAGGTGCATGTGCGGCGTATGCAGGGGCGGCCCCGTGGGCCCCTTATTGTAACTGCCTTTGATTGACCGGCTGTGTGATTTGAATGGCCCGTTTGTGAACGTTCGTGTGCTTTTGCCCGCGTTCCTATTTACTGGAGCTGTGTTTCTCAACTGTGACTGAGAGGTGAGTGCGTTGAGCAGAAACATTCAAAATGACAAAGTGCTCTTTGACTTTGAAAGCATTTTGCCGTGGCTCTGGTCAGCAGAAGACACTTATACATGCATAGCGTCTAATCCTTCAGAAGGACTGAGATGTGAGGGTGAAAGACGGAAGGCAAAGTAGATAAAGAGCAGGGGGTACACTTCCTCTAGTGAATTATAGCCGGCCTCGGATAGATGGATTGCTCCCCTGAGCATCTTCATGTTTCAGTATGTTTCATGGTCCCACACCTGTGCATTTCCTCATGGACATTATCCATCCAAATGGTGATATGGTCAAATCTAAAGGCATATGTTATAAGGTTTTGCTCAAAATCAAAGGAACATGAAACAAAATGACACTTTGTAGAAATGATTTTATGAGCTGCAGCAGAGATTTTAAAATTTTTTAAGCATGTTGTTTCTTTATATTTGTTTAAAGAGTCTATATGATAAAACAAACACAAGATATTTTAAACACACTTAAAACTGTGAATAATCACCTAACTTCACCTGCCTCTGTGTCTGCCTAGCTTAATGCAACCAAACCCTCCTAAATTAAAAATCGGATTACCGTACAGAGGTGGCAGACTTCTCAATGATCCTCTAATTGTTGGAGAAGTGTGTATCAAATTAATATTTTTTTCCAATAAGATGACGAAGATTGAGAGGTGAAGTGAATCATTTTTGAATAAATCACTAGCATTGTCGTATTGAATTAGCATTGTGGCCTTTGGTGCTGTTTGACACATCAGATTTTCATCCATCCAACATGTCAAAGGCCTCTGATGCCCGACTATGTGCCACTTCAAGATGTTTGCATGGAGGGATGAAGTCGACAGGCCCCTGAGGCGCTACACGTCTCCTGTCCTGATGTTGGACCTGAAACCTGTCTGCTCTGAGCACACTGAGACCGGACAGAGCGGGCTTTGAGCTTTAGCGGGATTTAAGACTTCTGAAAGGTAGGGGAGAAGAAAGTGTCAGTCTTTTGAACAGCTTTGATGTTCCTTCTACTCAAAACTCAACGAAGCACGCTCAAAGTGAATGATGGTGTGGACAAATAGCAGAACGGGGTGACTACTAACACACACACACACTTTCTATGAAAATCCTACTAAAATATGGTCACAGAACCTGGGCTTCAGTCCAGTTTTAATGGGACGGCCCCTGATTAACTGGTGCAGTGGTCAAACCCACTTTAACTAAGTATATTACACGTCTCCATTTAAATGTGTAATTTAACTTACTCCAAATGGATCATTGTGGTCTTTTCATAAAGGTGAGCAATGGAAGAGATTAAACTTTAAGTCATTATGTCTCCATAAAAGAGGATTCTTTCCTGCTCGGAATGAGGTAATATTTTTTCCCAATGACTTGTGCAAGGAGACGCCGGACCCGACGATTGGTTTTCATTCACCTGGCGAGCAGTGAAAAAGGTCCATTGCATAAAGACAATAGAGGCCCATTGTGGAGTCAAAGGCTTCATACCACACTGAATGAGGAAAAACCTAAAAAAAAAATAGGTCATCGGGACCAATTTCATATTTCTGTGTGTTAAAGACAAATGGATTTGCTCCTCTATGAGTTTTTGGACAGAGAAAAATGATGAATAAAATTAATTGAACCGTCTGGGTCTCCTTTCTTTTCTGTTTCGTTTTTACGCCCGTCGTTTCCTTGACATTTTCTGTCAGGCGCTTTTGTTCAATTTTCCAGTTTTGGTTTCTGCAGTCTAAACATTGTGAGACTTAATGGGGATAACCTAACATGTTTGCTTTCACTAAAGAAAAACTGGTTTGAAGTGCATAAAGAAGAGCAGAGTCTGGTTTAGATGAACCGGCAAGAAAACTTAATAGGAGGATCCACCCGTCTTTTAGCTTAGGATCATTGTTCTCCAGCTGTACGGCTTCTGTTCTGGTTATGGCAGAGCATCAAATGCTGTCACAGTTTGGTGGCTCTCACAAACACATATTATGTCTCTTCGTCTTCTTATCTACTCTTCATTTTCGTCTAAGCCATTGTTTGTTTATACCGTTGTGGTAAGTTAGACTGTTTGTTGAAACCAAGCTGTATCGGATACAGATGAGCTTTTGGAAACAAGCAAGGAGTCTGGAGAGAATAGAAGCACATCAGCTGTTGGCAGAATTGTGACCCTGGACCACAAAACCAATCATAAGGGTCATTTTTTTTTAAAGAAAGATGAATAAATAAGGTTTCCATTGATGTATGGTTTGTTTGGACGAGGTTACGACTGAACCTCGGTTCCCTGAGATAGGGAACAAGACGCTGCGTCATGAAAAAACACTGTGGAGTTCTTCCCCAAAGTGTCATGTAATGACGCAGCGTTGAGTTACCTCAAAAGGGAATGTCTTGGTTACGACTATAACCTTGGTTCCCTGAGATGAGAGGAACGAGATGGGTTACATTTTGGGTAAGAATGCCACAGTGTCATTTCATGACGCAGCGTCGAGTTACCTCAAAAGGGAACTTTCAAATTGCTAATGATAAATAGGGATGCACCGAATCCAGATTTTTTGGGTTCGGCCGAATATCGAATCCACTGTTTAAGATTCGGCCGAATCCGAAACCGAATACCGAATCCTACTCGCATCCTTATTCCATTAACACAGTAGAACACATTAATGAAGTAAACAACGTCCACAGCAGTGTATTTTTCATTTTATTTAATTTTAACTGTAAAAAAAAGGATAGGCAAAATTATGCCAGGATGACAAGTGGGAAAAACTATTAGCAGAAAAAAAATCTAAGATTCGGCCGAACCCGAACCTCGTCAAAAAGCCCAGTATTCGCCCGAATCCGAATCCTGGATTCGGTGCATCCCTAATGATAAATAATTTTTTTACATATTTTTACGGAAGGAGGTTTACAAAATATCTTCAGGGAACAAGATCTTTACTTATCCTAATGAATTTTGGCATTAAAAAAAGATATGGTTGGCTATTGCTACAAATATAATTAATTAATTAATTAATGATTGTTTGGTTCAGATAGATGAGGTTAGAGGTTATAAAATTTTAATGTGAAATTCTCAAAGTAACCAAACTTACTTTTACACTACGATGGTTAACCTGGCACCATGAGGGATAAAAAGAAATAAAAATTCAGAGCACTCAATAACAAAATGTTCTATATTTTGTTTTTGATCTGCCCAAATTTATCCCAAAACGGATAAAGATGAAGAAAATTTTTCTAACATCATTAGCTTCTTCATACACTTTCATTATATGGATAAGCATATGCAATTCACCTTGTGTTTCATGGTGAATGTGAATAATGGTCATTTTTGGGTAAACCGTTCCTTTAACTTCACCCGCCAGTCACTCTCCTGAATAGTGCCTTACTTTCACATATTCTTCTTAAGTTATGTGAGCAACAGGGCCTCCATTTTTCTGTTAATGTCAGTCACGAACTACTAAAGAAATGACAGCTCCAAAAGAAATTGAAAGGCTGCCTACGACAACATGTTTGACCTTATATTGTGTGAGAGAGTTCTGCCATGAGTCTCATTATAGCCGTGATTACAGTCAATCCCCTTAACTCTGCCTATAGAGGCTACAGTAATTACTCTCACACAGAGAAATTACCTTCATAAATACTTTTCCCACCTTTTAGCTTCCAGCCTTTTTTTAATTTGCTGACAAGTACTTTCAAAATACAAAGACAGACGTGAAGTCTTGTGTCTTTTACTTTCAACCTCATTCAGAACAATTTAAAGGTAAAACGAAATAACTAAAAACTACTGACAAGTGACATTCGGTGAACAAGATGGTGTTTGATTTCGGCAAAGTGCCTGGACTGGCCATCTATCAAGGGCATACCCTTTCTATGGCCCAAGATACCAGGATAGACTACAGACCCCATGACCCTGCAGAGGACAAGGTGGATAAATGAATGATTTCAGTGAAGATGCTGCCTGCATACATTTCTTCAACAAAAATGAGTAGCCATGATTTTTTTACAGTCAAAGAGCAAAAAGATTAGCTTGAGATCGGGACTTTGAGGGGGTCAGTAAAGAAAATGACATAAAACTTTAGAATACTCTCTAAAAACAAAAGGTGTTAAATAGCACTAAAAGTGGTTCACTGGCTCGTAATCATACAGGGACCATTTTAAGTGCCATATAGAACCTATGCAGCACCTGTGTAGAGCCACATTGTGCTACTGTATGTAGAACCATATTTGGTGCTATAGTGGTGCTATATCACCCTGAATGTTCTTCATAGGTGCTATATAGCACTAAATTACAGGTTTTTGGTTCTACTAGAGCCTTCATGAGGACATTTGGTAAAAACATTTATTGGCCCCATCAAAGTCTGGACCTCAACCTCAAAGAGAACTTATACATTTAAGGGAAAGCCTTTGACTTGAGTTGCAGAAGACATGATAACATTACAAAAGAAGAAAATATGTGGATTAGGGATGTTAACAATTAATCAATCTTCGATTAATTGTCGATAAGAATTAAATCCATAAAACTTAACGATTGTCGAAAAAGCAAGCACGTGTGTGCGGCGCCTGCGCAAAGCACATACACATCTGGTAAAAAAATTACACAAGCGCGAAGAAGTTAAACTAGCCATAATCACAAACAATGCTCAATGCCAAACACACACCTGGGCTTTTTAACCTCATTTGAGACGAGGCTGGCTGCCAACACAACGAAATGACATACGCAGTGGATCTGAGAGGGTCCGATGCCGTAAATGCAAACAAGGATACTGAAAGCCTACAAGATTAGCATAGCAACGCTGCTAACGGTTCTATACACAGGGAAGTAGACCAGAAGCCAATTTTAATAAACAGATTAAGATGTAAAACTTAAATTCCGGCAAGAAACTAAAATGTAAACTGAAACTGACTGTCGTTACACTCTGAACGCCCGCAACATATATCATTGATCATCATCATTATTGACTGGCCAAGGCGCTATACGCTAAACATTGTTGCGGGTTTTCTAATTGAAGGTTGAAGTCTTTGTAATATAAGCATCTTTGCTGACAGTATGCCGGAGGTCTAAAGCTGAGGTGATGGTGGGAAAAGTGCCCTTTGTGTGCTTCTTGGATAAAATTACAAAAAGCGGTGTATCAATGACTCAGAAAGCGAGGTGAACAACTAGAAAAATAACACTTGATGATAATGAAACTTTTATTTTGTCAGGGCGGACAGACTTTCATCAGACTGTGCGGAGTGCCCGTTATGAGGCGGAGTTTACTGTGTCTATTAGTCATTATATTTCATTACGATATTAAATTGTTGATTTTTATCAAAACACTAACTACATTGACTCATTTTACAATCTCACTAGCATGTTATTTACACAAAATAAAATCTTTTAATTCTCGTGAGGCAGCTGGCATTTTTACGCACACTTTTATGTCATTTACTATGCCACTGCTGTAATGACTTATTGCACTATTAACGTTTGCGATTATTCGATTGATTGATTGTTAATTTAAATGATCATCGAATATGGGAAATTGCATAATTTGACATCCCTAATGTGGATAATAACAGTTAAGGTACATTCACATTATAAGCGACTTAAGGGCTTGTTTTAGTTGTTCATAGGTCCCACGGTGTAGCCGCAACGGCGTAGATTCCGCGTCGGTTTTCATTTATACTTTTGCATAGTCATCTGCGTCGACATGCAAACACAAACACCGACCGCTGGTAAGCAGTATCCACGCGTGTAACCACAGTAGCAACGTGACCGTCAATGAAGAAGCAGCTTGGCAAGTTAACCCACAAACGAAGAAGAAACAGCAACTTGTTGTGTATGATTTGAGAAGACCAGCAATAATGGAAGTATATAAACAGCGACTTTTGTTGCAGTTTGAGTTAAATCACTCCTCAACTTGGCCCATCTCTGTTTTCACAGTTGCAAACCGAAATACCTATGACACCGTTTTTTTTAGCTGACGGGAGGGGTTCTGGTGGACCAATCACAGCGCTTGCGGCCTGTGTAGAACTGATGCGCTTTTTTTTGCGAAGTGCACGTCAGGCTACGCAGAGCTACGCAGATGCTACAGATAACGCACGACTATAAAGTAAGCTTTAGTTGCGGTGTGTCGCTCATCTCTTTCAAAAGAGGCGTTTCTAAATCTGGTTGTCATAAACAAATGAGAACCTTCCACTCCCGTAACTGACGAGATACTAAGGTGAACTCCACTGATTCGTTCTCATTGGTAGTCGCTTCCAAAAGTCGCTCAAGTTAAACATAAACGTTACTGGACACGCGGCAAAGTCACTGTCGCAAAGTCACTGTCGCTCATGTTGCTGGAAGTTGCCAAAGGTTCAATTAAAATCAATAAGATCACATCGCTCTGCTACTTCTAGTCGCTGCAAGTCTGAATGCAGCTTTAGACTTACTTATTTGTTATGCTCAGTGCAACCATCATTATGAAATGAATCATGTTTTAAAAGGCAAAAATGACAATATTTTTAGTTTTGACAGGTGTTTTAATCATTTTGGCCACCACTGTATATATGCACTGTGATCAAACAAATCAGAGATTGACTAAAGTGAATTGGACATTCCGACTTTGCAGTTTGCTCTGTTTTTCCAAGCTTCTCACTGGAAAACCTGTTATCATAAAACAGCCGAGCTACTAGTCACTCTAAAGGAAAACTAACTTTTTTAGTTATTTACTCCCCAACAATGGAGTGAACAGTCAGGGGTATAAAGTCGCATGGGTTGAACCTGGAGTCAACTGCGGCTTTAATGAGTTTCCTTTAATGACTGCACTCCGCTTACACTTAATAATTGAATGAAGACACAGTCTCTCTTCGCCCTGAGCCAAAGCACTGAGAAATTCATTTGTAAATACAATTTGGATGCTGAATGCATTTTTTGTCATTTCAATGCCTTCTTTAACTAATTTACCATGCTGTGCGCTCGTTCAAAGCACAGGAAACTGATAATAATGTGACTTTTCGTAAGTAGAAAAAATGAATAATTAAAATGAATTACTGAACATGCATGAGCGAAAACAGCAACTTTGCACTAATTTCCAAACCAGAGCAGTTGAGAAGGAAAATAAGACAAAAACAGTCTCCGACCTTCACATTTTCTTTGAGGGGCAACCTGAGGCAAGATGAGAAAAAAGAGAGAACATTTGTAAATCTCAGAATGTTTCAGAGTGGGATGTAAATAAAAACCAAGCAATAAAAAGACAAGGTAATACCGGCTCTGTTGAGACAGCCAGACAAAGAAGTTTTATGCAAATATAATTAAGCTGTAGCCAGAGATATGATAATTAGCTGTTTATTGCAAACCGCGGTGCAATGTCTTGTTACAAAGACTAAATGTAAACAGCGCTCTCAAGCCCATGTTGAAAAGACTGAGATTAAAAAGGAAACTTGGAGCGACAGTCTACGAGATGCAAGTGGCTCAATTTATCAAGGCTCTATTGTTGGGAGACTAATTAATTTGTTTGCGTGATTGCTTTCTGTGCTCGCTCGGCTAAAAACAAGGCCGATAACCTCGGTCACCTCGGAAAGAGCCTTGAAATCCCAGTGTGGGGAAAGTTTTCATTAAACTGCCGTACATCCTTCTTAGCCCATTTTTATTTATTTATTTTTTTGTTATAGGTTATCACTGAACCGCCCGTCCAAAAGATTCCATTGTGCTAGCGGTCTTATCAGACTTTGACAAAAGCTCGAGGCTGACATCATCCAAGCTACAGGAAAAGTCCTGGCTGAGATTTGAATCGCCACATTGTCAAATGAGGAAAACCCTAAACCTCAGTCTTGGAAGGTGAATTTTCATAAACAACAAATCGCCCAGATATACTGTAGGTAGAACGAAGGCAGAGAAAGACGACCACATCACCTGTGCACGAGCAGGAGGATGTAACCTCAGAGGAAACCTGGAAGTTTGAGGCAAATTAAGATGCATACTCTCAGCACAATAGTAACCACAACTGTTCAAGAATGGACGCAGAATGTTTATGTCTTAAATTTAAATGATTAGCAGCACATTAAACTTAAAGCATAAACTGTATATTTAAAGGTATAGCGGAAGATTTTCTTTTTCCGAGTGGATCATTAAGACTATTGATCATTCTAGTTGTCAATTATTCTGGTGATATATTTATGTAAGGCCGTCGTACGTGCTCGCCCCTAGGTTCGCTTTCTGCACATGCGCACTTTCAGGTTATATGTGTGGTGAGCTACGGTTTTAGCCATTCATTGAAGCTTGCGTTCTCACCATGGCCTCTGAAGAAAGGAACAAGACCAGAGTGTTTTTGGGAGAATATTTCATCCGCTGGCATTCGCTAAAAGGTTGGGCTTCCCACTAATGCCTCATTCGCAAAGTTTCTCCTCGAAAGGTAAAGTTTGGCATGCTATTTGGAGAAATCCATTTAAAATCACTGCTAGTAAAAGTTGATGTAAACTATGATTAGCGATGCTAGCCCTGGCACAAGTCACAAACCTTGCAGACACGGTAAACATCTCAATGTATGAGCCATGCCGACAGCAACTTGTAAACAGAGCGTGCACGAGAAAAACTCGTGCATGCTCTCTCGTGCACACATTTAATAGGTGTTGCGCAATTGCATTTATTTTTTAAAGTGGAGAGGGCGTTTCTTTTCAAAAATTCAGGAAATCTTATTGAGTGAGTATATATTAACTCTTTAGCCGCCAGTGTTTTTTTTAAAAGTTGCCAGCCAGTGCCAGCGTTTTTCACAAAAGTTTAATGTCTTCCAGAAAATGTTCTTTTTTAAATATATAAAAATACAATATACCAAATGAAAGAACAGACCCTTTGCTTTCAAAAAAAAAAAACGTTTCATCCTACCTTCAGTGGTTCTTTTGTAATCAGCTTTTGAATATGGGTAGGTTTCTGCAAAAACACCACATTTTGAGCAAAAAGCAGAGATAATTCCATTTTTGTGAGGACTTTTCATAGAGATCCCATTCAGAGCGATCTTTAAAACAGACACGGACATGCAGCCGCTTGCCATAGGGCAATACTTCCGGGGTTTAAAAAGTGGTGGAAGGGCGCCACCTGGTTGATAATAGCGGTATTGCGGAAAGCCGGAAATACTCGTCATTGGCAGGGAAGCGTTTTCTCTTGATTGACGAGATATCTCGTCAATGGCGGCGAAAGAGTTAAAACACATTTAAAGTGCACCTATACATTGCTAAAAAACAATGTTATTTTGTGTATTTGGTATAATACAATGTGTTTGTGTGGTTAAAGGTTAAAAAACACATTATTTTCCACATACCTGACATTTTTGTAGAACCAGATATACTGCTTCCCTTAAATGATCTGATTTTGTACAAAACTCATAGTTTGAAAAGCACTGTCCCTGATTGGCCGGCTAATCTGTACGTTGTGATTGGCCTGAAAACCTCTGACATTAGCAGGAAATGTGACGCTCCTTGCCATGTTTGAAAGATTCGCTCACAATGCAATGCTGAAAGAAGTTAACATACAGGCTGAGACCAAAGCAGAAGGAATTATGATAATGTCGGTCTTGTCTACATCACCAATCCCAGGAAGTAAACTGTTGCCTACAATCTGTGTGTTTGTTGTAGTCCAAGAAGAGAGATTTACGTTGAAAACGATAACTCGCGTCATTACTTTGGGATTTATTTAGCATATTGTTAACATGTCCTAAACACACACACCAATGGAAATGTAAAATCGTGAATCGGACCATGCTTTATACACCACTGATAATATAGTTATGTACTGTTTATAATATTGAATTGCTGTAAAGAGATTCTTCTAAAAGTTCCACATTGTACTTTAACCCTATACAAATTGGGGTTAAAATACATGATTGTTGCACATTTCTTGTTGTTGTACATTATAAAGATTTAAAAGTGTCACCAAAGTAATGTTATGAAGCATATGGCTATTAAATATGTTTTGTTGAAATTTTAAGAAAAACACATGGTAAGCCAAACAAAAGTAAAAAATCTAACAAATCCGCAGTGTTTGGTATTACATGCTATCATTTTCAACAAAAGTTCTTATGGAGCTTTATTATAGCTGTATAATTTCCAGATGTTACTGCAAAGTTAAGACCTATTTTCTTTACATTTAGTTAATAAGGTTAAAGCTGCATTCTGTAACGTTTGTCTTCATATCGCTGTTTGAAATATAAAATTACTTCACATGCTTATCTTACGGTACGTGTGTTGAAGTCAAATAAAGTCAAAACATAACATTTCCCGCAAAATTATACCTGACAGCTTAAATTATAAATCATTATTTTAAGCTCACCGTCGCGAATCGGGGTAAGGTAAGGAGGCAGTTTTGAACTGATTTTTATGTGCCTGCTCAAAACAGATTTTTGTTGAGTTTCCCTTTGCCAAAAAGCCTATTATAAAAAGTGAAACATTTTTTTTTTACGTCTATGAAATACGCTAGTATATAAAACCATCATACCAAACCTTTTCACATCTACTTTAATAGTTTATTTATGTCGTGTTTGTGTGCAATTGATAATCTTTTTTTGACATTTGACTTTAAAGAGGATATCCAGAAGCACAAATTATGATGTGAAGAGGAAAATCCCGGCTTGGAAGTTAATAGTCCTTATCAAGGACTAATGCATCGCCTCTGCTTTGTTTGTGCAACAGGTATGCAGTTTCCGTCCATCTACATTGTGGCATTTCAGAAGAGAGAGAAGTAAATTAGTGTTGTCCCCCCGTGAAGGTAATTACAGCCAGTCGCGCTTTAGCATTTGGATGATATTGATTGAAAATGTAAGGAGGTGAGGGATCCTTTCACAGACGACAACAAAGATATAAATCATAATTTGAGTTATTAATAACCGCCGCGCTATTAGTTTGGTGATTTATGGACCTTAACAAAGAGGCTGATTAGTGGGGCGAGGTTGGGTAATCTTCTGAGAGGGTCCTTATTAACACATTATTTTTCCATGAGAATATCAATGAATGCAGCCTTGTCATTATTGACAGAAGCGAGTTTAGCGATGCATTGCTATGTTTCCTTTGTGTGCGCATCGTACGGCCCGCTCGCACAGGCACGGCATGCAGAAGCTCCGGCACATTCAATCTTACATCGCCTCTAGAGCCTTATGATACTTGTGCTCTTTGTTTTTTCACTCTATCTGCCTCTTCCTCCCCTTTATTAATGTGGATTAATGAGTTCAACAGCCTGTCCCAAGCCAGCATTCCTAAACTGATTTCCTCATAGATTCCTAAGCGTGTATGTTCAGAAGTGATGGGGAAGAAGCTGATTGTTGTTTGTTTTTACCCCTGGTGTGTTGTTCCTGGCAGGGGTGAGGTCTGGGCATCTGGAGGTGAGATGACTCACCCGGTCGCTCCCCCACCCGCTCCTCCCTTTTCCTGCTCCCCCCGACGTGCTCAGGCGGTCCTCAAACAACAACTGTCCACCAGGCACAGCCTAATCCTTTGCAGGTGACCCGGGTGAGTGCCCGCACAACGCTCACCAGGCAGAACCGGGGCCGTGAGGGGGCGGACAGACAGACACGCCCCACTGCATCCTAAAAACAGCCCCCGACCTCAATTCACTGTTCTATTAACTCATTCAGACCCGAATGCGTTTTAGTGACTTACACCCAGAAATTGAAACTTAATTCATTTAAATTGATATATTAAAGCCACAATATACTATCCGTTCTGTTTTTATAAGTTTTATAAGCATTATAAAAAAATAGTGTGACTTGTGCACTATCCCAGCAAGCCATCATTTCACCATCTAGGTTAACTATAGACATAATATAGTCCGGCTATGAGTAACCCACTTCTAGCTCAAATTAAATTAAATTTGGTTACATATTGTTTTTTGCCAAAATAATTTTTTAGATATATGATATTCAGAAAGTACTTAACAATCATTAAAATTCATTTTTAATCATTTAAAAAACAAAAGTAATGATTTATGATCAGATCATGCTACAATATGAATAATTTATGATGTATCAAATATTTCCATAACACATTTTTTTCTATTTATCGACTTCAGTCTAGTTCCACTATACAGCCAGTTGACAATGAAGTCCCATGTTGAGGGCACACTGAAGAACTCGACACAAAACACGATTCAGCCCGGCGTCTGAAAAGGTCAGGGTGCTCCATCAGATAGCGATAACTTATAGCCTAATGGAAAACAACCAACTATCTCTCAGTTGGTCGGAGAAACATAATGCGCTGGGAATCAGTTGGCCACCAGCCACAAACAACAGGGAGGGAGCTGTCAGATAGCCACGGCCAAAGTGCAAGGTGGACTGGAGGTGCTGTAATTGAAAGTTGGCATGCTTCAGGAAGCATGACACAAAATCAAGTGGCTTGAACCTTATTTTTCCATTGGCCGGATGCCGTGAGCGCAGAAACACAAGAGAGGGAGAGGAGGGAGACGCCAGTCCTGCTTTTCTCCGCCCGGTGGGCAGCTACTGTAGGCAGGCATCTGAGTGCTAAGCGCTGGGGGAAGAGTTTCCTAAATGGTGAGAGGTCTGGGGACCAGAGTGTTAAATCCTTCCTGACATGGCTAATGCTTAAATCTTATTCCTCCTTTCTACAACAACACAGGATCAACAAAGCCCCAGCCAAAATCCTTTGAGGCAGTGACACAGAAAATTCCCATCCCGGAGCTTCCACGGGAACAACAAACAGAGGTGGTAAATACAGCTGCATATTTTTAGCCAGATAACGTGCCACATCTCATCATCCCCAACCCACCCCCTTTTCCTAACCAGGACCCCTTACCCATCAAATCCACTTTCCTCCCCTAAGACCGGGATCAACACGTTCCATGCCTGAGCAGGTCACAGCGATGCTTTGACTTTCACAGTCTCATCTCATGACCCTCCTACCCCTCCTCCTCCTGCTCCAAGGGAGCGCTGCGTGTTCTCTTGTGTGGCCCAGGGTCACGTACCTCCAGAAACCGACTGAGGCGTTTGGTTTCCGGCATATAAAAGTGGGTGGTGCGCGCAGTCGTGTGCCCTGAACACATGTGGTTCACATGCACTTAGCAATGCCTGCCGGGAGGAAAAAGAAGCCAGAGAGGGCAAAATAAGGGTGTTGTGCACTTTTTCAAAAGAACTGCATGCAGAAAAGGGATGGAGAGGAGAGGAAAAGAGGAAAGAGAGCTGGGGAAAGTACAGGGAGGAGGAGAAGGGCTTGCTTGCACACCACTGTTTGATGTAATCCAGGAAGTTAGTTCTGTAACTTAAGCCCTCCGTCTTAAAAAAAGAGCAGGGGAGAGAAGTGAAGGAGGCCCTTGTCTGGTGGGCGCAAGTTTTCCACATCTGTCTTCCGCATTGTGCCTCCCTCTATAAACAACCCCAAACCTGTTATGACTGCGTGAGGATTTTTGGGAACGTTTTAACGCTGATTGCGTTTAAGCGTTAAATCATCCATAAAGTTACCAGGGCGAGAAAACAAATTACTTCACAACATTCTCCTGCTCGCAATGATCCGCACGTGTGTTTATGCACCGCGATTGATATCCAGTCCTGCAATGTTTTTTTTTCCCCTATATTGTTTTCTGTCTCGGTTTACATATGGAATGCAGTATAACGCACTCTCCGGTTCTCCAAAACATTCGAAAGGTCGCTGCCTTTGTAAACAATCCCGCTTAGCTAAAACCAGCGTCTGATATTTTGTTCGCCTCCTGACAGCAACCTGGCAACTTACTGCGAGTTTCTTGCTTTTCGTGTGAAGTCCAAAACAAACAGGGATGAACATTACCAACAACAAAGTTCTTTTTCAATATTCGCTTGGCTGCCGTCAAATCACCCGCAGGCTCCTCCTGTCCCTGCTTTTCCCTCTGTGTACTGTCAATTCTTTTATTGTGCAAACGACCAGAAGCCAAACCCGGTATGAGCTGGACTCAAAAGAATGTGCACACTGTCAAGGAAAAGAAAGAGAGAGAGAGAGAGAGATGGCAGAACCGGGAGTTTCATTTTTTTTTATTGGTTTAATACTTTCACTAAGTAAATTGATCCATGCAACAATAGCAGAAGACTATGAAAGCTGCTGTTTATGTCATTTTAAGTAGTTACAGGTTAAACTGTGAGATGCATCTGTAGCTGGTGGTCTGTTTGCGAAAGGTGATGTTGCACCTGTCGCTGTGTACCTACACTCTAAAAAACAAACGGTGCTATATAGCACCAAAACAGTTGCTTTGGATCGTAACGATAGAAGAACCATTTTTAGTGCCATATAGCACCGGTGAAGAACCAGTGAAGCACCAGTGAAGCACCTGTGTAGAACCATATAGTGCTATGTAGAACCATATGTGGTGCTATATGGCCCCTATATGGTTCTACACTGGTGCTTCACTGGTGCTTCACTGGTGCTTCACTGGTGCTTCACTGGTTCTTCACCGGTGCTATATGGCACTAAAATGGTTCTTCTATCGTTACGATCCAAAGCAATTGTTTTGGTGCTATATAGCACCGTTTGTTTTTTTAGAGTGTACAGTGGACAGAGAGCTGTAAACACTGCTGACTGTACCCATACAATGGTGATGCAAAAATGTATTATGTCATTGCAGACTGAAAGCCAGTGGGACATGCCTATAATGTTTCACAGATGTGTGCAATAAATATTTTTTGGGGGAAAGCGATTCGCGATGTTTGGAAATTTTGTAGGAAAGTCTGAAAGCATATTGAACGAAAACGCTGTCAAAACATTTTTTGATGAGCTAAAGTGGATTTTGTTGATACAATTACATACTGAAAATGTAGCTGAGCCAAAACGACTTCAGCTTGTTGGATGTGTATCTGTCTGATGCCAAATAAAATCAGATTAACACATATGGTCCTGACTTTCAAACAGTGTAGATGCTTGCAAAAATACAGGCACCAGAATCGCATTACTCACCAAAGCCGCACATCACGTATGGCCAGGCCTGCGCTGTTATTCTATGCCATTCCATTACATATTGAAATCTCTCATTTAATTCAATTAAAACTTTCAAACATTCTAATTGGAAACAACTGGCTGGAAAAATAGAATTACATAAACACAACTATTTCAACAGATTACATCTAATATTAGCCATCTGGACCGTATTAGGGCCACAATAATAATAACAATACAACAGGACGGGGAGAGAAAGATCAGGGAACTATTTGGGTTAAACGTCTATTCCCATTTTAAATTAAGAAAATAAACATCCTTGTGTTTACAGTGCACACCTCAACTGCTCTGTGATTTTAAGCTAATATGGCTGAAAAGAGATTCTGGATAAAGAACACATGTTGAGGCAGTATTTTAAAAGAGAAATGGATTATGGGAAATCTCAGCTTCAGGAGTTTTCAAATGAAGCACAGCTAATATTTTTAGGACAAATGTGACCCTGGACCACAACACTGTAGTCACACTGGGTTAGGCTATTTGTATGGGTCAAAATAATACATTTTTTACGCCAAACATCATTATGATTTTAAGTAAAGATCATTTTTCATAAAGATATTTTGTAAATTTCCTACAATAAATATATTTAAAAAATGTATTAATCATTAGTACTATGTGTTGCTGAGAACTTAATTTGGACGACTTTAACGGCGATTTTCTCAATACTTTCATATTAAGAATATTTCAGATTCCAGATTTTCAAAAAGCTGTGTCTCAGTGAAATATTGTCCTATCCTAACAAACCATCAATGGAAAGCAGATGTTGTATAAATCTCAGTTTCAACAAATTTACCCTTTTAACTAGTTTTGTGGTCCAGGATAAAAAAATGGACCCAAAAGTGTGCAAGACTTGACAAACCTTTGGGAACGTAATCATTGGTTAGAATGCTATAAATATATAGTCATGGTTTTTTCTGTAATTGTAAAAAAAATGCAAAAGGTTTTCTGTTAGGGTTTTTATTTGTTACCAGCTGGTAAATTTTCAACTGCAGTCCTTTAGTAAGATGTAGAACCAGTAGTAACAACAAAACAACACACAAAACAAAACAACATTGAAAGATTGAAACATTTTCTGCTTAATAAAAATACTAAGTGGTTTTCATCATTCTAAATTATTTCTCCTTTTTTTAATATTTATTATTATTTGTTACCAGCTGGCTAATTTTCAACTGCAGTCCTTTGTAAGATGTTTTAAACCAGTAAGTAACAACAAAACAAATCAAAACAACAAAAAAAACACAAAAAAAACACCAAAAACAAAACAAAACAAAACAAAAAACAAAAAACAAAACAAAAAACAAAACAAAAAACAAAACAAAAAACAAAACAATCAACATTGAAAGATTGAAACATTTTCTGCTTAATAAAAATACTAAGTGGTTTTCATTATTTTAAATTATTTCTCCTTTTTTTCATATTTATTATTTTTTGTCAACTACAGTCCTTTGGTAAGATGTTTTAAACCAGTAAGTAACAACAAAACAAACCAAAAAACAAAACAAAAAAATAAAACAAAACACAAAACAACACAAAACAAAACACAAAACAATCAGCATTGAAAGATTGAAAAATGTTCTGCTGCCTAATATTTGTTACCAGCTGGCTTATTTTCTACTGCAGTCCTTTGATGTTTTAAACCAGTAAGTTACAACAAAACAAACCAAAAACAAAACCAACAAAAAACTAAACAAAACAAAAAACAAACAAAAAAATAAAAACAATACAATCAACATTGAAAGATTGAAAAATGTTCTGCTTAATAAAAATACTAAGTGGTTTTCATCATTCTAAATTTGTTCTCAAATATTTTTTTCTGACCAGTTTAACATTAGACTAACCCTAAATGATGATTGATCACAGTCATTGCTAAAAGCTTTTAATTTCAGTGTTTGGAGGCAAGCACGTCTTCTGGCCTGTTGGGTGGAACTGAAGGAAATCAAATGGAAACTTGAGTCACACATGACTTTAAATGTCAGACTGAGAGTGAGAGTGTGTAGAGAGATTGCTCCTACATGCATCATTTGGAAAACACATGAGCTGATTAAGAATAGAGATGATCAGCACCCAAGCCCTGCCTTTATTTACAGTGCATTGTGAGAAAGTCATATAAAGCACTAAAGTCATAAACAGCATAGACATACATAGATTTTAAAGATCAATCTAAATATATAACAATACAAATTATATAGTCTTATATATAAATAAATAAATACCTGACAAAAAGATTTGACTGCACAAAAAAAAAATTACCTGTATTATTTATCATACTGCAGTCAGAATCAATACAGTAATAACAGTATAGGCAGAGCTGCCTTGTAAAACATGACAAGGACAGACAGTCCAAATCTTTCATCTCTGTCTCCTGTCTATTCACTGTGTACCCATGGTTTCACACACGTGTTTCAGCAGCAGTCATGAACACGGTACATGAACAACCCCACCCCACTCCTAGCCCCTGACTGAGTCCATGTCAATCATTGCTTGATCTGAGTTAATCCACAGGTAAGACCAGGGCTTTGAATCTGACAGAATACTGGTGCTGTGAATCAACCTGTCAATTACCCACCGGAGCATAGTGATTTACTTCACTGAGAAGTGAACAACTATTGTTGCATAAATGTGCAAAGAGATGCACGGAAATTTCAATATCACGTAAACATAATGCAGATCAGGTTATCAGGCATCAGACAAATGTGTGATCCTCATGAGAAACGAAAGTTTACAGTTATGGTATATTTAGATGTTCAGGTATTAAAATAAGTATAACTAATATGATTTATCTGTATCACTTTTTTCTATAGGTTTACAATGAGCAGGTTTGAGTCATTCAGCCATCATGGCTTTTTACGTCTGTAAATGAAGATGACCTTTACTTACAATTTGATTTTTAAGTAAGCACATTTTGAGTAGAATGAATACAAAGGAGGTGATTTTTTTGCATTTTATTATTGGAAATATTTTAGAGCGATGTCTCAACTCGTTGAGAGCTATTAAAAATCTATCCAATTATCCTTCAAATACAAAAAAAATGAATGCTTGAAGGTTTAAATTAATGGCTTGTGCCCTTGCAATGTCCAATCCTATAGCAATGAGCTATACAGGATCAAATCAAAAGCATATAAAATAGCATTACATTATAGCAAATGAAATAATGTTTTAGGAGGACCTTAACTTGAATATTACTTGGTGCTTTTGTTCCACGGAAATGATTCTTAAAAAATATTTGCCTGCATTCTATAAAATTTAATATTTTCAACCCAGCGTTAGGTCAAAAATGGGTAACTGTTGGGTTTAATTAACCCAGAAAATGTTTATATTTGACCCAACAATGGGTAGAACCCAGCATTTTGAGTTGAAACCAGCAGAGGTTAAATCTATCTGTTCTATATTTACCTTAATTTAACACTTTTTAAGTTTTTAATACTCTAATCAACATGGGTGTGGACAAATATGGATGCTTTATGCAAATTAATGTTTATTATGAGTGAAAGTGTCAGCAAAAACATTTTTTTTTAATCCAGTTAAAGATTTTAAGGTTCAAAAACAATATCACTGCATCCATAAAATCAATGGTAAAACTAATAGAGCACACACAAATTCAAAAACAAAACAATCAATATATGTAAAACTATTTATATTGTTTGATTAACACAGAGACTTTTAAGATCAGGATAATGCAAGGATCAAATATAATGATACAAATCAGATATTTTTCCCCAACAGTTAACCAAACATTCACTTAAGACATAACAGATTATATCTACATGAATTCTAGCCAAAACAGATTTTTAAACTGTAATTCTGTCTCTGTATGCATATATAAGGGTCGTGGGCCTGTGTGCATGCTTCAGATGTGTCAGTCAGCGTAAGGAAGATAGTTTGAGTCTTGTCACTCTTAATAACTATTTTAACATCAAGCAAGTCCTGCAATTTATTTTCTAATTCCAGCATGTTTTAAAACCGAAACCAAATTCTCAGACGTGCAAGTGGATGGACACGCATCCTTTGTATTAGTTAAAGAGACACTACACTTTTTTTAAAATATGCTCATTTTCCAGCTCCCGTAGAGTTAAACATTTGATTTTTACCGTTTTGGAATCCATTCAGCTGATCTCCTGGTCTGGCGATACCACCTTTAGCATAGCTTAGCACAATCCATTGAATCTGATTAAACCATAAGCATCGCGCTCAAAAATAACCAAAGAGTTTCGATATTTTTCCTGTTTAAAACTTGACACTTAGCAGTATTTTCAATAGCAGGGGACTATTTTCGGGCACTGCGTAATATCATTGCGCCTCCTGCAGCCATGGTACGTCAGCAAAGTCCTTGATTATTACGTTAAAATGAGAGTATAGTTCTTAGTCATATCTGCCTAGAAAATTGCAACTTTTAATTTTCCTTCGGCCTTAGTACACAATGTTACTACAGAAGAGTCAAGTTTTAAATAGTAAAAATATCAAAACTCTTTGGTTATGTTTGAGCGTGATGCTAATGGTCTAATCAGATTCAATGGATTATGCTAAGCTATGCTAAAAGTGCTAATGCCAGACTGGGAGATCAGCTGAATGGATTCCAAAACGGTAAAAATCAAATGTTTAACTCTAGGGGACCTGGAAAATTAGCATATTTTCAAAAAAGTGGATTGTCCCTTTAAGCATTTAGGAAGGTACAAATCTCAAAAAAGTTACAAATAAAAAGGTAATAATGTAATTTTAGACGTTTGATGACTATTTACTGCCTAAGGCTGCATCTCAATGTATCCAACAATGGGCTAGGCCAAGGGTTAAACAGAAATTGCACATTGCGTTAATTGCACGTTAATACAATTTGTGTCGTTAAAATGAATTTACGTTAATGCGTTATTAACGTTTTAATTTTGACAGCCCTTGTAAAATCACAACTATTTTTACTCAACACTGGGTTTTTTGTAAGAGTGTGAGAATATAACTTGCACTTTCATTAAAAAAAAACTATAAATAAGCACTGAGTCCGAAAAACAAGAACACTTTTGATAATCGCTGATAAGGAGGCAGCAAAATGCTACAAATGCATGTCCAAAAGATCATTCAAAATCTAATCCGAAGCTAATACCATTGAAAAACTGTGGAGATTGCGGTTCTCCGACAACAAAGCCCTCAGCCCTGAGGCATCCTATGTAAGATTACAGATTTCCAAGGAATGACAGTGGCCATACAGTATCTATACATCAGATGGTGACAGGGAGCCGGGCGTCCGGGGGATGTGCTATACCCTTTCCCAATAGCCTCGGAAAAAACTCTGCAAGTGGGAACAAGCGGAGGGGGCTAAGCGCATCTTGCAGGAAGCCGACGGCAGATTTATTCGCCGTTGATCAAGTTGAGAGTGAGTTATAGCCGGAGACCCCTCCCTGTCCGCAGGCCTGCCGCTATATCAACTCTTGCCCGACAGGCAGAGTGTCTTATTCTCAAATCAGACATCCATTACCGAATAATAGGGTTGAATGGAAGGGTTGAGTTTCCCTATGGGGGATTAGCCACCCATAATTTACTATCCATAACTTGAATGTGAGGTAATTCATACCCCTTACCCCGACAGTGCCCTTGTCAATCAATTGCGGAAAGCAATGAGGGGAAACAAATAATGATAAATGAGGTTGTGTTATTCTTTTTGGGAGTGCAAGGGGACAGAGCTTGCGAACGGGAGGGGTGGCACGAGTACTGATTATTGCAGGTCAGATAGATGCAATGATGTGTAACTATGTAACAATAATAAAACATAATATACAGGTTTGATCCTTGGTGGACCCGTCTCACACTGCATCGTGGGATTGAGCCTGCAATTATTGTACTGTAAGTCATGTGCAAATAAACGTCTACAACGAATGTTAGTCATAATGTATACATGTACCTTGTTATTAGAGGTCATAAAATATTTGAATAAATGTCAGAGTATTTGACATTTGTTTGTTTTGTCTTCATGAATGGAAAGTTGCTGTATTTGTGCCGTTCTATAAAAGCATTACATACAAACTATGTCCTCATACTTGGTGAAGTGCCATTAGGTAGGTCAGCTAAGGTGGAAATATAGTGCGGTGCGCAGTAACTTGAGTCTATAAAGGGTGAAAAGGAAATTTTGTAGTAACCTGTAGACAGAAAGACATTATATCATTAGGGTGGATAGAAAATATGTCCTTATTAATTCGAAATAAGGAGATGGATATGTAGGCGACCACATGAACATCAACCACAAAGCCCCAAACCACATCATGAGGGGACACAGTTGGAAAAATACCTCCGAGCGACACAGTCCCACATTGACGTGGGGATTTAAAACCACCATGATTAAAATACATGGAGAATAACTAATGTTTCACGGCTCGATTGTTTCCAGAGTCAAGGACAAAGCACAGCAGCACAAGCTTAACTGCTTCATAAATCTGCTTTAGAACGGATGACAGACGCCATTCCACATACGTATGTTTTTGTGTTCGAATTAAGCCAAATAATTGATCAGATCAGTAAACATTTGCCATAGCTATTCTGTTTAACACAGAGGGAAATAAAAGTATTACAATAAGACAGATATTATGGGAAGATCGCTGGATGGTTCAGCTGGGGTTTAAAGAAATTTAAAGTGAAAGTGATGAAAGATTTGTAATCACTGCTAAGGGTAATAACATCAGCTTGATGATAATAGTGATGATGGATGGATCAAAAGAAAAAAAGAAGTTATATTCAGCCTATATTATGTCTTTCGTGGTCAAAGCCATATCTGAAAATGAAATCTTCCTTTACTTCTAATTGCACCTGTATCAGTAATATTACACAATTTAGCTTGATGGTTTATCACAGGGAACATGGTCTACTGTAATTAAGAATATATTATTTCTATACATAGTTTCTATAATCTGTTTTAAGTTTTAATTTGCTAACACCTAAGAATAAGGTTGTATTTGTTTAAGCAATAGTCTACCCTTTTGCCATATTAAACTATGTTATTACCTCAACTTAGACAAATTAATACATATCTATTTTTTTTCAATGTGTGAACTGTACAGCGCGTTGTGAATGTGTTAGCATTTAGCCTAGCCCCATTCTTTCCTATGGTACCAAACAGGAAAGCCACCAAACACTTCCGTGTTTTCCCTATTTAAAGACTGTTACATGAGGAGTTATACCAGTAAGTATGGTGCCACAAAATAAAACTTTTTTTTGGTACCATAGGAATGAATGGGGCTAGGCTAAATGCTAACACATTCACAACGCGCTGTACAGTGCACACATTGAAAAAAGATAGGTACGTATTAATTTGTCTAGGTTGAGGTAATAACATAGTTTAATATGGCAAAAGGGTAGACTATTCCTTTAAAGGGACACTTCGCTTTTTTTGAAAATATGCTCATTTTACAGCTCCCCAAGAGTTAAACATTTGATTTTTACCCTTTTAGAATCCATTCAGCTGATCTCTGGGTCTGGCAGTACCACTTTTAGCATAGCTTAGCATAATCCATTGAATCTGATTAGACCATTAGCATCGCGCTCAAAAATGACCAAAGAGTTATTTTTCCTATTTAAAACTTGACTCTTCTGTAGCTACATCGTGTACTTAGACTATAAAGTTGTGATTTTCTAAGCAGATATGGCTAGGAACTATATTCTCATTCTGGCGTAATAATCAAGGATTTTGCTGCCGTACCATGGCTGCAGCAGGCGCAATAACATTACGCACTGCCCAAAAAAACCTGCTATTGAAAGTTACCAAGGGGACTTTTAATTTTCTAGTACTCTTTATTCCTACTATAGAAGTCAATGGGGCCTCTGATCGTTTTTTTTTTTTACAAACTTTTCTCAATGAGTGAGTAAATGATGACAGGATTTTCGGGTGTGAACCATCCCATTTTTAAATTTGACTGTTTACTTCAAACCCCTTGGTTTGGTTACAAACACTCCTCAAAATATCTTCCTTCGTGTTTATCAGAACAAATAAATGTATGCAGGTTTGTAACAACATGAGAGTGAGTGAATAATGACAGAGTTTTCATTTTTGGTTGAACTATCCCTTTAAATACCAATATAATTACTAAAGTGACATTTGTAAAAATAAGGCATTTCACATACTGACTAATAATATTTTCATTGCCATTAAAGTTAAATTATTGAACCTAAATTTAAGCCTGATAAAAAAAGCTCACTAACAAGAAAACGTGAAAGATGCACTTAGATGGTTTTGCATCTGAACTCTTCTAATACAACCTTATAGTAACGTGCAAAATAAAAAAAATGAGCAGAAACGAAACACTTATATGTTTATAGCTGGGTTGGCTATCAAAGCCACATGATCAAATAAAGGCTCAATCAATTAAAATTATCATGCAATCAACATCTCCTAAGGTGCTGTGGACTTTACCATTAATGACAACATGTGACAAATCAGACGCTTCGTGAGACCAACTATTTGTTCAAATGCATGACTTACATCCAGACATGTCAAAATCAGAATTAGTCCAAACAGTGGAGCAATTAAAATGCAAATGTAAAAGATGATAGATTTTTGAGTCAGACACACCAGCAGCACTGCGAGGACAACCTCCAACCTTTTCACTATTTCTATCTATGCAATATATCACTCATTTGTATTAGTGAAACGATTTTATTACCAAGCGAATTAGATCATTGTTTTCAAAAGCATCGGGAAATTACTTTTTTATTTTTATTTTTTGAGGGTCTGGTCTGCGTGTTGGGTAAATGGGTCACTGGTTCTCAAGCTCAGAGGCTCAGAGGAACCTGATGAACTTGTCTCCGTTATTAGCCCTCAGTTTTACCAGCATTAACCTGGGGAAAACCACACTTTAGATGACCAAAAACTGTTATTAAACTGCTTGTCAAGGGACCACCATTCAACCTCAAATGCTGCATTGTATTCCGATGAGATTAGAAAGTGAGCAAAATACAACACAATCTGAAGCGAATGGGACTAAAAAAGATACTCTGCTCTATGCAGGTACTGCACAATGAAAACAGTGGCTACCGTTGAGAGCCCTAGCAAGGTTATCCACCATTGTAAAGGACACAGGGTGTTTAACATGGCACACTCTGGAACACTTAACAGGACAATTAGAAAGCATGACTCCCGTCCCCTCACTGATTTACTGATGTGTGCTGGATTAAATGCCAACATCTCTCACTAATGTTTCTCACTATGAGCAGTGTAATGGACAAAAGCAGCTTTAGAAAGAGCAAGTTGGGGTGAAAATGATTCTTTAAGTCTATATATAGGTCCTGGGTTATCCACAGACCTGTCGGCTATTCATTTGGCTCTTAGAATGTGACCTGATGCATGACATCATATCTACGGTGTCTTAAAAAATGTTTGTCAGTCGTTTCAGTGTCTAATGGTATTTCATGCATTACCTATTAACATAGTTAAAGTGTTGGATTTCTCATGCTAAACATGGGCAATGGTTCAAAGAAAACTACTGAATCTGTTGCATAAGCATTGCAGGAAGTACAGTGGAAGTCCTTATTTGGGCACATCACCCGGAATAGAGCACAAACACACCAACAAAGAGCTGACACGAAATTAAAGTCACCAAAGAAGTGTGTTATTGTTTGTAAGGGGAATTTAAGATTGTTCAGCTTCCCAAAGATCCCAGCCTTATGTAGAAGCGGAGTTATGCAAGTAGGTTTTTTTAACACTGGATTTCGTTGAAATGGGGCGGTCCCAGTGATACAGGGTTCCCACACTTTAGTTAACTTCAAATTAACTTTAAATAACTCCAAAACCCTCAAATTCAAGGACTAAACGTGGGGACACATTTCAAGTGAGAGCAAGCTTACATTGAGTTACCTTTTAAGAAACATTGTTACAGTTCCCTTTCGTGGGAACTCGCGCTGCGTCACTGTGTTGACTCTAAGGGGACACCTCCAGGGGTAAGTGCGTCTGAATATGTATATCAAATTCAACCAATGGTGAAGCTTAACGACAAAGACAGGGTGATGTGGGCCAGGAAGTATATCGCTATCTGAAACATTGACAAAGACTGCGTTACAGAGACGCAGGAAGTATGGCAAGGGAAACGCAGCGTCTCGTTCCCTTTTCAGGGAACAACAGTTACATACGTAACCCGAGACGTTTTAATGTGTCAAACACAACTATGCAAAAAAGCATTTTGGTATGAATCAACATTCGCATACAGAAGATATAAGAATTAAAAGCAGACAGTTTAGCACATGTGCTTAAAAAGTCTAGAATTTTTATGATATTATCCTACAATAAATATGGAATAATATGGATTTTTTTTTTTTTTCGAAAACTTCTTGCATAAAATAGATTCAAGCACTTTCAATGACCTGTCTCTATGCATGTATATTTTCAAAAACTTCCCAGGGCCTTGAATTTTTTCCCCCAGATTCACAAACTTTCAAGGATTTCAAGGACACGTGGGAACCCTGAGTGATAAAACAACCAGGTGCATATATTGTGAACAACATGAACATGTTATTCAGAGATAGTGGGATAATGTTTTTGTGTGTGTTGCCTGCTCGTGTCTGGCTCCACCCGCGGTACACCTCCAGAAGCTTGGCTTTTTTCGGAAAGTAGTGGTACAGCTGATCTGTCTTTTATAAATCTGATAAAACTAAAGACTCTTTGGAGAAATAAAGGATGCAATATTACTCTATAGTAAACAAGATTAACATGAGATAAGCAGAAACAGTATTATATGACCTTTAAGATTTGAATATGTCGACATTAGCGTGAGTTGAGAGTCTCTCTTTACACAATAGCATTTAATAATGGCACAGTGAAGCTGATCCTATCTTACCTTCAGGCTATAAATGCTAAACCTGGTGATAATCCGAAAAGGCCTGTTGTCTGAATCTGCATATGTAAAGCTGTTCAGATGAGTCACTGTATCCACTAAACAACACACGTCTAGGTAAAGAGGATCAAAATGTGCTTTCAAAATGTGCGTGGATGTGTTTGAAATCATGTTTTCTTTTATGCATTTTTATTTTGCGCTTCTTCAGTAGGCGATCTGACCTTGTGACCATCTGCTCCTACAGACGTCACAACGCCTTGTAGCGAAACCGAAGCATTTGACAGCAAACAAAAACTCAATTCAATCTGATATCTTTGAAGAAATCAAAACTTTTCAGAAGTTCATACGTAAAGTGGGTCTATGAGAGCAAACAACTTCAAGTGAGGACACTGTGTAATCTAAGGCCACGATGAACTATTTTCCATATTTACGTTCTCTAGGTTGTTCGCGCCTACAAATAGCGACTCGGTCTCTTTATGAATCCCCCTCTCTACACTTCAGAAGTATCAGTAGACCGCTGGGTACCCTCCGGGCTAATTTCCCCCAGGTTTGGTGGCACCATTGTCTCATCGAAAACTTTTGGGAAAGTGGAGCCAATTTTAATCTCAATTAAAGTACAAACATTTGGGTCGAGGATAAGCTCAGAAAAGAAGTGTTAGTGGTATATAAAGTATTAGCAAAGGACATGAAGGACTGAGCAGTTTAAAAACAGCAGTATAAGTAGTGCTATTCTAATAAATCAAATAAAAGGTGCATTGAATAATATTCACTATTTACAGAAATGCAATTCATAATGATGCATATGTATTCACTAACCTTGAAATGAAACCGTTTCCAGTCATATTCATGTTTGCCTGCCGTATCCATGACCTCTGCATTAACATTATAGACGTCTGCAATGAAAGATAATAAAAAGTTGCTTTAGTTTTAAAGCAAACATCAAATCTCAACAGAAAATAAATGATTGTCATAATTTAATTAATTTACAAGCCAACGCTTAAACATTTTGTCACATGTTCAATTCATTGCAAGCATTCCCACCGACACAATGCATTGCATGTGTTAAAAAATACATCAATTCTAACAGTTCAGTGTTGATGTACAAGAAACAGCTTTGTCATGAATTCAACATTGTGTAGCTTTGACCATACGAGACCCACATAAAACATACCATATACACACAAACAGCTGAAAATGTACTTGTTGGCACCTTCTCCCTTTTTGCTTTTATCCGTGCCAGTTCCCACAATATAAACACACCATTGTGTTGTGTTGTTCGAGTACATGAGCATTCTGGCTCCAAGATCAGTTTGTAAAAATTCCCTGTAGGAAAATGAAAATAAAGATCTCTTATTCTTTGTCTCTTTCTCTCCTCCTAGTGCACTCCTCGGCTCTCCTCCTCGTCAGCTGCCAGCGCCTGACGTCTCCTTTCATGTTGCATGCCCGGCGAGGGCTTTGAACATTCGTTTGATTCTTTTAAGATAATAGCTGGTTAGCTGTCAGTGAGAGGATGATCAGTTAAAACCTTAATCACTGCCTGTCGACTTGCATGACAGTTTTTTTTCTGCCCCTTCCCTCTGCCTCTAAAATTAATCCCGGGAGCAAAGCAACAGCAAACAAGCACACGGTTGTTGGTAGGAAGGGTAAGCAAGGGTGCGGTGGATGTTATTTTGCTTAAAAGCTTTATGTTGGTTTAGTTAGCACAAAACCTCATTGGCATTTGTGTGTGATGTGGTGGGGTCATGATCATTGATGGATCTACTAGTCCTCCTTTATCCATGTAACCTGTCACCTTCTCCTTACACCTGCCATCCTGAGAAGTGAAAAACAGCACTGATCTCCTTAACCTGTCAGTATTTCGCACTCATGTGACGTGGTCTGCCAGGTGGAGGAGATCTCCTCACAGGCCGTACAGAAAGAAGACCTTGATCAATGCAGCACTGTCAACCAATGACATTCCAAAGCCAGAGAGGAGACTTCATGCAGATGTGCATGAGGAACTTATAAAAAAGTTTTAGGGGTGAATTTGCTGAACTTTTGCATGCAACTTTAAGGATTCATTGATTTAATCATTTAAGATTTCTTAATCAAAAAGTCCTACACTGTAAAAAGTAATACCTAGATCTGACTTATAAAAAGTGAGGCAAGTGACTGCATGGGAAGTTTTAGGTTGAGTCAACTTGCAACCTTTTTTAAGTATATTGAACACACTAACATTACTTAATATGAATGCAATAAAATTGAGTTTAGTTAACTAATTGTACTAGTATTACTCAGTTAGATAAACCTACTTTTCTTGGTACAGGTAACATATTTATGGTTAGTTGTTGTTTTTTATGCCGTGAGATGACGGCTAGAAACGTTTATTCAAACAACGCACCGACTCAGTTTTGTATTGGGAAGCTGTAAAGCGCGACATACTTCAGTATGCAGTCTATGCACAAGCACCAGTCTTCTGAACAATGGTAATACAAAACTCAAAGAAAAAACAGAAACTCTTCCAAATATTGAAGATAAATGAACATTAAACACTAACAAGTCTTTCTTTTTAGTTAAAAACAGAACAAAAAAATTTTCAATTCAAATTTCACACTCCATGCAGTCCCATGCAAAGCATGCTGGGAACTGCAAGTCCATTGCCTAGTTAGTTGTGTTTACTAAAATAATTCATGTAGTTTTAACACAAAATTATTAAGTTAATTTCTTTCTTACAAATTTTAATCGATTATATATATTAAAATTAAGTTGAATTTACTCAATAATGTGTTCATATAGAATTCATCAATTTATTCCAATTTTTATTTTATTTTAACTCATATTTTGATTAAAAAAACAAGAATTAAATTTTTTAAATACAGTTTACTCAATTTATTTTTGTTAAATCTACTATGGCACAGAAACACTTTTTACAGTGTATTTTTGCAAGAAAGAAAGTTTACAGAAAGCATTAGAAACATAAAGGCCTAATGACAAATAGTGTTGCAATTATTTTTAATAAGTCTGCATTCATCATTTAATAAAAAGTTAAGGCAGTTAATGCGTTTTACAAAAAATGTTTCTACCCTGTAAAAATTTCTTGTTGTGATGTACTTAAATTTTAAAAGTTTAAACAACATAAATTAGTCATTTCAACTTTTTGATTTGTCAGAAGTTGCTATAAAGCTGAAATAACTTAAATTCGCCATAAAACAGAAGTGGCAATTGCCTAATTCTCCCCGTGGTGACATATATTTTTGAGTGAAACAGCTTCTAAAATAAAAAAAAACAGGGCCGGATTTGAATGTGTCCATCGAGATCTGATTGGATCATTTGAATTTGGGTCATTTTGCTAATTGCTAATCGCTGAGATCTTCTCCCGGACCCCGCCCACCTGCCATACCATATGACCGGAAGTAAAGAGAGATCAGGTGTGTTCGACTTCATGCAGCGCTGCGCAGACCGATTGGCGGCTGACTTGAAGCAGTGCATTCCGGTTAGTACTTTTGTCCGACTTCAGCTGGCGCAGTTCCACAAATGCTCACAAATCTGTATTTTTATAACAGTTAAAGCTCTTTTCATTAAGTCGCGATGTAATATTGTGTCATCTTCATCAAAATTAAATGGATAAAAAACGTAGACCCCACAACATTGGTATTTAAATAATATATGCTTATGTTAAACTTTATTCTTGTAAAAACAGATGCTGTAAGTCTCTTCAGTTCCACTTACATTACTGCCCATACACGGACATTCAAAACAGTATAATTCACTTTTTATGTAGTTTACATCTTATAAATCATGTTTACTGTGATAAAGCAAGCAAACCCCACGTGATCAGCCATGCCTGACGTAAATGCAGCAAACTACGGGAACCACAGCATGTCCGACTTCACGTCTCCCTTTTCAGCTCCTCCCTGCCTGCACGCGGCTAATCTCGCCGATCGGTTACATCCAGCCACAGCCGATGTCGAACACACCTATCGTTTTGATGAGGGGAATAGATTTGCGTTTTTGATTAAAGGAAGACACCACCGTTTTTCAATATTTTACTATGTTTTTACCTCAACTTAGATGAATTAATACTTACCTATCTTTTTTCAATGTGTGAACTTTTAATTTTTGTACAGTGCTTCTTGAAGGTGTTAGTATTTAGCCTAGCCCCAGTCATTCCTTTGGCTCCAAACAAAAGTTTTATTTTGTGCAACCATACTTACTCGTGTAACTAGGTCTTTACATAGGGAAACTTGGAAGTGTTTGGTGGTTTCTAAATTCATCCCTGTTTGGAGACATAGGAATGAATGGGGCTAGGCTAAATGCTAACACATTCACAAGGCGCTGTTCAAAGATTAAAAGTGCACGCATTGATAAAAGATAGGTATGTATTTATTTGTCCAAGTTGAGGTAAGAACATAGTAAAATATTGAAAAACGGTGGTGTTTTCCTTTAAAGATTATGAGGGCACATGAATTTTTTTTTTAAATAATGAAGCTCACATATAAGTCATTTTTAAAACAACAACAACACAATAATCCAAAACAACAGTTTTTCATTTTATTTTCATGGCAACCTTAAGCTCAGTGGTAAACCGTGACCCTTGAACCTAGGCCCTACCATAACAGTCATGAAGTTAGTGATAAGAGAGCCCACCCATTCAGTGGGACAATATGATTGGTCAGTTTTTCTTTCACTTTAAATGATTCTCCCATTGATTTACTATTGCCTGGCCTTCGTAATTTTACAGCTGGACCGCAAATCACATAGTGTGTTGGACTATTCATTCCATTGACTTCCATTCATACGCATGCAAATAAGTCAGACCGGAAATGCAAGCTCGTGCGAACGATAATACAGGTCGCTGCGTAGCAAAGTTCAAGTCTGGTGAACTCTGACCTGCAAATTCATATCATGTGGAGCGTTGTGACCAGTACAAAACCGGTATGTCATTGCTTGACCCTGCTCTCTACTGAAAAGCACAAATGGACGAAGCCAAAGATCATTTTGGTAAGTGTCTCCCCACAACCTCCCCACAGCAACGTCTGAGAAATATCCACATGCTCAAAGGTAAGGGTGACTGCGGCTTAACGTGCTGTTGTGCAGACCAATCAGAGGGCATTTGAACACAGACAACATGAGATTAGATAGTTCTGTATGCTTTAATGTTATGCGCTGTTCAGTGTTTTTGAAAATATGCTAATTTTCCAGCTCCCCTAGAGTTAAACATTTGATTCTTACCATTTTGGAATCCATTCAGCCGATCTCCGGGTCTGGCGCTAGCACTTTTAGCATAGGTTAGCATTATCCATTGAATCTGATTAGACCATTAGTATCGCGCCTAAAAAAATAACCAAAGACTTTCGATATTTTTCCTATTTAAAACTTGACTCTTCTGTAGTTACATCGTGTACTAAGATGGACGGAAAATTAAAAGTTGCAATTTTCTAGGCAGATATGGCTAGGAACTATACTCTCATTCTGGCGTAATAATCAAGGACTTTAACATGGATTTAACATGGCTGCAGCAGGCGCAATGATATTACGCAGTGCCCGAAATAGTCCCCTGCTATTGAAAGAAACTAAGAGGACTATTTTCGGCTGCTTAAAGTAGATTTTTAATGTTCTGGTAACATTATGGTCTCTAGTACAAAATAACTCTAAAACACTTTGGTGAATGTAGATGGCATATGCGAAAAACAGCCTGGCACAATCTATTCTTAGTATATTCACCCTTTTTTTGACATTACTCATTCCTATAAATGTTTTGGTAATTAATTGTGTTTAATGTCTTTGACAGGTACTGTCATTACAGTTATTATGGCTGTAAATAGATTTCGAAGGGGTCCACAGGTGTGTGATGAAGAGGAGAAAGGCGCTAGTGTTTGATGCCGTACGAAGGCATCTTATCATCTCTTCATCTCCACACAGACAGCCCTCTGACCTTTGAGTCAGCGCAGCAAAACATTGCCAAGAGAATCGCAGCAAACAAAACCATTCACATCAACTGTGAGGTCACGGAAGACACAAACATGTGCGGAGGCAGGTGAAAGGTCGTCTTCAATAACAGAAAACACAATGGCCAAAAAGTACGACAACAATGACAGAGGGAAGTGAAGGAGAAGACAAAGGAGAAACAACAAATGTATTAAAGCAGAATTCTGTCTGTATTTGTCATTTGACCCCTGGTGTCCCCCGAGTGACCGGGTATAAATAATCGCTGCAAACTTCTCTCAGATTAATCTCGGAGTTAGGTTCTCGAAGCGGTAAAATCACCCCTGAAATGTCGAGAAACGGCTGTGTTGTGACACGTTGGATTTAAATACATAATATGTGACAATGCAACAAGTCGGGAGAGGACTGCGAACTGCCACATAAGCTGCCAGTTTCACTGAAGGCTTCATCCGAGGATCTATGGAGGGATCGTGAAAGTCGTCAAAGGCAGCTCAGTTTCCAGACGACGGGCGCATGCTGCATGTGTCTTTTCCTTATTCCTCTCTTTCATCAGTCTCAGACTTAGAAGTGACAGTGCTTTGCCCAACAAAGGGATTTGTAATATCACCCAGAGAATACGCTTCAGTCCTTATTATTTCACATTATTCCTGCTAATGAAACTTAAAACAAGATACGCCACGCAAAACGCTCCTGTTGCAGCCTGCAGAAGCGCATCTTTCCGGAAACCTGGCTAGAAAAGAAACAGTTAAATAAACGTAGCGGTTGTTCAGCATGTCGTTGTTTGCCAGTTCTGGGGTCGGGGGCTGCAAAAATAAAAAGGGAAAGAAAACAGGATAAATTGGGGTTTACGGCACAAAAGCCCACTAATCCTTGCATTTGGATATTTGAAACAGAAGCTCCGGAGAGAAAGCATCAAAGACCGCTCTAAATTAGCCTGTGAAAAAAACACAGGGAGCAGAAGCCTGCCGATTTCCACCAGTGTGAAAAGACAAGGGAACTGCCATCTCCTAGGGGCCCAGATTAGAAACATATACTCATTATTTTCTCTCAGTGGGTGTCTAAACCCCAAAAATCCCGCTTCCAGGAGGAGCACTGAGACATGTTAACCCCACCACTGCTCTCCCTTTGTAGCTGCGCATCGTTAGCCGCTCCGCTGTCGCATCTCGACGGGAAAATCCGACGAACGCCGGCAATTAGAACTCGGAGTATGTGCTTGTTTCAATCCGCGAGTGGAACGGTCTTAAACACATTATAGAGGAAAGTTAAACAAGAAGATGCACGCGCCTATATCTAGTAATCACCCTGTTTTTTTTTTACTTAAAAGACATAACAAAAAGTAACACAGGAAAAGTCGGCCCCTGAAGCTTTATCTCTTCTCTGCTCTTCAAAACAGCCTCACTTAAGTTACCGTCAATGAGTATGAATAAGCTTAATCGCCATGGGTCACTGGGTGCGTTTAGTTGTGAGACATGAAAGTGAATGGCCTAAAATATAAATAAATAAATAAATCGCTTCGCCACATATTTGAACCTTCTCGAGATTTCTCGTGACCCTGTGAGGATGCGAGATTGAGCGGTGGTGTCGAGTGCTGCATTCAGAGGAACCTGAATGGAAGTGAGGTGCTAGTACCTTGAAGAGGGATAAGAGGAACTGGGTTCTCAATAACCCCTTCACTATAGTACGGTGACCTCTGAGATGGGTTTGTGGAGGAAGGGCAGTGGTGAATGAGGGGATCGGGTGGGGGTAAGTGTTGGAGGGTCTGGTCCCCCTGTTATTGAGGAACTATCTGTGGTGCTCATTACCACTGAAGTGTGCTTGTAGCGTGAATCGATTCACAAGTTTGGATGCAGCTATTCAGTGGAGAATTGTAGGCTTGTATCAGTATTATCTATTAATGTACCATGATATTGCACATGCATGGCTTCGGGTTATGCGTGCAACAAATAAAATGAAATTTTCTACACGTCACTTTGAATGACGAGCAAAACATAAATGTTTTGGACGGATTTCTGTATTATCTATTCTGACTCGAAATGTTCAAACATGCCGTTAATTATTTACTTGAGTGATAATTCTAAACAACAATGCTGCAAATCCTTTCAAAGAAGTGTCTTCTAATATTGGTCTTCCCAGGATTAATCACGGTTCATAGACAGGAACAGTAAATATTTAAGATTCTGCTATTTTGTTCAGATTGAATTAGTGTTTATCTCATTAGAGGCTCATCTGGAACGGTGAGAGAGAGAGCCATGCCATGTGATTTCAGAAGTTTGGTAAATAATCCATCCCCTTGCCTTTGAAGTCTAATGACCTAGAATGCCTAAAGCTGTTCAGTACCTGAAGTAATGAGGGTTTGATTCGGTCATGTGTTGTAGTGCAAACTCGTGACCGTAAGAGAGAGAATTTATAGTACACAACTGCTAAATGTATACACAAATATATCATTCATATAGCAGTTATATGGTTAACTCTTTCTTTCTCTTATGGCAGAGCAACTGGCCGTACTGCAGTCATCTTTATCCGGCCGGTTATTATTCGATTTAAAATCAATGTAAAGGTTACACGACAAATGATGGCTGATAACCCTATGGAGAGTCACAAAGTGGCTGCGCAGGGTGCCAACCATCTGCAGGTGCATAATTTTCAGATCCGATTTGAGCTTTGGATGCGTAAAAAAATTATTTGTGCGACTATACTGCATGCAACACAAATAATAGGCAAAAGTTTAATATATATAAAAGGTAAAAATAGGGGTAAAAGGTTGGCCCACATCATATTTAAATTTTTTAAACCTGGCCCTCAAAGATGAGTGGTTAAAGACCCCTGTCTTATGGTCACCAGCTTGCACTTAAAATGCATTAAAGGGATAGTTCGGCCAAAAACGATATTAAACCCATAATTTACTCACCCCCAACCTGTCCGAGTTGCATATGTCCATCGTTTTCAGACAAACACATTTTCGGATATTTTAGAAAATATTTTAGATCTTTCAGTTGATTAAATGTAATGTTACGGGGTCCAGCCATAGTCCACGACCTTCGAGTCCAAAAAAAGTGCGTCCATCCTTCACAAATTAAATCCAAACGGCTCCAGGATGATAAACAAAGGTCTTCTGAGTAGAGCCCGACCGATACGCATTTTTTTGGGCCGATGCCGATACAGATTTTAGGGAGTAAAAAAACACAGCTAACGATATATCGCCCGATATTCTTTGTGTATATTATAGTACAGTACACACATACTACAGTATATTATACTACAGCAGGCTACTGTACATATAATACACTACATTAACAGAATATACTATATATAAATACTTTTTTTGCAATGATCACTCACAAATGTGGTGATCAAACACTTAAAATGACGTGACAAAGATATGTAATATAGGCAGGTATGTTTTACAAGTTAACAATAAACTTTATTATCCAAAATGATTCTGATATAAGTGCACAAAACAGTAAACTTGACTAATTATAAATAACTTTTAAACACAAACAAAACAAAATACATATAACTTAAATGATTGTCAGTTTTGACCAGAATAATGTTATATTGGGCTTATTTTGAAAATGGAAACTTATAAAGTCATTTTTTATTAGCTTTACAATAAGTTATGTACTTCACAAATTAATTAGAAACTTACAGTTAAGACGACAATGCTTAACTAGCAGAGACAACATAAAGATGTAGGCTTATGTTTAATGTACTGCACAACGTTTTTATAACACGAACCCACAGTGTTCTGCCGGGACTTTAAACTTTTATAAAACTAAAGCGTCTTCTCTCCGCCGCTTTAATTTAGCGAGGGGGTAAAGTTGCGCGAGCTTATTTAATCAATTGCATTGAAATGCCTCGCGTCATTTCTTCCGCTTGCGTTTTAAATAACTCGCAAGTGGACAAAAGAGACGGATTAAAAACACCAAATGTAAACCGGAATGTGTCTTTCTCGCCCACTTATAATCCAATCGACCAAAGCGTGTCTTAATACCAGGTGTAAAATGTTGTGAAGAAACCGCGTGGCTGCCTCCACCTGAACTGAGGGACTGACTGAAGTGAAGGGGGGTTGGCTGGTGTCACTACAGTGAGTGACCTGGGTCACCATTAGCAACCAGTAGGGCGCACTCTGCTGGACAAACAAGTACTTACATCTTTCAAAAGCATTAAATGTCTTCTGTAAGGAACGTTCATATCGGCTTCATATCTGCGGCTTATACGCCGATACAGATATATCTGCGACAGGCTCATATCGGCCGATAAAATCGGCAAAACGATAAATCGGTCGGGCTCTACTTCTGAGGGTAATCCGTGCGGTGTTGTTGTAGAAATATCCATATTTAAAACTTTATTAATAAATAAATAAATACCTTCCGGTATCGCCGCCATCTTAGTCTCATCCGCATTCAGGATGAGAGCTTACGCAGCGTACGGAGGTTTCTCTGCTGCTGCTCTGTCCCCCCGCCCTCCGAATTTGTCATACGTCACTAAGAAAAGTGCGTAAAATACGCTAATACTCTCTCCTGAGTCTAAGATGGCGGCGCTACCGGAAGGTAGTTAATTACGTTAATAAAATTTTAAATATGGATATTTCTACAACAACACCGCACGGATTACCCCCAGAAGACCTTTGTTTATCATCCTGGAGCCGTTTGGATTTAATTTGTTAAGGATGGACGCACTTTTTTGGACTTGAAGGTCGTGGACCCCGTAACATTACATTTAATCAACTAAAAGATCTAAAATATTTTCTAAAATATCCGAAAATGTGTTTGTCTGAAAAACAATGGACATATGCAACTTGGACAGCTTGGGGGTGAGTAAATCATGGGTTTAATATCGTTTTTGGCCGAACTATCCCTTTAAGAGTATGTATCTGACAAATCTAAAATGAATATAGATTGTATAGGTAAAATAATCTGGACTTGGGTATTGTATTTTCCTGACTATAAGTCACAGTTTTTTATAGTCAGGTGCGACTTATATGTAAAAAGAAATTCATATGAACCTAGAGAAACCATTATCGTCTTTAGCCGCGAGAGTCGCTATATGCTGCTCCTGTATGCATGTAATTCAATGGATTCAGTTATGTGAAATGACTTCGGGAGCTTTGTGATTTGGCTTGTTGTGTTAATTTAGCCTATTTAGCCTCCCAGGTATGTTCTGTATGCTATTGTGTATCGTGTAAATAACTAATAATGTTACGTTAACATACGGACACCTATTGAGCCTGCTGTTCTGTGCTATTGTTTAGCTGAATAACTTTCTTTTCCAGATTAAATGTCTGTTCTTGGGCTTGGATTTTGTTAAATCATTTTCTTATTAAATGTGACTTATAGTCCAGTGCGACTTATATGTGTTTTTTCTTCTTCATGACACATTTTTGACTGATGCGACTTATACTCCGAGCGACTTCTATTCTGAAAATAGGGTAAGTGTTTGAATTCATCTTGAAATATCAAATTATATTGACTTTTTATTGCAGATTTGGCAAATGTGAAGTCAGTTTGTGACATTGTTAAGATCTCTTCTCTTTTGGAGACATTTGTGAGATTTCCGAGTCACTTTATTAGGGGAAATATCTGAGATTCAAGATACTTAAACCGACCCAAAATGTCATTATTTACTCACCCTCATGTTGTTCTAAACCTCTATGAGTTTTTTTTCTGTTGAACACAAGAGAAGATGGTAACCACACAATTGATGGAACCCAATGACTTCCATATTTGTTTTTCCTACTATGGAAATGAATAGGTAAAAGTTTCCATTTAAAGGGGACATTTCATGAAAATATGACTATAATTGGGTCCCCAGTACTTCTATCAACCTAGAAAATGTGATGTCAGAAGGGGATAATACCGCCCCCTTAGTCTGTACTATCCAACCACAGCACTTACATTTAGTGCCAGGGTTCCCACACCTTAGTTAACTTCAAATTCAAGGACCTTTCAAGGACTTTCCAGGTCCAATACCCTCAAATTCAAGGACTAAATGTGGGGACACATTTCAAGTGAGAGCAAGGTTACATCGTGTTACCTTTTAAGATACATTGTTACAGTTTCCTTTCTAGATCACTGCAGTAACACTTTGGGGACGCCTCCAGGGGTAAGTGCATCTGAATGTGTATATCAAATTCAACCAATGGTGAGGCTTAATGACAAAGACAGGGTGACACGGGAGCCAGAAAGTATATCGCTATCTGAAATATTGCAAATGCCGGCGTTACAGGGACGCAGGAAGAATGGCAAGGGAGACGAAGCGTCTCGTTTAGCATGTATGCTTAAAAAGTCTAGAATTTTTATGACATTACCCTACACCAGGGGTCCCCAACCTTTTTTTTCACCACGGACCGGTTTCAGCTTTAAAAAAAATTCACAGGGGGGGATGGTTGGGGTCGCTGAGTTGCTGTTCAAACGTGCTGAAAATCCTCCTTTTCGAAATTTATGTTTTAAACGGAAGTAAATATAACAACCATGCATTAGGAAAATTAATAATTGCTTTATTTAGGCTATAGTATATTTTCTATAGACGTGTAAAACCATATTTTGGCGGATTGTTTTTTACTTTCATTGTTTTTACTAGTTTGCCTGCCCATTTAGTCTTAATAATTAATGGAACCTAAACGAACTTGGCTTGCTGTTCTCGAAGGCAGCTCGAATCTTGGTCGGGCTCGAGACCCAATTCCAAGTAACAGAAGAGAAGAAAAATGCAGTGAAGGTGGAGAGATGCCAGAAGATCTGCGGCTGGGTGCAGAGGCACGGAGACTCACGTTTACCATGATTAATGATGATTGACAAGTTTAGGTTCCTTTCAAACCTACGTTAAAGGTGTAGCCGATAAAATATTATTAGCCTAATAGTTTATTTTGATCATGGTGCTACGATCAATGGATAATTCTAAAGTTGTTTTAAAGAAGAATAAAATAATTACTTTTCAGTAATTTGCGCTGTCACACATTTGATCGTCTCCGCATATGTACATCATTGCGACGTACATTTACAAATGATTCATAAAGTCATACCTCCGCAATTCTTTGTTCGATTGTGTTTTAGAAGTACTGTATGCACAAACTCTAATGACAGCAATGTGATCACTGATGCGCTGGTAGAGAGAGAGAGGCGGAGAAAAAGAGAGAGAGCGCAACTCTGTTCAAAAGTGGAAATGATTGATGTTATTTGAAGTCGGCTCTTACAGTACAAAATACCCGATTAAGCTATTACGTGGCTATTATACACATTTTTTCAGGACGTTCTTGCGACCCGGTGGCAACTTGTCCACGACCCAGTACTGGGTCGCGACCCGGTGGTTGGGGACCTCTGCCCTACACTACACGGGGAATAATATGGATTTTTTTTTCTTCTTGCATAAAATAGATTCAAGCACTTTCAATGACCTGTATCTATGTATGTATATTTTCAAAATATATTAAATTAAATATATGAATTTTCCCCCAAATTCACAAACTTTCAAGGATTTCAAGGACCCGTGGGAACCCTGTAGTGCAGGGATCAGCTCATTTACATTTAACAGCAAACGGCACATTTTTGCTCACACCTACAAAGTGATAATTTTAACATGCTATAATAAATTATCTATATGGTATTTTGAGCTAAAACATCACATATGTAATCTGGGGACACCATAGTTTTATTTGACATCTTAAAAAAAGTCTTGTAAAATGTCCCCTTTAAATCTCATTGTAGCCTAGATTAAAATACTTAACATTAAAAAAACTCATCTGTGATTTTTCTTATGAGCACTTTCTTGAGGTACTAAACAGCATTAGAGCTTTTAATGTCTCAAATGCTGTTAGGTAGTCTATCATTTTTTATACATATATCTATTTTAGACTTTAAGTGCATGCAAATGCCTACTTTCTTTTAAAGATACCAAAGATTACAGAAAGCGTTTTGAATCCATAGTTATGTAAGGGGGTTTGCAGACACTAATGACCCTTTCCTACCTTTCAGCCGAGAACAAAGACCGGTGACCTTATTGCGTTTCCCCCTCACAGACCACAGAATTAAGGGTCAACAAGTGGGCAGATGTCAGAAGGTCAGTGGGGGGCGGAGAGCATTGTCGCTTGGAAAAAAGCCAGATTTAAGAACGAACGATGCATACATCATAAACCCACACCCCAACCCACTATAGATATGTCTCCAACAGCAACACTCCAACCCCCTCAAGTTGCACCTCCCAAACTTCTCACTTCTTATTTCCCCTCCGCCTCCTGAGTTTCCATGCTTGGTCCAGGCAGCATGCAGCACGCTGTCATGGCTTGGTAACAAGCTGATGGGAGAAAGCCGGGCTACCTCGTACAGACAGTAGCAATTATCGCAATCAACAGCTCGCTCCAATTATAACTTCCCGCTCATTATGCCCAAGGGGCCCTGTGGTCCAACTTACAAGAAAATTAAGCGGCCGCCTCGCCTTGCATAACTTAATTTGAAATGACAGGGTGTGACATCAAGGGCTTCTGACCCTGCCAGCAACCGGCCCCATGTGTGGCAACAATTTACACTGCCAAATTGCTCCCAGGCTGCCCTTGGACGAACAAGCAAGGATGAACAAACACCAGACTCCCCCCCAAATGAAATGCTGTTCTGCGACATCCCAATGAAGGAATCCTGTAATAATGCTCCAATCACACACAGCAGACAAAACAGAAGAGGAGGTTCATCCGAATGTAAACTCGATTTATATTAAGAGAGTAGTTGTAACGGGCCAGCATTCGTCAAACTTTTATGACCCCCTCCCCCACCCGGTGACAGTTGCTGTCTGACAGGTCGTTTTTATGACCCTTTGACAGGGGGGCGGGACCATCAATCAAAATCTGTACAAGTTGTCAACTTTAGACAGAAAGTATTTAATGGTTTTATGACGGGTCATTTAGTGGTTTGTTTATTCTTGAGTGTGTTTTATGTCAAGCGTATGCTGTCATGTTTAATGACGGCTCGTGTGTGACATTTGCTGTTTATTGACATTTGATGTCAGATCTCAAACATACTCACTCCTTTCGCACAAGACATGCATTCTTTCACAGGGGTGCGTGTTGTAAAGCGATTAAAGATTTCTAAAACTCAATGTTGGTAAAACAATCCCCCATTATGGTGTCAAAAAAGTAAAATGTTTATTTTAGATTTAGACAAATCATGAACAATGCTACGATTAAAACATTTGTTTGTAACATCACAAGTTATTTAATGAAATATTCCGTATACGTGTATAGTTTAAGCAATGATCTGAGCCATAACCTTCGGAGCCGGCAATACTACAATCTTTAGACGAAAGTCTAAACTAAATACAATTTTAAACGATTCATGAGTTCCGTGAATCTTTTCATAACCTGCACTATAGTTTCACGCGTATTAAAGATCCGGCGGTGTCTGACAAAGCGCCGGGTGAGCGTTCATATCTGCCATTTTAAAATAATGTTAATAAATGTAATGCTGTCCACTATGGCAAAATAGGATTTTATTTTAGATTTACGGGAAACTTTAACCAAGTCTCTGATTAAGACATGTGTATACACAGATGGTGACAGAGAAACTTATATATGACGTTAATAAACTTTTAAATGTTTTTAAGAAGTATTCACCCCATTTTGGGGTTTTATTTTTAATTAAAGGCTTCTTAAAACATGTGTGATTATGTGTATATTATACAAAGAGTCTTATATTGTCTGCTCTGACAAAAATAAAGTATTATTTAGATTTAGGTCAATTGACTGCGTGTATCTTATAAATACAACTTGATAATACGTTTGTTTTGTCAAGAGACTTTTTTTAAAGTCACGCAAGAATAAAATCTTTTAGTTGTAATGGTAAACATTAAATATACTATTATCTATTTAACTATAAGCTATATTTTTCTGATCAACCTCAAAGTTTTTGATGTTGAGCTTATGACCGTGTGTGATAGATATTTCACAGCAGGGTCGGTTTGTAATCTAGGTAGAGTCTTTTAAAACTGTAGTGGTAAAATGTAATATGGTAACTCTGTCAAAAAAAAAGTAAAAGGTTTATTTTAGATCATAATCTATTTTATGGCAAACATTACTGTATCTAAAAGTTTTTAACAACACAATTTATTTAATGAAATACGCAGTATGTGTATAGCAATGAATTGTACCAAAAACCCCGTAGGTCGACATTTCTTTAGACTAAATCCTATTTATTTTAAACTATATAAAAGTTTAATCTTTTCAGACATAGTATTCTGATCACAACATTAGATCGCGCTCCGGCGTTTACAAACATACGCGGATGAATGTTCATATCCACCGTTAAGAAACTTTTAAACGATTAAAAACACTTTCATATCATCTTCTGGGTTTTGTTTTAAATTAATGATATCTTAAAACCAACTGGGAATATGTGTTTATTACACAATAAAATGTAATTATGGCCGCTCCGGTATAATAGGGGTTTTATTTTAGATTTGGGACTTTCTTTAATCAAGTCTCTGATTAAAACATGTGAATGCGTGCACCAAAGTTGTCAGATAACGTAGACTGAGGCGCACATATATCTGGTGTTAAGAGCCTTTTAAACGTTTTAAGACATTTCACACCCTATTTTGAGTTTAATTCATTAATGTCATCTAATATCGAAGTGTGTACATGTCTATTTACGATAAATGTAACACGGTACGTATTGTCAAAATAAAAGGTTTCTTGAACATGTTATTCCAGTGTGTGGTTCTTGTCTTGCGAGTGTTCGACATATTTAGTGATGTGGAAAAAGTTTGTTGTTTGGACGAACAGTTTCAGTCTCTCTCTCTCTCTCTCTCTCTCTCTCTCTCTTTCTCTCTCTCTCTCTCTCTCTCTCTCTCTCTATCACCAGTCCGCTATCAACCAGCAGACAACCCCCCCAGATGTCTGGACAGAGGGAGTGTTGGTAAAATAAAAGAAACTCAGCCCCCATTGACAAAAAGTAATAGGTTTATTTTAGATTTCAGGCTTCATTACTCAGATACAGATTAAAGCAGGTTATTTCTTATTCGTAATTTAAAGAAACTTAGAAGTTTTAAGACATTTCATCACACATCCTATGATGACATAAACCCTTGTGTTAGCCCTTAGAGGACAACAAAACGGGTGCAAATATTATTTATCAACGTTTGATGTTTGTTATAAACCAGGTTGTCACATACGTGACAACAATCATTGCTTTAAAGACAAAACATTTAACAAATTTGACATTTTGTTAAACATGGTTGTGTGCGTCCACAAACACAACATCAGTTAGGACATGGTTCTACATAATATTAAAATCACGGGCTTACGTTAAATAGGTAAACCTTAATTTTTACTAAATAAAATAAAAATAAACTATTTTAACATATTATCTGATATTAGGTTAGGTTTAAGATGAATTAGTGTCTATAGCTTTACGAATTACATCGTAAAACCCCCAGCGGATATGGTGTGTGCGTGTGCGCGTGTGCAATGGCTGTTATCACGTGGTGCGGACCGAACGACCAACGCTGCGGGGGTTGTGAAGCGAAGAATGAGTTCAGATGAGAAGTTTTTCCTTCTGAACACAGAACCTTTACCAAAAACGTAACCCCGGATTAACACATCACAGAACAATTTGAACAACCGTGTCGGATTCGTACACACCAGAGGTCTGTTTTATGTTTTGCAGAAACTGTGGAAGCTTTTGATGCTGCCAAGGTGTCCGAATTCGCAAACAAACTATCAAACGCAACGCGGCGGAAACAGTGGACACGATCCTTTTGTTGCTGAGAAAGCGATTGAACTCAGAAACAAACAAGCAAGCAAAGTTGTCTACGAAACTACAGATTCTTGAAAAAGATGGCACAAAGATCATTCGAACGACTACGCAATGGCCAGATGGGGTATGTGTACGGGACCGACCTTTTTAAAGATATGCTTAAAAAGAACTACAAGCGCGAGATGTCCAATCTACTATGTACTGTGATATACAAAGAGGCCAATGTGTGCATGCCTCCAAACTATTGCGAATCTAACGCCGGTCGTGTAACCAGACTCAAGGAAAAAACAGATGGTGTGAAAATTATAGATGCCTCTTTCAATAACATGGTACAGACAGTTGTACAGGCCCAAGAGGAACCCCGTGTGATTATTAGAAAGGCCCTAGAGATATTTTATGAATGTGACGAGGCCGAGTTCTACATCATCAATATCATACTTATGTCGGCCTTTGTAATTGACGTATGCATTGATATCCTTGTAAAGAAACGAGAAATTAATGTGTGTGAAATCATAGAAAATGCCGTAGATTTCATGTTTGAAAAGGGTCTTGGATCATGCATGCACTTTCTATGGTATCTAGATAATATCATAACGTTTAATGATGACTAAAAAAACCAAACCTGTGAGCCAATGGTATATTTTACGTAAGTTTTACAGTTGTTTTTTAGTTTTCCAAAAGTTTCATTCTGTTTTATTTTTTACTCAACATTATGATGGCAATCCATGTCCGTCAACAATTGTATACTTTAACAAAAACTACGTTCTAGTAGTTTCAATGTATGGTCACTGTTGTTTTTCATCATTGATTTTGTTTACTGCTTATGTTTTTGTTTTTTTTTGTATGTTTTGCTGTACCGGTTTCATAAAAACAAAAAATATACAAGGATTTTTGGTCTTAATGTCTGTGTTGTTACCATTAGAACATTTAGACATCTTGTTCAGACAACGTGTGACATTGCTCATTCTTCATATGTTTTTGCAAATCCACACAGAGAAATGTGAAAGATTAATAGAAATTACATGTGGCTACATCACATGTTTTTTCAGAGGCGTAAAAATAAAAGTCAACAGTGTTAGTATGGGAATCTAAAACAGCACATGCACGATATGATCCTAATTTTGTTACCTGACGTCTGTCACATAGTCAAAGATCATCTACTTCATGTCTCTACGAATCCTGACAGAGTTTTAGTTTCATATACACAACACATCAAATGTAAACCACGGTAAACTAAATACATTTGACAGCCAAGATCTCTAATTTTCATCATCAAACATCACTCACTTTTAAGGTACCGAAAGGTTTTTGTTTAATTTAGTTTAACTCAACACTGAAATTTTAGTTTAAGCACACAGAAATGCACAGATTTTACGTTTTCAGTATTCATGTGTACATCACATGGTGATTTCAGTCTCTACTAGATCGATGATCTAACAATATTAGCTACAAATGTTAGCTCTGATTTCACAAAACATCCATTTACATTCAAAACCTATGGATTCAACGCCTTAAAGTCATCATTTTTATTTCGTTCACATCAACAGCACCAATATTTTTGAATGTGCAAACTGATTTAATTCGTTTTAAACATGTTTGTGCGGTTTCGGTCTAGATTTTATAGAAAACTTCAGAACATGACACCGTTTTAACATTTACAAAATGAAACATTATACTTTTAAGTGTCCCCCATGAGTATATGTTGCTGCGACAAATACTTTTGATTGTTTGGAAATTATATGATTGCAGAGAAACAACGCAAAAGTTTTGAACTTTAACATAATTTTATATGGGTCCTGATTTTTAAAAACAGTAAGATGTAATGTTTCTTACACACAGATCTAAACACATCACAAGTCTGAATGTTTAATAACATAAAAACCTGTATGTATAGGTTTGTTGACGTATTTTAGACACAAGCTGTTTATTTTAATCTTTAAACAAATGTGTATGACAAAAGTTGTACTGCCTGAACTGCCACTAAGGGTCGATGCCGAAATGTTAAATCTAAGTATTTGCAAAACAACCTGCACCAACATATAGATGTTTTCAATCTAATGGTAACGGTTTTAAATGTGATCAAACTATTTCAAACAGCACCAAGTTGTAGATGGTTGCGACTTAATTTACAAGGTTTTAACACACATTACTGCTTTGTCACGGGGTGTTTCATCGCATTGCTGATACATGCAACAGACTCTCAAGTTTTATGTTAAAAGGATTACTAAATAAAAACCTAAGCATTTTGTATTATGTTGGCACTGATGATTTTACAAGTTTACAGGTTCAAACATTTTTGCTATATTCGCCGTGAAAGATTTAGTAAATAAATCTAAAACATACACAGGGTTGAGGCGGTCCCTTAATCTTCTAACACGATTTTCAAGAGATTACCAACATGTATGATGTACTAACTGTCAGGGGATCTGTGATATTATTTTCTGAAGTAATTAGCTATCTAAGGGGGCTACTGCACAATAACTTATGCGATAAAGAGTTTGTTACATAACCTATAGAAACGAAACAAGATAAATTACAAAGTCACTGGCATGAGGTTTACACTTAAACCTCATGCCAGTGACTTTGTAATTTATCTTGTTTCGTTTCTATAGGTTATGTAACAAACTCTTTATCGCATAAGTTATTGTGCAGTAGCCCCCTTAGATAGCTAATTACTTCAGAAAATAATATCACAGATCCCCTGACAGTTAGTACATCATACATGTTGGTAATCTCTTGAAAATCGTGTTAGAAGATTAAGGGACCGCCTCAACCCTGTGTATGTTTTAGATTTATTTACTAAATCTTTCACGGCGAATATAGCAAAAATGTTTGAACCTGTAAACTTGTAAAATCATCAGTGCCAACATAATACAAAATGCTTAGGTTTTTATTTAGTAATCCTTTTAACATAAAACTTGAGAGTCTGTTGCATGTATCAGCAATGCGATGAAACACCCCGTGACAAAGCAGTAATGTGTGTTAAAACCTTGTAAATTAAGTCGCAACCATCTACAACTTGGTGCTGTTTGAAATAGTTTGATCACATTTAAAACCGTTACCATTAGATTGAAAACATCTATATGTTGGTGCAGGTTGTTTTGCAAATACTTAGATTTAACATTTCGGCATCGACCCTTAGTGGCAGTTCAGGCAGTACAACTTTTGTCATACACATTTGTTTAAAGATTAAAATAAACAGCTTGTGTCTAAAATACGTCAACAAACCTATACATACAGGTTTTTATGTTATTAAACATTCAGACTTGTGATGTGTTTAGATCTGTGTGTAAGAAACATTACATCTTACTGTTTTTAAAAATCAGGACCCATATAAAATTATGTTAAAGTTCAAAACTTTTGCGTTGTTTCTCTGCAATCATATAATTTCCAAACAATCAAAAGTATTTGTCGCAGCAACATATACTCATGGGGGACACTTAAAAGTATAATGTTTCATTTTGTAAATGTTAAAACGGTGTCATGTTCTGAAGTTTTCTATAAAATCTAGACCGAAACCGCACAAACATGTTTAAAACGAATTAAATCAGTTTGCACATTCAAAAATATTGGTGCTGTTGATGTGAACGAAATAAAAATGATGACTTTAAGGCGTTGAATCCATAGGTTTTGAATGTAAATGGATGTTTTGTGAAATCAGAGCTAACATTTGTAGCTAATATTGTTAGATCATCGATCTAGTAGAGACTGAAATCACCATGTGATGTACACATGAATACTGAAAACGTAAAATCTGTGCATTTCTGTGTGCTTAAACTAAAATTTCAGTGTTGAGTTAAACTAAATTAAACAAAAACCTTTCGGTACCTTAAAAGTGAGTGATGTTTGATGATGAAAATTAGAGATCTTGGCTGTCAAATGTATTTAGTTTACCGTGGTTTACATTTGATGTGTTGTGTATATGAAACTAAAACTCTGTCAGGATTCGTAGAGACATGAAGTAGATGATCTTTGACTATGTGACAGACGTCAGGTAACAAAATTAGGATCATATCGTGCATGTGCTGTTTTAGATTCCCATACTAACACTGTTGACTTTTATTTTTACGCCTCTGAAAAAACATGTGATGTAGCCACATGTAATTTCTATTAATCTTTCACATTTCTCTGTGTGGATTTGCAAAAACATATGAAGAATGAGCAATGTCACACGTTGTCTGAACAAGATGTCTAAATGTTCTAATGGTAACAACACAGACATTAAGACCAAAAATCCTTGTATATTTTTTGTTTTTATGAAACCGGTACAGCAAAACATACAAAAAAAAACAAAAACATAAGCAGTAAACAAAATCAATGATGAAAAACAACAGTGACCATACATTGAAACTACTAGAACGTAGTTTTTGTTAAAGTATACAATTGTTGACGGACATGGATTGCCATCATAATGTTGAGTAAAAAATAAAACAGAATGAAACTTTTGGAAAACTAAAAAACAACTGTAAAACTTACGTAAAATATACCATTGGCTCACAGGTTTGGTTTTTTTAGTCATCATTAAACGTTATGATATTATCTAGATACCATAGAAAGTGCATGCATGATCCAAGACCCTTTTCAAACATGAAATCTACGGCATTTTCTATGATTTCACACACATTAATTTCTCGTTTCTTTACAAGGATATCAATGCATACGTCAATTACAAAGGCCGACATAAGTATGATATTGATGATGTAGAACTCGGCCTCGTCACATTCATAAAATATCTCTAGGGCCTTTCTAATAATCACACGGGGTTCCTCTTGGGCCTGTACAACTGTCTGTACCATGTTATTGAAAGAGGCATCTATAATTTTCACACCATCTGTTTTTTCCTTGAGTCTGGTTACACGACCGGCGTTAGATTCGCAATAGTTTGGAGGCATGCACACATTGGCCTCTTTGTATATCACAGTACATAGTAGATTGGACATCTCGCGCTTGTAGTTCTTTTTAAGCATATCTTTAAAAAGGTCGGTCCCGTACACATACCCCATCTGGCCATTGCGTAGTCGTTCGAATGATCTTTGTGCCATCTTTTTCAAGAATCTGTAGTTTCGTAGACAACTTTGCTTGCTTGTTTGTTTCTGAGTTCAATCGCTTTCTCAGCAACAAAAGGATCGTGTCCACTGTTTCCGCCGCGTTGCGTTTGATAGTTTGTTTGCGAATTCGGACACCTTGGCAGCATCAAAAGCTTCCACAGTTTCTGCAAAACATAAAACAGACCTCTGGTGTGTACGAATCCGACACGGTTGTTCAAATTGTTCTGTGATGTGTTAATCCGGGGTTACGTTTTTGGTAAAGGTTCTGTGTTCAGAAGGAAAAACTTCTCATCTGAACTCATTCTTCGCTTCACAACCCCCGCAGCGTTGGTCGTTCGGTCCGCACCACGTGATAACAGCCATTGCACACGCGCACACGCACACACCATATCCGCTGGGGGTTTTACGATGTAATTCGTAAAGCTATAGACACTAATTCATCTTAAACCTAACCTAATATCAGATAATATGTTAAAATAGTTTATTTTTATTTTATTTAGTAAAAATTAAGGTTTACCTATTTAACGTAAGCCCGTGATTTTAATATTATGTAGAACCATGTCCTAACTGATGTTGTGTTTGTGGACGCACACAACCATGTTTAACAAAATGTCAAATTTGTTAAATGTTTTGTCTTTAAAGCAATGATTGTTGTCACGTATGTGACAACCTGGTTTATAACAAACATCAAACGTTGATAAATAATATTTGCACCCGTTTTGTTGTCCTCTAAGGGCTAACACAAGGGTTTATGTCATCATAGGATGTGTGATGAAATGTCTTAAAACTTCTAAGTTTCTTTAAATTACGAATAAGAAATAACCTGCTTTAATCTGTATCTGAGTAATGAAGCCTGAAATCTAAAATAAACCTATTACTTTTTGTCAATGGGGGCTGAGTTTCTTTTATTTTACCAACACTCCCTCTGTCCAGACATCTGGGGGGGTTGTCTGCTGGTTGATAGCGGACTGGTGATAGAGAGAGAGAGAGAGAGAGAGAGAGAGAGAAAGAGAGAGAGAGAGAGAGAGAGAGAGAGAGAGACTGAAACTGTTCGTCCAAACAACAAACTTTTTCCACATCACTAAATATGTCGAACACTCGCAAGACAAGAACCACACACTGGAATAACATGTTCAAGAAACCTTTTATTTTGACAATACGTACCGTGTTACATTTATCGTAAATAGACATGTACACACTTCGATATTAGATGACATTAATGAATTAAACTCAAAATAGGGTGTGAAATGTCTTAAAACGTTTAAAAGGCTCTTAACACCAGATATATGTGCGCCTCAGTCTACGTTATCTGACAACTTTGGTGCACGCATTCACATGTTTTAATCAGAGACTTGATTAAAGAAAGTCCCAAATCTAAAATAAAACCCCTATTATACCGGAGCGGCCATAATTACATTTTATTGTGTAATAAACACATATTCCCAGTTGGTTTTAAGATATCATTAATTTAAAACAAAACCCAGAAGATGATATGAAAGTGTTTTTAATCGTTTAAAAGTTTCTTAACGGTGGATATGAACATTCATCCGCGTATGTTTGTAAACGCCGGAGCGCGATCTAATGTTGTGATCAGAATACTATGTCTGAAAAGATTAAACTTTTATATAGTTTAAAATAAATAGGATTTAGTCTAAAGAAATGTCGACCTACGGGGTTTTTGGTACAATTCATTGCTATACACATACTGCGTATTTCATTAAATAAATTGTGTTGTTAAAAACTTTTAGATACAGTAATGTTTGCCATAAAATAGATTATGATCTAAAATAAACCTTTTACTTTTTTTTTGACAGAGTTACCATATTACATTTTACCACTACAGTTTTAAAAGACTCTACCTAGATTACAAACCGACCCTGCTGTGAAATATCTATCACACACGGTCATAAGCTCAACATCAAAAACTTTGAGGTTGATCAGAAAAATATAGCTTATAGTTAAATAGATAATAGTATATTTAATGTTTACCATTACAACTAAAAGATTTTATTCTTGCGTGACTTTAAAAAAAGTCTCTTGACAAAACAAACGTATTATCAAGTTGTATTTATAAGATACACGCAGTCAATTGACCTAAATCTAAATAATACTTTATTTTTGTCAGAGCAGACAATATAAGACTCTTTGTATAATATACACATAATCACACATGTTTTAAGAAGCCTTTAATTAAAAATAAAACCCCAAAATGGGGTGAATACTTCTTAAAAACATTTAAAAGTTTATTAACGTCATATATAAGTTTCTCTGTCACCATCTGTGTATACACATGTCTTAATCAGAGACTTGGTTAAAGTTTCCCGTAAATCTAAAATAAAATCCTATTTTGCCATAGTGGACAGCATTACATTTATTAACATTATTTTAAAATGGCAGATATGAACGCTCACCCGGCGCTTTGTCAGACACCGCCGGATCTTTAATACGCGTGAAACTATAGTGCAGGTTATGAAAAGATTCACGGAACTCATGAATCGTTTAAAATTGTATTTAGTTTAGACTTTCGTCTAAAGATTGTAGTATTGCCGGCTCCGAAGGTTATGGCTCAGATCATTGCTTAAACTATACACGTATACGGAATATTTCATTAAATAACTTGTGATGTTACAAACAAATGTTTTAATCGTAGCATTGTTCATGATTTGTCTAAATCTAAAATAAACATTTTACTTTTTTGACACCATAATGGGGGATTGTTTTACCAACATTGAGTTTTAGAAATCTTTAATCGCTTTACAACACGCACCCCTGTGAAAGAATGCATGTCTTGTGCGAAAGGAGTGAGTATGTTTGAGATCTGACATCAAATGTCAATAAACAGCAAATGTCACACACGAGCCGTCATTAAACATGACAGCATACGCTTGACATAAAACACACTCAAGAATAAACAAACCACTAAATGACCCGTCATAAAACCATTAAATACTTTCTGTCTAAAGTTGACAACTTGTACAGATTTTGATTGATGGTCCCGCCCCCCTGTCAAAGGGTCATAAAAACGACCTGTCAGACAGCAACTGTCACCGGGTGGGGGAGGGGGTCATAAAAGTTTGACGAATGCTGGCCCGTTACAACTACTTAAGAGATCTCCCTAAATTAGTAGGGAGATACACAGACACACAAAGTCTATATGATATTCAATTTTTCCACATTTGGGAGACACTCTTATAAAAAGGGAATATCAGTCCATTTAAGTGTTCCTTGGGCATTGAACCCAATTTTTTAAAAACTGAGCTTTAGGAACACTAATGAAACTATGAATGGATATGTTGTGGGTTAATGCATTGATCAAATGTCTAACTATATGATGCATCGATGTCACACATAATATATAAATATGAAGGTTTTTTTTACACCTTTCATTTAACGCTAATCTACGCATTTCTGCCAAAACGCATCTTTTTGTTACTGAAAAGACTAGCTGGGTTTCAATATAAACATGAAGCAACTACATTTGCAATAAAGAAAAAAACAAACAAATGCAAATTAGGTGTGTTTCCAAGTTGTTCACCGAATCATTGTGGTACTGGAAACCTAGTAACCAACAGTAAATAAAACAAGGCATGATGTTATGGAGGAAAAAGAAAGAAACCATCAGCGGAAAGAGACGATCAGTTGAGTCACGTGGGTTTAATGTTTGTTACATCAGAATTTATTTTGATCAAATGCGTTTCCATCTCATTTTTCGCAAAAGTCAAAAACCACGTGAAGCGAGCACATAAACTTTTTTGCGAATTAAGAGATTTTTATTCAGAACTTGACGTTTCCACAACTCGTTTCTAACATGATACTTAAAAAGCACATAAAAATAGGGTGATAGAAAGATAGCTACTGTCTGCCTGTGCATTAGATTGCGATTTAATAAAGCGGTGGACGCAGGCAATAAAGTGACACAGAAAACGTTGATTGAATTGAATTAATTAATCAAAGTTGTATCACAAATAACTGAGGTATCGAAAAACATTGCATCACTGGCTGAGAGAACAGATATAATATTGTATTGTATCGTGACAAGATATCCGATTTACACCTCTAAGGGTGCACACCAAAGCTCGGCCCATGTTTTCAATTGTTTCCAATGGAAGCTCAGCGTTTTTCAAAAAAGACAGCAGCTAGCGGTTTTCTTCCGTGCTGAAGCGCAGAGAGTTGAAAAATATTCAACTTTGGGAGAAAAGCTCCGCTTGTCACTTCTCACATGGCCATCCAATCACAGAGGAGATGGGGTCAGACATTACCACAGCAACCAACCGGCTCACAGCTGAAGTATCAGAGCTACCAAAGCGCTTAGCTGAAGAAAGCTGGCACTTAGCTGAAAAACAGCTAGCATTCGGCGTCTTCCAGGCGTTTTCAGCTGCGTTTAAAAGTTTTGTAGCCTGACGTTGTCATACTCAATTCTAGTCAGAATTTGAGTCTGATACCGCTCCATTGAGCTATAATTATGAGGCGTGTCTCAACCGAAAAATGCCTCTGGACTCAACTGGATAGACCTACGACCAATCAGAGCAACGGAGTGTGTAACGTATGTTGAAATGTCGTCTTTTGTAGCCTGACCGAACTGCTAGTAATTTTGCTACAATGATACTAACATCATTGTGATTATACTAAGTCTGAGTTAGCGAATGTACATCAACACCTACTATGTTTACAACATTTCATTTATATCACAACATTAAGTATTTACTAAGTCATACAGTAAGACTATCTCTTACCATTTGTACGTTAGGTGAACTTCATCCATGACCATACCCATTAACTAATTGGCTTGAAAAATATCGGAGCCTAGCATGTCCCTCCACTTATTCAGCAGTCACGATTCCGGTCTTCCGAAAAGAAGCTGGCAACGACCGCTAATTATATCCATCTCGTCGGCACGCCGAGTTGCATTGCCGTGACACTCATTTCAGTTGCTTCTTTAACTTTGTCCTCCATAAGTGCGAGCAACTTTCGCCGAATCCCGTAGGAAAGACGGCAAAAACATAAACAAATGCCTTGCTCGTGTTTCTCTGTTCCTCTTCTGTTCCTCATTAAAATCAATGCTCTGTCGTTATCTTTTAGAACAGACTCAATGTCAGGGAGCCATTTCGTTGTAAACAGATTCAACACACGCGCTCTTTGGTGACGCGGTTGATTACGTTACTGTTAAACATCTGTCCATCATCGTATAAAGCCCGCCCTCACAATTTGATTGGTTCGACCAGCTTTGGGACTCGCATAGTAGCTCCTCAACGGAAAAACCCCAGACCGGCTAAAAGTTTTGGTGTGCACAACCCCTAACTGTGCGTTTACACCACATCGCCGAGAGCATCAAAGTTGCCCTGGAAGTCATACATTTTCAATGAGAGCTGGCGGCGAGCTCTGGTGAGCAGCGGTGCATTATGTACGGTGTGAGCATCAAGAAGCGTTGAAATCAGCTCAACATTATCTCATCTCTAACCAACCAGAAGGCAGAAACATATGGTAGCAACCAATCGGAAGGCGTAAATGTTTGGCGGCAACCAATAGGAAAGCGGAAACCTCTGATTGAGAGGATTCCAGATAATGCATCTACTACACTGTTTCTATTGCCTGGACCACTTTAAGACCAGTTTCTATTTAAACTTTGTTTTGCTATAATTTCAGTCTTAAGTATGCTTTTGATTTATGCATACTTACTACTTTTTTATTTTTTTAAGAATTTAAGGTTAATGGTCAAAACTTTCTAACTTATATTGTTATATACAATCTATTTGCAATATAGACATCTTAAATGTATCCATATAAAGCACAAAACCCTAGTTTTTATTTTTTTAACACTATTCTTCTACAGCCTTGCCACAATTTGTTATTCCTTCAGGAAATGCAAATCCAGTTGAATATCCTGACAGAGGGCTACTGTACCACTGACTGGTTACAATGAGTCCATGTATCTCACCGCATTCAATAACAAAACTGTGGCACCAATAGTACAATCACTACAGTGAATGAAAGGCATTTATTTTCACATTATCTCTAAAGTCCAGGTAAAGAAAAAGTATTATAAAAAAGTCCTTTAAATCTAGTTAAAATTCTGCTGAAAAAGTAAAGTGCTTGTATTCACAAGGAGACACATCGGTGACGGTAACTATGTTCCCCGATTAGAACAAAGTACAGGAGAAAAAGTGATATCTCGCAACTCCTGCCGGCACTCTCATGAGGCTCCTCACTGTTGGGTTTCTTAATTATTATTTTTTCCCTCCATTACAGAAAAAAAGAATGAAAATAGGACGTTTTTGTGAGTATCTTGGTGCAGCATGTTTCATTAATGTGAAGCTGATAAATTGTAGTCGGCGTAATTAAAGTTAACTGATGAGGACATACGTAGAAATGTTTTGTTAGCAGGGTAAGAGAGAGATGAAGGCAGTGAGTAATTGCTTTGGATTAATTATTTGGATATGGGGTACTTGTGAGTCCCCAGCTCCTGAGGGGGTTCTGGGATAGCTGAAGGCGTTATGGGGGGGTTCCGTATGAGAACGTGTCCAGAGCTCCTGTCTCACTGCATCCACAGATAGCAGGCCAAACCCTCAGTTGTGTTTAAAACCAGGCCGATCTATTTAAAAGTGTGCTAAAAACCCTGATAATCACTTTTTAAACCAGTGACAGACAAAAAACCCTAGATTAGAGAGGTTAATCAGGTTGAAGTTGGTATGAGAAAAACTGAAGTCCTAAATATTACACTTTTTTTGAAAATATGCTCATTTTCCAGCTCCCCTAGAGTAAAACATTTGATTCTTACCGTTTTGAAATCCATTCAGCTGATCTCTGGGTCTGGCGCTAGCACTTTTGGCATAGCTTAGCATAATCCATTGAATCTGATTAGACCATTAGCATCGCGCTAAAAAATAACGAAGAGTTTCGATGTTTTTCCTTTTTAAAACTTGACACTTCTGTAGTTACATTGTGTATTGAGACCGACAAAAAAATAAAAAAGCTGCGATTTTCTATGCAGATATGGCTAGGAACTATACTCTCAAACTGGCGTAATAATCAGTGACTTTGCTGAAGTAACATGGCTGGAGCAGGCGTAGAGATATTATGCACTGCCCAAAAATAGTCCCCTTGGTAACTTTCAATAGCAGTGGACTATTTTAAGGCACTGTGTAAGATCACTACGCCTGCTGCAGCCATGTTACTTTAGCAAAGTCCTTGATTATTACGCCAGAATAAAAGTATAGTTCCTAGCCATATCTGGCTACAAAATCGCAACGTTTAATTTTTTTGTCGGTCTTAATACACAATGTAACTACAGAAGAGTCAAGTTTTAAATAGGAAAAATATTGAAACTCTTTGGTGATTTTTTTAGCGCAATGCTAATGGTCTAATCAGATTCAATGGATTGTGCTAAGCTATGCTAAAAGTGCTAGCGCCAGATCCGGAGATCAGCTGAATGGATTCCAAAACGGTAAGAATCAAATGTTTATCTCTAGAGGAGCATATTTTCAAAAAAAGTGGAGTGTCCCTTTAACAATGAAAAAAGTTATTCATTCAATTTTCTTTTTTTTAAGGGCAAGTGGTTGCAATCAATTTATTTAAGCTACATTTAAACAAAAGTTTTTTTTTAAATGTAGCTTAAATAAATTGACTGTAACCATTTATCTGCGAACACACAAGTCAAAAGCAGATAAAATGAATTCAATCTACGCAGAATTAATTCAAACTCTCTGCCTTCAAACTTTTGTTGTTGGCTCCAAAGTTAGGCACTTTTTGCTTGCAAACGCTGCTGTGTGCTAATGAGTCTCATCTGCTTGTGCGAAAGCCACGGCTGAACAATAAAAGCTAGAAAAACAGCCCGCCATACTTCCCTACTGGTTGAATTACTCTGCCCAAGCATTCAACCGTGGCCTACCTTTCACCCTCACAAAAAAAGAAAGGAGAGAAAAACAGAATGAAAAGAGACTCCCGGAGCAGGTAGGACCATCTGTGCAGAATATCCAACCCAGATGTCAGGGAATCAGCCACCGGCCAGGATCACCTTACATAAGTAGTTTGCCATGTGAAGAAATAATTTAGTCATATTAATTGACGGTAAACTTTCCCAAGAATCCAGAGCCCTGGCCACTGCCTCACAGGTGGGTCTTTTCACTCACAAGGACCGAGCGGGTAAGCGGACCGTGATCAAAGGCGAGATTGACATAAATAAAGACCCTACAGGAATGCATTGTGCAAACAAAATATGAACAGGGCCTCCAAACATTCCCCACGAGTGCATGGAGAGAAAGGGGCCTGAGATCGGGGGGCACGAGGGAGGAGGGGTGTATTAGGTACTAAAAAGCATTTTTTTCATTTTCTTTCTCTTTGACACTATCTAGTCTATACTTTTTTTTGCTTAAGGGGCATAACTGTTGGACAGATTCGGAGAGCGATATGGAGAGAGATTGTCCTTTTTCAAATGGGGCGAATGACAAGTGCACTTTGAAGTGAGCCGATAAATGTGCATCAGGGCACGGCGTATTAGGTTTCGCCTTTTGTTGTGGCATACTTTTCATTTCTAAACACGGACATGCTGCGTTTGAATAAGCGCTGACATCTGATCCAAAATGGCCCAGGATTTGATAGGGAAGCTTTGACCTCGGTGTGCCTCCTTTAAGTTTACTCTTCCCGACACACAATGCAAAAAGCCCTACAATACACAACACTGCCTGTAGCCACTGTTTGCCTCCATTTAAGGCATGAAATCTATTAAAGAAAACAAAGTGCCATGGCTTGCATATACAATACCATAAGAGGACTTTAAGTGTGATGGGGTGAGGTCGCTGAGCCCACTGACAAGATGCTTTAGATTTTCCAAAACACTGTGAAAATGAAAAGAAGACGACAATAAACAAGAGAGGCCTGTATATAAATGTACACAAGCACCTCTTAACAAGTTCAGGGTACCGCTGAGAAATCATCCCTGGGCACTTGAAGATATTTTGGACTACAGTGTAAACGTTTCTAAAGATGACTGTTTGTTAAAAAAAAATATGACATATGGAAGGAAAATATGTACTTTCATGGCACTTTTTTTAGAACTGCACATCTAAGCTTTAAAGTTTGGTAAAATAGTGAAAAAGTGCAGCACGGAAAACTCCAAGAAAGGAGAATATACTGACAGACAACATTCAAATTTCCCAAGACGATCGAGATTGTCATTGCCGAGAGACTCCAAAGCGAACTCTGTTCTGACTGTGAGGTACGGGCCCTTGTATTCGGGGAGGTGATGGGCTCCCCCTGATAATATATATCTTACCCTAGTGTCTATAAAAAGAGGTGCATTACAACCCCGAGGAAAGGGTGACAGCCCCCTCAGGTGTGTGAGGAAGAGGTGGATCTGCCTGGTGGCAACCCTGGGGGTTTACTGTGGAGTGCCTGCATTCTCGTGGCCACAGTGGGGCAAATCAAACCACAAAGAAACACCCCAGTTATCTCTTGAGGTACGGCGGAGTGTGTTTGAAAGAGTAAGAAAAGCAAAGCAAAAGATTGCATTTTGAGATGTAACTGAAACTTGTGCATTGGAAGCTTTCATCTTACTCAAGTTCTTAATATCGTAAACATCCCGACCTTCTTCAGAACAGTGAAAGCGAGTCAACTCTCAGATGTCGGATTCGTTCCCATTAGGGTTCACGCTCCAAACTACCTCTACCTTTACAGTGGTCCATGAAAACACCTTTTAAAGAGAAAATGAAAAGCAAGGGTGGAGAAGAAGAAAAACAAGGCAGGTAAAATCTAATTAGGAAGCCAGAAATGCAACAGCGGGGTTTACTCTCTAACAATAAACAGTGTGTTGCTCCAGCGTCCCGAGATTGGAGAGGGGATATTGCGAGGCGGGGTAAGTTGATATTTTGTTTGTTTGCGCAAAGGGTTTTCTCAGAGGCCCCTCCGAAACTGAGAAATTCCAGGCAGATGAATGGCAGATTAGGGGCCGCACCGTGTGTGTATATAATCAAAGCCACACACACAAACACACGTAGACTTACTCAACCATCTCTAGAAAACCCACTTTACCTTCTGAATCTACATATTAGCTACTTTAATAGGTTTTCATTGTTAGGGAGGGGTTTAGGATGGCTGACTTAGACAACTAGCAGTCCTACATTGGACTAGTAAGGAGGATTATTTTTTAAATATTTAGTGGTTTTCTGTTCCTGTAGCTCACTTGGTAGAGCACTGCATTAGCAGCACAAAAGGTCATAAGTTCAATCAGGGAACACATACTGATTAACAAATGTATTGCCTGAAGTCACTTTGAATAAATCTGAGAAATGTTTAAATGTACATGTAAAGGTAAATATTAAAAAATGATGAGGGTTTTAACTAGGGTTGCAAAATTCTTGGAATTTTGGAAACTTTCCTTGGAAATTACAGGGGAGCATACAGTATGGGAATTGTGGCACACGGATGAAGATAAATCTGATTTCTGGGAAGCTAATGTTTGTATGTGATTTTGTATTCCTTTAATTCCTTAAAGGTGCACTTTGTAACTTTTGGGAAAAAAATTTGGCAGAAATGCAATATTATGTACAGTACTGTGCAAAAGTCTTAGGCCACCACCCTTAGATTTGTTGTTTTTGCAATTGTATAGTGATCATATATAGTTATTTCTCAATCTCTTTATTAGAATACAACCAGAAAATACCAGAAATGTGAATGTAGTACTAACAACAGTATAAAAGTATAAGCTGAAGTGTCAAGTATTTAGGGTAAATTCCCCTTCCACTTCTAATCGAATGACTACAGGAATTAAGTCTTTTTAAAAAACCTCAAGATGTGTTTCGTGCCAAGAGACGTCACACTTAATAATGACTGATGCCTGAAGAAGACATTTAGTTCTGAAAATGGTTTTGTTTTTAATTTTGTGTACATATTTCCTGTATTTTCTGTTTGTATCTTAATAAAAGAGTGAAAAATAAATATGTATGGACATAAAACAACAAAGCTGGTGGTGGTGGCTTAAGACTTCTGCACAGTAATGTACATGTAAAGGTAAATATTAAAAAAGGATGAAAATTGAGAATTAACTTCTCAGAGAGGGTTTTAAGGGTTGCAAAATTCTGGGAATTTTGGAAAATTTCCTTGGAAATTACAGGGGAATATAAAGTATGGGAACTGTGGCACACGGATGAAGATAAGTCAGATGTCTGGTATGCTAATGTTTGTATGTGATACAATTTGTATAAATTATTTTCTTTAATTCCCTAAAGGTGCACTTTGTAACTTTTAGGAGGAAATTGTGACAGAAATGCAATATTATACGGTATACATAAATCTGTTTTCAGTGGTGCATAAAGACCGTACATAATGAACTGCTAGGTTTTTATAACCTTAGAATGAGCCGTTTTTATCTACATACACTGCAGGTCTCCTTACATGGAAGTCGCCATTTTGCACTGCCATGCATCTACAGTAGCCCTAAATGGACAAACTGCTCTACATATCACGTTTCTTCACTACGCTGTCTCAAACAATGACATTTTTGTCCTGGGACTGCTACCGTAGCTTCTCTATGCGTTTCGAAACAGTGGGGTGAGCTTTTAGCCGTTTCTCAATGTCAAGGAAGGATCCTCGGAAGCCAGAATTTCGAGGATGCTACGTCATTGACGTCCGTCGAAGGACTGTTCCAATGTCGAGGATCCTCGAAATTTCAGCCAAGGACTGAGTCCTTCGTTCGAGAAATATCCCATATACAGGAAAGGATGCGTATCCTTCGCGCTCTTCACGCGCTGAAATCACCCACAATCCTATGTGCGCAGCACCGAAAGCACACCTTTCAATCACGCAATGACGCAATGACGTGCACTTGCTAGCCTGTTCCATTTAACGTCTTCTCCGAATGCTTAAGAGGAGCCTCGCCTAGCCTCTGAAGGAAGTGACTTGTAAGGACTAGTCCTGCCAAGGAAGTATCCTTGACATTGAGAAATGGCTATGGACTGAGCCGTTGGTTGCAATTCGCAATCTCACCTCCAGGTGCCGCTCAAATTTACACATGGAAGAGGGAGTCAGGCCGAGTACCAAAACAAACTTTTAGGCAATCAGCAGTAAGGGGCATGTTTACTAACCAACATGGTTGCCTGGGCTGGGTATGTGTGGGGCGGGTCTATCAAAAGAAGGTCCAGATTCTATTGGGGTAGGTGTGTGTTTGTTAAAGTGATTTCAAATGTCAACATTGGCTTTCAGAGATCATGCACCTCACCTTTAAGCTTTCAATACTTTGGAATATTTCCAAAATTCCTTTGCTTTGCAACCATTGATTTAACACACTGATTCATTAATTCTCATTAAAACAAGCATCTACACTGTCAGAAAAACTGCTCCCTAGCTGTCACTGTGGTGGTACCTTTTCAAAAAGTACACATTTGCACCTAAAAAGGTCATTTTAGTACCACAAAGGTACATGTTGACACCAAATGCATACGTATTGGTACCTAAATAGTACATATTTTTAAAGGGTACTGTCCCAGTGACAGCTTAAGATCAATTTTTGACCATTTATTATGACAGTGTATAACAAATCTGTCACTGAACATTTTTCCGAACATTAAAGCTGCAATCCATAAACTTTAAACATAAAATTGCAGACATCTTTACATGGGTTGTGTCAAACTGACATTTCCTGTGAAATTGTACCCGACAGCTCAACTTATACATTTGTGAATAGTAGTAAAGTAATGGACCATTTTGAACATTGATTTTTTTATGTACTTGCTCTATACCGTACTTGTTGAACAATGAGTTTATTTATTTGTCAACATACCGACCATACATTTTCTCATCTGCTTTTTAGTATCTCATGTCATCAACATCGTGTTTCTTTAAAACAATAAAAACTTTTTTACGTCCCATTGTAGTGTTTTGTTCATCCTGTTGTGCTCCACGCAAGCAGACAATATCAAAATGACTGCAACAGCAGCCTAAGATTTTTTCAAAGCTGAAATGAACTCTGGTCACTGAGCCAGCCAGACTGCAGCCCAGAACAAAGCTCACACCAATCATTCAGACATGTGCTGTCCACCTTCACAGCATCTTTAATTCATGATGCCCCAGCTCCAATGATTGATTTTAATTGATGACATGCTACATAATGTGGCATTAGTGAGGTTTAATAAGGAACATGACTTAATACATTTCCTGTCTCGCAACGCACATATTAATAGATTTGAAATATGACTTTTTCTCCTTGCCTCTTTTCGAACACTTGGAAATAACTTGAGAAAAACCTTACTTTGCTCAAAGACTTTTCTTGTTCTGCTCTAAAGTCTGAGTGAGAATGGCAAGCTTACTGGATGTGAACGATGGCATCACCAAATAGAAATTAAAATGTGTGTTTGTATATGAAAAGCTCAGATGCAAAACCCTCAAAGTGTGCCTGACATGTTTTCTTGTAAATTAGCATTTTTTTATCTGACTCTTAATGGATTCTGCCTACAAACCGGTGTTTTTTGAATGACCTGGGCTGGAATTAAGTAGATTTGAAGCGAACATATTTGATGGACGTATAATACGCGCAAAGAGCATTTGGTTAAAGGGAACAAATCATGAAAATCTGACTTTTTCCACGTTTAAGTGCCTTAGTTGGGTCCCCAGTGCTTCTATCAATCTAGAAAATGTGAAAAAGATTAACCCAGTTACTTAAGTTTTGGTTAACCATTTTCTGCAAGCATGTAAAAATAGGTTATTGAAATCTGGCACACCTTGTGATGTCAGAAGGGGATAATACCGCCCCTTAATCTGCACTTAATCCAACCACGGCACTGCCATTTAGTGCAGAAATCAGCTCATTTGCATTTTAAAGGACACCCAAAAACGGCACATTTTTGTTCATACCTTAAAGTGACAATTTTAACATGCTACAATAAATTATCTATATGATATTTTGAGCTTAAACTTCACATACGTACTCTGGGGACACCAACGATTTATTTTATATCTTAAAAAAGTCCCCTTTAATATCTCATTTTTGACGTAGGTAGTGTTTTTTGACGGCTATTGCATCTGAGCTCCTCATGCGTTAAATGCAGATAGCTCCTCTCAAACACACTCCCGGACGGCATGTTGTTGGCGCTCGGCGTAAGTGGCCGGAGGGCCGCAGACGGCAGCTCTCTAACCTAAACACTTCTGAGTGAGGCTTTTACATGTCTAAAGTAAAAACAAACCCCTGTCAGGGGCCTTTCAGGGTTTAGAAAAACACATACGTCCTCATGCGAACACTTTAAAAGGCACTTTTACAAGAGATTACAAGTGGATGAGTCACAGGATGCTGGACCGTCCCGACACCAGCGGCCCTCACCGGTACCTCATCATCCGAATCCGAGCGCGAGAGAGAGAGTTAGAAGCGGGATGCCATCGCATTAGTGCATATTTGCAAAACACAGAGAATCACCATAAAAGGACACATTTGCCCCCCAAAAGCTGCTTACTATAAACACATCACTCAGCATAGCGAGTGTAGACTTTTGCTCGGGGGCAACTCACACTAGCAGATGCCCTTGCAGATTTTTCTTACTTTGTGATAATTTAAAGTGAAAGTTTATCCAAAAATGTAAATTCTGTCATCATTTGTACACTCTCATGTTGTTAGAATGTATAAACCTGTATAAATGTCTGAACACAAAGCAAGGTATTCAGAGGCCCCATTGACTTCCATAGCAAGAATAAAGAATAATATTTAAGTCAATGGGGCCGCTGATCGGTTTGGGCCTCTGAAACATTTTCAAAACGTCTTTCTTTGTGTTCATCAGAAAAAATACATTTAAACAGGTTTGTAAAAACATGAGTGTTTAAATGATGACAAAATGTTCATTTTTGGGTGAACTATCCCTTCAGGTTAATGCATTTATTACACGCATCTATTCAAAGAGGTGTGCACTCCATTGAAGGTATAGATGTATTTACCTAGCCCCATGCTTTCCTGTTTGAGCTACAGAAACATTTTACATGTGCATTCCAAGTAAACATTTTTATCAGAATTTGTGTTCCTTGGGAATGAACCCACAACCTTTTGCACCACTAGGCAATGCTAAACCAGTTGAAAACTGTAATTAGGAAAACACGGTTTAGGCATCTTTAGGTAAGCCAGGCACAACAGCTTTTGGATGCATTAGAGGTCTGATGACAGGTTTTGGAAAAAAGATAACTTTTTTCTCTTAGGGGCGGTTCACATTTTACGTCTTTTGCACGCGCAAATGTGATTTAAATGTAGATGCACCCTAAGCACACTCAAATAGAGAGACACGGTTTCGACCTGCATGGAACGCACACGTGGTGCAACGCGCTATTTTTTCAAGGCGCTTCGGTGCCGCAACCAGTTGAAAAACTTTTCAGAATGCCGTGTCGGAAAGCGCTTTGGAAAGGAGGAAAGCAGTCCGGTCACATTTTCTACACCAGCCGCGGTAGAGGCGTCAAGCGCAAATGATTTTAATGTTAATTCAATGTGAAGACACGTTGAAGCGCATCTGGAGGTCTCCCGGCGCGAATGAGTTGTTTAGCGCACCACGATAGACGCGATTCCGCCTCATTCGCGCCGCGAGACCTCCAGACGCGTTTAGTTCGCGTCTAGTTCAGAGCCTGCGTGCTGCTGTGGCGGCAGCCCCGCCTGAAGTCACTCATTCAACATGAAGGAACGCTTGATATTGCTTTTTCCGCACATGTTTACATGTTAAATCAATGCAAAGCGGATGGCGCATTACGCACGAATTGAGCGTTGGGAACGCGGGAGTTGAAAAATTTGAACTTCGGCGGATTTCATCACCGTGTTAATCAATCAAGACCTTGCTGTACTAGTAGTGATGTGATTACAGGAAGCGAGCAAAGTTTCAGCGGAGTCGCAGAAGCCCCTCCTATGACGCAATTTTTTGCGTGAATGTCTCGAATGACTAGAATTTCACATGCGGCTTTCACGCACGAATGAAGCGGGTTAACTCAAATGTTCCGACTTCGCGCAAATAGCGCATTTTTGGCGCCTCTACCGCGGCTGGTGTGAATGCACAATTAGCACGGATGTGTTTAAAACAGCACAATCAGTGTTAGTTTAGGGACAACTTATTGCGTGTGTCGCAAAATATGAAACGCCCCTTACTAAAGCGACAAAATAACATCAAGGATACAAAAAGGAAATAAAGTCTAGATGACCTATGTTTCATGGCTAGCTCAGTGGCTTGGGGCTAGCCTAAAGCCTGTCTGTAAAGCATTAACAAGCCTCTAAAGTTACTACCACAACACTGTCTGTATCTCAAATCATTTTTGAAAGGATTTCATTGTTTAAATTCCCTTAAACGTTCATATGCATTCCATAGATCTCACTCACTCGCCGAGCTGTGCATGCTGAAAGGGCAGAAGGTATCCTCAGTCCCAGACAATTCACTCCACTCACCATATGAAACTTCCTGACCTCAAAATGAAATACCACCAAGCTCCACGGCACAGACGAATACGGAGAAAAAAAAGGAGCGGGGAAAAATAAATACCCAGAGGTCAGGGCTAAAATTGATGAGTGGGCCTCAATGGGGGAAAATGCAGCTTAGTACCTCCGCCCAATTTAAACCTAACAGAAGCAGACCCCCAAAACCCAAACGCTCACCATCCATGCAAAGGTGAACAAAGAGCTTGCAAATCAGGGGCTCCAGGACCCACCTGTGTCCCAGGTTGATATGTAACTACCATAGTAGGATGTGTTAATGACAAACATGTGCTCTGTCAAATGTTGGGCAATCAGGGATTTCTCTTTCCCCCGGTCAGGAGGGCCATTACACCGGACCCCCAAAGGCTCAGACACGGCCTTTGATAGTTGGAGATCTTTGGCTGACCTTCATGAGGGCCAATAAAGGAAATTCCACATACGGATTTGCAGTTTAGGACCAAAATGACCAAACACCATAAAAACGACACAGCAGAATTACTTTGTTTTCTTTCTCGTTACAGTACAGCCGCTTTTATTGCAGCTGCCATGCTTGAGGCTTTGAAGTCAGTCGAGGCGAAATGACATTCACCTTGGTTGTGCACATTAAATGTCGGCAGGTAATTGCTTTTAAGGTTTGATTTTCAAGACAGCGCACCGCGAGGAGACAAACATAAATGCCGTAACCATGCAAAAGGAATAAACGCAAACAAGGAGCGAAGCGTGAAAAGATCTTTGCCGAGCCTCTCGCAAATGAATAGAGTAAACCAGCGCAAATTAAGAGATGCATCAAGGCCCGGGCCGGAGAACGAGGCTGATTTGCGTAATCTCCTCAATGAAATTGACTTTTAAATACAATATTCAATTTGTGCGTGTCTCGTTTCGGATAATAATAACAAAATATTATTCCCGGGACATAAAAGCAAACATCAAAATGGCAAGGGCCCAACTTAAATAGCAAAACGTAATTCCGTGAAGCTTTCCCAAGGTACAAACGCTATATTTGTCGGCCTTCACTAACAAGGCCATATCGAATTAGTTCTGCTCTGGCCTTTCAGATTTTACAAGAATTAGGCAAAGCTTTGACTCTAGACAATACGGGAGCTTTGAAACACAGAAGTATATAAAGTGCAGAGGCCGTCTGTGTACATGTTTTAAATAGTACACTGTCGTATACAGGTCACGTCTTAACAACATCGACGCTAAGTTTGAATTTAATTGAACAAACTAGATATTTATAATAAACGTGTTCACGACCCTAATGGGACTTCTGGCATTATTGTTAGATTGAGGCATCGAGTGAGAAGGTAATCACGGCGTTCATAGCGCAGAGGCGAAAATCAATGCGTCTCTCCGGCAGGCATCATTAGGGCTAATAGATTACCTCCTTTGTGATGACAGACCTGTTGCTAGGCCCTTACCAATAAAACACAGGTGCGGCGAAGCCGAGCGCTTGGAGACCGGTTAGCGCCGCAATCAGTGTGTTTACACCAACTTGTCGGGCGCATTCTCCGAACGACAGCTCGGGCACGGATGAGAAAAACAGCCGGAGATAGAGCAGAGACCAGAGACAGAATCGAAATCCTTCTTATGTCTCCCATCAAACAAAGACAGAGAATTATACAAAAGGTTGAGACAGGCTAGTCAAACAAATAGAGGACAAATGTAAGAGGAGGAAGCGCAGTCATAAAATCCAGGAAGGTAGTGACAGATATTAAAACAGCACGGCGATCCTGGAAGGTAATATGGCAAGATTAGTGTGAGGACGAGGTCGGACAGCGGCGGTCCTGGTAAGAGCCAGCAACAAAACAGCCTTGTGTTCCAACAGAAATCTAACACTGGGTTTGCTTTTTTGTGGATGCAGACAGATAGCAATCTCTCTCCTGTCTGTCTCTAGTATGTTTTTTCTATTCAACTCCATCTTTGCCTGTCTCGTTCTTTCAGTCACACACATTAAACAAAGATATGTAACGCTCGCTCTCGCCAACAAATAATAGTAGAATTTATTGCCTCTGTGCCTGTTTCTTTTGCTTTATAGCTCTCCCGGATAGATAAACCAGTGACGATCACAATTCATACAGCTTGTTTAAAGGTCGGATACTTATGGGTCACTATCTGTTGCTCTGGAAGTGTAACTTTTCCGCCATCCGTCTTACGCTCACTTAGACAAGCGGGGCATTTAATGTCAGATTCAAGCATGCCTCCGCGCTCGAGCGGTGAGGAAAAGGCAGCACAAGTCATGTTTCAGAAAAGATTTATGGGAGGAACCGGTCTTAGCGTCTCCGAGCTATTGAAATGAACAAACTGTTCCCTGAAGACGCGCTCGCGATCGCTTAGGAAAGGAATCGCTCGATCGTTTTCGGCGACAGCAACAAATCAGTCCAAGCTTGGTGGACGGATATGACAACAGGCAATTTACAATTGACACTTCTCGTCATAATCCAAACAAAACGACCCGTGTCCTCATACTGATTTGCGGCTTTGAAAAATGCTGTTTTCTGTCACCCTCTCTCTCTTTTCTGTTGACAGGGTGAAATAAAATCCAATGTTTCGACACACGTATACCTGAATACATTGATCAAAATCACTCATGCTTAATTTGAATATAATGGAGAGGCTCTCTTGGATGAGGAAGGCTTAATTATAGCTCTCTCCTCTCGACTGTTCGTACATTGACAGGTTTAATGCGAGGCTACTCTCGCGAGCAATCTTTCCTGTCCAGGTTCTTGCCACCAATCATCCACACACTACAATTTGACTGTCTTAATATACGGCCCCTCGCATCCGTAGGAATATGAAGAACGACTCCCTCCTCAGCCGAACATCCACCTTTCTTTGTGTTTTTCTGATGAAACTTCACATTGTTCCCAATGAGAAGCGTCATCACGCCGGAGCCGGGGAAATTGGTTCACGGGTTCGCGATTGTTTGATCACATTGACAAATGAACGGTTTATAATGCAAGGATATCAGATGGCTGTAATGAGACGGCAACGATGTGAATTGATAAATGACAAGCATCCTGGAGATGATATTAGCTTGTCAAGAAAATGCTTTGTGATGATGTAAACGTATGACAAAACAATGTCCAAGACTGGAAGACAGTTGATATATGTGATTAGACACAGCTAACTTGCTCCCGGTTTGTGATACGGCGTATTGGAGCTGTGGCTTAAGGCCTAAGTATATTTCTATCTTTTTTTTACACGTAGACCTGCACATTTAATCGCACAGCCTTGCAAAGTATACACTGTAAAAAGTGAAAGTTAGATTAACTGGTGCTTTAGCCTCTTACCGGTTAGATCACTTGCCCACCGCGACACCGTCTTTCACCGTTGTTTTGATATTTTCGTGTAATTAAATCATTTAGTTTCGTTAGAGAGAGCAAACACTTACAACTGAATGTGTCTCCTGCCTGAATTCAGCGAAGCTGAACGCGCGTCACGTCACAGAGCAGCAGGTGTCAGATTTCATTTATTTCTGTCAGAGTTTGCAAGGCGAGCTGACTGACCAGATGATGACAGAAGCCGCGTGCTTACTCATTTTTGTTATAATATACATATATGATGTTTAATATAAGCGAGATCATTTTGTTGTTGTGTTTTTCATCAAGAAAAATATTAAACCCATCATTCAAGCAGCGCTTTTATGGATAAGTAGCCGGTTGCTCTGCTTGGGACTGGCGGGTTCTGTGAGAATTACCTGCGCACATTGACTCAAGCACTTAAGTAAACCAGCTGTTGCACTCGCATTGCACACAAATTCATACGTGATTTTAAACAGCTTCAGAAGCGCTGCATTTAAACAGTTGCGTAATTCAAAAGTGAAAGTAAAATGTGCACGTCTGCATGCACATTTATAAGCCCCTCCCACCCGGTGATACCAAGATCACCAAGTTTGTGACGCGCCGATTAACCGGTGGGAAAATTATGTCACCGCGGCAACCCTAATCTAGGCTACTGAGAGTATATAATGTTACAAGCTGATAGGTGACAGCAGAGATAAGATATTACGTTTACCTAAAGCGAATAGAATGTGTGTTTGTCATTTCGTTTTACCTCAGAGTCTTAACATTATTCTAGCGAAAATAAACGGCTACGGTAAGATCTGTTAACCTAAAGGGAATTAAATGTTTATTTCTTTTTAATAAATATCTGCTTTAAGTCTTCTATATTGTGTTAAAGTCACTGGTTGTTTATATATTTGATAAAATACCATGTTATTTAAATACAATGTGTGATGTGTTGAGGTATTTTTTTATAAAAAAATAACCTGTGTTATAATACATTCATATAATATTTCAGTAATATAACAATAAAATTATTCTAACGTTAGGGGAACGTTAAAATAACCTAAAAATAACATTAGGGCAATGTTTATTTTCTAAAAAAAAACATTCCTGGCTAACCAAAAACCTTGGAAAATAGGGGAACGTTTTGGGAACCAAATTGTTAGCTGGGGATGGGCAAGAATAGTTGGCTTACATGGAAATGCAGGATTTATCAATATTCTACATTAAACAGTGTTTTTTTTCGGCCTACTTATATTCATTTCGGGCTACCAAAAATTAAAGAGTGTCTGCCCGAAGGGCTACAAGGGATTTTAAAATTTTGCGAGCCCTGCAGAGGTATTCAGGCCATCACAATGTACAGATTAGCTGGCCAATCAGGGACACAGAGCTTTTCAAATCCTTGCATTTCAGGAAGAAAGTGAAATCTGAAGCTACAAAAATGTACGGTATGTGGAAAATAATGTGTTTATTTACATTTTAACTATGCGAAAACATTGTATTACACCAAATACACAAAATAACATTGTTTTTTTAGCAATGAAATAGGTGCTCTTTAACTTGAAAAAGCTTACATTTTAGGCGTTACCAATAAAAGTAATTAAAAATTTAACTTGACTCATATGCGTACACAGGCGTTTGACGCGTACACATTAAAATTCATCTACTGACCTACATACTACAGCGAGACCTGTGCACTACCTGTCCGGTACTTTCTTTTATATTTCTGTTTTCTCACACCTTAAGTCTGCCTAGCGACAACCAACCAACCGCTTCCTTTAACTTTTAATTTAATTTAAACCTTTAATTCCCGTAAAAAAATTTTTTTAAGTCTGGCTCTCTCTCAAGGTTTTTTTCTACCAAGGACTATTTTCCCTATAAGGGTTTTTCTCCTAGGAGTGTTTTCAACCCCTTGGGAGTCAGCTGAAATTAGCTAAACTATGTTACTTTATGTTATGTTACATATATGTTATATTATTACTCCGCTCACTAGTATGGTTTAATCTTAGTCACTGTACATTGCTTCTTTGTTGTCCTATGACTTTTCTGTCTTTTGTGAATTGTGAAAAGCCCTATATAAATTAAATTGAATTGAACCTTTAAAAAATGTGGCTGATGCCCAGTTTCATCAACATTTTTGTTAAAATAAAAAAATCTGTGACAATACGCTAGAATTTAACTTTAAGTATAACTTTCACACAGTGTCTATTAATGAAATGTTATTCCTTCTGAATAAATACAGACATTTCATTAGCGCAGTGCATATTTCACAGTAAAAAACGGCCTTGCCAGTCTATATGTGTATGTTTTCCTTTATCATTCACCTCATCAGTATCGTACAGATTTACACAAAGGTTTCTTCCTGACAGTCAGATGATAACTGTTTGTCTTCACTACACACAGAAGTGTCTGCGCTCGTGTTGTTTCTGCGAGAACAGCTTCATTCTACCGACCGCAAACTGTCACACCAACATTGTCTATTTCTGTCATCTTGTTTTCTTTACGTTTCTCAAGAAAGCCTAAACATTCTCACAGGATTTTTATCTGAGCGCTCCGCGAAAGGTCTGAAGTGATAGCGAAGATTAAAAAAAAACGCATTACCGTAAATTCATTACAGGGGCCCGGCAGTGTTTATAAACACAGCGAGATGTTGTTTAAAATATCTGACTTAACAGATTACAGATATAAACTTTTTACGGGGGAAACGAGTGGCGAAATATGCTGTGTTTACACGGGTGGAGGAAAGGTACACACGCGTCTCCTCGGAGCCTTGAATGGCGCGGTAAAAAATGAAATAAACATTCGGTCGCTTGTGTACGATTGGATGACAAAGGGCCTTTACCTTCTGGGATGGGAGGGGTGAGGTTGAGAAAGGTGGGACTTAAACGCATAACCTGCTGTCTCCTGCCCTCAGGTACTGTTAAAGAACCAGTTCTGGATGAGTTTCAAAGCTGTCTGGAGAGAGAGAGAGAGAGAGAGAGAGAGAGAGAATGAGAGTGGGAGAAAGAACACTATAATGTTACAACACTAATAAGAAATGCCTGAAGGGCACTAAAGGGCCTTTTGGCCCTGGAACGAAAGGATGCATACAAAAGCACTTCTTCAGGGGAAAGAAGGGAGTAACACGAATCACATTCAATTATGGAGAGGTTATAGTTATGATGAAGAGAGAGAGAGAGAGAGAGAGAGAGAGAGAGAGAGAGAGAGAGAGAGAGAGAGAAGGTCTGTCTGTATGTGTTTGTATTTGTCTAGCAAGTTTCTTGTTTCTGGTCTCTCTAGAGGAGAGCACAGTGAAGCTCTGGCTTTGGGCAGCAGGACTTCCTGATCATCACTTCCTCACATAATGACTGCCTTTATCCTGACAATGACAGTCCATGCCAAGACCACCTGCTGTGCAGCAGCATGCGGCCACAAATCTAATGTCAGCCCATTATAACAGCCCCTAATCAAACGCAACCAGTTGTAATCACTATAAACCTAAGTAGAGTTTTCACGCCGACCACCTATCACTACCAGCAAAGGCATCTTCGGTAAAAAAAATCAAGTACATCAGCTTTAAGCTTTTTATTGCACCTTTATTATGACATATCTTAATCTAAATTTAAACGTAACATGACGGTTTCGATGTCAAAATAGATTTTAAAGATTAGTTGTTTCAACTTAAAAAAGGTAAGTGTTTGTGCTGCCTTGAAATTTTTTGTTAATTAACCTTAAAAATATTAGTTGACTCAGCTAACCAATGTTTTTAAGTTGAATTAACTCAAAATTTTAAAACAGCACAAAAATTTACTTTTTTTAAGTTGAAACAACAAGTCTTTGTTACAGTAGGGAGACACACTGATAAGTAAGACATTTATAAGGTAATTTCTTAAAAAAACGTGTGTTTTTTTAAGCTTTGTTCGAGAAATCCAGCATATCAATATTTGCTAAACCTATGAAATAAGGTTATTGAAAGACTCTTTGGTGATATGATAAAGTAGGTGTTCACAAACCGCTGATGTTTCATAGGGAAACTGCAGGGGTTCATGGCTTACAATTGAATAATAAAATGTAAATACATTTTAAAGTAAAATAAAAACTAAATAAAACACTTATTAGCCAATTTATATATTTATATGTAATATTCAGTACTGTGCAAATGTCTAAGGCCTCCATGCCTGAATTAGATTTGTTGTTTTTGCAATGTTGCAGTGATCATATATAATTGTTTCTCAGTCTCTTTAATAGATTACATCCTGAAAATATAGGAAATGTGTATATAGTGTTAAAAATGTAAACTGATGTGTCAAGTTTTTAGGGTAAACTCCCCTTCTACTTATAGCAAGAAACTGCAGGATTTCTTAAACCTAAATCAAAATGAATTCCTAATTTCTCATTTTAAAGAAATTAGTCTTTTTACTTCAATCTGCTCAAAAATGCTCAAGATGTGTTTAGTGCCAAAAGAGGTCACTTTAAACACCGACAATGCCTAAAGAAGACATTTAGTCCTGAAAATGTATTTTTTTTATACATATTTCCTGTATTTTCTGTTAATAAAATAGATTAAAGTATAAATATGGATGGACATTAAAACTAAAACAACAAGTCTGGTGGTGGTGGCCTAAGACTTTTGCACAATACTGTATATTTTTTGTTTAATCTGTATGTCATGGGACCATTACAAAACACAACAGTATATCAGAAAACTGAAATCTTCCAAAATGGACAGATACTGTGAGTTTTATGTACTGATAAAAGAAAATAACTAGATGAAGGTGCAATAACAGATAATAAAAACAATAACTATGTGAAATACAACTAATTAAGACTTTTAAACGGATGAAAAATAAATGTTATTTCAAATTTTTCTTTATTTATTCTTTACGCCATTCCAGCATCTATGGCTATATTTATGTCGAGAACCAGTTTATCCATAAACAGGCATCCACACAAGTTAATCCATACATATGTTGGCAGAACACTCAATAAATGTATTTTTTTTTAAGTTAAAGATTTCTAAACAAAATCTAAGGGGACAGTTCAAGTTAAAAATTTCAATTAGCGGGGTTCACCTGACAAAAAACTTTTAACACCCCTGTTATGGAGGATGAGGGGAGCATTTGGGAAATCTGCTTGAACACAAACAAATCAATCACCTATATGCATGCACGATGTAAACGCAACACAATACTGATGTCTGGGGTAAAAATGTGTACAGTATTTGCTTTTAATGCCACTTCAGGTTAAGTTAAAGCATTAAAATATGAGGTGTACGATGCAAAATGGACAAAACTTAAAATAATGTCAGAGTATCTTGGTTTTATTTGAATATACAAAAATGTATAAAAAAAAAAAGCTCAGAGGTAATAAACAATGACCGCAGTTGCATCTGTTATTAAAATTGGTTGATCATCGTTTTTAAAGATAGTATTTTGTAATCATTGTCATGGGCTTTGTCTTTATAAACGTTTTCCTGCTATTGTGAGCAATTTTCATAAATTCTTCTCAAACCTGAGCTCTTGTTTATACTCCAAACACCAATGCAACATGCATACAAAATCTGAATATACTATAGAGCGAATATATCACTTTTGGCCAATACTATACTGCATATATATAAAATCTCTTCGAAATACTACAAATAATATTTATTAGGCAACATTACTATAGTTCATATCAGTTCTCTTTAGAAATCATGTCTTTAATAAACCGGTGAGACAAACTGATCAGAGCTTAAGGCTCAGTGGAAGACAGTAAGATGATGTGAGAGCTGGAAAAGAATAGGAAGGAAAACAGACAGGTTGTGCTATGAAAGCACACCCAGGATTTCACTGTTTAATGTCTCGCTGACATTTCTGCTGCGAGCAAGCCAGGTCCCCAATCTGGTCTTTTTACTTCTCCTGCCAGCCCAATGGGAACATACTGAACAGAAGAGAGAGAGAGAAAGAGAGAGAGAGACAACAGCGGGAGAAGATCTGATCTGTCTATAACTCAAGCAAGGTTAGATGACCCAGACAAAGTCATAGGTCGGGGTTCAGCAGGGGGGCAGGGGAACATGTAGCTGAAGCTGTGCCTGGATTAGATTTCACTGCAACCTGGATTCTTTCTTTCATACTTTGAAGGTTACAGTTGGCTGTTTGTAAAGCGTTTCATCTGTGTACGGCGTGTTTCGCAGACATGGCCGCGAAAACACTCCGTGAAACAGAACAATGGACTCAGGTGGTCAAAAGCACCATACAAAAGTTATTTCAATGCATGCATTAGATAGAAACTTTTTTAATATAAACTGTTTTCTTAAAACCTTTCCCCTGTGTGAAAATGTAACTAGGAAATGACCATCCACCTCTCAAAACAATCCCCCCATTGTGTTCCTGTGGTCTGAGTGTGCAGACGTAAAGGATTTATGGCATATATAAGAGAAAATGAACTGGAAGTTTGACTGTTTTTAGGAAGGATCCCAAAGTAAACAGCCGACATTTAAAATCTGGCTCCTTTGCTTTATTTTCACAGCATGTGTCGACCTTGCTCGAGTTGTTTACATATCTGTCACTATAGCTGTACCTGGTGCTGCCAGGGGTCTGCACAAATGCACAATTTACTCTTTCCCTCTCTATATCCTTTGCTAGCCATATTTTAAAAATGTATTCATATAATGATATATCTAACCAAGTGGCACTTTATAAAAAAGATTAAAGAAATATAGTGAAAGGAGTCCTTTCAAGCAAACTAGTGCTAGCCATTAAGACGAAAGTAATTAAGACGAAAGGATGTCAAATGTGAACGTGTCTTCGGTGATAAACCACACCTGTAGTTATTCTTCTAGACACCTGTAAGAACTTGAGTGAAACTGATATCCATCCATTAAAAATGACCTTGAGGCCAGTTGGTTTAAACAAACAGCAGAAAAATTCTCGGTTTGAAGGTTTGCTAAGAGATGCCACTTGGATGTATTTTTGTCTCTAATGCAATGCCAGTACATTTCTAAGTATGACTTAAGTGTCCAAATACTTTTTAGGGCTGTACACGCACACATGCGCACACAATCCCTCTCCCTTTAGCCCTTTTTTGGGACTGCAAACATTTTAAATAACTCGATCAGCCCTAAAACAAATAGAGGTGGAATTGCTACCCCATGTCACATCTGTGTTCTGTTACTGGTGACAGGAAAACGGAGTGAAAAGGCGACTGCTTTTGAAAGGCGGCCACTTTACAGAGAGGTTTTCAAAAACACCACTGAGCAGGCACGCAATTAGAGTCAATATGCAATGTCACCAATGACATTTTCCCTAGAAATAAAAACATTTTGGTTCCTCTGGACTGGAAATGCACAGGGCTGGCCTAAATGTTGCCCGTGAACTTTCTGTTTTCACACTCCAAAAAATGCCGGGTGTTGGGTCAAAAAGGGACGAACCGAGCTATTAGGTTAAATTAACCCAGAAACCCAACAATGGGTTAAAACAACCCACCATAGGTTAAATTACAAATCAATGCACTGTAAAAAGTAAAAGATGGATCAACTAAAAAATATTTAGTTTCAACATATGTTTAAGTGAAAAAAACAAGTTGAGGAAATTTTTTAGGTGTTGTCAATTTAAAGGATTAGTCCATTTTCTAAAAAAAAAACAATCCAGATAATTAACTCACCACCATGTCATCCAAAATGTTGATGTCTTTCTTTGTTCAGTCGATAAGAAATTATGTTTTTTGAGGAAAACATTCCAGGATTTTTCTCATTTTAATGGACTTTAATGGACCCCCACACTCTAAAAACAAACGGTGCTATATAGCACCAAAAGTGGTTCTTTGCTCGTAATCATAGAAGAACCGTTTTTAGTGCCATATAGCACCGGTGAAGCACCAGTGAAGCACCTGTGTAGAACCAAATAGGGGCCATATAGCACCACATATGGTTCTACATAGCACTATATGGTTCTACACAGGTGCTTCACTGGTGCTTCAACGGTGCTTTATGGCACTAAAAACGGTTCTTCTATGATTACGAGCAAAGAACCACTTTTGGTGCTATATAGCACCGTTTGTTAATGCAGTTTAAAATTGCAGCTTCAAAAGACTCTAAATGATCCCAAACGAGGCATAAGGATCTTATCTAGCAAAACGATTGTCATTATTGACAAGAAAAATAAAAAATATGCACTTTTAAACCACAACTTCTCGTCTATCTCCGGGCCTGTGAGGCGCCAGCGCGACCCCACGCAATACGTCATCACGTCAAGAGGTCACGGATGACGTATGCGAAACTACGCCCCAGTGTTTACAAGTGTGAAGAAAGAGGACCGTTGTTGTATGTGGAATGATACTTATTAATGTCTTTGTGTCAGTTTATTATTTAAAATGGTCTGCAAATGTGCGTTTCATATATGTAACACGTGACCTTTCCACTGCATTACACAAGTATGTGGACCGGAGATAGACAAGAAGTTGTGTATCGTTTCTCTAGATAAGACCCTTATGCCTCGTTTGAGATCGTTTAGAGTCTTTTGAAAATGCAATTTTAAACTGCATTAAAATTGTTAAATGTTGGGGTCCATTAAAATGAAAAGTCCATTAAAATGACAAAAATCCTGGAATATTTTCCTCAAAAAACATAATTTCTTCTCGATTGAACAAAGAAAGACATCAAGATTTTGGATGACATGGTGGTGAGTAAATTATCTGGATTTTTTTTTAAGAAAATTGACTAATCCTTTGTTTTTGTATTTTTGTTTTTTAAGTTGATCAAACTTTTCACTTTTTACAGTGTGGGTTGGGTTTGTACATTGGTTGCCTTAAAATTTCAACTTAAATCAATTTAAAAATATTACATATTCCTTTTTAAGTTAACTAATATTTCTAAATTGAATTGATTCTATGGGGTGGTTTCACTGGGGATTAGACTAGTCCTAGACTAAAATAAATGTAAGAGCTGTCCAAACTGAAAACAACTTGCATTGACATATCTTAAAATACATTTTGTCTCAAAATGCACACAAGTAATGTTTTTAGTAAAGCGTGTTTGTTAAAACTAGTTATATTTCCTAATTAAACTAAGGCCAAGTCCTGGCTTAAGCTAATCCCTGTCTGAGAAACCACCCCTAAAACTTTTAAGGCAACAAGGTAACTTACTCTTTAACTTGAACAAACAAATTGAATCACATTCAGTGTGGGACTCTGGTTAAGTGCAACATGTTTTTGATATTTTGGTAGATTATATCCTTCTAGTTTAAATCTGGCTGCTGGGTAAGAGTGGCAGGGATGTACACAAGTCCCACTTTGAAACTATGAATCATTGGACGGATGTAGTGTGGTGTTACACACCCGAATGGGACTATAAGGATGAGCGAGGCTTGACCCGAATGACCCGTCCTCTTTGCTGGACCACAGGAGAGCCTCTGCACACACCGATACGATACTCTTGAGGGCCTTTATTTTAACATGACAGTCTTTCTTTCAGCCTGTGCATGTGGAGATAGTCAAAATTAATTGTTTTTAACTATTACTTGTTTTTAAATCAGGTTATATTCATTGCCGGATCATGACATAGTATGGCAGCTTTGCTTAAAGTGATAAATGGAAACTGTAATGCTTTAATCTTACATACATGCTGCGTGTTGAACTGACAAAGGAATGCAAACATTTAGATAAAACCGTTCTTGTAGAAACCAACCCATAACTCTAAAAACCTAAATAATTTGTTTAACATTAAAACCATCCCTGCGAATGGCTCACCTGTGCAAAACCGACAGACTCACAGTCACTGCCGAGGAACTTACATGTAGCACCATCTAGTGACCCAGATGTGAACATTTCTTAAAACAAATAAGAGCTTTTAGTGCTGTTTTATTTCATTATTGCCTAGATATACACAAATGTTTAACAATTCATCTCTTGCTCCATTCGGAAGTGCTGTCAAAACAACAAAAAGAAAGCAACAACAACTGTTGGTCATCATCACTCCTACCTGCTCCGTACGGGCATCTGGCTATTGTTCACTACGACTGCTTCGCTAACCCCAAACTGTTGTCATTTGGTATATCTCTCACTATTTGGAAAGATAACAGGCTGTATGAACACGATGTACCTTTCCAAATCTTCCGAAACGCATGTGGTCGGCAGGTTTTAAGACATGCTGCTTTTTCAGTGGTTAATTACCGTAATTTTCTGAGCAATGATATATGAGAGTGATTGATTTACATTTTTTAAGGTTTAAGAAAGCTCAAAGTGGGTTAAAAAGGGGGTGTTGTACCCCTAACTAACACCCCTCTAACCTTTCTCCTCTATAACCCTTATCGACTGGTGCTAGAGAGACTTGCTAGGCTATAGCCACCTGCAAATTACAACTTAGTACTTGAAGAGTTAAGAATGTGTTTCTTTCAGGCTATTGTTGGAGTGCGCGGGTCAGGGGGTGGGGCGAACAGATTCTGGTAAGAGCCTTTAATCCACAGGCTGTCAGGCCCAAACCCTGCTTGACGCCCTATTGAAGTGTAACAGAACAAAACATTGGGCCCCTCGCTAAGCTCCTGCCTGGGCCCCATTCACAGCGACAGGAGAGCAAATTCTTCAGCTGCAAAGAGCCCCCTTCTTAAAGGGGAACACACAAACTTCAAAACAATGCAACACAGAGGAGGAACACATAAATGGCCAATCACTGTCGAGAGTGCATTTGTCAGAAAAGGAAACGATTTTGAGGAAAACTAATTCTTCATAAATCTTAACTACATTTGAATACCAAATTCCTCTTGTAGAAAACACCTTTAAAATGTAATTAAACTTAAATGTTGAAATAGTTGAAAACTGTGAAATGCACTATTGTATTTGAAGCATTACACTAATGGAAATAAATAAAACATATTTTAAACCATTTAAATTACTGCATATTAAAAAATGTTGTCCTTGTGCACTTTGCATTACTTTTACTTCTTTGTTTATAGCTTTTAATTGATAGGCTGCAAAGCTAGATTTTAAACGGAAGAAAGCATAAGAGACCTTGCACTGAATATTTCTACAAATGTGCTCTTTAAACAACGATTGAAAACAGTTGTGAATGCAGAACATTTTAGTACATTTTGCCTGACTTAGACAATGATAAATTAAAATGTAAAACAAAATTTGACACGTTTTATCATACTGTTATTAGCTAGGATTATTTTAAAATCTTATAAAGAGAGCAATAATGTAATGAAAATTAATTTAATACTAAAGCATATTTAAATACTGAAACGTCAGTAATTTTTTTTTTAAATATTGTGGTGTTCAAATAAAACTCAAAATATGCTAAAAGGTTTGCCCTGCCAATAAAACATACCAGTTTATATGGGCAGTCGCAAATAAATGTGACCTCTATAGATGACCCATGTATATTAGGCAAAACTTGCATTAATCAAACAGAACCGCTGACCAACCACAGCTTTAATACTATAAAAGATGCATATTCATGATACATGTATTCAAATGCACAGACATGCCCGGCAATCCCAACCCCCTCCACAATAAACCAAACCCCCTTACCGCCTATTACCCCTTTAATTACAAAAATGGTGGTGCAGTGTTAAAGGTTTGTTTAGATAAAGGAGAGCATCTGGTGAGATTAGCAGTACTTTATTCTTAGAGAATAAAGCAGAATAAAATATTATTAACAGAAGAACGGTAGAAATATAGTGAACTAGCTTCCATCTACCATAAAGTAAACTATTGCTGGCCAAAATTGTGTTGTGGCATTTTTCAAATACTGAATTTGGGTCTAATTCTGCACTTATATATTTGATACAGAATTATGCAGTTTATAAAGTAATCATGAAATAGTATTGATGTGTTTTTAATATGATGTATAACTACAGGTGATAATATGCAATATAAAATCTAAACTAAATAAATTGGACTAATTGAGTGGAGCCTTTTACAACTTGTTTTACTCTTAAAGTCAACGTGCATTTTTTTATTCCTACCATGGGTATCTGGAGTCGTTAAAATGCACCACATTAGTATAAATAGTTCAGAATCACATTAATAAAAAGTGTTATACGAAGTTAAAATATGTAGCGTGATGACCTGAACATCAAACGACCCATTAAAATTATACATTAATATAATATATTTATAAACGTATTTTCTGTTTATAAAAAAAAATTCAGGAAATCTAAGAAATATAAAAGTTCCCTAAACTGTTTTATTTATCAAATTAATCGAATCAATAATTAAAACTATTAATAATTAAAATAATTAAATTCTAAATAAAAAGTATATAAATGCAAATATTTCCCAGTAGTGTTTCATAATTACTATATTGTGTTAGATTATCAATACATGAAACATTCAAAACTTAATAAAATGTGCAATTACTATTAACCATAATTTTTTAGTCTGAAGCTTGGCTAACGTTATCTGCAGCACGGTCGTATTTGCCATCAAGGCGCGCACTGTTTTCAGTATCGGAATACGTACAGGAAGAGTGAACCACTTCATCAACTAAAGAAAAAAGATGAAGAAATATATTTTTCACTTATCAATGCCAGACTCAGAACTAACTCAGGAAATAGAGCAGAAGCTTTGTTTAGTTTGAATCGTGATCGATCTAGTGCTAGATTTTGCTTGACGATCTTGGTTCTGTTGAAAGGTTTGACTGAAAAGTTGTTTGTATGCTTGTGGTATGGCGGCCTCTTGTGGTCAGTTATAGCAAAAGACATTTAAGTAGTTTACAAGACGACTCAGTTGTCTTTAGATGTACCTCTTAATAAAGAATTAATGAATCATGATTAAATCATTTAATGAATTTGCTAAATATACGTTGTTAAAAATGAATTTGTTGAAGCTATGAATAGCTCCTTTGGAATAACTGCATTAAGTGAAATTGCTTAACATAAAATACACGAACATATAACTGCAGTAGGATATGATGATAATATTTGATTTAATAATTATAAATTATAACTTAAAACAGTTTTTGAAAAGAAATAAAAAAAGGTGTGCTAGATTTATTTGCATCCAAAGATAATATATTGTTGTGGAGAGCAGGTAGAGATTTGCAGTTTGGCGCTCTCTATGGGCTCGTAAAAGAACTGCAGGGTATTATTGTGGTTGTAATGGAAATGCAAACGAAAAATGAAATCAAAATGTGTAATTATAAAGGGCATGATCTCCAAAAAATAAAATCCGATTAAAGAAAAACTCTTATTTAAATGATTAAATTAATAGTTTTGATTATTTGACCCATCAAATGCAAAGATTTTATTATATGTATTATAACAATAACATTACTTTAAAAAATATTCAAAAAAGTCCCTCTTTTACCGGCAAACCAAAGTTTTAAATCCATTGTTTTACTAACAAAGCAAACCAAGAAATTACAGCTCACCATACTATAAATCACCAGTAGATGGAGCCCATTGCTTACATATTATTATTACCTACAATTTTGCATCAACTGGTGTGACAAAATGACCTACTTAACCTACAACAAATAGCTGCTTTTATCGTGTCTCCTGTGTGTTTGAGAAGATACTCAAATGACTTTGATTATAATGTGTAATATTAACTTAAAATGTATGTGTACAATTCCAAAAGCTGATTATACAAAGTTTGCATTAAAGTGATGCAGAGATCTAGCTCTTCAGGATCAGGGTTGGAGATCCCATTAGATAAAGATCATTAATATCATTTAATTTAATTGCTATGATAATTTTCACTTTGAGGACATATAGCTTTAAGTATGTTTGTTTACATCTACAATCTATAAAACAGGAATCATCTTTATAATTAGTTTGTATATCAATTGGGATTTCATAATAGTTAGAATATAATTTGTGTCAGGAGTACAAATCAAACCATAGAAAATGAATATGAAGATCATACCTGTATTTTAAACGAAGAGCCACAAATGCATGAATTCCAGGAAACTTCTTATAAAGGGCTTCACAAAACAACGTCCACATTGGAGCTTTTAGTCCAGAAGTGTGTGCTCTTGAAGAAATATTTATGGATTTTCTGCATCCCTCTGTTTAAATTTTTTATGGCGGGTCTTCAACTAACTTAAATGGTTTACACAGGCCTAGATATACTGCCACCTAGTGAATCGGAGTAGGGCTACACAGTGTCATGATGAAATACTTCAATGCATTTACAGAGAGCAATTATATTTACCAACATATAAAATATAAATAAAATATTGAAATTATAAAAAAATTACTACATATATATATATATATATATATATATATATATATATATATATATATATATATATATATATATATATATATATATATATATATATATATATATATATACACACACACAGTCTTGTTCAAAATAATAGCAGACCAATGTGACTAACCAGAATCATCAAGGTTTTTAGTATATTTTTTATTGCTACATGGCAAACAAGTTACCAGTAGGTTCAGTAGATTCTCAGAAAACAAACAAGACCCAGCATTCATGATATGCACGCTCTTAAGGCTGTGCAATTGGGCAATTAGTTGAAAGGGGTGTGTTCAAAAAAATAGCAGTGTCTACCTTTGACTGTACAAACTCAAAATAATTTTGTACAAACATTTTTTTTTCTGGGATTTAGCAATCCTGTGAATCACTAAACTAATATTTAGTTGTATGACCACAGTTTTTGAAAACTGCTTGACATCTGTGTGGCATGGAGTCAACCAACTTGTGGCACCTCTCAGCTGTTATTCCACTCCATGATTCTTTAACAACATTCCACAATTCATTCACATTTCTTGGTTTTGCTTCAGAAACAGCATTTTTGATATCACCCCACAAGTTCTCAATTGGATTAAGGTCTGGAGATTGGGCTGGCCACTCCATAACATTAATTTTGTTGGTTTGGAACCAAAACTTTGCCCGTTTACTAGTGTGTTTTGGGTCATTGTCTTGTTGAAAGAACCATTTCAAGGGCATGTCCTCTTCAGCATAGTAAACATGACCTCTTCAAGTATTTTAACATATGCAAACTGATCCATGATCCCTGGTATGCGATAAATAGGCCCAACACCATAGGAGGAGAAACATGCCCATATCATGATGCTTGCACCTCCATGCTTCACTGTGTACTGTGGCTTGAATTCAGAGTTTGGGGGTCGTCTCACAAACTGCCTGTGGCCCTTGGACCCAAAAAGAAAAATTTTACTCTCATCAGTCCACAAAATGTTCCTCCATTTCTCTTTAGGCCAGTTGATGTGTTCTTTGGCAAATTGTAACCTCTTCTGCACATGCCTTTTTTTTAACAGAGGGTCTTTGCGGGGGATTCTTGAAAATAGATTAGCTTCACACAGACGTCTTCTAACTGTCACAGTACTTACAGGTAAATCCAGACTGTCTCTGATCATCCTGGAGGTGATCATTGGCTGAGCCTTTGCCATTCTGGTTATTCTTCTATCCATTTTGATGGTTGTCTTCAGTTTTCTTCCACGTCTCTCTGGTTTTGCTCTCCATTTTAAGGCATTGGAGATCATTTTAGCTGAACAGCCTATCATTTTTTGCACCTCTTTATAGGTTTTCCCCTCTCCAATCAACTTTTTAATCAAAGTACGCTGTTCTTCTGAACAATGTCTTGAACGACCCATTTTCCTCAGCTTTCAAATGCATGTTCAACAAGTGTTGGCTTCATCCTTAAATAAGGGCCACCTGATTCACACCTGTTTCTTCACAAAATTGATGACCTCAGTGATTGAATGCCACACTGCTATTTTTTTGAACACACCCCTTTCAACTAATTCAACTAATTGCCCAATTGCACAGCCTTAAGAGCGTGCATATCATGAATGCTGGGTCTCATTTGTTTTCTGAGAATCTACTTAACCTACTGGTAACTTGTTTGCCATGTAGCAATAAAAAAATATACTAAAAACCTTGATTATTCTGGTTAGTCACATTGTACTGCTATTATTTTGAACAAGACTGTGTGTGTGTATATATATATATATATATATATATATATATATATATATATATATATATATATAATTATTATTTTTTGACATATGTATATATTTTTCCTCAATAAAATTGGGAAAAGCCTTTTCGTCCAATAAGTCAATAAATTGGTGCAATGGCAATGCTGGAATAAATGCATGAGAAGTTTCTGGGTTTTGGGCCTTGTGATGTCACTCTCCACCCCAGTATCAAATCACTTCAATTAGTTGTTTTTTACAACAAAAGCGGAGAGCAAAGGGACAACAGCTATTTGCCTAGTTGGTCTATTCATTGCCATTGATTCATCAAACTACAGATGTGTATTGTCATGCACAGTATGCCAAAAATTTAAATTTTTACTCCTCCGACCACAGTACTTTGTGACATGCCTTTTAGATAATTGTGTGACATACGGTTCCTCCTTAGCCACTCTTTCAGTGGCGAAGCATTGAAGTGATTGTTTTCTAGACAGTAGCCTACCTGCCATTTTAGCAAAAAAAAAAGAGCTGATTGTCACTGCACCAACATTGGCATCTTGTTTGGTTCATTTGTTGGGATACCTAATCTTTGTGTCTAGATTGTGCATGAATTTATTTTTGGAAATTTTATTTAATAATTAATATGAATACAGTGCTCCAAAAAGTTAAAAACTTTGGAGTGCTTTCCTGGATAGTGTTGAGATTAAGCCAGGTTTCACAAACAAGGCTTTACTGGTCTTAAATAATAATAATAATTTTAATTATTCCCCTTTGAGCAAAAAACTAGCTTTATGGGGTGGTTTCCCAGACAGGGTATAGATTTATCCAGGACGAGGCCTTAGGACATTTAAGTCGTTTTTACAAAAAAAAAATACAGGTGTGCATCTTGAGAAAAAGCAATGACACTGATATGTGTTAAGATATGTCAGTACAAGATTTTTAATTAAGCCAGCTCAAACTTGCATTTTAGTCCGGGAAACCTCACCCGTTTTGAATCATTAGGAAAACTGATGGTTAAACACTGATGGCTAAAGGAAAAGATACACATCCATATCCACAATAAAAAGTTTAATATCAAGACATTCAGCATACAAAACAACCGAAAATTCAAACCAACAACTTTTGTCAGTGCAGATCAAAAGTTAAATCGTTTTGTCTCATCCTCACACATGATGCAAATGAAATCATGTCAGTATAAATACAGTATCATGTCTGTTAATAAATACATTCAAAACATAGATAACTGAAATCAAATAAATTCTCCATAATAAGTTAAATATTTAAACACATTTCATAATTTTCTTGTATCATTTTGGTCGTATATGCATACTTTAGATTGCTTTGAAACCTAAAAAAGCCAAACCCTAAAAAATGCTACACCTGAAAGCTATCACATTAATGTTTGCGCATTCTTTCTGCTATTGTTTATACTGACAATGCAAAACCTCCAATACAATATAATGGAAAATATGGTACACATTTACAGTGGGGCATCATAATCATACTATTTTAAATATGAAATGCTGTAGAATTACACAGTGAAATTGTAAACATGGAAGTGAAAAAACTGCTACTGATTGACTTCACGTCTTTGTAATTATATCAAATTTCATGAAAGTAAAAAGAAGCAAAATTAGAAAGCTGAAATATACTATGCCAAGTATATCACACAGTGTCATGCAAAAATGCCACCAGTCATTAAGAGCAGATTCTTTCTTATACCTTCTGACAAACAGTAAAATATAGTTTGAAAACAAAGGAGTTCTTAAGACACAAATACATCAAACTAAAAAACAGCACTAAATGAAAAGAGTGAGCAAAGTACCACAGTATGTCATCAAAACAAGAATTTTTTTTAAGTTGAAATCCCATGAAATGTTATTTGGCTGAGATCTAACTACTCAGAGCTGCCATGTGATTTTGTGCCACTTCACATCAAAGCTGCGTAAGGAATAAAATCTTAATATAATAAGTTATAGGACTTTATAGAATTATAGGACTACGCATGAATATGTCCTGTTTAGAATAAAAGTACTATTATGTATCAGTTCAACATTATGCAGATTGATATTCAGCTTAAAGGTACAGTATGGGGTTTTAGCGGCATCTAGCTGTTGGATTGTGAATTGCAACCAGTCACAATTTCAAAACGCATAGAGAAGCTACGGTAGCTGCCACAGAACAAACATGTCATTGTCTGAGACAACGTAGGGACAAAACGCGCTCTGTAGAACAGTTTGTCCGTTTAGGGCTACTATAGAAACATGACTGTGACTCTCATGTAAGAAAACCAGTGGTGTATGTAGATAAAAATGGCTCATTCTAAGGTAATTAAAACAATACAGTTCATTATGTAAAGTCTTTATACACCACTGATAATATAGTTATGTATTAGGGATGGGACGATTACCGGTTTCACGGTTAACCACGATAAAATGTCCTGAGGGTTAGTATTATCAATTAAAATTTAATTATCAATACAAACGTGTTTGATTACCGTGATTTTAAAAACTTGCGGTAAATTCTGTCCAGGCAGAATCAGTTTGACACAGGCGTGCACATGCAACATAGTTTTTTGCAAAAGAAGGTATTTAAGGGATAATGTATTGTATTCATCATTCATGTTAAACTTATTAGACAGATTTATTTATTTTTTACCACATAAATAATTTCAGTGACATGAAATATTAAATTGTAATATTCAAAAATAAAACAAATGTTTTCAGTGTGTGTATCAGTTCTTTTTGAACATTTCCATCTCATTTTAACAAAACCATGATAATATTGATAACTTTGGTCACTATAATCATGATATGAGATGTTCATATCGTCCCATCCCTATTATGTATATAATATTGCATTTCCATCAAGAGATCCTTCTAAAAGTTACACATTGCACCTTTAAGAGTATAAGTCAGTAGCATTCAATTTAAATTAACAAAATATTTAGAAACCATTAAAACATGGTAAAAGGGATTTCTTCCTACAACACTGTCTAGACATAAGGTTTAACTTGTGAAACCAGCATCCAATTTGCAAATAATTTTAGCCTTCTATCTATCTATCTATCTAGCTATCTATCCTTGGTGGACTCCCAAAATGCATTTGTACCAAAGCAAACAACCTGGATCAACACCTCAAACTGATGTAATACTGCCTTCGCAATCTACAGTTTGTTAAAGGCTGTAAAAAGACATCATGCAGATAACATCAAAATGTTAATAATTAATGTCAATGTGCTACTGCAACCAGAAAATGAAACCTTACTTCTTTGGTAGTGCCACTCTGTCATACAAAATAATCTGAAGGGGTGCTGAAGGAAATATCAAACTAAAAATATTGACGGGGAACTCCGCAAATTAAGGGGGCAAGTCAGCTACTGTCAAATTCAAAGTGCTTTCACCATTTTTGTTTCTATCTAAGGTACTCTTCTTCTGAAAAGCTGTCCAGACTATCATCATCATCATCACTGCCCTCCAGTTCTGGTAGATCTCCCCACAGCAGCAAGTTTTGTCCTATAAAGACACAAGCTTATCAGTGAATGAGTCTAATATATATTTTAGGTGTCCATGTGAACACATGTGAACAAACTAGAACAAGACATGCCAGTGCTTTAAAAGCATACACAATGGATTCAATGTCAAAGTCCAACGCAATCCCATGCATTCATTTTGGTTCTTGGGTGCAAACAACAGCGTTTACACCATTTTAGTGATCATGTTAGTTGAAAGCACAGGCTGTTTGGACATAACATGGTGTAAACAATAGTGGCAGCATCTGTCTCAAACCTGTTGCATCCAGTCTATTGATGGTGGACACAGCCTCACTGTTGAACATCCAAAAGTGACCATTGTTGCAGGACAGCAAGCAGGGTTTGCATGGGGCCACCACGTGATATCCCACAACATTTCCACTGAATGTGCAGAAAGAGCCAGAAAAACAGACACAAACACCTGATTCAAAATGCTTTGTAGGACACAGAACAGCAAATAGCTCAGCAAAAACAATACATCTAATATTAAAGCAAACACAATCTGACACTAACTTGCATACAATATTTGTATAACATTATATTCAGCATTTCAAATGTTATGAAATATGCTATTAAACACCAAGGACACTTTATGAGTAATACATGTGTAAAGGTTACTATAAAAAGACATGTCACACACCCTGGTTAAAAAGAGACAACAGAATCATGCTTAAAAACATTACAGAACATCTAATGGATTTAATGGTTATAATGGGAATTGCATTGGTTTTAAAAGGGCTGATGGTTCATAATGGTATTGCAATTTGTATTTGTAGTAATTGTAAAGTAAAAACAGTAATTTACTTACCATTTCAAACAAGCAATGTCTCTCAACTTGCATTTGCAGCTGTCAGTGGAATAGCAGCTTGCTACAAAATCAACAGTCCTGTATGGAAAAACAGCACTTGTGTGTTTATGTTCATTCTATGCATTACATACAAAATACGTAATTTCTGTTTAACTAACTGACTAGTTTATGTGATGACTATGATCACAGAAGCCTTACCTGTTTGGTGGTATGTCGGTTGAGAACAACTCGATTTCCGTATCGGCTAACAGCACAGCTTTCATCCCTCTCATACACAGCAGACTGTCACAGTATATACAGTTGACTTGTGTCACACATTTATTCTTGAAATTTGAAGTAGACATTGTAGCAGTATGAGGACTCCTCGTGTAATGCTCCTTTAAAACGCCGGGTCCTGATAAAACAATAACACGAGTTAGCAGCGTGACAGTTACAATGCATTTATACCGATGCACCTGGCTAGCTAGCTAGCTAGCTCGAGCCTAACCTGTGTAACGTTTACAATGTTTTTAGTCAGTGTCCGAGTAACCTTGTTACAAAAACACTAACTCGTGTTAAATTACTATTATAAATCAAAAATTAACGGTCCGGTTAAGCTTACGTTACTGTTAGAAATTAGCGGTGTGGATAATTGCCTTGTTCTTGTTAAAAAGCTAGCAAGCTAACTGAATCAGTTTTTCTATCAAGCCGTAAAATTCTGACCTGTTTTGATGATATCTAGCCGTCCACGATCTAAAAGGCAGAAAAACACATTGTACAACTGTACAATATCTCGACCACTGCAACAAGGCTTAGCTTGCTAAGCTAGGTTTGTTTACCTAAGCGACAAAACCACTTCCTAAAACATTTTCAAACCGCCATATAGCTAAAGACGATTGGCTGAAAATCACAACGTCTCAAATATGATTGGTCAGAACGGATTTCTCAGCAGATGGTTACAATAGCTACAGTAAACCTCAAAACCACTAGTTACTTTGCAGAATAAAGGAAGCATAATTGCAATACATTAAAAAACTTAAAATAATAAATTATTAATAATAAATAGTGAACAACTATAAAAATGAAGGATTAAAAAATGGCAGTTCGCCATTAATAATTCACTCAATGCATTTAATTAAGAAATAAACATTGAAAATGTCTTTCGGTGACGAGATGATAGATTCATGTCGTGCGCGTGTTGTAACCAATCATAATGGAGGGGGTTTGTTCTTTATCTTCCATGAAAATAGGCGGGGTTTGAGTTTGGGAAAATTCAGGGAATAGTGTAACAGGGAGTCTTGGGGGTGAGTTTTGCTATTGCTAAATGAAACTATTTAGGAGATGAAAATCGTCTTTCAAGGTAAGTTGTTGATTGATTTCATTTTATAGCACATATTTAAGCGCATAGATACAGGAAATCACCGCAATCCTAAAGACGAAACGTGGGAATCTCCTCAAGGAATGCCCTGAACTATTCAGAGAGTCCAGGGTCGTTCCCCAAAGGTCTTTTCAGATCACTTTAGTCCAGAAACTTACTCTTGTTGAACCCCTAACAGTTATTTAAATGGGACAAACTTGACACATAATTTAAAATCCACTCTTAACCTGTAGTGGTCTCAGTTTTCTTGTTTTATGATAAAGGCTATTATTGTTAAACGCTAGCGCCCTATCTCTCGGTGCCCATTTCTTTTTAAAGAACTGAAACAAAGAGAAATAAAAGTTATGAGGAAGTTTACTACAAGGAACTGTTTTTTTAGAAATGTGATCCAGTTAACTTTTGTCTTCTCTGTCTGTGCAGTGTGATGCTGGAAAGCCCGAGGCTGATGTTGTAAGAGCGGTTAAGATCTAATCCATGCCTTCTTTTTGCACTGGGAAGCCACACACATAACACAGTCCGATGATCAGTTGTCGTGTGTCCGCTGGAGGAAAGCACAAACTTTTGAAGGCACTGCGTCTGATACTGCTGATCGTGTGTGAGTGAACGGTGGGATGAAACTCGTCGTTTTTTATTCATTTCCCGCTTGCTGTTGGATTCGTATGTGGACACATTGTACATAGGAAGCCACAGGCAGCTCCCGAGTAAAAATGCGGCGTGATTGATCATCTTCAGGAGACAAAAAAAAAAAAAACATTTTACTGACTGCTTTCCATTCCAGCATACTCATCCTTGGATATCTGTAGACGAAAGACCTTTTGTTCTGCTGTGTTTCTCGCTTTTGATCAGGACTTATTTCATTTAGATCGACATGACGTCTCCGGCTAAATTCCGAAAGGACAAGGAGATTATAGCCGAATATGAAACGCATGTTAAAGGTAAGCGCTATACTTATTTAATTACCTCTAATGCATACATTCTCACACGTCCACCATTATGATGGGTTGCACTGTATGCGCAAGTGTACAAGCACGGGATGAACGCAGTCGCATTATCGCATTAAAGCGGCATTTATTTGACTTTGTGTGAGAAAAAATAGTAATGCATCTCCACATGTGGCAACGTGTCTGATCACAATGATAGATGTGTCAGTCAGCAGTCGTAGCAGTCAATTATCTCAGTCCACTTTCAATTCAGCAGTGTGTGAAGGCGTATTGACAATAGATAAACTAACTCACATCTTTTAAAAGACACATATCATAGCTTTTGATATGAATCACGACGTTAATGTGTAATTTATGCGACGTATGTGTTGCTTTTGTGCATTGTTGGTCTCAGTCAACGTGCGTGTGGAGGTTGTATGTATAGACAAGACAGGGCGTTTTCTTTTGCCCTGCGTACGAGCTGCTGTGGTGCTGTTTTAAAGCTATTGATTTTATTGTTACATGTCAAAATGGCTATCTGAAGCTGACATTGATGTTTTAGAGTAGTTAACAACTATAAACAACGCGTATAGGGTATAAACAACGCGTTTAAGACAATTGTTTAGTTTTATTAGTAATTTTGAGTTTGATTGAGCTGCACTGAGCTTGAATGAAGTACGCTAGGGTGACAGTTTGGTTGTGACCATAACCTTTTTTTTACTATTTATAGCGTGCTTTGATAAGATATTCAAGTTTGTAAGTGGAGTTTGGGAATGTTTTGTATTAAAGTAGCGTTTCCTGAAGTGATTGCAACAATACACCACATCTCTCTTCTTCACTCCAGATGTGGCACGTTTTTGTCTCGCGAGAGGGGTTACGTTCCCATAGAAACATCTGTCTAATGAAACTAAGCTGGTTTTAATTGAAAGACGACCTGCATGATTTTTATTCATTAGTCAAGCTGCATATCATGTTTTGCACAATGTCCCAAAAAGTGAATGGCACTGGGAATAGACCACTGAGCCACTCTGCCTGTTGCTGCTGACTGTAGAAGAAATCTCTTTTAAAAGAGCCTGTGAGTTTCTTTTCTATGAGACTTTTATTCTAGTATGTCATTGTGACATATTGTAAATAGTACTACTTGTGATACCTGAGCCATTTTATATGTAAGTTTTGTAATGGTACTAAAAGATAGTTATAATTCCTTTGATTTGACTTTGATTTGTTATACTTTATCACCAAAATGTATTTAGTCTCTTATACAGAAGCATTTAAGGTGCCAAAGAATGCTTTGAAATAATAGGCTAAATTGTTCTTTAATATCTACATAGAAGGTATGGGGCTTTATTAAGTGCAAAAAATTACCCAGAAACATTTTTACATGTCCATTTACAACCCTAGGATTTGTCATTTGAATGAAATGATAAATTTTTGCCCTATTTAGAAGGGTTATGAATAATAATAATAATATTGAGCTCTGCTCTGATTGGCTCTGCTCGCTCGGCTCTGCTCTGAGGCTCATGCCAGTAGCTTACGTTAGTAAACAGACCTTATATGTTGAGTCTGTATCAGACGAAAATTAGGGTTGGGTACCTTTCACATTTTTACCGGTACCGGTTCCGATGCCGGTACCTGGAATTCGATACCGGTACCCAGCGGTACCTTTTTCGGTACTTTACTCTGACTTAAGTGACTTTCAGTGGACATAATAAGCCCAAACCTCTCATTTTCAACATTTTGTTATTTATTTCGAAATGTTTAAAAATACACACAATCTTTAAAAAAAAAACATCCCTATAACATCCAGGGCATATGTCTTACATATAAATAAAATAAAGAAATAAAATATATAAGTAAGACAAATGATCAATGAACATAAACCTCCTAAAAGCAACATAAAAGTAAACTTTTATGTAGAAAACAATACTAGCAGTTGATTTTTAGAAAAATCAGCATGTCAACGTTCTCAGGTAAAAGCCATGACAGAGTAGAGAACACTCGCTCTGAGGATGTAGAAGAGGACTGGACACAGAGATACTTTTTTGCCAATCTAGCCAGCATTGGCATTTGGTCCGCATGTGGTTGAATGTGTTCAAACAGCCACATGGACCGCCTTCTCTCCTCCTATTTATCTAATCTGAGGTACTGAGCACAAAGTTTTACGTCATTTCTGACTTTTAGCGTGAACACACAAGTCTTTAGGCTTTCATTGATAAAACTAAAAGCGGCTGATCTCCGCAATTTCATTTCGCGAGCGCGTGAAAGTTGCGTGATCTTATTTCATTAATTGCGCTGAAAAATCAGAGAAAGCTCCAACATATTCATGTACAAAACACTGTGCAGCATGTTTACTTACACAAGCAGCGCCATAGTATTAGTTCGCGTCCATTTAAACCCATCATTACTTCAGCTCGCGTTAAAACGAAAGCAAAGGGACTTCCCCGCAGTCTCCACGGACCACCACTCAAAGTGATAAGGAGAGAAAAAAGTGGACAAAAAGAGACGGACTGGTTTTGCTAAATACCAGGTGTAAACAGAATTTGTCTCTCTTGTCCACTAGTGATCCGATCGACAAAAACGCATCTTAATAAGCTTTTATTAGCTTAATAAGCTGTGCTTTTAAATACACACTGTGTTTAAATAAGTGCTTCCTCAGGTTGGATGTATTACCACTGCTTGCCTTGCACTTACTGTTACAAATATTACAGGTAGCATTGTCTGCATCATCCTTTGTGAAATTTAACCACACATTAGATCGCTTTCTGTTAGCCATTAAGCAAGTTGCAAAGGGGTGTCACTTACCACATGATCTCTCTCTCTCGCGCGTGCACAGCTTTCGCTACGTACCAGACTCACACGGCGCGCTGACATGTTCTCTCAGGTACTGAAATTGAGCGCCGATTGATTTTATGTGAATCGATACTGGGTAGTACCGACGCAATTCGGTCGGTGCCTATAAAAGTACCGAGGTCGGTACCCATCCCTAACGAAAATACAGATTTTGAGGAACAACTAATTGTTTGGAGATTGTTTATTGACGTTTCTGAGTGGTAACTTTTAGAGCTGGGCAAAAAATCGCCTGCATTTCTCATGTGTGTCTCATCAGTTAACCCGGTTCGGTGATAAGTAGTAAATCGCCATTACCTGCTTTCAGATGGAGCAGCATTTACCACACAGATCCATATTTCACTGAGAAGCTAGGCAAAATCGCATACAATATCGTAGGTGATTTTCCACGGTTATGAACACGGTTTTGCGATCTTCTCTGTGAAATTCAGCTCTGTTTAGTAAATGCCGCTCCATCTGATAGCAGGTAATGCCGATTTACCACCAATCACCGAACCGGCTTTACTGATGAGACACGCATGAGAATCGCAGGCAATTTTTTTCCCAGTCATAGTAAGAACTGTAAAGTCAATAGTAGAACTTTAGCCTAAACGTTAGCGTATAGCATTAATAAGCATGTAGCGTTAACTCAGCAGTCACAACTGTTTTTAGCATTTTAACAACTTTGTAATTAATTTAATGTTGGGGTGTAAATCTCGACTGTGACGTCACACAGTCTGGGTTATGTTGAGATTGACCTGTTTTTAAACAGTCTTTTTCATGCACCAGGTTTGCATAAAACTTAGAAAACATGCATTTTCGGCTCACGGTATGTCATTACCATGTACAAAGCTCTTATTATTCATTTATCCCTAGGTAAATACAGTTTTTTGCACCTTTAAAGATTTGCTGACTGCAAGAAGAGATTGTGTTTCACTCTAGTTTCATTTTCAATTGCTGTCATCTGGATTATGTTTAAAAAAATTTGCAAAAAGTATTTTCCTTGCCAATTTTAACCCACTGTCTCTCCGCCTACAACAAGCACATCCTTCAAATTTCTCTTTTCTGCCATTGCATAAAATAAAAAGTAAAAATGTATGCGGATTCAGTTTGTTTAATATCTTTGAGCTGACACTCTGAAAATAAACTCATATGGATGATATCTTCTCACTGGAATCGCAGGGGCAAAAATGGCCTAGATTTTGAAAGAAACCAGGCCTAGTGAAAAATCTCTGATTTGGCTATATATTCTGTCATGAATTAGTGGCAGAAAGAGGAAACAGTAATTGCCCAGTGATCCATTTCTGTGATGAGGCAACCAGACACGAAGAGCAAATCTGTAACTTAAGAAGAGAGAGCGAGAGAGAGAGAGATCAAAGCTGCGCACCGTTCTAACTGGATTATCATTGATTATCATCAGCTTGATGTGAAACACAGTTTTTCATTCAACTATATTTTTTACTCCCAGTGCTCTGGAGTTTATTATATTCTGTTATGGTGCTGTTATCATCCAGCTAAGATAAAACTCGGAAGCATAATCTGACTGTAAGGAATAAATCCTACAACTGTTTCCCAGTGTCTGTTTGATTAACTGTTACTTGGCTTGTTTGGTCCTTTCCATGGAATTAAATGAATATCCATATGAATGCTTGATTTTTTTTATTGACCCAGAAATAATACACAATGTCATTTTTAGGTCTGTGCAACTTTATGGATTTGATATTGCCATTTTATTCACCTTTTACTTGCTGAATAAAATTAGCCTTTTATGTAATTATGCAGCAGCAGGCTTCTGTCCAGTTGGAGGTCAAGTATTTATTTACCCTAGTACACTACATGCATTATTACATTGATTTCTTATAAATATAGTGTGATTTGGTTTCACAGTCCAACTATCATTTATCGCAGTGGTTCTCAAACTGGGATGGGGGCCCGCGAAATGGTGCCAGGGTGGCCCCAGTTTTATGACATTTTATAAAATACATTCATTTATCATGAATTTTGTGTAATTAAACCTAAAAAAATTAAGGCTACTAACCAACAGCACTACTTTGTATAACTTAATATTAGGGCCGGGACTCGATTAAAAAAATTAATCTAATTAATTAGAGGCTTTGTAATTAATTAATCGAAATTAATCACATTTTCATCACAAATAAATATTTGACCTGAGAACATTGAGAAGTTATTTTTTCACATGGATTTTTAGTATACCATGAATGATGACTGAATACATAAGCTTAAGCAACAAAATATTGTTTATTTTTGTTCAACCAAGTCGTTGTACTCGGAGTCGGGCTAATGTCCATGCTAGCTGCTATATGTTTTGCATTGAAATGATACTTGAGGCTCGATGTGCTGCGGGTGATATGTGAATTCCTTGTTGCATAGCTTACACACAACCATGCTCTTATCGACGCTTCCATCCGTTCATTTTTTATAAAAGAATTTCCCATCCACGCGGCCAACCAAAGCGATGTTATCAGATTCTTCGTTCATGTTCACTGTGGTTTGTTGTTGTCTGAAGTCATGAACGCTAGTTGGTGCTCCAGTATAATCGGTCCGCCGAAACTCATCCAATGAGAAATGTTCCGCGGTGCAAAAATAAGTGCGATTAAAATGCGTTAAAAATTTTAACGCGTTTTTTTTTTGTGTCATTCAGTGTTTCCTCTAGGATTTTTTTCAGCTGTGGCGGCAGGGGGCGCCCATGATGATTATAAATGTAAAAAAAAAAATTATGTAGAATATAGGCTACAGTAAACTAACATGTATTTTTTTATCATTTTCACGCTGTCATTTACTTTTCCTTATATTTATAGCATATTGCTTTTCTATGTTTGATCTAAACTGTATTTTCTTAAAAAAACGTTACACAGCTGCGTAAGTAGTTTGGATATTTCATTGTAGTTTTAATGTAGTGTGCATTGCAGGTTCGTCCTCGTGTTTAGCGTACAGAGCTGTTACAAAGTCATGCAGTCCTGTTTGATAATCCGCACAGCTGTGATTGACAGAACAACCGACCAGTTATCCGACATTAGCAGCAATTTTATTTCACACCCGTACCATTTGACATAAAGACTGTGACCCCGAGCCGGTCACACCGCAAATCGCGCAGTTAAATATAAACCTTTACCGGTCTTCAGACAGATCTTAAACACAAATAAGCACGGGTCATTTAAAAACGAGTCGAATTTTGGTCTTGGATGTTAGACCCGCATTTAATCTTGTCTATTGAGTCCCGACCTGCATCTACAACACAAATGACACGCGAATAGCCTATTACACCCGTTAGATCAAATATTATGCGGTTCACCCGCGGGTACCCCGACCCTGCTGTTTCGTCTGAAAACAGATAAAACAGTCTCACCGTCTGCCTCAAGTTTCTATTACCAAGGTTCTTCTCTTCCACGGGAATAATGTAAGTTTCCTTACAAACAGATTCGACTATTAATGTCTTGCAGTCGCATATAAGTAGTATTCAGTATTTAGCCTTTTGTTTTTGGACAAATATCTTATCATTTAATGTGAAACTTTGTGAGTGTCGATCTAAAGCACAGACGATTGACTGACAGCTGAGCGCTCAGCAGTGCGCTGCGCTTATAGCCTATACTGAATAACTAATGGCCAGATAAGTTGATAATATGAGTACAGTGATTCCAAATGAATGTCCAAAAACTCGTAATATGTTAAATCAAAAGTTTAATTATGTCTTTTCTCGCAGCCCTGCGCTGTGTTGGTGTAGATATGCGCCGGTGAACATCATATGCGTCATGACCTTGCAGCTTAAATCACCCTAAATTTATAGTCATAAAGATAAAAGTAAAACAACATTCGCAACTTCAAATGATGTATTTTTATTTTTGTAAACTCACAATAAGGAGAAAACCTTGTGCTTATTTATAATCATTAAAAACATGACGCTTTCTGCTGGTTTGGTTTTAGAGCGCGTCACAAAAAAAGAACAGAAACTCAAATACTTTTTTATTCGTTTTGTCAATTTAATAATTATTTAAGTGCAACATATTTCGTGTAGGCTTATTTATTTTATTATTATTTCTCAAAACAGAAACGTAGCTTAATAATCCTCTGTTGATTTAAATCAATTTGTGCATGAAACTAAACCCATGGAGGAAATTATGATATTTTAGGAGATTTATTTATAAATGAGTGAACAACGCAAATCCAGAAAGGAATTTATTTCAAGACAGCCAGTCTCGCAGTAGCTTTTTTGCGAGCTCCCGCTGTGGGTTTTGTCTAGAAGGGATACAGCAAATGCCGAAAAGTTACGGATTAGATTTGGAGGTAGGATTATTAGGATGAAAACAGCGGTTCTGGCTAAATTAGATACAAATACATCCTACAATCGTGTGAAATTTTGTGTTTAGAGTTGGGTTTGGTTAAAGGATTAGGATAAAACAGTGCTCATCCAACGAGATTTCGTTTGCTGTATCCCTTCTATCCACAACCGCAGGCGTGGCGGGGATGTTTTATGAGTGGCGGGCCGCCACGGTTGAATGTATATAGCGGAAACACTGGTCATTAATTAATCTTAATTAACGCGTTAAAGTTACAGCCCTACTTAATATGTTTTGTTTAATTAAAATGTAAAATTTTAGAACAGTTTTTGCATTCATTTTCTTAGGGGGGGGGCTGCAAAGGAATTCACCATACACAAGGGCGGGCCGCACGCGGAAAAAGTTTGAGAACCACTGATTTATCTGATCTCTTGTTCTTTGTTTATGTCTTTAAAAAATAAAATGCGCAAACAAAATACATCTCATCCAAGTCTCATTTGATCACTCAGGTAGGATTTTCAAGTTGGCTAGAGAAACAGAAGATTATACGCAAATTCCCAAAGGATGTCAGGAAATGTTCAGCGGTTTTTTTCCTTACCACTTTGGTTTAAGAGATTGAATAATGTAGCTATAATCCTCCGACGCAGGGAGTTTGTGTCAGCAATGAAAAGTGTCTATGCATATAAAATACTTTCTAAGGCTGTAGGAAATATAATGATTGACTGCTCTAATTTAAATCAGTAATAAAAATAAGATACCCCCCGCCCCTTCAATATATGTATTTTTCAACTTTGGAAAAGGAAACAGAATAAGCTTTCGACAGATTGTGCTTAACTCTTTCCCCGCCATTGACGAGATATCTCGTCAATTAAGAGAAAACGCTTCCCCGCCAATGACGAGATTTTCCGTCTTTCCGCAATACCGCTATTATCCACCCTTCCGCAACTTTTTAAAACCGGAAGTATTGCCCTATGGCAAGCTGCTGCATGTCCGTGTCTGTTTTAAAGATCGCTCTGAATCGGATCTCTATGAAAAGTCCGTCACAAAAATTGAATTATCTCTGCTTTTTGCTCAAAATGTGGTGTTTTTGCAAAAACCTACCCATATTCAAAAGCTGATTGCAAAAGAACCACTAAAGGTAGGATGAAACGTTTTTTTTTTGTTTGAAAGCAGAGGGTCTGTTCTTTCATTTGGTATATTGTATGTTTATATATTTAAAGAAGAACATTTTCTGGAAGGCATTAAACTTTGGTGAAAATCATGAAAAACGCTGGCGCTGGCTGGCAACTTTTTTTTAAAACGCTGGCGGTGAAAGAGTTAATGAAGATTTAAGTGTGAACTTTCTTTCATTATATGCCACAAGCTTCTGTAATTTACAGATGGTTTGCATGAAGGAAACTGCATGGTGCAAACTGGATCAGAGTCTGCGAATTTTGTTGATTAATTGAGTTTAATAGTGATTTTGACAGTGTAGGTTGCTGTGCAGATCCTTTTGAAGTGCTGGTGCGTTTGTAGGTTTGGGGGAGGGCGTGAAAGCCGAGTCGTACCAACATTTTCCTTCTCAACAGATTTCAACAGAGCTTCTCACATTCCCCTGTTTGATTGTCTGTAATCAATATGTTAATCCAGTTTCATTGCACGTATAGCCCGAAACAGCCCCTTGCTTTTGATCGGGTTCACACTGTATTCACCAAGGCTTCCTCTCTATTCTCACTCTCACAGCCATTGGCTGCTCAATTCCCATTTTGCAACAGCATGTGCTTGTGCTGACAATCAGGTGAAACAGGGAAGTCTTCAAACCCTAAGCAGCTGTTGCCTTTATCTACAAAAAAAGAGACACAATATGAAAAGGGAACAAAAACATTATGGTTTCATTAGTTGTGGTTTTGTGTGAGCACACACAGTTGTTTGAGGTATAATCTGAGCAGATAGACAGAGATATTGATTGGTTAAGTAGTTGAAGAGATTGATCTGATGGGAGACATGTTAACTTTTGTGATGGGTCACAAGCGATCAGTGGATTAGTGAGGTTAACTCCAGTATTAATGTTTTTCACAGCTGTGCTTTCATGGCATGCTTTGGTTTAGCTGCTGGACAGATTGAATAGTAAAACAACATGTAAGAAGCTGTTCAACCCACCAAGTAGTCATTATAAATTAAAATACACTAAATGGCACCTTTGTCAAAAATGAGATAATGATATCAACCCACTGATCTATATAAATGACTGAATTGGGCATAGAACGCTTGACGTAACTGCGTGAGGTGAAGCCAGCGCAGAGTTCGAGCCGCCATCTTGGTATACCCAACCGGCAGAGAGCGTCATTGACTTCCATTCAAAATCATGATCAAAATTTACCCCCTTTACAGCGTATCAGTTACACAAGGTTAATTTTTAGGATATGTGTACGTTAATTATTTGTTAATTCTGGTGTTATTTGCAATGTTTATGTTTTAATCGGGCAGGATAATGGATTTATAAAAAACCGTTAAGGTGAGTGTGTCTGTTGCATTTGTAAATGACACGGGTATAAATAAAGATTTTTTTGACATTCAGCTACACTGTAGCGTTATTTCTCTAAATAAGTTTAGGTAACTTGTAAGTTTAGATAACATAATTACAAAACTAGCAAATTAATGCATGCACATACGGTACAAAGCATGATTATTTATTTAGATTTCAGAATGAGCACGTTTATTGTCATTAATACTAAATATGCTGCGGTCTGTCTGCTGATCTGATACTGTAATAAAGATGAATGTATAATAACTGTTTAAAACGCAAAAAATGCTAAATGTACAACTTTCAGAATCAGTAAATAACTATTTACATGCTTTGGACGTTTGTGTTGTAATAATGTACAGGGTAACTTCACATATAAAAACGAAGACGAGTAAAGTGATGTTTTATCACTAAAATCTGATAACGTCCATTGATTTAATAGAACGTTTGGGTATACCAACATGGCGGCGTGGTGGCTTCAACATTGTGACGTCATGCGCAATCCAGTCATTTATATAGATCAGTGTATCAACCGAATGCTCGCATGTATTATGTTCATCAAATACCTTCACTTCATATCCACTTAATCCTTGCCTCAGGCCATTCAGAAATACCGGTTTGTTGGCAGAATCCGCTAAACACCATGACAGGTAGTTTTTTTTTGCCAAGTCTTCTAAGTGCACAGGTGATGAATTCAATAAATGACGGTGCACGAAACCACTATGGATCACAATTAAACTTGTGTCCCTTGTGAGTACTTAGACCTGAATACAACCCAAATGTGGCAGTGACATGGATCACAGCGCCCCCTATTGTGTGGTTCAGTTTCTTCATTTTTATATTCTGACTTTCATCATTTGCAGTGTTTCTATTTGCCTCTGGTGATTTTTGCAACTTTACACTATGTCTCATCCAAAGAAGTGGATTTTGTATTTAGTTTTTTTGCCCAAAAAAGCTTGAACGCGCTTAGAGGGTTTTGCATCTGAAATCCTCATTTGTTGTTTTGCATATCCCTAGTTAACATAAGAGACAATAAATTTTGCCTGGCTGAATAGCTTATCCGTTCGCCTAATTTTTATTTTCTTTAAGGGAATTTTGAGAAAAAAGTATGCAGTTTGTGTACATTAATTTGCTGTCATGACATCATGTATAAGCTTTATTCTGGACGTCAGTCAGCTCACCCACCCATCCCAATACATTCAGTAAATCTGTAAGGTCAATGATCAGAAAGTCATTTGTGTTTATGACTACTTTTTGTTTACCCGCTCTGCTACTGGAATGGATCCATATGTTTCCACTAATCTCTTTTTCTTTTAATACCCTTCCTCATAACAAGCATGCATTGGTTAGAACTGGTCAGGATTGATTTGTGGCTATCACCCTGGTCAAGACTTTTTTAGCCAGGGCTTAATGTGTCTGTAGATTGTATAAGGAGCTAAAATACAGTATGTAAATGTGTTTTAAGTGGAAATGCTGACTGGTCTGAAATAATCTTTCCCAGGAAGGATGTTTGTTTAAGGCATAAGAGGAGAGGAAGGATGGGAGACAGCACAAATAACACATGTATTGTTGTTATTGTATGACTTTGAATTGGAAACTCACCCCTGATTTCTGGGCTTCCTGTTGGAGGACCAGCCCCGTGATAGTTGACCTGGATCAGGGTGAAGGTCCCTGGTTCGAGAATAAACGAGAGCTGTAATCAAGACACCCTGTTGACTGTGTGACATCTTGATTGTAAACATTAGTTTATTTCATTTACAGTTTTGGATAACTGGTGCTGTGGTTACTGTGAGAAACCTCCTATTCATTTCTCACCTGTCATTATGCTTTAGAGTTCAAAGCAGGGATCTTTTTGTTTTGCTAAAAATATTATTCACGTGGTAATATTTGTAAAAAAAAAAAAAAAAAAAAAACTAATTAGACTTTTATGTGACTTATTAGACTTTTTATTAATTAGATTGTGATGTAATCACACTACTATAAAAAATAAAATGGAATTAAATGGGTGCCATCACTGCATCTTGTGTTCAACAGAATAAAGAGGTTTTAAAACAACATGAGAGTGAGTAAATGATATCAGAATTGTCATTTTTGGGGGGAAATATCATTGCAGTGCATTGCATTGTAAACTTTAAGTAAGGGATAATGTAGTGTGACCTGCTTTTTGTCAGTACCTGATCACACTTTTGGGGCTTATTTCTGCGATAACCAACCAATGCCTGTACATTATCCCGCTTATTACACGACTATTAACCTCATAAGTAAGGTAAGGAACATTAAATATTGATTTGAAATATTTTATTTGCTCAATTTTAAAGAATGCAGACCTTCCACAAGGAAAACCCACGAAATGTCACGAACACACTATTTGGTTTAATTATTTGTAATTATAATATCATATATGTTATTAAAAGACATATTTATATAAAATTTTTATCTAATATTAAACTGTACCTGTCAACATGATTTGCAGTATCCGGGTAACCATGTGTTATAAGTTTTGAGCGGTTGTTATCTGGGAATTACAAACCTGCAAATGTTGAGACTGGCCAACCAGAATCAAGCATTACAACAAGCTGTGTAATAAGATCTGTATAAAACACACACTTAAGACATTTCCTAGTGCTAAGCATATAAAGATATCCTAATAAATGCATACTAAAGGCCTGGGTACACCTCACTTTTTACATGTATGCGTACAGTGAGTGTGACACAAATTTCATCATCAGATTAATATGCTGGATTTTTGTATTGGCATGTATTTTGCAAGTGCACGTCGCACATACAAGTACCTGATTATATAGTATGAAGGCAGGAGAAGTTTTACATGTCGCAATGTGCATGCATCGAATACCTGTGTATGCGTACGAGTCAGATGACTTATAAATTGCAAGGATGTTTGGGAACACTCAAAACACGTATACTTGCTCCCTAAGTGTACATAGGGCCCCAGCTCAGAAATGGTCCGCATAGTCGATTCCAGTGTGGATTTTGTTTGATTTCTTACTATGGGTTTAATATTTGTAACATACTGGAGGCCAAATTACAAACAAAAGAGCAAAGTGTATCACAGATATTACTAATCCCTTAAAAGTATTTTTTTTAGTAGTTTTTGGTGGAAGCGTTGTAGTTTTCACATTTGCAAAATGTCTTCAGCCCTTTAATCAATTAATTATCTCCGTTTCCAATTACTGTTAAGGTTGTTTCCCTTTAGGCCACATGAGTTATTTCTGGTTTTTCAATCCACCGATTGACAAACCTGGCCCGATGTTTATGCAAGCAACAGAAAGGCCCTAATTGCAAACAGATGCGCTGTTTCTCTGGATGCACACTATGACACAAACCATTACCTGAGACAGAATACGTAAAAACTCAATTCTAAAATCACACCTCTCTTAACACCTTCATGTCATTTGATCAGCATTGTTTACCATGGAGATGAAAATAGCTGTATCGACTTTCTGTTATTCCTAATTAATCTTCCGCCTTTCTCCTCAATATCAGTTTAGCACACTACTATAGCCAGTGTGGGGGGTTTAACAAGGTGATTCCCAATCCTGAATCCATCAAACTGATTCAGAAAGTAAGAAGAATAAAGATTCTCTTGGGCTGAATAGCACTCAACCTGCATCTGTTTAAACCCTGCTCGGGGACTAGCCATTTCCAAACCATCTTCCAGCAATCCTTTTAATTTTTATTAAGTATAATAGCAAGCATCCGAATGGAACACTCTCACACATGCACATTTTCACGGTCCATCTCGCTGATGGGTAACATTGCATTCAATAATGTGATTTTGCTGTCAGTGCATGCTAAATGTCCTGCTCACCAGCAGACCTTCAGACAGTTATGGTAAAGTCATCAAGCATTTTCTTAGCTTTCTTCCAGGGAATCTTTGGGGGAGGGTAGGCAGGAGCCTGTAGAGTGAAAAACCACTTGCATTCAGTCTTCCATCTCCTACCACTTTCTCACACTGAAATGGACAATATTGGTTTTACAGGACTTCAGGAGTAAAATTCATGACAGGAATATATGTGCCATCCATTGACATTACAGCGGGCTGTTATGTTAACTCCAAGACCCAGAGAGTATCAATAAAAGAGCTCAGAGTTTACAGTTTTAGTATACTGCCATTCTGATTAGAGGATTGAAAACAGGAAGTGCTTACCTTGGAGAAGTGCTAATAACCGATTGCTTTCCAGTGTCACAGATGCGGCTGTTTTTCATTAGCTCCTTCTGTGAAGATGTCTCATTTGCACAAGGAAGATCCATCAACTCCATTTCCGCTGAGCCTTGGGTTACATTTACATAAAAAGAAGATCAGTTCCAACAAGTTAAGTAGGCGTGCATGAGTGTTAGGGTTAGCCCTGAATCAAGTCTGTTTTATGAAATAATATAGCTTGAAACTGTGTAGCCAAACGACGCCTTGATATTGATTGCAGTCATCCTGACACTTACGTGGGCATAAATAATACCTACAGTAATATTCTTCAGTACTCAAGAAAGTAGCTCAAAGAGAAGAACACACAACTATCTGACAAAGAAATGTGTACACATTAAAATACACTTTACTGAATAAAAGCATCTGCCAAATGCAAAAATGTGTAAAGCCACATTTCTCAGGGTAGGGACACACTAAACCGATGCTAGTGAAGTAGCGCAGAGTGTGAGGTCGTCTTACAATGCTCGCAAGCTGACATCTGGGTCCAAATTTGTCTTGACACCAAACTGACGGCACCTGCGAGAGATGATATAGCTTTCTGTACCTGCAGTTGGTATTCGATATTAATCAAAACAGGTAACCGGTTTCACATAAATCTCGCTCACCACAGATGGATTTGTGATATATCCATGTCTTATTATGAGCCATATCTTGTTCAAATATTCACGTTTCGGAATGAGGTATGGGAATAATGAGATCATGAGCGTTCTGTGCTTTCCCTCTTGACTTCATTGTTTGCTTGCTTCATCAATTCTGTTTGCATTCTTATGAACTGGTTGGTTATGCCGAACCGCCAATCAGAACGATCCGACTCCAAGACAAGCTGCACTGCCGATTCAGTGCCGATTTAGCCTAACTAAGTCATTTGGCACTCAGAACCCGCCCGATGGCTGACCGTCGACTATCTAGTCTTAAATGTAAGACATAGATTCTTTAACCTTTTAAAAGTTTAATTATATTGTGGTAGCTAACTTAATGGGACAGTTCACCCAAAAATAAAAATTTTGTCATCATTTACAAACCTGTATAATTTCTTTGTTCTGATGAACACAAATGAAGATATTTTGAGGAATGTTTGTAACCAAACCGAGTTTCAGCTCCATTCACTTTCATAGTAGGAAAAAAGAATACAAACAAAGGGCTCACAAACATTTCTCAAAATATCTTCCTTCATGTTCATCAGAGCAAAGAAATGTATACAGGTTTGTAACAACACGAGAGTGAGTAAAGGATGACAGCATTTTTGTTTTTGGGTGAACTATACCTTTAACATATTTAGTATCCAACTTGCTTAAAAAATATACATCAGGCTATTTGTGCCACTGTTAAGGTCTTTGCACACTATGACGTTTAACGTCCGTGCTTATCGCTGGCATTTAACTCCTCGTGACTTAAGAATGAGCACCAATGTGAGTGCGCACACTAGGGCTGGGTATCGATTCAGATGTTCCAGATCGATTCGATTTCGATTCTAAGAGCTATCAAATCGATTCGATTTTGATTCTCGACTCGATTTTTATACACCGATTCTTGATTTAACTCGATGAATATATTTAGATAGATCTTAGAATAAGATTATATAGAATATTATATTATAATATATTAGACTATAGACTGAATTAATGAATGACAGGCTCGCCTCTCGCTCCTTGGTAACAACGCACAAGGCAAAAAAAAAAGGTGACATCTAGTGGAGAAGACCAGTAATTAGATTAACGTTAATCTTACGTTCAATGTTTGCAGAAATAAAATTGAAAATAAAAACGATTCGTGGCCTGTGAGAATCGATTTTGAATCAACCACAGAAAACAAAACGATTAATCCAAAAAACTTTTGTTTTTACCCAACCCTAGCGCACACCCAAATGTAAAACGCCAGGTGTAAAAGCGTAATTTTCAGAAAAACACATCGGACACGTTTTTTTTTGGTTTTACGTGGCATGTTAAAGGTTGGCCGACCAATGAGATTGCCGCTTTTGTTCACGTGGCTGGAGCTGCTGAAGTTCCAGTAAAACACAACTTGGTGGCGCTCAAACACAAAACGGTCTCGCAAGAGATACACTGGATACCTTGATACACTGGATAAAACAGCATAGATGCAGATAGTCAATGCCCATACAGCACATGTGCCTTTTGAACTATGCTCTGACATGTTTCAAATCACATCATAAGTTGTGACTATGTCTGCTTTCACATACATATAGTGGGTGAACCTCATATGTTTTTCTTCATATTTGCATACCATCAACGGACACAAACCACCATCAGTTTTCCGCTATGCAAACCCATAATTCAAGTTCTTTAAACCATGCCAACAACTTAATACAGTAGTTCATAAATTTATTCTTGGAAAACCTCCAAAACATTTTGGATGGCTGATCAGAAATACCCACGTTCAGGTATCGAAATAACCTACTCTGTAATACTAATACTAATGAGCCCAATCACTGTGAGATGACCAGGGTGGGAAACTATTATTTTACCACGGGAAAAGATGTTGCTTCTCATAATAAAAAAAGCATTCATGTTAGTCTAATTGGACTTTCCCGTAGGGACTTTCAGTTCCTCCACTCATACAAGGCCAGAAACTGTGACAATGGAGGCCAGATCTCGCACAGCAACAGACCTGAGACCTCCAGGAATGTGCAACATGAGTCAGGATCACAGTCTTTGGAGAGGCCTGGTGTCTTTTCTCGCTCCTTCTCCTTTCTTTCCAAATCTGCCGTGGTTCTGGTCAAACAATAAGAGCATTGTGTAGACCTGCAGGACCAAAGCGCTTTCTGTTCGGCTATTGTTCTTTTCTTCTTGGCCTGTTCACTCCTACTTTGCTCTCAAGCACTGAAATGATGTTTGTCAGTCAGGATGAAATATGACACATTGGCCCTACCCCCTACCAGACTTTTAATAATTGCAAACATATGATGTTTTAACACACGGTTGACCACACACCTCGGTATTATGTTTTCTGATCTATATTCATTTCCAAATAGAATACACAGTTTTTTGACAGACAGACTATATTTCCTATATACCAATTATAATGCAACACATTTCTACATTGCGTGTAAATACTATTCAAAATATAGAAAGATTTAAAAATGTACAGAATAACTTAGGTGCTATAAAAAGTTTCATAGATAGATAGATGGATCGATACATAGATGGATACATTGTAGGGATGCATAACGATTAAGTAAGGAACAATTGACTTCGGGCCCTTGAATTATTAGAAAAATAATGCACACCCGAGGTGGTGAGGCGACCACGATGCGAAGCCAGTGGCCGTTACATTTCGGCTGTGAATTATTTTTCAATAATTCAACGGCCCGAAGTCTATATATATGTGTATATCCCAAACTATCGGTATCTGCATTCATAATGGCCGATAAATGAATATAAAAAAAATTGGTCGAAACAGCCTTCAACCATGTTGTAATTTATCAGAACTTAACAGAATTTTTCTCCAGTCCTATTCAAAGTTATATTTAGAAACAAAGTCTTTTAAAACTGGTAACTTTGATTTGGTTGTTATTGTTTTTGTGTTTTTGTTCAAAGGCCTTTACGTTTCATATCTTAAGTTTGTATTTTTATACATTTTATCTATCAGAACTTTAATATATTTGAGATTTTCCTCTGTTCTGTTTAAAATGCATTATCATATTATTTTAGTTAAAACTTATAAATAACTACAAATAACCAATGTTAGGGATATCTGTTAATGTTTTGATGCGCGTTTCTGAAATAAAAAAAGAGAAAAAAATCGGGCGATATATCGGATTTTAATACCAGCAAACATTTGTATCGGTATCGGCCTTCAAAATCCTTTATCGGTCGGGCTCTAATATATATACATATATACATAAACATATATACATATATATAAATATATATAAACTTTTATTCTGCTATAGATTAATCGCGATTAATCGTTATGCATCTCTAATACATAGATACAAAAATGAATAGGTAGATAGATACAGTGATACATACTATAGATTAATACATAGATAGATAAAGAATAAAGGGGAGCAGTTTTTAAATAAACCCGCCCCGTTCGAAAAACAATTGAAAGCAAGGTATTGGATGTCTGAGGAGTCTCTTGGGTCAGTAGAGGAAACAGACTGCTTCGTTGTGTTAAGGCCTGCTTTGTTTCCTGTCACTGTTAGGAAGGTTTTTGATTATAGCAAGCTACTGACCGCTACGTGGCTTTCTGTCTCACTTCCATGTATAAAATCCAGCCTGGCACAGATTCCATCCGTCTTAATTTAAAGTTAATGGTTTTAGTGAAACACAAAATTCAGCACATGCATTACTAATTACCATTCAAAAGCATTTGGGATTGTGTGAAGTATGACCTAATGTCTGCCTTTTTCACCTTAACTTTCAGACACTCTCAAATGCCTTGTTTTTGTCTTGTGCCTTGCGCTGTAGACTGGAAAAGGTAAAGCTGCCATAAACGAAAGATCGACCATCATTTTTATTGTAAGTACATGAGAGAGAATCAAAGTTAGGTGTGTCTCTTCAGGATAATTAAACTTTCCCTCAATCTCAATACCACAGAGATGTTTTTCTCCAAACCACATCTTTTGTAGTCATCTATTTTCCCATCATCTCATCTAACAGAGCAGTGTTTTGTACATCTGACAAGAAAAATACCTCTTAGCTGAGCTCTTTATTTTATTATTTACTGCCCTTCAGCACAGCCAGGACTCTTCCTGTGTGTTTTACCTTTAACTCACATTATTTAGTTTTAGATTAATGTAATTGTTTATGATGAGGATATTAAATGGCTCCTTTAAAATGTATTATTAACCACAAGAGCTAAGTGCTCCCTTGAAAAGGGGTTCATACGGTTGGTGCTTAATCCCGATATTTATTATCATTGATCATGCGCTTCAATGCACTTGTCATTTTTAAAACAAGTACAGTCTATGTTGCCAAAGAAATGCGCCAAATAACACATTCCCAACGCTTAGTTTAAAAGTTGTTGTTTTTTGCTTTATGTGATGTATATTGCTTCAATGCAGCACAGCAGACTACAATAGTCAGGTATAGAAATACAGTATTAGTAGGATTTCACCGTTGCTATGAAGGGACATTCAGCTCGTCTGACTGGGTCACACGTCCTCTAATGCTTTTTTAATGAAGCGATTCATCACTGTTCTTTGTTTTTTCCTAACATGCGGTCTCTCTTTTCCCATCCGCAAACATGCTTATGTTCCCACTGATCCTGCTGTTGGGAAGAATCGGCGAGCCGTGCTTACACCTCATCTGTATTCTGATGTGTTGGCACAAATCACGTGGAGCCATTTTAGTATCAAAGCATTTTTTCGTTTGGATTTTTTTGTCCACGTGAGCGCAGACCGATAGAGTTGAGTTTCCTTTCTTAATCAGCCCTTTTTTGTGTTTAAATTTAAGATAATGCTACACTCTCTGTGCCAATAGTTGCCACATGCTAGGGACCTAATAGCATTGCATTTTTACCTAATTTATATCATGAGCTTGTTTTGGAAGCACTGGCAGACCCTAAACCGAACTGGGTGTGTTATATAAGGGAGTCATACAAAATGTGCAGTGCCGGGTCCTAGAACTGGAATTTACACCCTTAATACTGTAAAAACTAAATGTGAAGCAAATACATTCACATACATACTGAGCCACTGGGTGGACACAGACACTGACCCCAACATAGTGTGTTTTGGATTACCCACAGATCCTTGATGAGGAACCCTTGGAGGTTCCTGTGTGTCGGGGACAGGCGGATCTCAGCCTGCCGTGGGCTTTCATAGCTCTGTCTCTCTTTTACTCAAACCAGATGTCCTCTCACCCTGCACATAACTCCATAATGAGAGCCAAACCTGAGACTCTCATTCCTTTGCGAGGTCTGTTTTGAACAATATTCCTCCTTACATAATAATTTAGGGGGTCTGCTTTATAGTTGCGAGAATATTTTCCTCCTTTGAAGTTTGCACGGCCCTACTGCATGCTTTGTGTTCATGTTTGCGCTGTGCCTGTAAATCCAGGGCATGCTTTGATGAATCACGTCGGTTTTTATTAATGCAGATGCAAATGCAATAATTAAACGGTAATAAATCAGGGTGCCTTTAAAATCCAAGGTGCGTTTAAAGAAATGTTTGTCATTTTGACTGCATTGCCTTGAGCTATAGTGTGTTTTGCTCACTCGCACATTTTTGAAAACCTCTTGGAATGCAGAAGTGTAGTTGCGCAACACCGGTAGCACAGATTTTTATGCAATTTTTCTTTACATGTTATAACTTCTACAGCAGGGGTCTCCAACCTTTTTATGAGCAAGAGGTTACCACAATGGATAAAACAATCTGGAGGGCTACATTTTCACGTTTTTTGTTTTACTTGTTGATTTTATTTTATTTTTACTTGTTGATATGTTTTATCATTGTTTAAAATGTTAACATGCATAAAAAGAAGCCAAGCTAATATAAAGAATGTAATAAATAAATTGTAAAATTTGACACTCTAAAAAAACAAATGGTGCTATATAGCACCAAAACTGTTGCTTTGGATCGTAACCATAGAAGAACCGTTTTTAGTGCCATATAGCACCGGTGAAGCACCAGTGAAGCACCAGTGTAGAACCATATGTGTTGCTATAGTGGTGCTATTTGGCCCTTATATGGTTCTACACAGGTGCTTCACCGGTGCTATATGGCACTAAAAATGGTTCTTCTATGGTTACGATCCAAAGCAACCGTTTTGGTGCTATATAGCACCGTTTGTTTTTTGTAGTGTACCGAGTGTATTAATAGAATGTGCTTTGACGGGGAACTCACAAGCTGCGTTTCCATTGCAGATTTGCACAAAACTTTAGGGTTATTTTCTAAATTTCGACAAAAGACTATTGTGAAATGACAGCATTTCCATTAACCAATGATATGCAACTGAAACGAGAGTTTTTCCTCTCATGATAAGACATTACAAACATCACGTCGACTGATGTTTGTAGGTTTACTAACTTCACATCCACGCATTAGGCATTATGTTTAACTGAAGGAGACGTAAACGTGTTACCCAAACATTCATGCCAAGGAAAGCCCCCTATACCTAGGAGCTACAATGTATAGGTGCTTCTTGGATGTAATAATACATTATTTTTAATCAAAAGAGATGTAGGAGTGTTATTCAAACATTATTGGCAAGGAAAGCTTGGGAGCAGACGTGTATTGAGGTGTTTCTGGGAGGTTTTAATACATACCGCGTTATCTTCAAATAATAATTCTGTGACTTACTTGCATCAGGTGACCTGAAAATGCGAATAAACTGTTTCCATTGCACCTTTTCCGAATTGCCTGAAAAACCACCTCATGGAGTTTTTGTGAAAATTACGTGTTTCCATTGACTGTATTTTCAATTCGCAATGTCAATTTGCGCAATTTAAAGGGTAATGGAGACGCAGCAAGTGACCCTGTGCGGGCAACCGGGGACCACTGGTGCATTAGGAGCACAAAGGTCATGGGTTCGATCACAGAGAACTCACATACCAATAAAATGTGAAGAGTTTGGTTCCAAAACATGATAAACTCCATTTAAAAAAAAATTGTTACCACCAAAATTAGTATTGTATCAGGTCAGTATTAAAAAGTAAATTCTTAATTTTAAGCAAAATTCAATATCCGCCGTGTTATTCTGTCATCTTGTCTCCCTTTTTTCCCAAAACGCGATAAACGCCAGTCCTTCTTCAGTCCTCTTTATTTTAGGCAAAGTCAATGAAAATCCAGCAGGACCAAAATATTTTACAGCTGATCGCTGTCAAAAAAGTTCAGCGCTGACGTCCCAAGGATGACAGCAGCAATGACAGTGTTCTTAATATGACAAAGTGTTTTGTTTATACCACTAGTCAACTAAATGAACATAACATGGCAAAGATGAATGCACATTTATATATTGATTCAATAGATTTATAGCATTTGGAGGAAAAATAATCAGTTTTTAAAATAAACCTTTGAAAATCATATTATGGATTAGATTTTTTTTATGTTATTATAACCTAAAGATGCTATGTGAAAGTTTGTAACAGAAAATAGTGGTTTTCATCTGGTCATTTCCTTGGTATAGAAAACACGTTTTTACTGAAATTTGTCAAAATGGATTATTGCGTTTTGGAACCAAACTCTTCATCTATACCTTATAAGTTGCTTTGGAAAAAATGTATGCATAAAAATGCAAAAAAATGTAAACCTCTTAAGTGTGTATACATGGTAAATCACAGTTTTTGCAGATGTGTACATGTACATACACATCTGGTTGCGAACAAGTAGAGAAAGATCATATAGGAAAAGCAAAAATGTTTATGTATTATACATTGTCCAATTGCTGTATTATGTGACTTATGTGAAAATCTGTGTGACCTCGGGCTGTCAGGTATGCAGTAACGTTAACTTGACACAATGTATCTTCTAAGCACATAATTCTTTTATTCTTAGTCTCTAAATAATAAATCAGATATTTCTGTACTGTTCTACCACAGCTGAAGTCATCTTATGCCTTAACATGATCTGCTCATGAAACTCTCCAAGAGCCACTAATTTCTGACAGAAACTATTGTGCATCTTACTTTTTATGTAAATGGATTAAGTCAGGTGCTGTCAGCCAAGTGATTTATTTGTCCTGCTGAGATTACTTTCACTTTCATACGCCCAAAATAATGCACAAATCTGAATTATCAATGGAATGACTTGCCAGTTATTTTTGTTGCACACGACATGATCGTTTAAGGCTAAGCAGTAGGGGTGGCACGGTTCACAAAACCCTCGGTTCGGTTCGTATCACGGTTCTATGGTCACGGTTCTCGGTTCAGTACGGTTCTTGTTGTTATTTTTTCTTTAAATTTTTAACACTTCAGAAATGTATTATCTTATTAATGTATTAGTTATCCATAATTTAGGATACAGTATTAAAAAAAAGTTATATCATGTAATCATGCACAAACTGAATTTGATTATTGGGACCATCCCTGAGGAAAGCCAGATGAGATTTTGATACAGCAAGAGGGAAGACATTGATGATTTCAACATGCTTTTAATTTATTTGGCAAAAAAGAGAATGTGTATTGCCATCTACATGAACTTTATGAGCATTTTTAGCACACATAGATAACTTGCATTTATTAAAATGCCAACTTCAGTGTAGCTCTTAGATTTATCATTGAGAGGCTGCTTTAATACTGCAGAGAGTATATGTGGACGAGAGAGAAACATAACCTTTGCACCTGTAATATTAAAATCTCTTTAAGTCTCTTTTGTCCACTTTTGACCACTTCTGTCCTGATTACTTTGAGGGGCAATTTCTGAAATAAGATCGCGCAACTTTCACACGCTAGCAAAATGAAACTACGCGGAAATCAGCCGCTTTAATTTGATCAATGAAAGGCTAAAAATAGCGCTAAAGACGTAAAACAGTACCTCAGATTAGATAAATGGTCGGAGAGAAGGCGATCTCCTGCGGCTGTTTGAGCACATTCAACCCATAGACTGCAGTTCAATCTATTGTTTTATTTCCGCTGTCATCATAGGTAACATGAAATAAAAATATGTTTCCACACACCAAACTTATACGACGCTGACGCATCCTCCAACTGCGGGCAGACTTCCTTTTCTCTCCCACTTGCCATTTCTACACGTAACATAACCTGCAGTACTTATACTCGAAACCAGTCACCTCTTCTTTCGCGCGAAAGGGAAACACGCTATCTGAGGTCACATACAGGGCATGAGACTACATTGCGCATGCCATGAACCGTTGAACCGTGCGGTACACACGCGCTCCGGACCGAGACAAGCGAACCGAACGGTTCGGATTTTTTTCATGGACCGTGCCACCCCTACTAAGCAGGCCTAAAATACAACACTCCCAGACCACAACACCATCAATATGAAACAGTCATAAAAGCCAGTGCGGTCCAGATCCCATTTAAATCCATTGGAAAGTTGAGAAACTTTCCCTTTAAGTGGTATTTAAGTAAGGGGTAAACGGCAGCGTTTATACTCCTCTCCTGATGTGCTGGTTTCTCTTTTTGGTATTTTGAGAAGCAGCTGACATCCTCCATCTACCCACATATACTCACACATTTCACAAAAAAACCTAATTGAATGTTGAACGAATCAAAGTACAGGACCATGTTGCCTGCAGACATTCTCTTCCCCAATCTGCTCCAAACCAACTAAAACAGGGCTTGTAGGGTTGGGACTCATCCACACCTAATTCCTCTCTATAGTGCTCCCTAGAGCCCCCTAATAGCACACTATAGGTGTTTTAGTAATATAGCACACCCAGAATGCGGCCGTTACAATTTTGAGACATCTGCAATGTGCAGATGTCCTTTGTTGATAACGATAAACCTGCTATGCAAATGTATACATTGCATAGCAACATATATCATCTGCAGTTTTAACTTCCTTGTTGACATTTGAACACCTGCAATGCTAATGGTGGTGTTGCCTTTTCATATACATTTTCCCCTCACTTTAAAATTGCTGGGTTATTTTTTTAACACATAAGGGTCAAAGGGATTGGGTTGGGTTATATATTAACCCATAAAATGATTAGATTTGACCCAACAATGGGTTAAAATAAACATATCATCATTTTGTATTAAAACAACCCAGTGTAGTTTATATTACAAACCAACTGGCTGGGTTTGTTTGTCCCTTTTTTACCGAACGCCGAGTTAAAAATAATAACCCGGCTTTATTAAAGTATAGGAATGTTAAGTTCCTCCATGTTTTACTAGGAAATGCATCAATACAGGAAAGGTAAACTACATTGGTTTTTAAATCTCACATGTGGTTGATCGACCGTACACAGATGTGTACTCTGTCTCATTGTGTCTTTTATTCTTTCTGTTTGAATTTCTTCGCCCTCTTTACTTTACAAAGGCCCTATTGGAGTAGGAGGTAATTGCTCGGGAGTCAGGACACTGAGAGAGTCCCGTCATCTGACCCACCAGCAGTGTCACACATGCATGCCGAAAGCATTGAAATCTCTCTCTGTCTCTCATGTTTGATTTATTCACACAGTAACTCCCCATATGATTTACAGCACGATCATGTGACATTTGAATTCATATAATGTAATTTAATTACAAGAACACTAAGCTCTTTTGTTAAATGGATGTTTAATAATCGTAAAAGTGTTTCATCTTATCTGAAACATGAATTTTTATTAGGCATGACTATTTGTACTTTGTAATTGATGTCATTCATGCAAAAAATGTAAATAATTCCTTGAATTTCTTGAAATGTGAGCGCAGGATCTGAACTGTGTATATCAGTGCGATTAGTGAAGTTTGTTATATCACTTTCATTTTTCCTGATTTCGGAAAATTATCTTTTTTCATGTCATTCCAGAACATCTGGTAAATGATAAAAAGTAAAATCAAAAACACAAGAAACACTTAAAATAAGTAAAAAATATATACTTTTAAGAGTAGTGCTACACAATTAATCGCATCGCAATCGCGATGTCAGTCTGTGCGATTATATGACAGCAAAATGTTGCAATTATATTAATAAATAAATGTGTGGACTTGTTAACACAAACTTTCTGATAACAGTTTGATGATTTTCCTTGCTTATAAAAAAAAAGAACGAAAAACAAAAAAGGCAGTGCACGTGTGGCATGCACGTGTGTGGCGTGCATTGTCACTTGTGTGTGCCCAGCGTGGAAATACCAGAGCGAAGATGGATGCAGAGGAGATTGACAGTGATCTGTTAGCTGAAAAAAAAAACTCTACGTCTGTTGTATGGCGGTATTTTGGATTTAGGATTACTGACACTTAGGGGTGGGCAATAAACCGGTATGATAGTAATTACCGGTATTGTGTCACGCCATGATATGGATTTTGCAAAACCGTTGATACCGGCGTTACATATTTTAAATTCTATTTTTGCACTTATCAGGGTTCCCGCGGGGTGTTACAAAAAACTAACCTTCAGAAAGTTATATCTATGGCCTTAAAACGCCCAGATCTTCATCCTAGGACTTAAATTTAACTTTATGAATGTTATTTTTTTAAGACCGCGCGGGAGTTTACCCAAGTCTTAAAAGTCATACCTCCGTTCCCGAGATGCGCCGTCCACAGAAACACAAAACGAAAGGCTCCGATCGCACTTCAATCCATTTTTAATCATCATTTTTTTTAAGAGGATGCACATAATAGTGCACGCAAATCCTGCCAAAGACTATATTTCAGGTGTTGTGATCTGTATACAGCGAGTTTGGCGAGAAACAAGCCCGTGGCTTACCTATAGCATTACCAGGTTCTGAAACATAACAGGACCCAGAAGCGAACAAAATCAACACTGCTTTATTGAAAATCAACTTAAACAGTCGGGTTGTCGAGTCCCAAGGCACCAACAGCGCGTCAACAGTGTTATACATTTAGGAGGCTTTTTTACCTCACTGCTTCAAAGTCGTTTAACGGTGTTACTCCCTTTTCACTCAGATCTGCTCTCTCTACTGCGCCCTGCACGCGCTCTCCAGGTAAACGATTGGAGGACGGAAAGCAAGAAATTACCTTAATAAACCATAATTTGGCTAAAAGTGCAATTTATCTTCTTTTAGTAACCATTCCTTTTTTGATAGCGCAAATGGTTGACGAGTAACGGTTAAATGAATAGCGCTTTCAGAGTGCTTTAGCGGATAAACGTACCAAACACATTAAAAACAGCCTTTAATGGTAAATTTCGTTTTCTTAATGCAGGTTTATTAATTAGAGAGGCTATTAAACAATACATAGTGCCTATTTACGCATAAAAACGTATGAGTGGAGTGTTTTTGGCAATGTGAATCTGCTGGTTAATTAAATTAAATGCAATTAAATGCAATAAATACATTTATTAATATAACTAACTTGTATTAATAAACTGCATTCATTAATGCGTTCAGGGATTAATAATTATTTAAAGTGAGATGGCATCTCCTATCAGATGTTCATATTAACAACAAAAAGAAAATCTTGTTCTTTGTATATTTATAAATCAAACAGACACAAGATATACACAGCACACAGCTTTAAAGTTGTTGGATGTAGCGTAAAACATTGTAATAGCCTACAAGCAAATGACCATACTAATTTCCATATTTTCATACTTCCCATATTAGTGACAATATGCATAAGAAGATGAGTCCACCCATCCACACAATTGCGCTTTTAAAGGAAAAAATGGGAAAAGATAAAAAATCATGTCTATGTCCAATCCCTCACTTATTAGTAACATAAGGTGAAAAATACTAATTTTGTCCGTAATTTAACTAAGGTTTACTACAGTGTGACTCCAAGTTTTATCTCATATGGCAACATACCGTAATACCGTTATACCGGCTGAAGAGTGAAAAATACCTTGATATAAATTTTTGCTCATACCGCCCACCCCTACTGACACTGAGCAGTTGCTACATCACGTGGCAATACGAAAACAATTCTAGTTTTACAAATACACATTTTAGCATTATCCCTAAACTGTGTGTGGATTTTCCTTAAAACCCATCAAGTTGACCCATGATACCATGTATCATAATCGCAATCGCACATCGCAATATTAGCATCAGTAACCGCAATGGGAAAAATTACCCAAATCGTGCATCCCTATTTAAGAGTGTAAGTGAGCAGGAATTTTGAAGTAAACATCATAAAGTACTAAATGTTCTTCTGTCGAATACATTTTCTTATATAAATCTTTTTCACAGGCTAAATATAAACTGAAACCCTGCTACATAAGAGGCAGAGGATGAGCTATTTTGTGCTGACTGTTCAGATACAGTTGTGGCGTTTGAGCAAAGCGACATCAAACAGCTTCCTGGTGGGTTGAGATTCCAGCCTTCCTTTAATGTTTCTCAGAAAAAACAACCTTTTCAAAGATGGTCAAGGAAAACAAATGCAAGCTGTATCCGTTTTCTTCCTCCCTAGCCAATCGTTGTGAATTTTTTTTTGTGGTAGAGGAAATAGTAGACATGTTACAGTTGATCACTACCATGTATCTTCCTAGGGGGTTAATGTATGGTATGTGGTGTCATATTATTTAGCAGACAGGGTCCGTTTAAATTCTACATCCCATTTGATAAACGGATGAGGCGGACAGTTTAATGAAATACTGTATCTCTGAGCGTATGTGCACATAACACAGCTTAAGGGCATGACATCTGTGATTTTGTGTGTGTATGTGTTTTAAAGGTGCCAGGGAATAAATATATATCCAAAATGCCTTGCCCTGCTATCATGCTTCCACTAAAGTGAATGGGTTTTGTGTTTTTCGGATATGAACATTTAGCTGTGTAGGTCATCAGTAGGTTGTTTTTTTCGGTCCATTTAGAGGTGATAAACTGTATCTTCTCATTTGTCAAAGTAACTCAGTATGTTGTGTAAGTGTGAGTGCATTTCTCTTCCACCCTTTAGCAGTGTTACAAGTATATTAATAATTAAGCAGTAGATGAAAGAGCACAAAACAGACAGAAGAAACCGAACTTCTTTTTGTCTCTCACTTTAATGTTTCTGCTTCCTGTTTTCTGGCTTGTACAGGAAAACCCAGCCTGATCTCACGGGAATTCGTAAGTATTTTACAAGGTGGCTAATAATCCGTATTCATAATCGTTCAAAAACGTATGATTAAAATCATTACACTTTAAAACAAAATGCAGCATTAAGTTAAAACAACTTGTTTTGGCAAGTCTACAATTTTAAGTTGACATAACTTATAAAAACTGTTTAACTTAATTAGTTAAGTTAAAGTAACATGAAAACTTTGTTGATTTGTCAAAATGTTGAATTTTTATAGCGTATGAAGCCCCAGGGGCATCCTTCCGATCTATCTGATGAAGCCAATACGGAAGTGATTTAAACTGCAATTCATCGACTGGCCACTAGAGGCAGGCTCCAAAAGGGGGTCAACTCCCATAGACCTCCATGTTAAAATGGCCAACTTTACAGTAGAAAATAATGTGTTTACAGTCTGATACAAAAAGGGTTTTTGGTCTGTATAGCTAATTTTGCTCTTCATTACAACTGTGAGGGGGGTGATTTTCTTTTGTAACTCATCCGTTTAAATGATATTAAGCCTTAACGTTCTGCATAATTTAGGGCGTGGCCACTTGAGTGACGGTTAAACAGCCACTGCCGTCACTAGACTCGAGCTAGGCGGGCGTGGTTTCAGCAACCAGTCACCTCAGTTTCACCCACATCCCGCCTCTTTACCCATTTTTGGATATCTGCGGCAGCCACCGCCTACTTCTAAAGATCCAAAACGATCTTTAGAAGCCTATGGGTGATGTCACGAACACCACGTCCATCTTTTTTTACAGTCTATGATGAAGCCCCACCCCTAACCTCATCCCAAACCCAACATCACTGGGGTTAAAGCAGATTGTAATAAAGCTTACGAATAAGATCAGACAAATTATCTACATTGTAAAATAGTTACGAATTGCCATGAAATTATGTTGGTAACCCCACTCCAGTGTTCATTAGCCAATCCTGTGCCATTGACTTCCATCATAAACAAAACTGTGTGATCCAGAAAAGCACTTGAGATTTGTGAAGATGAAGAAAGGGAAGCTCTCATTTAGATAGTTTTGTGTTGGAGCATGGAGTGGATAGCTTACATTTTGTTTGGGTTTGCCACTCCCGGGCCCCTCAGATAACATGGCCCCACTACTGCAGGAATATCCGTCATGCGGCCCAATCTTATTTATTCAGCTCTGAGGAGCCCAGTGTAGATCCTCCCTGTGTTCTTCAAGCGACATACAGGAAGGGGTGTGGCTTCAAACGCAGAGGCCAGCCATTGTCTTCCTACAGTATCTCACAGAGTCGGTAACAGTTTACACAACTGCAGTGCTGCTTTATAACAGTTTCTGCAGCTGCCAGTGCCAGGAGCCTTTCAGTGCTTGTGTTATGAATAGATCTGCAGTGCATCAATGCATCTCTTGGAGTCCCGGATTCACGCTGTGTCCACTTTGCATTGTCTAATGACGCCTGTTGGGGGGAGTTTGGCATCCCGCCACTGACCTCTGCTCTCTGCGGCCCCCGGGCCCGTCAGCGGCGTTACTATAGTAACAGTAGACACCCGAAACAGTCATGATTGTCTTTCTGTGAAACAGAGGAGGAATGGCACAGCAGAGCTCACGGTGCAGTCAACGCTTAATGGGTTTCCGTCTGATTTTGTTTGGTTTTCCTTGTTCACATGTTGCAGTTATTGTGTGCAGTAGACTGTGTATTTAAATATGATACAGAGATGCCCCTTCTTGCTATTTTTTTGTCTTTTATAGCTTTTTATTCAATGGGAAAGTGAGGAGAAGACAGGAAATTATATTTGGTACACGAAATGGTAACAGGAATCAGGAAAGGACCGCAAACCAGGACTTGCAATATGTAACCGACTCAAATCATGGTATAGCGTGACTAAAGTCACATGGGTATATATGATCTCTTTAATATAACGTGCCCAAACTTTCTTTTTAATATGAAATATGTAAACCAAAAAACTGTTCTTCAAATTAAATTAGTATTGAAGTAATACAACCACCTTTACTTCTTTCCCATTCCTTCCAATGGTCCACCTCAAGACCCTTTCTGCTGATCCAATATCCTGTCTCTGCAACGCAGGGGTCCTCCATGATCCCCTTCATTTACTTCCTGTCTTACTATAGTAAACCATCATGAAATACATGCTTATGGTGATAAATGCATGGGGTGACGGTTCCGGTGTCATAGGTTAACCTCAGGCGAGGTTACAGTTGTAAACAAACACATGCTGAGTCTCTGATGCAAAACTGTGTCTCAGACAGCCATTCATTGAGGAGCTATGCCATCTGCCTTCCAGGCACTGTAGGTAGCAGTATTCCCGGGCCTTTGAAAGTTTAAATCATCTCAGGGGATCTTTTTAGCAACTTTACATCCAGCTGATTATAGTAGTGGCCTCCGGAAACATAATGCTACAAACAAGTAAACTATCATTCATGTTAAGTCTCTGATTTATTCCAGTTGGCTTCACAAAGGTACAAAGTTTTCCACAGTATGTCCGAAATGTTAAATTATCCTATTAGCAGTGGATATTCACAAGTAAACATTTTCACATTACCATAATTACAGTAATCTCTGCAGGCTAATCAGGTTTTGTGCTTCTCCAAATTGCCTTTTGCCATCATGTGCGCAATCTGTAGATATTTAGAGCTTTTAAATCCGATTATTCGAGTCGGTATTATGCATAGCATTATACAGCGACACCACTGCCAATGCCCTGAAGTGAAACGTTTGTAATGTCTGATATATTTTTATTGGAGAGCTTCATTACTATAAATGGCTCATTTGTGCGGAGTACTTCATTCAAATATCAAGTAACATTAGAAAGGTTTCAGGATACAGACCTCACTGCGGTTCTCATCATCTCGGTTATTGCCAATGATTGTCCATGTATGTCAAAAATAATCATCCCATCATGTCTCATGCTGCAGACACACATGGCCGTTCATAGCAACCTACCCCTGATTAAACCCATAGGGGAGATGAATTACTCTTAATATAGCTGCAGTATTCGACACTACCAAATTGAACTGCAGCTGACTGCTTTCCTCTTTGCAGATGGTTATTTCACTGAGTAATGCATTTAAAATAAGGTATTTGCAGCATCACTTTGCAACGCCAGTTCTCTTTTGTTTCCATGTAAATGACATCTTCACAATTTCTGCAATCTGCATCGCTCTGGCAGCATGAAACTTGGCATCTCTCAGTATATGCTGTGGAATTATAGAGCACCTGCAGTCACCTTATGGTGCGGTACAATTCATTAAGAGAACAGAAACGAGCGATGCGGTTCAGGACAATGTGTCCCGAATGCTTCCTCCTGCATTGCAGCTTTCTGTGCCTGCGGCTGCAGGAACTAGAACAGCACCAGACGTTCCCCAGAACACAGAATAAAGAGAGCGGTGATGAAAGGATTTGCTCTGGATCTTAAAGTTTATAAATTCGGTTGCAGAATTTGTAGTGCAAGCCATAAATCAATATGCCTTTCATGCATGATTACAAAATGGGTCGAGATCTGTTTTTAGATATCGGTTCTGGTTTTTGTTATTCACGAATTCAAATGAAAGAATGTGTCTAAATATCATTTTTTTAATTAGACACAGTTGTCTGCATCTGGAAATACCAATAAATAATGCAGCTGAGGTTAGAGTTTGACACTGAAGATAAAAGTCTTCTGCTTATTGATTCCGGGTATCAACAGTAAAATATTTCAATCTGCACTTTTATAACTGTTTGATTAAATGTGATGAATTTACTTTGCATTGAATGTTAACACTGTTTAAAGGGCACCTATTTCATTGCTAAAAACAACGTTATTTTGTGTATTTGATATGATACAATGTGTATGTGTGGTTTATGGTTAAAAACACATTATTTTCTACATACCGCATATTTTTGTAGCTCCAGATTTCACTCTCTTCCTGAAATGCAAGGATTTGAAAAGCTCTGTCTCCCTGATTGGTCAGCTAATCTGTACGTTGTGATTGGCCTGAATACCTATGACATCAGCAGGAAATGTGACGCTACTTAAAAAGTTTGAAAGATTCGGTTGCTAACAGGAGTTAACTTACAGACTGAGAGTCGAGAAATTATGATAACGTTGGTCTTGTCTACATCACCAATCCAAGGAAGTAAACTGTTGCCTACAATCCGTGTGTTTGTTGTAGGGATCGACCAATATGGATTTTTCAGTGCCGATACCGATTTTTGTTTCATCAGCCTTAGCCGATGACCGATACAGGCTGCCGAATATTTTTTTATTTAAAAATATATATATTTGGAGCCGATACTGCTTTTGCTCACTCAATTTACATCAGAAAAATTATGTAAAAAAATGGCATGTTGTTAAAAAGAGATGTTATTATTTTGGACAGTTCATTTTAGTCTAGGACTAGTCTAATCCCTGTCCGGGGAACTGCCCCATAGAGATGAGAAATAAAAACCCGCTTTGTTCAGCTATGATCAGCTGTTAGGTTGAGCTTTCGATGTTGTCATGGAAAGGTTGGTTGTTTTTAGTCACATGACCTGCAATCGCTTGCGGGTTCCAGCACTCTTGTCTTAAATATGGCAGAAAAAAATCGGCGAACATGGCAGCCACTTATTGGCCGATACACATAAAACTCGCAAATATCGGCCGATATATATCGGCCGGACGATATATCGATCTATTACTAGTTTGTTGTAGCCCAAGAAAAGAGATTTAAGTTGGAGTCAACTTGCGTCATCGTTTACTTTGGGATATGTACCTTTTGCATATCGTTTACGTACTAATACACCAAAGGAAATTTAAAAACGTGAATCGGACAATAGGTGCTTTTTAAAACTTGCATTCCTCATGCTAAACATAGGCAAAGTGTCAAAAAGCAGTTGGACCTCTGACGGAGTATTTCTGTGCCAAATGCACTTTGACATTTAAGTGCAGGAAATACAGTGGATGTCCTTATATGGGCACATTAACCAGAATATCGCAACCAATAACTGACAAGAAAACGACATCACCAGAGAAGTGTGTTGTTGTTTGAGAGGGAAATTTAGGGGTTGTGCACACCAAAACTTTTAAACGCTGCTGAAATGGCTGGAGGACACCGATTGCCAGCTGTTTTTCAGCTGAGTGCCAGCTTTCTTCAGCTGAGCGCTTTGGTAGCTGTGATACTTCAGCTGCCAGCCGGTTAGTTGCTGTAGTAATGTCTCGCCCCTCCTCAACTGTGATTGGACGGCCGTGTGAGAACTGACATTGACAAACGAAGCTTTTCTCCCAAAATTGAATCTCTTTCAACTCTCGACGCTCAGCGACGAGCGCGGAAAACCCGCTAGCTGCTGGCTTATTTGAAAAACAGAGCTTCCATTGGAAACAACTAAAAACATGTGCCGGCCGCGGGCGTGAAAGCTTTGGTGTGCATGCCCCCTTAAGTTTGTTCAGCTTTTCAAAGACCCCAGCCTTATGGAACAATGAATATAGTTTGTTTATCCGGAGTAGCAGCGGAGTGGTGCGTGTGTGTTTGTTTAACACTGGATTTTGTTGAAATGGGGCCGTCCCTACCGGGTCATTAGTCACAGGCGGTAGGTAAAACTGCATCAGATGTCTGTGTTTTTTTGTCAATCAGAACATAAGCACACAATGTAAACGACACGAACATGTAGTGATCATAAGTTATCCAGATATAGTGAGATAATATTTTACTTGCTCGTGACTCGCTCCGCCCATGGTACGCCTCGAGGGGGTTGGGTTTATTAGAAAAGAATCGGTACAGCTTATCTGTCTTTTAAAAAAATCTATAAACCTAAAAACTCTTTGAATATATGTAGGATGCAATATTTCTCTTTAGGTACTAAAGATTAACATGAGATAAGCAGAAACAGTGTTATATTTTATTTTTTTGATCAAGCCTTTTTGAATAGACCGTGTGAACACATACCATAAACATTTGCTGGAAATTTCACAATTTCATTAAAAGCCAGTACAGTTGGGATATACATGTATCATGTGTGTCCATGTTTGTGTGAGAGATTTATGATCAATGGCAATTATGTTTTCATAAATGTAACATTTACTAAAAGTAAACATGTCAGCTCGGCCAATGTATCTGTCAATCACAAGATGCATTTTCCTTATTTGGGATTCAAAAACAATTCACAATAGGCTTGATATTGAACAGATTTAGTTACAGTAGTAGCCCAAATTCTCCCTTCTTTTCCTTTTTCTTGTCAGATGTTTTGTCTTGCCAGTGCAGTGGTATTATACCGCATGCCAGAGTATTTTTGCTGAGGTGTTGCAAGCTGCTTTCTCATCCAATTCACACTGGCCTACTTTCAGCATGTTTGTGCGTCTGCAGTATGATGCTAGCACAATGGATGTGTTACGTGGCATTGGCACAATCCATCATACAAGAACAGGTCATGAGCTGGTCATTTGCTACAATTTGAGGATAGATTCAATCCAGTGGGCTTTTTAATAGGATGTACACTCTTTGTTTCACCGGCAGATGCTAACAATATTGCACCCATCATCCTCCTGCCCCACGGCTGTATTTTCATTGGCGAATGGGATATTTCCTTGGTTTTTAAATGGCTGTTGTATTTCACATCACATGTAATGTCGCATGCATGTCGCAGCCACCACCCGGCCCTGAAAACCTGCCGCTCTCCAAGTCATTACATGTGCCGCTGTTCCCAATCGAGTGACTAAATCGCTCTCACACAGTCCGCAAACTGCCGGGATAAGTTATGCCACCCGAGAGCGAAGGGAGGGGGTGACGGAGCGGAGAGGCTGCCGGATGATTAAGATATTGCAGTCATTGAAACAACAAATTCTGATTCAGCTGTTTTTATGTGTCCTCTATTCTCCTTGGCTTGAGACAAGAGACTGTATAACATTTTGTCAGCTGTGCTCATATAATGAGATTGTGAGATAGCTTTCACTTCCCATAAAATAAATATTTTCTTTGTTCCATCTCCGCAAGCTCTTTCTTGCAGAAAAGCACTTGCCAAATCTGTTAGTTTATTGCTAAACTTTTTTTATAAATTAGATACTGTATTTTGATGAGAGCGCCTTAACTCTGGAATGTCTCCACTGGATCATGGTTATTCAAAAGCAAATGTTTTGCCAGGGATTTTGGCAACTCCAAATTCACTGGGTCAGGGAATAAAACGGCAGTAGCTGAAAAGGCTTCACATGTTCCCCGCAATTCGGGCACTTCAGAAAGGGCCCTCCACTCCAGACTGGGCCGCCAGCACAAAGCAGGTCTGTGTGCGAGGACAGGAAGGGGTTTGAAGTTTTACAGCAGTTATAATGTCGCCCTTGTCTAAGCGAAGGAAATGCAGCTACATTCTCAATGAGTTATACCACACAAGGCCAGACGTCGACATCGCTCCCCGGTCACGTTTGTGAGCCACTCCCACAACTACTTAAAATCAAATTTGTGACACGAAATGCTGCGAATGTTATTAGAACTTATACCACATGGCTGTTGAATGCTTTATTCTGATTGGTTGAGAAATGTTCCACAGGATATGCATTATTTCTCAATAAACGCACACCTAACCTGTCAAATGTCTTAAAATAACCACCACAGAAATGTTTGTGGTAACCGGAATAGTTGATATTATTAATATTATTATTTTTATTCCTTTTATGATGATACACTTTGAAGTCTTGTCTTTCTGTGCTTGTTTCTCTTAGACATTATATTGTTACCGGCCACATCATTATAATCGGCATCTGCCCAAACTGCGTATTTGATGCATTGTCAGTAAGACCCTGTTTTATACAACAGCCAAGCCTTTAAATTCTGTACGAGAGGTTGACATTTATGTATACATATCTATCTAATACATAACTTTTATGATCAAGTTCTTTTAAACAGAGTTATCTCTACCATTTTAACACTTCCCCTGGCATTTTTATACTTCTCAGATGAAATTACCGCTTCGAGATGGTTTTGATAACACCCTAAATGTTTTCTGTTTTGGTGCCTTACCGTCAATGTGAGAACCTCAGGCCCAGTCAGTCATTTATTGCTGTTATCGGCCTTGTGCATTTACCATTATGTTAGATCTTGCCGCAGGGTCACAAAGCTCATCCTTAGATCAAATTGCATTTTGAACACCACCTGGTTTAAGAGGGCCAAAAATGACTTAAAATGCTGCCAGTTTTATTGACCGATAGCTATCGGGTTTCCACGCTCTTCGGCGATCACTTAAAAACAAACAAGTAGCTAAAGTGAATTTTTATTGATCGGATATGGAGTTGGTTAATCTCTTTGTGGTTGAATTGTGGGGAATAAATCTATTAGATGTATGTTAGGTAATTGTACATACACGTTCAATATGTTATGAATGTTTTTGTATAGGTTTTGTTTTATTAGAGATCATTTTGATATCTGAAGTATTTAGATGTTATCTTTTTGAATTATACTTGACAGGATCTGGATATATATCACATTACCTGTCTCAATTAAATTACTTATTTGTTAGTTATGTTTAGATTATTCTGCATAGCTCCGCCCACACCTAAAACTGATTGGACCCAAATCTTCATAAATATTAATCTTAAAGCATTGATGAGGTAAGATAAATTGTGGAAGCAGTAAAACGTTAAATTTGCTGTTAAAGGGGACATTTCACAAGACTTTTTTAAGATGCCAAATAAATCTTTAGTGTCCCCAGAGTACGTATGTAAAGTTTTAGCTCAAAATACCTCATAGATAATTTATTATAACATGTTAAAATTGCCACTTTGTACTAAGTTACTGGGTTGATCTTTTTCACATTTTGCACTGGGGACCCAATCATAGCACTTAAACATGGAAAAAGTCAGATTTTCATGATATGTCCCCTTTAAAAGTATTTCAAGTTTCACAATGTGCCGAAGTTAAGAGTTATATCAGTTATGTCTTGTATTACTTTTTGTATAATATGTTTTGGTGCATGCATTGTTTCAGCAGGTATCATACATTACCCAACCTTATGGTCTTCTGTTTATATGTGTGTCAACTGTGATTTGGCAACAAGCCCGATTAATTCCACGTCCACACTTTTTTATGATAAGATCAGGCATGAAACTCTCCTCCCATCTGTGCTCTTTTCCCTGCCGTTGCTCCTGTATTGACACAAGGCTCTTATTTGCTCAGATGTAACTCTCGGTTCATGCACGCTGTGACTGTTTTAGTGTACGTAGACACGCACACACTCTCTCACAATATAATGTGTGCTCTTTTCCAGCAGTTTTCTTTGGTCGAGCAGAATGTCTCAGAGGATATATACCATGAAGTGTTGAGCTCAGGAGAACCGCAGCGGTCCACCAACACAATTCAGCACTGTTCCTCATACAAACACAACCTCGTGCAGGAATTCAGCATACGCCACAGTTTCACCGGGTGTGCGTGGTGTCTGTTACGGGCGCAGTAATTTAATAACCTCTTTATTTATGTAGTATTAAAACGATGTGTGTCTTTAAAGCTGCTTCGACCCAGCTATTAAATCATCATCGCGCCCGTCTCGCCAGCGCTGTGCTTTGAAACTTTAATGCGCTTTTGGACCATGACCGTGCCAGTCTAATGCCCTCCTCAATACAATACTGCAGGCTAGATAAACAGTATTTCAAACCCACACAAAGTCACCGCCATACTGAAGTGTGGCTACAATTAAAATGTTATAATGTAGCTTTTCATAAGTAACTGTGAGGTTAAAATATAGAGCAAATTTATTATCAGCTGTCATGCAGAACCAGTACGTGTTTGCTTTTTCAATGCCGCCCCTACTGCAGAGTAAGCTATATGCTCAGTTTATGCTTTAGATTTATGCTTAAAGGGACACTCCTCTTTTTTGAAAATAGGCCCTTTTCCAGCTCCCCAGAGTTAAACCATTTGTTTTTTACCATTTTTGAATCCATTCATCTGATCTCCGGGTCAGGTGGTGCGACTTTTAGCATAGTTTAGCATAATCCATTGAATCTGATTAGGCCATTAGCATCACGCTCAAAAAAGACAAAAGAGTTTCGATATTTTTACTATTTAAAACTTGACTCTTCTGTAGTTACATCGTGTACTAAGGCGACAGAAAATTATAAGTTGTGATTTTCTAGGCCGATATGGCTAGGAACTATACTCTCATTCTGGAGTAATAATCAAGGACTCTGCTGCCGTACTATGGCTGCAGGAGGTGCAATGATATTACGCAGTGCCTGAAAATAGTCCCCTTGGTACCTTTCAATAGCAGGGAACTATTTTCAGGCACTGCGTAATATCATTGTGTACCTGTGGACCTAAGTGTATGACAGTGATAGAGACAAGTGACAAGTCTTTGAATATTGAAACTTGTACCCGGCACATAAGGTCCCAGCATACGTCAGCACCACAGAGGCTAGAGTTGAACCTAGCAAAACCCTGTGTGGGTGTGCAGGGTTTCCCGCAGAAAATTTGTTAGTTAGGTGGTAGGGTTGTGCAGGTGGGCGGGCCGGGGGCGTGGCAATCAAAGGGGTGGGGGGCATACGCGTCATGATGAAAATATTTTTATTTAAAACACTCAAATAAAACTCAATTTTGAAGAAACTATGACAGAAAATGAACACATACTAGATAATTGATGAATTAAATGTTTTATCAACAGGCTAGTTATCCTCCAGACAGTGACGGACCATGTCTTTCTCTCATTTCGGCCATGTGGCGCGTGCCCGCTCGCAGTGTGAAGTGCGTCCACGCTATTCTCCGAGATGCACTTGACGGCCTTTTGTGCAGCGAATTTTTTTTTGTAAGACTTAGTTAAGGTGGTAGGGTATCCCAGCTTAGGTGGGCCTCCCGAACTGAAAAGTGCTGCGGGGAACCCTGGTGTGGTTATGCATGGGTACAATGGCAGACAATGGGCACCAGGCAGTCCTGTGCCCCACTAATCTCATTTCTGCCTTCTAAGCAGGCTGTGATGTTGAAGGGGTCAGCTTACCTCACACGCCCGTAAACATCATCCTAAAGCAGAGATCATAAAGAGAACAAGACATTGGCTTAGTCTAACTGCAGGTGGTCACCAGCCAGAATGGCCATTTTGTTAATTTGCTCAATGTTCTGCAATGCTTCCTTGTCCTGAGCATAATGTACCATTTGGATGATGTAGTGTGAAGAAGTATGAGGTCATATTCGTTCCCTTGTGGCTTGCATTACAGAAGGATTAAACAGATCTGGCTCTGTCTTACTGGTTTTATCAGTTAACACATACAATACTGATTGGTGTTCCTGTATCTCAGCTGGTTAAAAAGCCTAGTTAGACGCATACATAATGATAAAAATATGTACTGTAGATTAAATGCACTATAAGTCGCTTCGGATAAAGGCATTTGGCTAATGCATAAATTTAGATGTACATGATTTAAAAAAAAAAATGGTGACTTTACAGTGTTTCAATAGAGTATTTAAACTATAAAGACCCATCATCTATCTTATCTATTATCAACACAGACATCAGAATGAACATGTTACGTGCGGCATGTTAGGAATGAACAGATGTCTGTGCATGCAGAGATAGCCTACCACAGCGATGCATTTTTTTTTTTTTGAGGCAAGTGAAGGTACATTAGATATTCCTGCTGCCTCATTTTTGTTGAATATTATTAGTTTGCCCTCAAACACCTTTAGGAAACGGATGCTCTTGAGATCATTTCAAATACATCATCTCTTAAATGCTTGTTCTGCAGATCTCGGGAGCATTCAGGCCAGACCTGCTCATCTGTTACTGCTGGTGTCAGCACTGCCAGACTGATGCCAACCGCCGACTCAAATTCACTATTGCATGAATGATAAGTTGATACAAAGCAAATTGCCATATAAAGTGATAGCAAATTGAAAGTAAATATGAATGTGAGACGTGCTTATTGCTAGTGTCTGCTGGCTGTTACTTCTAAAATTACAGGCCTGGGTTTTGTATGTAATCTTATTAAAGTTAAAATGCTCTCTCATCTTGATATCTTTAATATTGATCGAGTAAGGTCATGTCAAAGATTGAAGTCAATGTAAAATCAATGAGTGATATAAAATTTTGATGCTACAATCTCATAACTAGATTGGACTTTACCTGGATTTCACATATTTGGAAAACCTGTTTAGGAACAGTAATGAAGAACTGCACCGCATTGCACCTTTAAAGGGGTCATAGCATGAAAATCTGACTTTTTCCATAGTTAAGTGCTATATTTTGCTCCCCAGTGCTTCTATCAACCCTGAAAATGTGAAAAAGAACATCCCAGTAACTTAGTTTTGGTAGCATGTGAAAAGATAGGTCATTACATTTTGCTCCCCGTGTGATGTCAAAAGGGGATCTTATTATAATAATACCACCCCTTAATCTGCACTATCCAAGCATGGCACTGCCATTTAGTGCAGACAGCGAGAGAAAATAATTGACAGCACAATTGAGCTTCAATTTCAACAAACCACCATCATGGCGATCAATGTTTGCATTTCATCAGCTCATTTGCATTTAATAGGACACCCAAAAATGCCACATGCTCACATCTACAAAATAGGGTTGTAACGGTATGAGATTTCCACGGTATGATAATCGTCTCAGAAACTATCACGGTTTCGCAGTTTGCGAATTTTTTTAATTATTATTATTATAATCATCATTAGCTACAATGACCCTTAAATTAATAAAAAACAGATAGGGGTTTTGGTTGAACATATGGTTTATTATATTAAACTTATTTGGAAAAAAATACTTATTTGGAAAAAAATACACTTTCGAAAAAAGTAAACTTTAATTGTTAATCTTTTTTTTATTCTTTTAATTTAATTTTTTTAAATAAAATGATAAAATACTCATTGAAATTCTCTTAGAGCTGCTCTGGATATATTCATTTTTTGCAGCCACTCTTCGTCCACATTTCTTGCAAACTGGATATCCATATTCAAGGACAACCCCGCGTTCGTTTTTCGTATACCCAAAGTATTCCCATACTGTAGATTTTAACTTTTTTTGTGGTGGGGGATAGAGGATAGAATTTGTAGTCTCTGACATTTTCTCTGCGGTACATAAACGAGTGGAGTCTAGCAGTCACGCCGAATGAAGTTGCATGTGCGTAGTAGCGCAGGTGAGATCTGCTTTATTTTTTTCCAAAACCGTGTAGAAGCAAATGTTTACAGTATGATAATCGTAAAAGTTAATATCAAGGTATACCGCCATACCGGTATACCGTTACAACCCTACTACAAAATGGCAATTGTAACATGTTATAATAAATTATCTATATGGTATTATGAGCTTTAATACATTTTTTGTACTCTGGAGACACAAAAGATTTATTTTACTTCTTAAAAAAAAGTCTGGTGGCATGTCCCCTTTAGAATTACCTTTGTTCTCTCTGTCCTACTTTCTCTCACTCACTTTCATTTTGATGACATTGTTGTCTGTAGATTTATATGCATGATTGGAGGTAGGTGATGGTATCAGCGTCCCACCACACACTGTCGGCTCCAGTGCCAGCTGTTATCTACAGCATGGGAATGTCAGGTTCTGATAAGCCCCCTTCTTCCGTGCAGCCTAGCACCAAACTCATTTATTTATCCATTCTGTATTATTTTCCTCTTTCACCACACCATCCTTTATGGACTTAGCGTCTCTTCCTGCTCATTCATAGTACTGAATGAGATCAAATCTGCTGCCGGCAACTGTGTCATGTTAAAGTAGGATGTCAAAGTATATCTCGCAGTGCAAGTTAAAACCACATATGAAGTCTAATGAGACTTGAGTTTAAGTTGACTTTTATTCTAAAGTGTGGAAAATATATATGAGTGTATCTAAACATTTGAACGGTAGTGCATGTGTGCACACCCATATTTAATGGGTGTTCATAGGGAGTTGGTCCTCCTTGTTGCTATAACAGCCTTCATTCCCTTAAGAAAGCTTTTCTGTGAGGATTTGCTTTTCATCGGTCACAAGAGCACCCATGAGGTCGGGCACTAATGGGCTTGGTGTTTTAGGTTATCCCACGTGTTCAATGGGCTTCTGTTGTGTGAGTATTGTCAAGAAACTTATCTAGATGATGAAAAGTCAGCTGACGGGTGTATTAAATTTTGTCTGTAGCGCCAACCCATTCGTTCTCTTGCCCAGTTGTCTCTTTTAGTTCTAAGCCCTATAAACATCACTGTGTTTATTTATTGAGGAAATGCCACCCACTGTTTGTCTGTGTCAAGCATAAAGCATTGGCTGGCATTTTACTGCACAGTGCAAGTACAAAGCTACCCCCACCAGGAATCCCTATAAAGAATTGAATATACTGAAGGGTAGAGTATCTTTTCTTATAGTGGGCATAGAAACAGACATGGCCCTAAACTTAAATATTTGAGGGTTTGAGTACCGGTGTGAAGGTCTCTTCTTTCAGGGTGCAGTTTCAGAGTTTGACCTCCACCCCCTGTGTTTCTTACACAAGGGTAAATTATTTATCACACCCTGTGCACATACGCATGATGCAAGCTGATGTTCCCGCCTGCGGGTTTGTCGCCCAGGCTGTTGTTTTAAACTTCCTGCCAAAGCTTGCTGGATTAACGCACCCCCTCACTCAAATCCCCAGACTAGCGGGAAAGCTGATTATAATGCGTTGTCCATTTGTAAACACAAACCGAGAGGATAAGTTCATCAGGCTTTATGGTGGAGTTTAACATATGTGTGCAAAATGTTTGTATAAAGTTGGGAGTGAAAATTGTCCAGCTGCCCGGCGCTAAGAGTGATTTATGCGAAAGCCTTGCAGTTTACTTCAACATCTGTTTGAACAGATCATTGGTTTCAATCCTCTCCACCCTCCGTTGTGCTTCTGTTATTCTCATCTGCTTTCTGCCTGATAAGATGCTGTTTTTAGCAGAAAGGGGTTGGGTAGAGAAGTCTGTCTATCAGTATCACACTTTCTCATAGATAATCAACCTACGTAAACTCCAAACAGCTGTCATTGCAGTCAAATTCAAGCAGATGTTTTTTTTTTGTTCTCACTGTGCCAGCGAAACGTAAATTTTTATTTACATTACGTTTATGCATTTGACTGATGCTTTTATCCAAAGCGAGTAAGCGACATATACAGTATTACAAGCAGTAACGGCTGGTGACTTCTTTTTTTGAGGACGCTCGATGCGAAGTTTGTCACAACATATATGTAGCCCATCATGTGTGTGGTTCCTTTTTTCAAAATATGTGTTCTGCGCGTCGAGTGATCCTATGTGCATCATATGTCTTGTCAAAATAAGTGCCTGCTGCATACGCGTCTAAAGGGTTAATGATAAAAAAAATATGCTCACGTTTACCAGATAATCAGAGTTTACTGTTAAGGGAGTCTCTTGCGTGTATTTTGTGAACATGAGCGTCTCTTTTATCATAAACGGTTTTGACGCGTGTGCAGCAGGCACTTATTTTGACAAAACACGTGATGCACATGGTTCACATTACGTAACAAACACATATTTTGAAAACAAAAGCAACACACATGACACTCCGAACACATATTTTGAATTTGTGCCCCCGCGGATAAGCAGTCACGAGTCGCCACTGATTACAAGCTATACCTTTCATCAGTAGTACTGCTCTCAATGGTGCTTGACTGTGTAAAAGTCAATGCCGTGATGCTATGGTGATTTGAATGTACGGTAGGGATGCACCGATACTGGTATCGGGTATCGGCCTCGATACCACATTTTCTAAAGTACTCGTACTCGTTAAAAGCCTCCTGATACCTGGAATCGATACCATGGTCTGAGAAATTTCTATGTTTGAGCGGCGTATAAGGGGTTAATGCCTCTTGTGTTGTGCAAAGAGGCAGAGTTTACAACAAACTGGAAAACTAGTCCTTTGTTTTTTTGTTAAATTATATGACTAAAGCTGTTACCTGTAAATTTAAATCATGTTTTTTTATTAAGTACTTGGTATCGGTATCGGCAAGTAATGAAATGCAAGTACTCGTACTCGTATTCCAAAAAAGTGGTATCGGTGCATCCCTAATGTACGGCAGGTTGTTACTATGTGATTGCTTACTGGCATTGGTCAAAAGTGCCCGCCTTAAGTCTCTGATCCTCTGTTTACTGCACAAATTCGGTTCCTTGTTTTTAATCTTCAATAGAAATATAATAGCAGAATTCTTGTCAATAAGCCTCACAACTTCTTCATTGATATACAAAGCACAAATGCTATTAAACAATGATAAGCAGTCATTAATCTTTTCCATGCTAACCTGGAGAGTATATTAATGTGAGAGAACCACAGTATGCGATCCTGTAATTCCTGGCCACGGTATCCGACTTGCCAGATGGCTGACTGGTTTCACGGCGTAGAGAAGGAGCGATGCAGTACATGGCACACTGGGGAGTGAAGAAGGAGACCAGACTGCATCACAGATGGCTGTGGCCGCTTGTGGCATTGGGTCTGGGGAGGGCTGGGTGAGGTTGAGAAGTGGCATCAGTGACACAAACCCTAAAGTCAGACAGAAGGTCGATTCATTATTACGGGCAGGAACAGAGCAGCTATACGTCATCAATAACTAAAGGTGTTTTCCTATTAGTGCATGCAGAATAAAACTGTGCAGTATATTTAAATTGTGATTCGATAGCAGCTTAGCTTGTCGTTGGCTTAGCTGGCGACTGACGTATTCCTGTGGGCGGAGCTTAGTCAAAAAAACTGTTCTGCTAACGTCATTAAAGCAGGAAGTAGAGGACTGTAGTCCAAACTGGCCGTTCGCTTTAGGCTTTGAAAGGTGAATTCTGTTAAAGAAAATATATCACCTGGCAGTGAACTTTGAGCTTTATCATTTTACAGGTATTATTTATGCTATTACAGCAACATGACACACTAACTAGGGTTTAAAAATGGGATCAGGAAGAACGTGACCTTTTAACGCAGGAAATCTGAACATCTAATGTAATAGGTGAATAGTACTGTGTGAAGTCTGTATGGTATCAGTATATGATGTGCATGCTTTGCATACTACACATATTTGCATACTACATTGTGTTTACCAATGTTTCCTATTGTGTTTCCTATAATTGATTCTAACTGAAAAAAAACATACTAAAAGTTTTTTTTTATAATATAATTGTATGCTGCTGGAGGTGGAAATGCTTGTGAATACTGCTTAGTAAGCGGTTCAGTTTCAAACATATCACAATCTCTGTTCATCTCATATTTCCCTCAAGGCTTTACTACACCTTTAATAATATCAAAAATTGCTTGCTTCCCATTGGTTGCCTTAGGGTTGCTCGTGGTTGTCTTTCACACGTAATGGGTGGAGTCTGAAGCACACATGCACGTTTACTAACGGGTCAGGGGGAGGTATCGGGTCATGGAGAGTTTCCTCTAATTGACTTGATTGAAGACTGCAGGGGCTCACATGTGACCTCTAAGTGGCCTAAATGGGAGGAAAAACACATTAGTGGAATTTAGAGGTAAAATGGAGGGAACGTCGACAACACACAACCCCCACAACAGCCGTCAAATCGTAACCAGGTGTCACAGGCCGTTTTCTGTGACAGCACAGGTAATCTGTCAGGTTTAAACGTTCTATGAAGCCAAGTGAAACAGGGATCAGCGGTTTTATCTGGTACAAGGCAAACAAATGAGCTTGAGTTTGTGTTTGTGTTCGGGCTTTAACGTCATGTTTCACAGGTTGAGGTTAAAGACTGTGTGATTTGTTTAACTTGTGTTAAGCTGTAGGTTTGGACTAGGGGTAGTTTAAAGGGATAGTTCACCCAAAAATGAAAATTCTGTCATCATTTACTCATTCTTATGTTGTTACAAACCTGTATAAATGTATTTGTTCTGATAAACACAAAGGAAGATATTTTGAGAAATGTTTGTAACCAAACCGTTCGTGGGCCCATTTACTTCCATAGTATTCTTTTTGTGGAAGTGAATGGGGTCCACGAACGGTTTGGTTACAAATAGGGCTGGGATAAACGATTATTTTTTTAACGATTAATCTAGCGATTATTTTTTCGATGCATCGATTAATCTAACGATTCATTTTGTCAGTCCGATTCGACTTCGATTCGATTCGATTCTCGATTATCTCCCCATTAATTAACTAATAGCAAGTTATACATGTTGATTTACATATCTGAATGTAAACATTTCAATATATCTTTATTGCTCTTAAAATTTTAAAATAAAAAAAGACTATACAAGTGCAAAATAATGCATTCTTAGACAGAGGTAGCATTCAAAAAAGCATTTGTACTGTACATACTGTGCAGTTAAGTAACCGTATAAAAATCTCAAGTTCAAATTACTTTATTTTACATGCATTTATGAGCAAAACCTCTTCAATGTGCCTTTTGATGGTCTGTGTAATTTTTATAACTAGATTTGTTTAATCCACATTGTTTTTCTGTCCATTTAATGACAGATATAAACACAATTATTTTAAGAAGCACATATATTATTAAATCTTTCTCTTAAGTTTATTAAGATAGATGAGGACTCGTTTACTGCTGGACAGAGAGTGAATGAAAGCGCAGTCTTCTGGCAACAGTGACATATTTCATTGCTTTCTGTTAAATTGCTCAAATGACTGTTTAAAACACACTTGGCATCACATTCATGATTTTATGGTAAAATGACACTTTTTCGCGTAAATCCACGAGCATTTAAACCATAGACAAAGCACTTTCACTTTAATTGAGCGTGAGCAGCGCAGCAGAACCACGCAGAAACGATTGCAGTACTGTTGCTACAGAGCCGCCCAAGTATTTGCAGCTGGCTCCGACCTCCGTTTATATCCGTTTCGAGCCGCGAGCTCGCGCTGCTCATGCGGCGGGGTGCATGCTTGTTAACATGGGCGCTGAAAAAACCACGCGCCGCGCGGCCGCAGGCACTGCTCACCCTTGCTGTGTGAAACCGGCGTGGACTGAAGCCAATTGCGTTGCTACTACTGCGCCGCCTTTTTGGGTCTGACGAATCGACGTGCATATTTTGCGTCGACGTATTTTTTGCGTCGACGTCGTCGATTACGTCGACGCGTTGTCCCAGCCCTAGTTACAAACATTTCTCAAAATATCTTCATTTTTTGTTCATCCGAACAAAGAAATGTATGCAGGTTTGTAACAACATTTGAGTAAATAATGACAGAATTTTCATTTTTGGGTGAACTATCCCTTTAAGCAGTGCATCGGGAGAATTATTGCAATGTTCTTCTTTCAGATAAAACGGGAGAGAGGAATGAAAGGTTTCATTTCTCAGATAGAAATCTAAGAGAAAGTACAGCAGATTGTGAAACACACACACACACACACACACACACACACACACACACACACACACACACACACACACACACACACACACACACACATCCTCTCATTCTCTGTCTATTGAGCAACCCATCATTTTCTGTGCTAATTGGCTCTGCTTCTCCTCTGGCAATGTCACAGATAGAAAAATGCATTTAATGAGAACTCTTGTGAGAATATGTGGTGTAAGCAGATGCCTTCACTCATCTCGCTGTGCTCTTGGGCTGCTGTCACAATAGAATTCCAAGCAATGTAAAAAAGAAAAACACAAACTTGACTCAAACTTGACTTTAAAGGCATAGTTCTCACAAAAATGAAAATTCTGTCATCATTTACTCACCCTCATGTTGTTGTTCTATATGAGTTTCTTTATCATGTTGAATACAAAAGACGATATTTTGATGAATTATAATAACCACAAAGTTTAAACTTTAAAGGGGACATATCATGAAAGACTTTTTCCATGTTTAAGTGCTATAATTGGGTCCCCGGTGCTTCTATCAACATAGAAAATGTGAAAATGAACAATCTAGTAACTTAGTTTTGGCAAACTATTCTCTGTAAGCATGTGAAAAAATAGGTAATTAAAATCTGGCTCCCCTTGTGATGTCATAAGGGGATAATACAGCTTCTTAATCTGCACTATCCAACCATGGCACTGCCATTTAGTACAGAGATCAGCTCATTTGCTTTTAGGACATACCCAAAAAGAGCCAATTTTTACTCACACCTACAATTTTAACATGCTATAATAAATTATCTATATGGTGTTTTGAGCTAGAACTTCACATACGTACTCTGGGGACACCAAAGATTTATTTTACATCTTTAAAGGAGGGGCAATAAGTAGGATTTACCCCCATCTAGTGGTGAAATTGTATTTTGCATTCAAACGAACAGTGCTCTCTAGCGCCTCGCCTTTCCAAATGCGTGTTGCAACTACGGTAGCCGTACTCACTGATCTCCTTGTCCGTTGCAGCTGGTTCACATGTTCTGATTGAAAACGCGTTGTGGAAACATGTTGGTAGGCTAGTGCTTTTTGTCCCTCTCTGCTATTATAGTTTATCAATACAGCGAAATGACATGGAAGCCTCCTTGGACTTACCCGTTTAATGTAAGTAAAGATAAGAAATTCTAAGCTTACAAAGAAAAGTCAGATCATTGCCAGAGGTCATTTGACACCAATAAGGACATATTTATGAATAAAGACACTGATTTTGATTAATAAAACACTTAAAATCCTACTTACAGTCCCTTTAAAAAGTCTTGTGAAATGTCCCCTTTAAAGGAGCATTTCACCCATAGAAACATTCATCTTTATTGAAAGTGCATCATATTTTTAGTCGAAATGTAACATACATTTAAAATTTGGTGCCTATTGACCGAGAAAAGGGGTGTTTGTAGTCTCATCCCCTCAACAAAGATATTGCACTTCCTTCTTTCAATTATGCAAAATGATGATTTTTACATCATTGAAAGAAGGAAGTGCAACACTGAAATCTGTATTTCTCCTGTCTCAGCGGTAACTGAGGAAATGATGCATGACCATTCAAAAACATGACTGGGGTTCTAACTATACAAAGCTTTATGCAAATCGGTGAAGTGTCCCTTTAAAGCAACACTAAAGAGTTATTGCTCTTTGCTCCCCCTACAGGTTAGAAGCATAATTGTTCATTAGCACTGTCGTAAATACTGCAGCATAGCTGGCTCTGATTGGATTGTAGGTCTGCCGTAAAGCAAGTTTTTGTAGTTTTTACTCTAACTTCAGGACCACTACCCGACGGTTGGAAACTTCTTTAGTGCGGTTTTGGCCGATAGAGGGCTGCAAAGCGAATGTGAAAGTGCCATTCACCCTGTTTTGAGTGGATGAACCACTGAAACTTTTTTGGAAACGTTATTTTAAGGTAAAAAAAACCTCTTTGGTGTTGCTTTAAAAGCACATTCTGGGGACCCCTGAGACTAATATTACTTATCTTGAAAAATTGCCATATTAGGTTACATTTAACCCTTAAAAGCAGACTTGCTGGGCAAATCGACAACACCAGACATTAAAAGACCCCGATCACTCCTCAATAATTTCCTCTTGGGCAGCCGCTGTGATAATGGACTGTTGAAAGTGTTAACCGAACCATGTGCCAATGGCTAATTGAAGATGTTCAGCCCCAGTCCCTGGCACTCGATCATTACAGTCAATGTTGTGCGAATGAGATAGGACAGCATGGCCGTGAGACAGTTTGCGACAGGCATCATCATTGGCTTTTAGACTGGAGTAAAGGTTGACTTCTGTTTTCCTAACAGCCAAAGAATTTCCTCTCTACTCGTGCCCAGAGTAAGCTGGCCTGAAGCCTCCGTAAACAAGAATCGACTTGGAAATGGAATCCGCTAGTGTTGAACTTTCTTTCGTTTCTCATTTCTTGTCCGTTTAATTCAACCTATTCTGTTTTGTCTTGTTTTTCAAATATATCACAACCTCCTACTGTGGATTTTTGAGGTCTGTGTTAGGTTTATACTCTTATCCCTGAGCTCCACAGCTACAGTACAGAAGTAGACTTTATGAGAGGAATTCCATCCCGCTGAGCGGGTAAGTTCACATTTGGCTCCTTCTTGACAAAACCTACAGTACCGGGGAGCTAGAGCTGCCCTCCGTCCCCCAGATGTTTTTGTTGGACCTCTGTTGGAATGCCCTGAACCTCTGCCATGAAACGGTGAACTGAGCTCCACAGGTATCATGTAAGCTAGCGAACTAAAATATCTTTTATTTTTACCAGTATGTATTTTGTTGTAGACAGATCAATAGTGGATTAAGCTGCATTTCTATTATTAACAGATTTTGATCAGTATGCTTCTGCTGTCTAAACCTAAAATACCACAATATATTCTTATTAATACCGATATGGTGTTCTTGCAGAGTAAGGGAGTGTTCCTGTTCAGTTCAGTTGGTTGAGCATTGCATTAGCAGCACTAATGTTTTTGGGTAGAGAAGAACCCATATTAAGGTCCCATTTTCATGTGTTTTTGAAGCTTTGATTGTGTTTACAGTGGGCAGCAATGTAACTTGTGTTTATGTTTCACGTGTAAAAAAAAACGTGGTATTTTTACTTCCCGTCATTCAGTTGGGAAGTAGAGGGCTGTAGTCCAAACCGGCCGCTCGCTGTAGGCTTTGAAAGGGGAGTTCTGTTAAAGAAAATAAATCGCCTGGCAGTGAACTTTGAGCTTTATCATCAGCCGATGGTGTGAGAATTGCTTTTAAGAACCGTTACCAATGATTGGCCGATATTTGTGCATCTCTAGTCATTGGTTCAATCTCCATGGAACACAGATACTGATCAATGAATACATTGTATTTGGGCGATATGCCCCATTTTTAGATTGTCCTATCGTCAGCCTGTGAGATTGCCGGTAGTATCACAATAGTATCAGGGGGCGGTATCAAGGGCAACACTGTCATAACCGCAACCTTCTTAAAACTGATGCCATTAGTCCATCGGCGTCATTAAGTCCAGGCGCTCTAAAATTTCCTGCGTGCCAGGGAGTGGGAACAACAAATTCGCTGGTTTTAACCTTATGCGTGCCTAACAACCTCTCTAGTGCAAGGATATGTCAGAGCCGCACGTATTACAAGTGCTAGAAGGAGTCCATTCTGCGTGCATTCAGGTACGAGCAAGAGTCCAAGATGCGTGCGAGAAGGAATCCGCATGGATTAAAACCTATCTCCCACAAAGTAAACCCTCTCATGTGAGGAAAAGTGAAACCATGATGATAGTAATAATAACTATCACCAGCTATCGTCATGAAAGCCTGCTGTTAGCGATATGTCTTACGATCGTCGATACACGATACTGTCATCTATTGGCACAACCCTGATACATTGTAATGCACTGTAAGTCGCTTTGGATACCTAGCAGTACTAGCCTGGTCCAACCAGACTTTTGTACATTCATTTCATTAGTACAGAGAGTCTGGCCACGCTCCATTGCAAAGCGTTACTTCCGTTAAGGAGGGTCCTCTGTTGAAGTTTAAAACGATTGGATCTGCCCAGAGTCACTCAGAATCTGCCAAAGCCAATCGCTAACGTGTGGTCGTGACGTATATCATGCACCGAAACCGTCCGGAAACAACAAGTCAGAATAATCAGACAAACAAAACTTAGCAAACCTGGTTCTTGCTCCGGCTTTAACTTCTGTATATTCGGCAGTTTTGCAACAACGGACCGAATAGCTTTTCTCACGTCTTTCTCCGCTGCCATTACTGAACTACAACTCAAACTGACGCACCCCTCAACGTCATCGTTCTTAGCCACCCCCATCTGTTTGCTGATTGGACCTGCAGATTTTTGCAGGAGAAAACGAATCTCTATAGAGAAATCCCAGACGTACTGCTGAAGCGAAATGAAAATTAAGTGGAAGCACGTAGGAGGGCGGAGCCAGGCTATAGCAGTACCTGCCAAATAGACAAATGTAATGTATGCAATTGTACATATCTGATACTCAGGATGTATGTTCTTTCTTTCTTTCTGTCCGCCATCTTGTTTTGTTGTCCATTATACCTGTTCTAAAGGTATTTCTTGGAATCCTATTAAATCCCTGTGTGAGATCTGTACTCGCGTTGTACATTGTATAAATAGGTGACAATGGTTTTCCACCTTTTTGGCTCATTTGGAGTAGCATCAGTTATGAAGATGGAGCATTTTCCTAAAGGAAATCCCACGCTGTGTTTCCTCTTCCACAATGAAGCACGTTTGCCCTGGAGCCGTAAATATGGGTCATCATCACAGGGCAATTATCTCCTTTAAATGTTTTAGCGATTAATCAAGGGAATTCTCTGAGCGATTGCGATTTTCAACCTCGGTGTTCACCGAGATTCCGGTTTCCATGGTAACGGTTTTGATTATGGAAATCAAGGAGAATGATGCTTTGATAATGTTCTGTCGAGTTGAGTTTATTTTTGAACCTCGTGTCACACACACACACTTCCTCTTCTTTTGTCACACCGAGATTGTTTATTTTGTCCTGACAGCTGCTCTCTAATGGAAGCGTGTCTCTTTTCATCTATTCATTCTGATGGTTATTGGTGTAGATGTTGGCATGTCATCGTGGTTTCATTCATGTGCCTGGTTTTCCTTTTCGCCTTTTCTCCATCTCCTTACACACGCTTTCCATTAGAGTCATGGTTACATACAGACCCTTGAGATGACTCTCATGGAGCAAATAGTCATAAATGAGTCTCTTCCTCATCAGCTTAATGACATTCGTCGTGTAATAGTGCCATAATGGTCAAAAAGTTTCATTCATTACAAGCATATAAGTCATTTCCGCCCTTTCTATTTACTTTCCACTTCCTGCACAATTCCATTGGTCAAACCTGGAAATAACATTTGTTTTCTGTTTTTTAGGCGTGGAAAAGTCATGGGAATGAATTAAGTCTTAAGTCATGATATCATTTCTATAGTTACATATTAGCAAAGTGGATCATGTGGTGAAAGATGTTTTTAAGCGTGTGATACAAAACATTGCTGGAACTTTTTGACTCATTTTTACTCATTTTTTTCTCTCCTGAAACTGTATCCCCCCTTCTGAAACGGATTTCCTGTCCCCCTTTTCCTCGATGAAGAATGCATCTTTCATTTGAGGATTGGGTTTGGCATGCTTGGAACTAATAGAATCCACCCTGCTGAAATGTATTATTAAATGATAGACAGACCAATTTGGGGACCTCTGGCACTGTAGCGCATATGAAAGGGGGAAAAAATCCTTCATCCTGACTGTAGTTTGGGCCCCAGTTGGCCTCAAACTACAGCTCAGGTGCGAGTTGTCACTGCAGCCAGCTGTTCTTCCCATTTTCTCTGGAGTTTTGGTCCATTTTCTCTTGCATTGTGAAGTTTGCTCTAAAATGCCTCCCCCTTCCCTTTCTCTCTATATAGTAGGCTGTACAAACTGACTTCCTGTTGGGACCCTTCTGCTTCCTGTTTGTTCAAATGAATGGGATGGTTTCCTTCAGGCTGCCTTCGGTGACGCAATTATATACGCCATCCAGCCAGCCTCCTTGAAACAACTGCTCCCTTTCAGACTTGTAACCCATCCATACGCTTTGAAAAAGACAATAGTGTGACTCAAAGCTGCACAATACAGTTTCAACAAATGCACAAATGTCTTGTGAATCTTCCTTATCTTTTAACACTCACTAAAGGCTTTGTGAATGTGTATCATCACATATATAATTGCATTATTTTTAAGCACATTTTATTTTCTTCATAAGAGTTTCTTAAAGTGCACCTATTTCATTGCTAAAAACACATTATTTATTTATTTTGTGTATTTGGTGTAATACAATGTGTTCGCGTGGTTTATGGTTTAAAAAAACACATTCTTTTCGACATTTTTGTATCTCCAGATTTCACTCTCTTCCTAAAACACACAGATTTTGTACAAAACTCATCGATTTAAAAAGCGCTGTGTCCCTGATTGGCCAGCTAATCTGTACGTTGTGATTGGCCTGAATACTTCTGATGTCAGCCGGAAATGTGACGCTCCTTACCTTGTTTGAAAGATTTGCTCACAATTCAATGCTAACAGGAGTCCGAAGCGGGAGGAATTATGATAATGTTGGTCTTGTCTACATCACCAATCCCAGGAAGTAAACTGTTGCCTACAATCCGTGTGTTTGTTGTAGTCCAAAAAAAGAGATTTACGTTGGAGATGATGACTTGTGTCATCGTTTACTTTGGGGTTTGTACCTTTTGCATATTGTTAACATGTACTAATACAAACTTACACACCAAAGGAAATTTAAAAACGTGAATCGGACCATTGGTGCTCTTTAAATATTAGGATTTTCCTAGAATACTTTCACTGAATTTTTATATGCTTACTTAAAACAGTGATATGACCAAGCTTTGGATATTCAGTTTGACTTCTCTGTCTGGTATGAATTTTTTTATTTAAAAAATCCTAAGCATTTTTTAAATCCTCAATCTTTTTTAATGTTTTTTTTTTTTGTATTTTTCTGAAAAATCGTCTTGCATGCTTTTTCCAAACCCACTTGCTTCCGACGCACTTTTAAGCTGAAACGGGGCCAATGCTGCCAAAAACTGACATATTAAAACTTTTGTTTCTATTGTTAGGAACTTGAGAGAGGAAATGTGCCAAAATATAGACATTGCTTCGATGTCTTTCATTTATAATTTACAAAATGTGTCAGGGTGTTTGCTACAGTGAATACCTCAGATATCCACTTAACAAAATTGTGAGGATGACTTTTGTGACAACAACAGGGCAGCTGGGTTGCTTGTGTATTTGAAAATGCAAAAGTTTAACCCTTCATTTCCCTCAGTTAGTGTTGTCCTCAAACCCTTTTGAAATGTTTTGATGGCACTAATCCCACCCGCTTAGTCACCATGGCACCCCAGTGCTCCAGAATATAAAACATGGTGACTGCAATTTAAGGACAGCAGTCTTGCTGTCTACCTCCTGTAGATTTTTAAATCTTGCTTGCTTTGAAAGCCCTGGCGACCAGCCTGGAGATTGGTGCCCTCTGCCAGGGATTGTAATGAGATATGACAGATTTGGGGTGTGGTTTTTAAGGTAGCCGACTGAGACGCTCTCAGGGAAATGAGAAGAGTGACAGCTGGGATGAGAAGGGGAGGAGGACAGTTTTGGCCGTACCATCAGATTACAGTCCAATGAACCGTTGATGTACAATGTTTCACATCATTCCTTATAAATCAGGGTGTTTAAAAGGAAGGGATGGTTAACCCAAAAATTAAAATTAATTCCTTAATTTATAGAGTTTGCCTTCCATAGTTGGAAAAACAAATAGTATGGAAGTCGATAGGTACCATCAACTGTGTACTTATATTTATAATCAAAAATATCTTCTCTTGTTGTCTTTTACTGCTATATTTTAATGCGTGCAGATGCAGGCAGTGAAGGGCCATTATTTTAGTAAATTATCACTTAAATTTCAGTCTGTTGCATATTATTACATAAGAGTGAGTATGTGATGAGATTTTTTTGTGTGCGCATGAACTATTCAATATATTTAAGCTTTATCATTTAACACATTTGATTCCTTGTTCCTCTTTTGTTTTATGCCAGCTTGCTTTCTGTTTCTCTCTCACCCACCCCTTCCGCCTCTAACTAAAAGCCAGCAGAATCAATAATACATGGCTGTCTGATACCCTGACTGAGCAGAAATCTCAGCAGGACCCTGTGATGATCGTTGTCCGGGGACCAGCAGGTATTACCCAACGCTGTGTTTTGTTCAGGCCTATAATGAAGACCCAGTCACCACTTTGTAGCATGCTGGCCACAAAAAAGGAAACATCTGTGTCACATAAACCATCATGCAGCTATGCAATTATGTCGTTATAATGCTTGTTCGGCAAATGCATGCACAGTAGTCACTGCAGTCTGATCGCTTTAAGATCGGTTAAGCTTTAATGTCGCATTATGATGCTTCTCAATCAGGCACGGGCTATTTGAATCAAGGTCAATTCATGATTCAATGGAAAATCTAAGTGATCTCGCTTCAAACGAATCGTCTGAATTAGTCTGAATTGCAGCTAGGTAAGAATAGCTATTTGTAGCTGTCGTCGCAAACTACTGCAGTTGAAGTGTAACTGGTACTTTCCTGTGTCTATGAAGTACCACCAACCAGCAGGCGACCTGCTAATATGACTCATGTAAGAGGCTTCTTGATAATAGTGAATATTCATTTCTCAGTTTGATGACTCTTTACGGTCTATCCAAGAACTTGTTGGCATCTTATGTTTTCTGGGCATCTGTTAACCTTACATCTCATGTTATGATATTTCCTCATTAAATGCTTGTATTTATCACAGTATTTTATTAATGATTCAATGTCTAAATTTGTCTAGCACAACCCAATGTGAAAACATGGCTAAAGTCATTTTTTGTGATTTATTGTTTTTTTTTTTACATAAAATCATTAAGAACGTTATGTTGAATATAACTTTGATAGCTTTAAAGGGACATTCCACTTTTTTGAAAATATGCTAATTTTTCAGCTCCCCTAGAGTTAAACATTTGATTTTTACCGTTTTAAAATCCATTCAGCTGATCTTCGGGTCTGGCGGTACCACTTTTAGCATAGCTTAGCATAATCCATTAAATCTGATTAGACTATTAGCATTGCGCTAAAAAATAACCAAAGAGTTTCAATATTTTTCCTATTTAAAACTTGACTCTTCTGTTGTTACATCGTGTACTAAGACCGACAGAAAATTAAAAGTTCCAATTTTCTAGGCAGATATGGCTATGAACTATACCCTCATTCTGGCACCTAGCCATATCTGCCTAGAAAATCACAACTTTAAATTTTTCGTCTTAGTACACAATGTAACTACAGAAGAGTCAAGTTTTAAATAAGAAAAGGTAACACTTTATTTTACGGTGTCTTTGTTACACATGTTACATGTAATTATCATAGTAATGACAGTTAATTAGGCATAGTTAACCCTAAACCAAACCCTAATCCTAACCCCAACCCTCTTGTAAGTACATGTTGTTAATGATTATTACTTAGTACTTAAATGTATAATTACACTGTAACAGTGATGACGTAAAATAAAGTGTGACCTAAGAAAAATATCAAAACTATTTGGTTGTTTTTCATCGCAATGCTAATGGTCTAATCAGATTCAATCCGGATTTGAGTATCTGAATTTTACAGACAAAAGCTTCAAATTGGGATTGGTTTTCATTCGTGAGACACTAAATGCAAGAATGGGATTTCAAAAGATTCTTGCTACTAAAGACACATCTGCTTGGCACAGGCATTTATATCTTTCTTTCTTTATGGCCATTTCTAGCCATTATTTATAGAACAGTCCAGCGAGAGATGAAAGTTAAAGGAAAGGGAGGACGTTTGGACTAGAACCTCAGTTCCCATGAGCAAAGAGCCTTTGTATGTCAAAATACACCCCACCCACTGGCTTTGACAGGATAGACAATAAAGCATATGCATTTTACAAATAACATTTGTTATCACTAGTTATACAAGAAGGCACATGGAGTGTGTACAACGATTGCAATAAATACATTGAACAAAGCATTCATACTAAATAAATATTTAAAGGGTCATACTGTATTGTTAAAGCTCTTTATTAATTTATAAGAGTGAATCAGAATGGGTTCAGTCAGCCTAATGTGGGAATGAACTGAATAGTTTTTTCTTTAAAGATTGCGTAACTGTGTATTTCTCTATTTCACTTTGGGTATTTTTTTACTGCGGACACAAAATTGCAGCATAACCAAAGATTCGGTAGCACAGTAGTTCTCAGACTTTGGGAGAAGTTTATGAGCCCTTGAGACAAATGCAGAACATCTGCTTGAGTTTCACTTTGAGTGATCTTCACATAAAAGAGAGAGCGCCTGATCACAGTGAGCAGTCACTGCTGGTGTGTTTGTTATATTGGTCTGATTTTGTTCTTGTATGACTTCAGTAGTCTACATTAGTAAATCAATTCATGTCTGGATTTCTTCTCCTAGCAAACATAACTCTGTTACTCTATTGGCCTAATGCTTCATCACCTAACCAAGTCACATAAGGGGAAGCTTTGACAGCTGTGTGGGTTTGATTTATACATGGACATGCATGAACACATACAGTAGGCCTATACTTGAACAGGTAGACATCAGGTAGATTTACCCTTCATGACAACTGTGAAGGGGGTGAATCTTGCTGTAACTCATCTGTTTAAATTGTATTAGTCCTTAAAGTTCTGCGTAATAAAGGGGCTGGACACACCAAAGCTTTTACGCCCGCGGCTTTTTAAGCCAGCAGCTAGCGATTTTCCTCTGCGCTGAAAACCGGCACACGGCTGAGCACCGAGAGTTGAAAAATTTTCAACTTTGGATGAAAAGGTCCGCTCGTCAATGTCAGTTCTCACGGTCCAATCACAGTGGAGGAGGGACGGGACAAGTATCACCGCATCCAACCCTCTCACAGCTGACGTATCAGAGCTACCAAAGTGCTTAGCTGAAGAAAGCTGGCACTCAGCTGAAAAACAGCTTGCATTCAGCGTTGTCCAGGCGTTTTCAGCCGCGTTTAAAAGTTTTGGTGTACACAACCCCTAAAGGCGTGGCCACTGCTGTCACTAGAATCGAGCTAAGGGGGGTGTGGTTTCAGCAACAAGCCACCTCAGCTTCACCCATGTCCCGCTTCTTTACCCATTTTCGGTTATCCGCGAGTGATGCGTTGTGACGCGGCTAAGATAGTGACAGCAGACACTGCCTACTTTAAGGTTTAAAAATGCTCTTCATAAACCTATGAGTGACATCACAGACACTACATCCATATTTTTTACAGTGTTTTGTTAAGGTTCAGTAATTTCAGTTTAATGCAATGAAATGTTTTTTTTATCAGTATTTGAAATGAAATGAATTTTTTTTTTACAAATCTCACTTTAGTCATTTGATTAGTATTTAAAAAAATATTTTTTGTTGCAAAACCCTCTAAGTGCATGCATTTTTTGGCACTTCTAAAAAACAATCAACTTCTTTAGACAAGACAAAGTAAGCAGTTGCAAAATAATGAAAGATATTATTCCACCCAAATAGAAACTGAACCACATATTAGGGGGCGCTGTAATGCATGTGGTTTAAGTATTCAAGGGCCCAAGTTTGAATGTGATCCATGGTTGTTTCACATTTGTCTTCTGTGCACTTTGCTGAAAAGCTTTAATGATTACATTAAGCAGATTTGAAGTGAAAGTATTTGATGAACGTATAATACATGCCAAGTGCATTCGATTAATATTGTTATCATTTAGCGGCTTTTGCATCTGAGCTATTCATTTATTCATATTTATCCACACTTTACAGGATGTTGAATTAGAAATTAAAATTTTATTTTACTTCCTTAAATTCGAATAATTTATTAGGCATCCTGTTTGCTACCGGATTGAAGTGGAATTTTAAAAAACATCCTCAGTTCCCTTTTTTTCAAAGGCTGCCATATATGCACAACCTCACAAGCAGTTGTTGGATTTTTTTGTCTCACATTTATCTCAATATAAACAATACATTAGGGATTGTGAAAACCACAAAGGCTCAGTTGATTTATTTGCCATGCTGCGTCAGGGTGTCATTGCGTGTTTAGATGCACTTTGCCTTTTGCTAAAATGACACGGTTCCCTTTGAGATCTGAGGGCATTACAATGCACCACTGACTCATTTCCTATCATCATAAATTATACACAGAAAAGAAAATTACAGTGTCCGTGGTATTGACACATGTTGACAAAGCATGCCAGAAAGACAGGCTGACTAGTTATTTTCACAGACTGGGAATTCAAGGTTAGCCTCACAGCGCTGCAGTAAAAGTTGTATATCACAATGATGTCATACGAAAAAAGCCCAGGCGCACACGTGTGGTGTTAGACCGGGTGTCGGTCTGGAGTGAACGCAGAGTTTGTTGTGTTAGGAGCAACAGAGACAGAGGCTGTGAAAATCCCACTTCTCTATGATGTGAGAATGAAAGTGTGCTCTCAGCGTAAAAGCACAATACAGATGGGACAGTTGGGTATCGTAGCCCCGAGACTGTCACATCCTGAATCTCTCCTCTCTGCTGTGGACTGAGACTGGCAAAGCGCATGGATACAAAAGTCATCAGGTTTCTCTACAACAGAAAATGCAAAGGTATTTCGTACAGTACAGGATGTAGAATTGATTCTTTGGGTGGTGTTTTGTTTTTGTTTCCTATACTTTGGAGCTTCTTTGTAGTTTACTATAAATACTATGAAGTGGCTTCATTACAATTGTAACGTGATTGGCTATGAGCGATGAAATAGTTTTTAGTAGTCTGCAATCTTTCTTGTTTGTGCAAAGGGTTCTGAATTGCTTTTAATAGTTAAGCGATCATACGTAAATCATGCAAACAAATAAGATTGTTGTATTGTATGTCATGTTTGTTTAATTGGAGCCTTTGTACTGTATGCAGGGCAAGTAATTGTATGTAAAAGCAGAGTTCCCAGGAGCTCAAGTGAACATCATAATTCAATTTTCAATAGGCTGTCTGTATTGAAAGGAGTAAATTAATTTGTAGCCATGCTTGAGTGCTCGCTGGATGTCGGACAGGGAGAGGGAGATAGAGATGCTGTACCTCAAACGAAAATGAAAAGTGATCAGCTTGGATAATCTCTTTATAGATAAATCTCTGAAGGTGTGTGTGTACCTGATTAGTCCTACGATGTGATGGGTTTACCAGGAATTTTTTGACCTTTTGGAGACATTTTTGGTCCCTACGAGAAAAAAAAAAAGCTTATGAATAAAACATAATGATGTTTTTGTGATGTGTGTGTGATGAATTTCACATCAGCAGTGGTTCTTAACTGGTTTTGCTAGCAATTTTCCAAATAAATAATGCCTTGAGTATGAAATTAAATAAAATATTTTTTTAAGCTTGTATACATTGAAAACTTTTTAAAGGAAAACACCACAATTTTTTATATTTTACTATGTTCTTCCTTTAACTTAGACAAATTAATACATACCTCTCTTTTCTTAATGCATGCACTTAATCTTTGTACAGCGTGTCGTGAATGTGTTAGCATTTAGCCTAGCCCCATTCATTCCTTAGGATCCAAACCGGGATGAATTTAGAAGCCACCAAACAATTTCATGTTTTCCCTATTTAAAGAGTAGTTACATGAGTAAGTATGGTGGCACAAAATGAAACTTGGCGGGGAAAAAAATGAGAACTATATTATAAGGGGTTTAGTTTGCAGCACTTCAACCTCGGCTAACATCATCACTCCTGACTACTCCTCCTCTCGCTCAAACTTTCATCAATATTAATGCGCCCGAGGTACTGCAAACTAAGTGCCTTTCCGCCATAAATATAGTTATAATTTTAACCGCTTAAAAATCACCATGTGTTATTTTGTGCCACAATACCATATAGGTAAACCATGGAAGTGTTTGGTGGATTTTAAATTCATCTCTGTTTGGATCCTAATAAATGAATGGGGCTAGGCTAAATGCTAACACATTCATGACGCACTGTACAACGATTAAGTGCACGCATTGAGAAAAGAGAGGTATGTATTAATTTGTCTAAGTTGAGGGAAGAACATAATAAAATATTGAAAAACAGTGGTGTTTTCCTTTACTGTCTCTGGTGGTAATAAACAATTCTTAATATAAAAATCTCTTTTGTAAACCTCTGTGTGAACTTTAATGACCTGCTGTCTTTTCTCATGTTCTGGCAGAGATTCGAGCTCAGCTGGTGGAGCAGCTGAAGTGTTTGGACCAGCAATGTGAGCTCCGTGTGCAGCTCCTGCAGGACCTGCAGGACTTCTTCCGCAAGAAGGCCGAAATCGAGATGGACTACTCGCGCAACCTCGAGAAACTGTCTGAGAGGTTTCTGGCCAAGACGCGCTACACAAAGGACCCTCAGTTCAAGTGAGAGATGATTGGCTATTTTATAAGTTTTTGCAAATATTTGGAATATTTTGTTAAACTATTTATTCTAAAATATGAACTGTTTGGTACTAAAATATTTATGTTTCTTGTTGACAGTACTATAGCAACACAATTGAATTAAATAGTATAGTTCAGTAGTTTGTGCTCTAACTTGCTAAACATTTCAAATTGATATGTTTATACAGGCACTCACACACTCTCATGATTACACAAGCTGTTTTTCAATGGAAGTTAACAATCTTGCCGAGTAAACTCTCACCAAGGTCATGAGATATCCTGTCTGATAACTTATTCTGGGGTTATTCAAAGACGAAATGTGGAGAATTGAATGTTTTCTAAATAATTTTATATAATCTGAATGATGACTAATCTGTATTCATCTGAATCTGATCATCACATTTTCAAGCCAATTTTTAGCAGGTGAATACATACCACCCTGTCCTAACCAGACCTGACAATACAACACACAATGAAAGGTATCTTTTCCATGTTAGTCAGAGTTTTTGTCCTAACCAGCTGCAATGGCGATACACAAAAGCCGACAATGGAGTGTATTTGAGAAAGGGTTTCTATTTCTGCAACGTCACAGCAGACAGCTCTACCTACTCACAGATCTTATTTAAAGGACACTCCACTTTTTTTGAAAAAAGGCAAATTTTTCAGATTCCCTTAAAATTAAACATTTGATTTTTCCGTTTTGGAATCCATTCAGTCGATCACCCAGTATGGCGGTAACACTTTTAGCATAGCTCAGTATAATCCATTAAATCTGATTAGACCATTAGCATTGCGCTCAAGAATAACCAAAGGTTTTGATATTTTTCCAATTTAAAACTTGACTCTTCTGTAGTTACATCATGTGCTAAGACTGACGGAAAAAAAATTTCATTTTTTCGTAATAATATTCAATCGATTTAGCGTAATAATGAAGATAAAGTCCCCTGTTATTGAAAGTTTCCAAGGGGACTATTTTCGGGCACTGCGTAATATCACTGCTCCTGCTGCAGCCATGTTACGGCAGCAAAGTCCTTGATTATTACACCAGAATGAGAGTATAGTTCCTAGCAATATCGACATAGAAAATTGCAACTTTTAATTTTCCGTCGGTCTTAGTACACGATGTAACTACAGAAGAGTCAAGTTTTAAATAGGAAAAATATCGAAACTCTTTGGTTATTTTTGACCGTGATGCTAATGGTCTAATCAGATTAAATGGATTATGCTAAGCTATGCTAAAAATGGTTGCACCAGACCCGGAGATCGGCTGAATGGATTCCAAACGGTAAAAATCAGGGAAGCTGGAAAATGAGCCTATTTTTTAAAAAGTGGAGTGTCCCTTTAATAAAAAGGTTCTGTGCATTATGAATATTAATAATCAAATATGGCAACAAGTAACTTTAATAGCCTCAAAGAAAGCCATAATGGATAATTTACCTCAGAGCTTGATAAAAATGATAGGAAACAAAAGTTTTTAAATTGTGAACCTTGATAGGAAAAAGCAACTATGTTTTATTTCAAAGATGGTGTATCAGTCATTGAGTATATATTTTTTAATAATGTCGAATTGATTAATTTATTAATTTGATTATGTACCTGCAAGACGTTTTCCTATCCACTGCAAAAAGTATTCACCCCCTCTCCAGCGAAAATAGAGTTCTTAATACACATGAATATACTTTAAAAACCATAGCATGTTTGGTCATAATATGTTCATATGTTTAAATGTTAAACCCATATTTATTCAGATTTTTTAAATTATTATAAAAATATTTTTTCACACAATTGAGGGCTGAGCGCCCCTAATATTAAAAACTAGGTTTGCTGGCAGGACATTTGCAGATAGAGCACCACCTACATGCTTTTTTGATAGGCTGTTACTTTTGATTGATTTTGTCGCATTTCATAGTTGTGTCGCGACTGTGAACAGGCAAATCGCTTGTCCTGGAGTCTTGTCACTAGTTAGGACAGTGTTAAAAATTGTATCCATTGTGTTAAAATCCATCATAGCTTTTCATAAATTTCATTTCAGCTTGTTCTGTAGGTGTAAACAAGGTCTCCTTGTTTGTCAGTGTTTGCGATGAGCCAGTTCTCAGACCATGAGAATACAGCAAGTCTATTCATCTTTGACAAGACCCCACTGTTATATAAGCGGCTTTGTCTTGTATCTCTGTTGAGATAGGGATTTTGATCACGGAATAATGTCAAGTATTTTCTTCGAAGTCCTTGGTTCCGCTCCAGTGACCCACATTTGATCCTGATATTATAGCAGTTAAGAGTTATTATGCAGTAACAGCTGGTGTACCCTTATAAGTAACAAGAAAAAATGCCCTAATGGCTTTTACTCCATGAACCACAATGCAATTTTACATGGTTAAATAGATGGCTGTTTATGTTTTCCTGTCTGATTAAAGTCATTAGCTTTTAATAATGATTTTAAATTGAGGTTTACTGCAAACAAGAGCCTTGATATTAATTTTTATATAGATTCATCTTTGAACAGGTCTCTAAGGTTTTTATTTTTAAGTTTGGTTGGGTGGGAATAGCCTGTGGCAGTTATTCATGCTGTAAACCACAGTTAGATGTGAGGTTAAAAGTACATTTAATAAGATAGACATTCCAAACGGTCTAACTTATTGAGTCTACAGCAGTAATTCTCAAAGTGTGGTCCGCCAAACCCCCCCAGTGGTCCGCCAAAAGATGACCTAAATTAGGCAAGTGTTTATACCAGGGCTATTCAATTGGCGGCCCGCGGGTCATTACCCAAGGTAATTTGATCCGTCCCTTTATGTAGTCTGTAAAAAAGACATCTCTAGAATAAATTTAGTAAGTTAGACAACGGGCCCTACAGTTACGAGTTGATGAGCGTGCGTCTGTTTCATACCGCATGAGCTGAAGAGCGCGAGTCACGTGACTGGTGCGAGCAGCTGTGTCACGTGTTTATATTCGCGCTTTGGTCCACAAGTTCAACGCGATCGCCTCCCCCGCTCGCGCCCGCATCTCAAGACGCGATAGCTGACTGTGGTGAGTTAAGAGACCGGACTCTATGGCTGTTTTAACTTTATTTGTTGTATTTCCAGCTTTAAAACACTGCCTTTTCCGACAATTGTTGTCTGATAAGTCTGCTCAATTATAAATTGCATATCAACAATGACATTTACGTTACATGTCTTAATAAATGAAACTGCCGTTTTTCCAAAATTCAAAGCATCGTTCTCACACAATAATGCAAGCTAGCCTAATGTTTGCCAATTATTAAGATGGCTGTTGTTGTTGTTGTTGAAATAGGGCTACTGTATTAATTAGCTTTGACAAAAAACTGCATGAAACAATGTTATGTTCCATGTTATAAACTTTTTTGATATGTGCACTGAAGTGAGTAAATGAGTTAAATTCTCAATGAGTGTGATATGGATCTTATTTACCTATTTAAATGTAGAATAAAGCTTAATGTCAAGCATAAAGTGAAAGCAGCTAAAATCCACAGATCTATTAGTTTTGTAATGTACTAGTTTTTGTTTCATGTGTAAAATCCCTGTAATTTCAATGATTTTGGACATTAAGGGGAATTTTTATTCAGCATTATATTGTTACCATAGATACAACCATAAACGTCACATACCCACCACCTCAGTTTTAAATTAATGGCTCTTTGGAATTAAATAAAATTCATATAATAATTTCTGAACATAGCATTGCATTTGTGTTTAAAAAATTAGTTTTTGACTTAAAACAGTTGCATATTAAACTTAAATTTAGCTTATCCTTCCTATTTTGTTGTTTTTTTGGGGGCGTGTTAGAGTCAGATTCTGTTAGGTGGTCCTCAGAAAAATATTGGAAGATGAAGTGGTCCTTGGGCTGAAAAAGTTTGAGAAACACTGGTCTACAGCAAATGCTTTTCCAACCATTATAAAGCAAACCATTTACTTGTACACTAATAGCCATTATTCAGGTGCTTTATTAACTCCTAACGGTCCATGTTTGTGTTGACATATTGTTGATCTCTATCATCTCTCCGTTTGCTGTGTAAATACGTTAGACTGGATTTTAAAGAGTTGTTTTTCGGCACAAGTTTCTATCTGACAGTTTTGCCATAGGCATTGTTTTGACAGTAATCCAATGCTTGGATATATCCAGTGCTTGAACTTTTCCTTTTATTATTGCATGCTGCTTTCATGCATCACCTTTACACGTCTCCTGTATCATATTCTTGTAATTTATAACCTCCCGTTCAATGTCTTTTTTTACTCTTGGGGTAAATTCCCATGGTTACACAGCTTCCATATTAAAGGATTGGAATTCTGGATTGCTTCATGCCTGGGAAAGTCAACACACCGTACTATTATCTACCAGACATAATCAATAATTATCAGCATTTTTGAGAGGCATGAGGTTTGTATGAAAGCTTTGTTCTCTCAGACAACAGTGCACCTCAAAGCCCGAGACAAGCACAATATGGAGACTTGTATTGTTATAGTTTAGGGCTGTGGTTATATTCAAGTATATTTAAAACATAAAACAGTAGTTTACAGTCAAGCAAATTTATTACAGATACACTTTTTCTTTTTTTGTTTTAAAGTAAACTTTTGCATCATTTATCAATAAATGACTAACCTGGATTTGCCCATGCTGCCTTGCGCTCAAATTTATTCACGCTGCAAGTCTAGCATAGAAACTATGGACCATTTTTTCCCCTGAAATAGGGAACCAATCACAGAACTGGGAGGGGCAGCAAGACGATGACGACGTCTATGCGACATAAAGCAGTTTTGTTTATCCAACATGGCATTCGTTGTGCCCAATTAACGGCTCTGGGCATTCGTAAACCACGCCTTAAATACGAGAAAATTAGCCTGTGGTTCCCAGACCACGTCTCATTCTCTATGAGACAGGTCTGGTGTTGACCAGGCTAATAAATTAATACCCTGAACTACAACTCGGGGGCGGCACAGTGGCTCACTATTGCACTATTGCCTCACAGCAAGAAGGTTCCCGGTTCGAGCCCCGGCTAGGGCAGGTGGCCTTTCTGTGTGAAGTTTCTGCATGTTCTCCCTGTGTCAGCGTGGGTTTACTCCGGGTACTCCGGTTTCCTCCCACAGGCCAAAAACACGCAAGTTAAGCAAATTGGAGATGCCAAATTGTCCCTCCCCCAACTTGTGTCTAAATCAACTTGTCTGAATAAACTTGTGTATGGATTACCTGGTTCTCGCCATGAATATAGCCGTAGATGCTGGAATGGCGTTAAGAAATAAAGGAAGAAGAAGAACTACAACTCTATTCCTACTTGAGAACATAGCTTTGAAGACTATGCTTAATATTGGCTCCTTTGACAAAATGTAATGTCTGTTAAATTAAAAGTGTAAATGTGAGCCCCACGAATCCTGTTCCAACATTCCTACATTTAACAGGCCAAAGGGACGATGATGCCCAGCATTGGAATGTGAAGTATTTTCCAACCTCGCTTCTCCAGCTTAACATAGCTCTCGGGTAATTCGCCTTCCACGGGTACCCGTGGTACAGGCGCATCTGTGAAGACTGATCTTTTGGAGCCCCCTAATAAACTAGTTATGTTCTTACAAGAATCACTCAGCAGCTTTACAATCTAGCAGTCAAAGGTCAAACGAGTTTAATTCATCTATGTGTGGCATGTGCGTCATTTGCTCAGCAATCCAGCGGGAGGCCCGATGACGACCGGCTCTGCTATGAAAGAGTTGCATGGTTAAGGACACGTGGCTTGGAATGATAACACACCATGGTACTGACCTAATTTCTAGCATGCCTGATTCCTCACGAATGGAGTTGATACAAAGAATCAACAGAAACTGACCACAGGGTCTGGACTTGTGACAAATAAAAAGAATGTTGGTTACGCTGGTGCCATGGAGAAGCAATGATGTGTCACATGCTTACTGGTGATCCACAATTAAACTACAAGTTCACAACTTTTCTCTTCCTCTTTGTGCAGGACAAGGGGAGGAGGTTACGGATAACGAAGTTTTAAAAAAATGTATACATTGATGGCTTTTCGTGTCTTGGATTAGTTTAGGCCTGCATGGGCAACCAGTGCTAAACTTTGCCCACAATCTGCAAGTCCTATTGCGCAGTATCCAGTGTCACAATACCAGCCTTCCCATTTGTGAGGAGCAAAGGGGTAGTTTAACTAGAGGAAGTGAGTCCGTCTGGTCTGGGTTGTGTGTCTGTACTTGCATGTTTGTGTGATGGTAGGAGAAAGCAAGCAAGACAAGTTTCATTTCCTCTGAGTTTTGACTTGGTTGGTTGATGTCGTGTCTGGACAGAATCCAGGGTCTTGTAAAACACTTCTCACCAAAGTGAAAAATCCCCTTCAACACCTAATCTTGTGTACCTTATAAAACAAGAACCTGAGAGAATAAATCTGGCACTTTTGCTTTCTGTTTCCCAAGACCTCACATTTATATAAGTTCCCTTCATTTTAGTCTGAGCCAAATGTCACGAATTGCTTGAAATCCTTCACCTCTCAAAATGCTTCACATTCCATCATGTCACGTCTCTAGTGTGTGCAACATAGAAATTAGGCCGTTTTTGGCTCTCCAAAGCGTTCCTTCAGTGAAAGAGCATCTCTGTCTGTGATGACCTTGCTGTTAATTGGTCAATTTCTCAGCTCATGTGACCTCAACTCTTTCTCAGCCTTCTACAAATGACCCAGAGCCTACTTGTTTGAATGGCCATTTAGAAAGGCTTTCCATCAGCCAAGAGGCCATGCTAATCTCATCAACATTTCTTTGTTAGTTTGTTCTCAAGAGGAATTGTGGCTCTCCTAGGACTCCATCGTGTGTGTTTAAGCATGTGCCTTGCTTCTTTGCATATGAAAAAGTAAATTAGTATGTTAAGGATGTTGCTCAGGGTTGTTTGTGCCTATACCGTATGTGATTTATAGGTTTATGTAATGGTATCAAGTTTCAGATGGGATCAGTTCAGTGTTGCTAAATGCTACAAAATACTTTCATATATTTATATCTGTGCATTAGTCATGAGAGGTGTTCACCCATGACTTGATGTCTCACATAACATTGTGGCTTACCATCAGGGACTCACCTTCCACGAACCCCTGTTGTGCAATACCTTTTACTTCACTTTTTTGCTACATGCTCAAACCAGTTTTATACTTCGCTTTTGTTTTTTATACCAGCATGTGGTGTGATTTGTCATGCCAGCATTCTCATTCCTCACTTCAGCTTTGCTCTCCAAACATCCAAATGCAATTATTTATGCTACGTGTCTTTACTTCGCTTGGTTAAATAGGGGAGTGTGTGCGTATGTGGGTATTTGAAGGGAAAGTGGTGGGTGGGGGTGTTGCTGCTAAGCTCTTAAACATGTTTTAACTGTGCTAAAATGGTTTCGTTGGACTGTGGCCATCACATTATCTGCCTTATGGGGCTTTTTAACTTTATTCCTGTATTCCTTGCTGACAGACAAATAGACTTGTTTATTATGACATCTCAAAGTTCTTGGTTTGGTCAGTGCTAAGAAACACAATTAGGAAACACTATTTATTGTGCAGTTTATGTCAGGTGTAATTGTTGGTCAGAAATATGTTGTCTTAATGTGACCATAGCGAGCGATTTTGTAGATTTCACCATTCGAGTTGATAGGACGTCGGTCTTGAGTGACTAAAATAGCTGCCTGGAGGTGTTGCAAATATGGCCGCCAAATGCAGACTTTCCTTTTCTAAAATGCATTGCAATGCATTCCGAGATGGTCTTCTTTCCAAAATATAGATGCTTCTTTGATTTTGGCTGTTTAAAACAACGTTATGGCACCTTAGAAGGTTTTAGAAAAGATCTAATGTGTTGTAGTAGTTAGTTGGGTTATTTAAAATCCATTTATTACCCCTTTACCCTCAAATACTTGGGCTGTCTGATAACAAAAAAAAACTCTTCTTATCCTATCACTCAAATAATTACGTGGGCAAAAATAAAGAGAGATGTGTTGTGTCCTTTTCTTTGTGCTGACAGATGTTGAGAACAGGAACAGGTTGTGATGTACCGCCACAGAGCCCCCGCTGAGCTCTGAACGCTGGCTGATTTTCCCTCTCTTTGAACTCATAGGGAGGGGTGTCTGTCTGGAAGTGTTGTCGGCAGGCAGATCTAGAGGGAATGTCCTGTTTGGAGCAGCAGAGACCCCACAGAGCAATAAGATTAATTCAATGCACTCTTCAACACAGAAGACTGCCATACAAGTGTTAACATCTGTACACGTGCATCAGCTTCATTGCCCAGGCCTAGATTAATACAATAGTGCTTAATTTTATCCCATAATCTGAAGGTGTGGAGAACATGATGCCCAAATATTTATCTGATACACACTGCAAAAACAAGTTTTTGCCAAAAAAAAAGACAAAATCAATAATACATGCTTATGTATCTTGTATTTTTAGCATCTTTAAAACAAGATGAATTCACCCGATAAGTTAAAGGATAATTCCGGTATTTAACACTTTGAGTCTCATTTCTGGTTTGTTTTGGATGAACTACAGTGATGGACACAGAAATTTTGGGTCGTGTCTTGAGTTTTTGACTCGTTTAGAAGCGTCTCTTGACTGCTTCAGAATGGAAGTCAATGACCATGCACAAACATGTCATTAAAACAACACTTAACGTTCATTTTCAAAACTGTGCTACTTACCGAGTGGTTTGTGGTGTTCGTTGATAATTAAAAAAAAGTTGTGTAGCGAAATACAGTTTCTGTCGTGTTTTATTTGGCATTTTGTAAAATTCCATTGACTTCTCTTGGAAGACTCATTGCTCGCTGATATATCACTCCGCCATCGGGAAACAGAAAAGGGTCTGTTTACGTGTGGTTGTAGTTTTTTCGCTCGGTTTCTCTCAGAATAAATTTTTCCCATATTTGATGGCTCAGTGACCAGCCTTAGGTTTGAAGTTGAGCTCGATTGTGACTGTCTATACGTTAGACACCGAGCGTACTTGTATGGCAAAGTGGTTGTCGCCATCAAGTGGTCGGGAGTGTGCCAACGCTTCAGACTCAAATATAGAGCGGAAGTATATATGCGGTTGTGAGGTATCTGAAAAAATAGTTCCACTATAGCAAATAACACGGATTGAAATCATACATTGCGCCAATATATTTGTTTTTAATCATCAACGAACACCACGAACCACTCGGTGAGTAGCACAGTTTTGAAAATGAACGTTAAGTGTTGTTTTAATGACATGTTTGTGCATGGTCATTGACTTCCATTCTGAAGCAGTCAAGAGACGCTTCTAAACGAGTCAAAAACTCAAGACACGACCCATTGTCAAAATTTCAGTGTCCATCACTGTAGTTCATCCAAAACAAACCAGAAATAAGACTCAAAGTGTTAAATACCGGAATTATCCTTTAAGAGTACCTGATTTCATATCAAAATTGCTTCCACTGTTTTAAGCATATTTGTTATCTTGCTTCACTTAACAACATTTTAAATGGATTTAAAATTGCTGTTCTACTATTGGCCAGATCAAGCGGTTGCCTGTTGCTATTTAGACTGAGGATGATTGCAACAAAAAGGAAATTATAGCTTTGAAAAGACAATGGAAGAACTCTCTCGCTGCCTTGCTCTGTATGTTTAGTCCTTTCTTTGTGTTTTGGTAAATTACAGTTTGTCTAAAATTTTAAAGGAAATGTATTTTACTTCAACATATAAGCCACTGTAGGTTATGAATTGACATGTTTTATTGTAAATAAGCATTTTAAATCAAACCCTTATGGATTTTGTCAACAAACCGGTATTTCTGATTGGCTTGAGATCAGTATTAAAGGAATAGTTCACCCAAAAATGAAAAACCTGTCATAATTTTCTCACTCGTGTTGTTACAAACCTTAACAACATGAACACGAAGGGAAATATTTTGAGGAATGTTAATAACCAAACTGATATTTAGCCCCATTCAGTTTGAAAAAAAAAAAGAATATTATGAACGTTAATGGGGCTTATGAACGGTTTGGTTACAAACATTCCTCAAATTATCTTCTTAATACAAATAAATTTATACAGGTTTGTTAAAACACAAGAGTGAGTAAATTATGAATTTGAGTGAACTATCCCTTTAAGTGGATTTACATCTGATTTACACCATGTGCCATTAGCATTAAGTTATCATTATCTCATTGACTGTGGTGGCATTTAGCGTTTTTTTGCATCTGAGCTCCTTAATAGTTTGGTTAAAAAAACTATGTTTGCTAATGTATACGGTTGGAGGTATATTACCACTCACTGGTATCTTGGTAGCAGGGCACTACCTCCGGCTCTGTGATTTCTACAGGACCCTCAGCATCAGCTGTCTCTTCTGGCACGAACAACCCGATCCATCTATCCATCCCTCCAGCATTTGCCTTCTGTACCGCACGGCTTAGCGAGATTCCACTTTGGCATGACATTCATTGTCGTATAGTCTAATTTGCATCTGCAGAGAGCGAAGAATTTGTCAGTACAAATTCATATGCATGTATACCCTTCTTAACTAAAAGTCATGGACTCATGCAGTGTTTAACATAAAGACGGAATTCCTGATCAGAGAATCAGTCAGGGTTTTTTTTGTGTGGTTATTTGTACTTGTAATGTGCGTGTGTCACACCTCATTTTCTACAGAGTCTGCATCTGGTTATCTGCATAAATGGTTTTGGCAGTAGTTAATTATCCAAGATGGGTATGACTCTTCCAGCATTCCTACCATACAAAGACTTGATATATTAAATGGCTTTAGATGCAAAAGTCACTAAACCCAAGCTCTGTCTAAAATTTGAGATTGATATTAACAGAATACTTGAATTTTGTTTAGCACTGGCTTAGACAATTTGCCAGATGCGTAACATGAATGTACACTAACACATGGGCCTGTTCTCCTCTGATCTTTGCAGGAAAGAACAGAACGTCTTGTCTCCGGTCAACTGCTGGAATCTTCTGTTGGCTCAGGTGAAGAGAGAGAGTCGAGACCACGCAACTCTAAGCGATCTCTACCTCAACAACATCATACCACGCTTCGCCCAGATCAGCGAGGACTCAGGGCGCCTCTTCAAGAAGGTCAGAATCATCTCAATACACCTGTCGATTCCCCTGTTACAGCCTTTTCATTTAAAACTTCCTGTTACATAATCGTGCCATAGTGTTGTGCGATATGTCCTATAGTGAGATCGTTCCATCGAAAGATTGTGAGAACGCCGATACACGATAGTTTGGGGGGTGAAGCAATAGTTTACTCATTTATTTATTTGTTCATTTTTAACTCCTTTATGACAAGTCACTGAATTGGTGGACAAAAAAGAAGCAGATTTTCTTGCAATACTGTCACGACCGCCACCTTCTTAAACCTGATGCCATTAATCTGAGCATGTCATTGATGCCCAGGCGCTTTGAACTTTCCTGCATGCCAGGGAGCAGGAACAACTCACTCGCTGGTTTTAAACCACCAACCTCTTTAGTGAAAGGAAATGTCATATCCATGCGTATTATAAGCTAAGGTGCGAAAAGGAGTCAGTGCCATGTGCATTCAGGTGCAAGGAAGAGTCTGTGCTGCGCACATTACAATTTCATGTGCGTGAAGGAGTCCATGCCTTAAAAATAAGCAAAGAGTTTCAATTTTTTGTATTTAAACCTTGACTCTTCTGTAGTAACATTGTGTACTAAGACAGACAGAAAATAAAGGTTGCGATTTTCTAGGCAGATATGGCTAGGAACTATACTCTCACTCCGGCATAATAATCAAGGACTTTGCTGCCGTAACATGGCTGCAGGAGGCGTAGTGATATTACGCAGTGCCTGAAAATAGTCCCCTGCAATCGAAAGTTACTAAAGGGACTATTTTCGGCTGCTGCGTAATATCATTGCACCTCCTGCAGCCATGTTACGGCAGCAAAGTCCTTGATTATTACGCCAGAATAAGAGTATAGTTCCTGGCCATATCTGCCTAGAAAATCACAACTTTTAATTTTCTTTCGGTCTTAGTACATGATGTAACTACAGAAGAGTCAAGTTTTAAATAGGAAAAAAATGTGAAACTCTTTGGTAATTTATAAGTGCAGACCCGTTGATTTGCTTAATGGATTCCAAAATGGTAAAAAAATCACATGTTTAACTTTATTAAACTATGATGATGATAATAATAATAGCATAATAATAATTTAAAACTATAATGGGCAAACATTCCAACTATCGTCATGATGGCCCCACTATTGCTCATACGTCTGACTATTGGCACAACCCTATTGTGACATTTCAGAAACAAAACCAAAATATCAAGTGATGGTTGTGCTGTCTGCAGTTTCTACATGTTGAAGAAGAATCATGGAAATGCTCCAAATTCTCCTCAGTTGCTTAAACAGATGGAGTGTGAATTGCATTAACAAATTCTTTGTAGGTGATAGCAGGTGCTTATTTTAAGGTGAAACAGATTTCTTTTAAGCTTGCTACAACACTGTATACTGTCAGTCACTTTTGTTCAGCTGAAATTGAGAGCGTATGAGAGTGTGATCCCAGCATTCAGTGTCAGATTCGCTTTGGCCTGTCTAGACTAGTCTTGTTGACTCCGAACTGATTCCCTTACAGTACGCGGTGCTTTCCAATTCTTACAGTACAAGCCTAGGTTATCCAGTTCAATCCAGTTTACAGATTTATATTACAGTTTCAGATCTTATGTTACTTCGTGAGACTGGTAATTCTCAGTCCATTACCTTTGACATTCCAGCTTGTGATATTGTCACAGCTTTGTACAATTTTCTTTTCTGAGAGAGAAACTCCAAAATCTAAACTACATTTTCCTTTCAAATTGGGAGAGACAAAGGACTTGCTTCAAATCGTTTATGTATTTTTCTTCCCTCTATAACTAGCGGCAAATGCTCATAAGACCCCAATCAGCACCTCTTTCTCTCCCACTGTGTCTCTGTCAGTTTTTTGGTTCTCATGAGAGAAAGTTGAGCCTCCCTATCAACATTCTCCTCCACACACACACACACTCTCTCTCTCTCTCTCTCTCTCTCTCTCTCTCTATCTCTCTCTCTCTCGTAGTCAAGCTCACTCGGCCCTCCATGCTTTATAACAGACCTTGATTATTATCCTGGCTGGCTGCCCTCTGGAGACTTCCTCGCACTCACTAAAGGCTGTTCGATTGGGCTTACCCCACATCCCCGAACCCACGCTCACACCTGTCTTAAAAGCCCCGCGACACGCCGGAGAAATTCTGCACTCTAAATGCAAATAGTGTCAAGGGAGCCGTGTCCAGAGGAGCTTTTAAACTTTATTAAACCATAACAGCACGGACACAAGAAACCGCTCAGAGAAATACAAGTATAGAGGAGTATAGCAGAAAGTTTCGGATACACTATCACAGGTAGAAGTATTCGATTTACTAACACTTTTTACTAACGCTAACCACCAATGTAACGTAATTATTTTTTTTTTTAAATGGCCTGTGTGAGATATTGGCCCCTCCAAATAAGCAATAAACATTATGTCTCGGCTCTATTCGTGTCTCAGCTCATTTTTGGGTGCTTATGTTCTTTTTACATGAAACTTTGTCCGATCAAGAGGGTTCATCAACTCAGCCACATGATTTTGTTGTTTTGGGAAATTACAGGACTAAATGCAAAGTCCTGTTTAGAGGAACAATGCAATGACATGTGATGAATGTTGAGTGCCAGTACACCAAACCCCCTTTAACACAACACCCACTAGAAGCCCAAAGTGATGTCCCAGCCTTTGTGAAGTTCTAGGACAGATTTTTGCCAAACCAAATCCATCTCCTGCCGAGATCATACAAACTTGTGATCGCTTACATTTAGCCGAGTGCGACTTCTCATGAAGACTTGTAAATCCATGTCGGCCCATAACAATGTCCATCCACATTTGCCAGTAAGATTTATAAAAGCTCTTAATGGAAAATCAATAGTTTACACCCATTTCTCAAGCTCATTGTGTGTGAGTGTGTGTGTGTGTGTGTGTGTGTGTGTGTGTGTGTGTGTGTTGTCTTTGGAGTGCGTCTGTGAGCAGATGGAGGAAAGGCATTACCGCCTGCTTTTACCACACTACTGAAGATCTATTTCACCACAGCAGTGTTATACTGCTTTGAAGGGAAGTGTTATGTGTGTTTGTAAGTGACGGTGGGAAAAGGAGAGGTAGGAAAATGGAAAGAAATTGTTCAGATACGTCTAACAGTAGATTAAGTAACTAATTCACCACATAATTTTATTTATTTAAATTATTTAATTATTGCTTGTGTGTATTTTTTATTTTTATGAAGCTGACGACTGGCGTGCAGGTGTGCCCAAACCATTTTCATGAAACGTGAATAAAGACGCGCAGTGTGAAAAGTCGTGCAATACATACGCCGATACATTTCAATTTTGTGTGCATATGATATTCCAATCCTTCCCGTTTACTTAATAGGGCACATCTTTTTGTGTAATTTTATGTATTGGTTTTTAAATTTTTTAGTTTTTTTTTAAACCACTATTGCCGTATTAAGTGAACAGGACGGACTGGCATATCATATGCACGCAAATTGAAAATTAACGTATGTATTGCATGACTTTTCATTCTTTGTGCTATTTATAAGCATTTCTTAAGAAAGTAGTTTCTTAAAGGGACACTCCACTTTTTTTTTAAGTGTGCTCATTTTCCAGCTCCCCTAGAGTTAAACATTTGATTTTGGCATAATAATCAAGGACTTTGCAGCCGTAAGGCTGCCTGAGGTGCAATAATATTACGCAGTGCCTATAAATAGTCCCCTGCTATGGAAAATAACCAAGGGGACTATTTTCGGGCAGTGTGTGATATCATTGCACCTGCTGCAACCATATAGCAGCAAAGTCCTTGATTATTACGCCAGAATGAGAGTATAGTTCCTAGCCATATCGGCCTAGAAAATTGTAACTTTTAATTTCCATCAGTCTTAGTACATGATGTAACTACAGTAGAGTCAAGTTTTAAATAGGGAAAATATTGAAACTCTTTGGTCATTTTTTTGCGTTATGCTAATGGTCTAATCAGATTCAATTGATTATGCTAAGCTATGCTAAAAGTGCTAGCGCCAGACCCAGAGATCAGCTGAATGGATTCCAAAACGGTAAAAATCAAATGTTTAACTTTAGGGAAGCTGGAAAATGAGCCTATTTAAAGTGTAACTAAACCCCTGGTCAGAGCCTGACTCCACCCACTGCAATATTTGAAAAATGCAAGAAAAGTGGGCAGATCCCAACGGAGATAGAAGGGACGAACTAAGTGTGTGGTGAGATCGTAACAAGGGCGTGGTGAGCTTGAACCTGCTTACGTCACAAGTTTTTTCTTGGACCCAACATCCAATACGAAAATTCAACTGCAGTAGCCACCGTTCAACCTGAAGAGGGCAGCACTCAGACGTTTTAACACCATATATTGTAGTATTGAAACACTTTATATCCAAATGTCAAAAAACTGACTAAAATCAATGAACAGCACTAATAAAGCATCATTCTTACAGATCATTAACAAAAAAAGTTGGTTTAGGGTTTAGTTACTCTTTAAAAAAATTAAGTTTCTGATTGGTTCATACTAGTATTGTAATGCATTTTAGAGAATACGGTAGAAAGATGAAAGATAATGGGAGGGCTAACAGGGTGCCTGTCATATAGACTTAAATCTATCCTATGAATAATAACCTTAGCTCATTAATAAGCTCATTATTTACCAAATCTGGATGTTTTTGTTTGTTTTTTCTTATTAGTCAGGTAACAAAACACTTTATGAATGTCACCTCAAACAAATCCAAAAAAAAGGTTTCCCTACAACTCACCCATTCATCTTAGCATTCAAAGGGTTAAAATAAGCTCCACTCTTCTTATCTTTGTAAACAGGAAGAAAGCCATGTGACTGTGGTGTAAAGCAGCTCGCCAATTTCACTACTTTAGGCCTTCAGCTCATTCACACGCTTTTATGCCACTCACATGTTTCCTGTCTCCTCCGTGATTTTCGTCACTTTTCGTCACGTCCTCAGTAATTCAGAAGCTAAGTCACATTTGCCCAAAAGCAGCAGTTCAAAGCTTCACTCGGACCCTGAAAACCCACAAAAATGTCAATGAGGGAAAAAAGGAAAGAAGCGGCTTTATGAAAGCCCTCTGACTTCTTTTTGGCTAAATATATTCGGTGCTTGACATTAGAGATAAGTTTGGTGTCAGGCTTTGGACTCCCAAGAGCTTTTTTCACGTCAAGCTGCGCCATCGTTCCTGAACTTCCTCTTACAAGACACAGGATCCACTAGAACTGCAAACCACCGTTTATATTTCACAAACCCTGCACCGTGCTTCTCACTTCATCTGGTTCTGAGAGGAAGTCTTGTCACATTTATGGCTATCTTCAGTTCAGCTGCAGAATTTCACAATGTGCATTGTAAATGAAATCTAATGCTGTTACATTGTTTACTCACTTCGCTTTTCCTAATAACAGCCCTGTGACAGAAACATAAACCTTACATGCCAGTACACAATAGTGATAAGGGAAGGGTTTAGCTAACTGTTAAGTTAAAACCCACAACCTTTAAGCTGCTAAAACAATGCTCTACTGTACCAATCAAATTACAGAAACAAATTAAGAGTTCAGATATTTTTGTGTAAACAATCATTTTTTATCAGGCGTTTAGGTTTAGTAATTTCACTTTAATGGCAATGAAAAGGTTATTAGTCAGTTCTTGAAATGTCTTATTTTCACAAATGTCACTTGAGTCAATACATTGGTATTTGACTCTGTCACTGCAAAACCCTCTGCATCCAAACAAGCTTTTTTTGGCAAAAACCTCCACTTCTCAATGATGAGTCTTTCCAATGCTAGTTCACAAACATGTCAAAGTAAAATGAATGTCTCTGAGCAGTGTGTTCCAGTATAATCTGATGGTAAGAGTCTAGATTGAATTAGATGTGTAAGGTTCGCTGGTGCTGACCTCCATTACTAAGAGGACAGGTGGACGTCCCATCAGTCTGTGAAAGTGACAGCCTCAGGGCGCACAACCTAAGATAGATCAACCTCTGCCCTTATGAAGGATAGCTGTTTGAGGCAGCGTTGAAACAGCCTGCCATGTGATGAAGTATAGGACACAACTAATAATCAAACTCTGCCGTATTATCTGTTCCCTTTACTTCCTCACCTCTGTCCTTTACAAATGTTTTTCTCTTTATTTTCAGAGCAAAGAGGTGGGCATCCAGTTGCAGGAGGATATGATGAAGGTCCTCAATGAGCTGTACACGGTAAGACACTAAAAAACACAAGCAAACCCTATTCTCCTAACAATCTCTCTCTTTCTCTCTCTCGTTTTGTCTGGTTTTTCTGCATCACCCTGCGGTAGCTCTGAGGAATTAGAGGCTGAACTTCTGCCTCAGTCCAGTGGTTATTTCGGTCTCTTGTGGTTGCAGTCCAATCTATGTGTTTGAGGCATGAGTTTGGCTATAGTTTATTGCTTTACCTTCTCATTGAAAACATTTTGTTTTTGCCACGTGTGGCTGTGTTAGATGGCGTGTTTGTGCTGTATAGTTTGAAAGGGATCTGCAGGAAGCATTATATTTCCTCTAAATATTTATGTGCCATGACATGGATTTGTATTAAAACCAGACAATACTTGCAATCCCGTGAAAATACAGGCACGTGTAAGCGAGTTGTAAATGATAGTAATTATAGGTGTCAGCAAACAATCAATCTAACATGCTGGTACACTACCTGACTTCTCACTACCTACCTGAGACTACTATTGCTTTTGCAATGTTAAAGGGATAGTTCGGCCAAAAATGATATTAAACCCATGATTTACTCACCCCCAAGCTGTCCGAGTTGCATATGTCCATCGTTTTTCAGACAAACACATTTTTGGATATTTTAGAAAATGTTTTAGATCTTTCAGTTGATTAAATGTGGAGTTACAGGGTCCACGACCTTCAAGTCCAAAAAAAGTGCGTCCATCCTTCACAAATTAAATCCAAACGGCTCCAGGATGATAAACAAAGGGTCTTCTGAGGGTAATCCATGCGGTGTTGTTGTAGAAATATCCATCCTTACGCAGCCTACGGAGGCTACTCTGCTGCTGCTTTGTGCCCCCGCCCTCCGAACTTGTCATACGTCACTAAGAAAAGTGCGTACACTCCGCTAATACTCTCTCCTGAATACAGAGGAGTCTAAGATGGCGGTGCTATCGGAAGGTAGTTATTTTCGTTAATAAAGTTTTAAATATGGATATTTCTACAACAACACCGCACGATTACCCTCAGAAGACCTTTGTTTATCATCCTGGAGCCGTTTGGATTTAATTTGTGAAGGATGGACGCACTTTTTTGGACTTGAAGGTCATGGACCCCGTAACATTACATTTAATCAACTGAAAGATCTAAAACATTTTCTAAAATATCCGAAAATGTGTTTGTCTGAAAAACGATGGACATATGCTACTCGAACAGCTTGGGGGTGAGTAAATCATGGGTTTAAAATCATTTTTGGCCGAACTATCCCTTTAAAGAAGAGCACTGCAGAGTATGTGGGCTGTCCAAATGCTAATGATGCTCTACTAATGGTAATTAAATGCACTAGCTATGGGTCAGATGTGCAGAGCACCGTTCCTCCCATTAAATAGTTTTCATCAGACCTACTTACTTGAATCCTGATAAAAAATAAGAGTTTGCCAGGTAACAGGATTGCACATTTTAGGAAAGAGTCTGAAAATGTTGTCATCATTTTCTCATCCTCCTGTTGTTCCAAATCTGTATGAATTTCTTTTTTCTGATGAATACAAAAGAAGATATTTTGAGAAATGATTGTAAACACACAGCAGTAAGTGACCATAGACTTCCATAGTAGGAATAAAAAATATGATGGAATTTAATGGGTACCGTCACCTATGTGCTTACCATCATTTATCAAAACATTATCTTAGTCATTTATCACAATACTTCCAAAATATGTTTTTTCCTGCTATGGAAGTCAATGGTCACTTAATGCTGTGTGTTTACCATCATTTCTTAAAATATCTTCTTTTGTGTTCATCAGCAAAAAGAAATTCATACAGGTTTAGAACAACATGAGGATGAGTAAATGATGACAGAATTTTCATTTTAAAGTGAACTATCCCCTTAAGTTTTTGTCTTCAGTTTTTAGGAATGTTTAATATTTCGAAATAAAGAGGAAAAAACATGGTTTGCTTGCATAATGTGTTACACAGATATGTAGCCTATTTTGGTATGAGCTATTAATTTAAAAAGCCTTATTACATGGATCATTAGAATGCTTGATTCTGATTGGCCAGTCGCAACGTTTGCAGGTTTGTTATTCCCAAAAACAACCGCTCAAAACTAATAAGACACAATAACCTGAATGCTGCAAATAATTTTGACTTTTAATAGCATATATGACATTATATTTACAAATGATTCAATCCAAATATTGTGTTTGTAAATTTTTGGGGAAAAAAAATGGGTTTTCTACGGAGCCCCTAAGGGAACATGGAGCAAAATTAAATAAAATTTAGTTTCACGTGCGAACGCGAAAATTTCACGTGAGCACGCAAAACTAAAATGCTGCACATGAAGGTTTCGTTCCAATGTCACCTTAGGGCAGGGGTGTCAAACATGCGGCCCGCGGGCCGGATACGGCCCGCAAAGGTGTCCAATCCGGCCCGCGTGATGATTTATACAGTATTATTAAATATTAAATACATATTTTAAAAACCCTTTTAGGCGGGTGTCTAGTTCGTTTTTAATATGAGAGACTTGCGGAAAGCAGCAAAACGCGGAACATAGACTAAACACGGTGCCCAAAAATCTTGCCGTTTTATTGTTACCGCTCCGCTAAAGATCCACTGATTCCGGTGATCCACTTCGTGTTTTCTCGCCCGCTCCGCAGCATCTCTGTGTCCACTCTCTGCCTGGAGAGCGAAGACGACAGTTTCCAAAGTTCGTTGCATTAACAGGTAGATTCATTACATTATATCAGTTGTTAAACCGCAGAATTAGTAATTTGTAAGTATGTTTATGTATTTCTTCCGGTAATGATTTGCTGTCAGTGTTCTAAAAGTGCTTAGCAAGCAAACAACAAAATATCCACATTCTTATTAACGTTACAATGCTTGTCTAATCGATTTAATGTTCCCGATCAGATCTAAGTTAATATAAACACTAAATTCGCTGTTGTTGGCACTCTTTGTAGACAAAAAATACAAAAAACACCAATGCCTTCACAAAATAACGACAGAGAACGGAAAGAGAGGCTTTTAGCAGCAATTCAACATTGCAAACATGGATTCAAAGCTCCATCAAGCCAGCAGGTAAATCATATTGAATATTTTGCAGATTGTCACACTTTAATTCGTGTTATTATATTTCCCATTATAATCACTTGTCTAAGTTGATGCTAGAAATATAATACATAATATTTAATACTTTATTAAAACCATAATAATAGTACCACCCCCCATAGTGCCATTTTTGGTTTGGGCCACTGCCCCATCTAGCATTTTCTAAATGACTGTTCTCATTACAAATCTATTCCAAAGAAAAGTGAATGGTTTATAAATAATTTTGGCATTAAGGAAAAAGAAGTTAAATTAAAGCTTTTCAACCTATAAGGCCAGTGGGTTTTGTTCAGATGTAAATTTGTGTGTATAATATACAGTATGAGTGTGACCTTATGAAATGTAGTTTTCACAGAGCTGTGTGTTTCTCTGGTTTTCTTGCTAAACAAACTAATTAATTGGTTTGTTAAGTTAATTTTAACACAATTATCAGCACACTAAGGTTTAAAAAAATTATCCGGCCCGCACTTCATGGCGTCATTTACCATCCGGCCCACAGCCTAAAATGAGTTTGACACCCCTGCCTTAGGGGCTGGGTAGTTTTCATCTCAAAAGGTCTGCATTTGTAAAAAAAAATTGCAAAAAATTTGCAAATAAAATATTTCAAATCAATATTATTGTTATTAAAATTATGTTCCTTACCTTACTTAAATAGCTGTGTAATAAGCGTGATAATGTACAGGCAGCCAGGCTTATTTCTATGATAAAAACCGGCTGCCTTTACATTGTCCCTTACTTAAAGGCGGGGTGCATGATCTCCGAAAGCCAGTGTTGATATTTGAAATCACCTAAATAAACACGCCCCTACCCCAATAAAATCTGGACCTTCTTTTGATAGACCCGCCCCACAATGATGTCGGTTAGTTACTGCTGATTGGCTACAAGTATGTTTTGGTCCTCGGCCCGACTTTCTTTTTCCAAAGTGTTTTTAAAAAATCATGCACCCCGCCTTTAATGAATTTTTATTTGATTAAATAATCAGTTCAAGCTATTTTATATATATGTAATACTAAAAGAAGTAATTGCCTTATTTATGTAAATTTCCTTACAATGAACCCTTTCAATGCTTACATTCTAGAAATAAACCTTTAATAGCAGTTAACCTCTGTTTTAACCCTCAGTGACAGTATGATTACTGTTTTATAGACTTTTCCAGGTTTCCGCACCACCACAGTGACCCGTATTCCCAGCACTGCCGAAATTAGCAACATTTCATGGAAAACTCGTGGCTAATTCAGTGTATCCATAGTTGTGTTATTATCCGGCTGAAAATGTATTATCATTGCATTCTGATACACGACACAGTTTTGCACATGACCTTTATGCCTTTAATTAGTGGTGCACCACTCGCAGTGAAATAATCCTAATGATTTCAGCCTTTTATTTCTACTGGAGGACACATGAAATTAGAAGTGCATTTGTAATTTGGCACATATTTCTGTATTCCTTGCTCTTGTGGGGGAGAATGAAATAGTCTGGGGTTTTCAGGGTGGGGTTTTGTGTCTCGTGGTGGGAGGAGGTCTTGTGACACAAGCTTGCTATGAATGGTGAGTGGATTCCCCCCATATGCATGCACACATGGTCGTCTGGGAGATGACAGCCTGTTTCAATAGCCCATAAAAGCATGCAAATCCTTTAATTAAAGAGTCAAGCATGATAAAAATAAACCGGGCGCCATTTTTGGTGACATCTGCACTTTTTATTAATGGAAAGCTGAGGGTAAATATCTCCGCTCTTCTCTCAGGCCTGTCAAACAATATGATCTCCAGCATTGTTCCTCAAGATCTCAACAAACTGTTAAATTATTAAAGGGATAGTTCATCAAAAAAATGAAAATTCAGTCATCATTTACCAAGAGATCCGAGTCCATTCCCTTCATTTGTCGTATAGACGGGGACTGATAGTTCCGTTTCTTCTCTTCGGTCTTGGCAGGGAGTTCGATTGCAAACACGAGTGATATCACTTTTCCTCCGAGATGGAGTCTGGAATGAGATTCTTCCTTCATTCCCATTTCCAATTGTAGCATCTGCTGAATACAAGTATCCAGCTTGGTGGCATCTTCCATTCTGGCAACAAGTAGCTTAAGTCACACTGGGCTTAGATGTATATTCTCTGTTTCGTATTTTTAATGGGGTCATGCTGTAAAAAATGTATAATGGTTTCCCTAAGGCTCTAAGTTTTGTAATTTTTCTTAATGATTTTCTACTTTTCCATGACCCCTAGCACATAAACAGTCTGTTTTTTATAGCTGTGCCTTTAAAGTCCCCATAAAATCAAAATTGAAGTTTTATGGCTTTTACTATGAATGTATTAGCCTTAAGGATATCTAACACTGTGCTCCAAAACATTGACAAAATTTGCATTTAGAAGACATAAGCATTCAAATTTACAGTCTTTCACTTCCGCCAGTACCGAACAACACTTTTTATGACATCATTCTGCACTTAAGCTTCTCATCAGATTCCAGGCTGTGAGTTAAACTAAACACTATTGACAATTTTAAAAGGGAGAGGAGCCACTCAAGATCCCTCAACTTCCTGTTTTAATGACACTTGCGTTAACAGATCGAACAAAGTTGCACAAGGCACTTTAGACTTGCTATACATTGCCAATACATAGGTTATATGCTTTTTTATACAGCCATACAGCTTTTTATGCCTTTTACTACCAGCATGCAATGTTTTGTCCTTTATTTTATAAGTATAATTTTCTGAAGTAAAATTATTAAATTATATGGCATCAAAAATTATGTGTTGTTTCAACCCATGGTTGGGTGGTTCAGAAATTGATTAACCCAACTAACTGCTGGATAAAATTAATCTACAACATTCTAGGTTAGTTTTAACCCAACCAACGGATTTGTCCATAAAATCCAGCATTTTTAGATAAATACAGTACTGTTGTCTGGTTTTCCCAGTGAAATGTGTATCTTCCAGTCTATCTTCCCGTTTTTCTTCTCATGTATTGTGAACTAATGGTATAAAGCTTGCCGTAGGTTTGATTGGTCTAGGTAATCTAATTTTCCTCCGTAATCGGCCTCACTGGAACGGTAGCCCTCATGATGGAAACCCATGGTGTAACAGCCATACATTTCCCTCTCCCCCTCCCCAAACAAATTGAGCTAGAAAGGAAAATCTGTTTTGCCCGGCATGCCTGTGAGTATAAACGATTTGTGCAAATGATTGTGGAGCGTAGCAATTTCTTTGAGCGCTTAGGAGTCATTTGTATTGTGAATAACTGTGCGCAATTGAGGCAAAGAGGTCACAGGTTCAACTGTTTTCTTGTTTCAGCCCTGTTTTTGCCTGTAACCTATCCCTGCAAGTGGTCTTTATGAGTATGACCACCTATATAGATTCTTGAGTAATTTAAACAACCCAGTAAGACACAAATGTCACCACAGTTTAAAGCATTGCTGAATACTCATATGTCAAATGTAATAATGCTTTCTGATTGAATAAGAATCATGCAGCTTTGCAATTCTGTAAGTTCAAAAGTGCATAAACGAATTTGGCTTTGTTCATACTACTATGCATATTTATTGTTGTTTTTTATTTATTTTTGTGAATGCTGAAATGCAATTTGTTCAGAAAGTGTAGTCAATATTAAGTATACCATATCTATTTGCATGAAGCAAGCATAAATAAGTAGCTGCAACTTTAAAGGAAAACACCACTGTTTTTCAATATTTTACTATGTTCTTACCTCAACTTAGGTGAATTAATACATACCTATCTTTTTTTCAATGCATGCACTTTTAATCTTTTACAGCGCTTCTTGAATATGTTAGCATTTAGCCTAGCTCCATTCATTCCTATTGCTCCAAACAAAAGTTTTATTCTGTGCCACCATACTTACTGGTGTAACTACTCATGTAAGAGTCTTTAAATAGGGAAACATGGAAGATGTGTGGCGGCTTCTAAATTCATCCCTGTTTGGATCCTAAGGAACGAATGGGGCTAGGCTAAATGCTAACACATTCATGACGCGCTGTACGAAGATTAAAAGTGCACGCATTGAAAAAAGATGGGTATGTACCTGTATTAATTTGTCTAATTTGAGTTAAGAACATAGTAAAATATTGAAAAACGGTTTTTTACTTTTTCCTTTAAAAAAAGTACAGACGTCTGATGAAAAAAGAAAATAAAAACCCAAAATCTGTTCTGAAACTTGAAATTAGATTTTGAACCTAAATTGAATGGTATATATGTTTTTTGGTGTTTAGCTACACTTAAATACCCTAAATATAGTTAAGTCTGATACTCCATAAAAGTAAGTCAGAAGAAGTCAAGCTCATACAGTCAACTTCAGCCACATTTACCCTTTTCCTCCTCACTCCACAGGTGATGAAGACCTATCACATGTACAACATGGACAGCATCAATGCGGAGAGCAAACTGAAGGACGCAGAGAAACAGGAGGAGAAGCAGATGAGCCGCAACGTCCGGCATGAGGACAGACAGACCCCTCGCTCACCTGACTCCATAACCAACATCAAGATGGAGGAGAAACATGTGCGCCGCAGCTCTGTCAAGAAGATCGAGAAGATGAAGGAGAAGGTGAGATTGAGGAATGAAGCAGAAAGGATCAAAACGTTGAAACTGAGAAAGTGTACTATGATGCCTATTGATGCCAATTGACAAATAAGTCATTAAGAGGATAGTTTACCCAAAAATACAATGAGGTCATTATTAACTCATCCTTAAGCCTGTATACATTTGTTTTGCTGAACATAAAGGAAGATATTTAAAAAGTGTTTGTAACCAAACACATCAGGGGCACTATTTACTTCCATAGTATTATTTTTTTTATTAAATGAAAGTCAGTGGTGCCGCTGATCAGTTTGATTAAAAAATATTCTTCAAAATATATTCCTTTGTGTTCAGCAGAACAAAGTAATTTATCCAGGGTAGGTAAAGGATGACATTATTTAAATTTTTTGGTGAACTACCCCTTTAACAAAACAAACCTCTCCATTTTAAACCACACCTATTGAGTGTATCAGTGGGATAAGGAAAGAGTTAATAAAATAATGGATCAGAGAGGTGGAGAGTTTCTTGAACAGTTGAGACAGAAAATTTGGAGGAAAGGTGAACGTGGGCAGAAGAGGAATGAACAGATGGGAGAGATTTCAGGGAATGGAGAAGGTATTTGAACAGGAGTTGAGAGAGAGAGAGAGAAGCAGAGAGCAGTAAGGTGGTGAGAGCTACAGACCATGTCGATATTGCCAGATGGTGTTGAGGCCTTGAGGGTCCCAAACCTGATCCTGCACAACGTTAATGGCCTGTTGATATTTACCATAGCTGTTAAAGGAAAACACCACCGTTTTTCAATATTTTATTATGTTTTTACCTCAACTTAGATGAATTAATACATAACTAGCTTTTTTTAAATGCGTAAACGTAATCTTTGTACAGCGCGACGTGAATGTGTTAGCATTTAGCCTAGCGCCATTCATGCCTTAGAATCCAAACAGGATGAATTTAGAAGCCACCAAATACTTTCATGTTTTCCCTATTTAAATACTGTTACATGAGTAGTTACACGGATAAGTATGGTGGCACAAAATAAAACCGGAGAACTATATTGTATTGCAGAAGAGCACTAAGTTTGCAGCACTTCAACCTCGGGCGCAGTAATATTGACAGAGGTTTGAGCGAAAGGGGGTATAGTCAGGAGTGATGATGTTACTACTTATGTAACAGTGTAACTCATGTATCTCTCCCAAAGTTGTTCTAACCATAGATATGTATATAAAGGCTAGATGGCTCGTCCGCGCTGATGGCCAATTGAGTTGAACGTCCGCATTTTGGCGGCCATCTTAGGACAGGGCGCTCGCTCACTCGTAGCATTGAGTTTTAATGATGCAGGTACTTTTAAATGACCATAACTTGCTTAATTTTTTACCGATTTTCAAACGGATTGGTTTGTTATAAACGTCAAAGATGTCCCTATGACACAGAATACGTATACTAAAAATAAATAAAAAATTCATGAAACATGTTAAAGCATCCATAATTATAGCCACGTTAAAAACGTTTGTAAAAAACCAAACCGTTTATAAATCCGTCAAGAATTCAGCAAGTTACGAGCATTTTAGTTGGCGTATGTCACTCACCTTCCGTCCACAGCAGCAGGGAGCAGCACTATGGCAGCACTGACCTAAGATGGCCGCCAAGTGACGACACAGCTGACTCCGCCTTGAGCCATCTAGCCTTTATATACATATCTATGGTTCTAACCACCAAGCCCAAGCAACGATAGAAAAAAGAGAGAAAACAATACATAAAATGACACGAAAAAGAAAGTCGTGCTATGGACACGAAAAACTATTTTATTGAAATGTATTTTATTCAAAATTGAAGTGACATGGGCGGCGCGTTTGCGCCTCAAACACGCACTATTCGCCTCAAACGCGTCTATGCCCAAGTTGAGCGAAAAATTCGCATGACATGAAGTTAAATCCCGCTAGTAATCTATAGCGAGTAACGCAATACCCTGCGTTTGGTGTGTACGTAGCATTACATTCTCCTGTAGGTGCATGCGTGACCTACGCGTACAATATAAAAATTTTGCTTTATCTGATGACAAAAATTACGTCACATGCACTGTATGCGGCATGAATGTATGAAGCATTGCATCTCAAAAGCTACATATTACACCAGACGCGAGTTTAACGATTTGCACGAGTAGATTAAATCCAAAGTCAATGCAAAGACACAATCAGACGTGTTCTCGCGTGGGACGATGCGAATGATGTGATATGGGTGGCACGTTTGCTGCTAAAACACACGCTATTTGCCTCAAATGCGTCTTCGCCCAAGTTGAAAATATTAAACTCGAGCGAAAAATTCACATGACACGAAGTTAAATCCCGCGAGTAATCCATAGCGAGTAACGCGACGCCTGCGTTTGGTGTGTATGTAGCAGTAGATTCTCCTGTAGGTGCATGTGTGACCTACGCGTACAATTTAAAAATGTTGCTTTATCTGATGACAAAAATTACGTCACATGCACTGTATGCGGAAACCATGCGCATTTGCATCTCAAGAGCTACATATTACACCAGACGCGAGTTTAACGATTTGCACGAGTGGATTACATCCAAAGTCAATGCAAAGACACAATCAGATGTGTCCTCCTTTGGGACGATGCGAATGACGCGATTTGGGTGGCACGTTTGCTGAGAAAACACGCGCTATTCGCCTCAAACGCGTCTTCGCCCAAGTTGAAAATATTCAACTCGAGCGAAAAATTCACATGACACGAAGTTAAATCCCGCAAGTAATCTAGATGCTCCGCGTTTGGTGTGTACGTAGCATTGCATTCTCCTGTAGGTGCATGTGTGACCTACGCGTACAATGTAAAAATGTTGCTTTATCTGATGACAAAAATTACGTCACATGCACTGTATGTGGAACGCATGCGCATTTGCATCTCAAGAGCTACATATTACACCAGACGCGAGTTTAACGATTTGCACGAGTGGATTACATTCAAAGTCAATGCAAAGACACAATCAGATGTGTCCTCCTTTGGGACGATGCGAATGACGCGATTTGGGTGGCACGTTTGCTGAGAAAACACGCGCTATTCGCCTCAAACGCGTCTTCGCCCAAGTTGAAAATATTCAACTCGAGCGAAAAATTCACATGACACGAAGTTAAATCCCGCAAGTAATCTAGATGCTCCGCGTTTGGTGTGTACGTAGCATTGCATTCTCCTGTAGGTGCATGTGTGACCTACGCGTACAATGTAAAAATGTTGCTTTATCTGATGACAAAAATTACGTCACATGCACTGTATGTGGAACGCATGCGCATTTGCATCTCAAGAGCTACATATTACACCAGACGCGAGTTTAACGATTTGCACGAGTGGATTACATCCAAAGTCAATGCAAAGACACAATCAGATGTGTCCTCCTTTGGGACGATGCGAATGACGCGATATGGGTGGCGCGTTTGCTGCGAAAACACGCGCTATTCGTCTCAAACGCGTCTTCGCCCAAGTTGAAAATATTCAACTCGAGCGAAAAATTCACATGACACGAAGTTAAATCCCGCAAGTAATCTAGAGCGAGTTACACGATGCTCCGCGTTTGGTGTGTACGTAGCATTGCATTCTACTGTAGGTGCATGTGTGACCTACGCGTACAATGTAAAAATTTTGCTTTCTCTGATGACAAAAATTACACCACATGCACTGTATGCAGACTCTCGCGTACTTTACAAAAAATGCCCATACTTCGGCCTTGACTGTGCATTGTCACTACACCAAAAAAGCATGTAAAAGATAAATGACAAGTGTTCATTATCGTGTTGTCTGATTAATATAATGATCGACAGTCATATTCCTCAAATTCAAGTAAGCAGATTCCAGCAGTGCGCAATTTGACACAGTGGTAGTAAAATTCAGAGCACTCGACAGCAGTTTAAACAATGAATCAAAATGCATGTGTCAGTCAGAACAGTACACACTGTGTGGAGAAGGTCAGTAAATGATGTAAGTAGATGACATAAGGTCAGGGCGCATGCATTAGCATGTCTGGGCCAGATACTGTTTTCAATTCCTGTCTTTGTCTTTCTGGAGACCTCTGGTTACCATCTCTGTCCAGTACCGCCAGCTGACAGAATGACTGATGTGTTCGTCACTGATTTGTTCCACTAAGGCCATCTCTGTTTCCACAAGGCCGACAGCAGCTCGTATATGTAGGATTTACTAGAGAGAACTTGTGGTCACTTCGTGCTGCCCATTGACTGAGAGAAACTTGTGGTGTTTATGTTGTGGTCGCAACTCTGTAAAACATGTGCTCATCCATGCTAAGTTCATAATAGATATTTTTATATGTTTGTCTCTTTGTCTGTCTTCATCGTGGTCTTATTTTCTATTCTCAGCGACAGGCCAAGTACACTGAGAACAAGCTGAAAGCCATCAAGGCCAGGAATGAGTATCTTCTGGCACTGGAGGCCACCAACAGTTGTGTCTTCAAATACTACATCCACGATTTGTCCGACCTCATAGATGTAAGTCGACCTTTATCAAACCAATATACTACTATACCTTAAAAGAGGCATCGGTTTTACTTGCTCTGAAACCGAATGGGTCACTCATAAGGATTCCTGATGGTTAGGAAGCTGACACAGTAGTCAGTTGCTTGTGTTGGCAAGGAGCTTAATGGGATTTTGTACAGGGTGTGTGTGCTTCTGTTATACTGTTATACAGGAATGTATTAGAAACTATTTTTGTATTCCTCCCTAAGATCTTTTTCATGTTTCAATTCTGCTTTAATCAAATTTCTTCATATTTTTACTTACTGAGGAACTGCAGATATTTTCATGGTTATTATTTCACTTCATAATTTACTCAAGATTGAGTCATATTGAGTTGATCTAAGGCAGTGTTTCTCAAACTGGGGGCGGACATTTTATAAAATACATTAATTTTAAAAAATTCTGTGTAATAAAAAAATAAAAGGCTACTAACCAACAGAACTACACTGTATCATTTAATATGTTTTGTTTAATTCAAAATCTAAGTTTGAGATCGTTTAATGTCATAAATCGGGTGCATGCCGAAAAGTTTAAGAAGATGCATTGTCCAGCAGTGGGGTGATCCTTATTTTTCAACTTTTTAAAGTTCATGCTCTCACCCCACCAATATGTTTGAATAAATAAAAAAAATAGGCAAAATTATTTAATATTAATTTATTTAGAGATTGCTCAAGACCTTTGAAGTTTAACACATTTGCGTATTATGTGATACTTTGTGCAGCAATGGACTTATTTGACCATGCTTCATGCAATTAAAACTCCTGTTTTAGTTGTGATAAGTCTTTCAAAGCAAGAAAGCTTCAATGTGAATGAAGCACAATAGACAATATACACTGAGACAATGGCTGAAGCAACATGAAGCAATTCCGCTATATGGTTACTCGGATCAGAAGAGACTGAAATAACTGGAACAAAGTTACCCTTCAAGAAGCAAGTTTTATGTGTGTTGTGCGTTTTTAAAGTTTTCGCAAAAATATGTGATTTCGAAAATATTCAAATGCTTTGCAACCTCTAGATATTGTAGGAACAATTAAAACATTTGCACAGTGTTTTTTTTATTAATATCCTAACACATTTAGGGGGTGAGAGTTGAACATAAAAAAAAGAATTGACCCATTATAAGGACCACCCTATCCATCAGTGTCCTACATATTTGTCTCACTATGTAATAATATCATGTGACAATAGGGAATGTGGTGTCTTCTCAGGCTTGTTTTTTTTTCAAGTCTGACCCTGCAGGTATACATGCAAAAGCCCCCTGGGTGAGCTCCGTCAGAGGGCCCACTTGTCCCATCCTATCATAACAGTGCACATACAAAGTGGTTATATTACCCTCATTTGCGGCCCGCACGGGAGAGCCTCTGTGGCTGTGAATACAAATGATGGATTAACTTTGTGCAGTCTTTCATTTAAAGCAATCAGAGCATGGAAGTAAAACTGTCAAACCACATGCATGTTAATAGAAAGGTGGGCGAGTTGGTTTCCTCCCTAAGGAGATTTGGGTGTGTTCTGTGTTTGGATTGGGTGGCCCTGTTCATAAAAATAATAAGCTGCTTTCATTCTGAATTTTACAAAAGTACAGAATCCTCAAGCGTATTGTGTCGGAAAATGTTTCATAGAAAATTTGAGCACAATATGTAAGGATTTTGCATTAAATATCCAAAAAGCACTGGCACACTTCTCTATGTAAATTATCCCAAATGTTTCCAACAAGATTTAAATCCAGAGAAATTAGCAATTTCAACCAGTGTAAAGTGTCCCAGAGTTGAAAAATGTTCATCTTTGGGTGAAACGCTCAGGTTGTCAATGTCACAATGCACTTAGCCATCCAATCACAGTGGAGAAGGGGTGGGACAAATACCACAACAACCAACCGGCCAAGGACTGGTAAACAAAACAGAAGTATAATGGAAACCAAAGCTCTTAGGTGAAAAAACACTGGCAAGCGCCAACAGTTGGCGTTTTCAGCCAAGTTTAAATGCTTTAGGGTATATGCCCCCTTATTGTTTTAATTAAAATGATACATTGTGCTAGGGTGGGGTCACACCCAGGCTCAGAATCAACCATTTTTTATACGTTCTCATTTAATTCTACTGAATTATGTATTAGGGTACAATATGGCACCTTTTGTTTTTGAATCAATAGCCCAAAATACCAATCCAATTCTTGTTTGATTTCCCCTCTCAGTGCTGTGACCTGGGCTACCATGCCAGCTTAAACCGTGCACTGCGTACCTACCTCTCAGCCGAGTTTAATGTGGAGACTTCCAAACATGGCGGCCTAGAGACCATTGAGAATGCTGCGGAGAACCTGGAGGCCAACGCCGACAAACAGAAGCTCATGGAAACCTACAACAACGTCTTCTGCCCTCCGATGCGCTTCGATTTCCAGTCTCACATGGGAGATATGGTCAGTTTGTGTGTGTCGGTTATGATCATGACAGTTTTTGGCAATTATTTTCATGCCCCAAGCGATGTACCAACAGCAGAGCAAAAATCCTGGGAAACATTGACACAAGCGAAGGCTGCTGTACCGGTGGCAAAACTAGTTATAATGCTTTTGTATTTTGATAGCATCAGTAAATACATTCTTTCAGTAGTGTTACACAATCAATATTGTCTCTCAGAAGATGTGTCGTGCTGTTACTTGTACTGCATGTGTTGAGACTTTTGCTACCAACTCAAGTGGAGCGAGTCATTTCTCAATCTGATGTCAAGGGTAGACATGCCAGCTGAGAGACCTCAGCTGACTCACTCCTGTTTTGTATTGTATTGGCATTGTGTCCTTAAACACCCCGGGCCCTATCTTGCACCCAGCGCAATTGACTTTGTCAGTGACGCATGTATCATTGTACAGTATTTTGCACCGGCGCACAGCGGGTTTTTCCCTCCACAGACGCACGTTGGCAAACTAGGGAATGAACTTGCGCTCCCTGGGCGGTTCAGCGCAAAAAAGGAGGCGTGTTCCGGCGCAAACCATCCCTGATGCTATTTTGCAGTTTCAAAAAACAATTGCGCCACTGACCAGAAAAAAATTGTCTTAAGTCAGTGGCGCGTTGCGCATGGTTCATTATGCTATTTTAAGGGCGCATGCTTGACCATAATGTATAGCGTGCACAACGCGCACACACTTTGCTTATCTAATCTACACAGATGCAACGGTTATTTTTGCAAATCATTAATTGTTACAATAAAAAATATTAACACATGAGATAAGGGAAAGCATTGTGGTGAGCATTGGGGTAATAGTTTTTATTTATTTTGTGTGGCTGCGTTAAAAAATGATCATGCAAATAACGATTAAAATACGTTTTCATACGTTTGTTGTGTGGCTGTATTACGTTTATTTTATGTAAATAATAATTAAAATGTTTTCATAAGAAACGTTAATGTATATGAACTTGATTTATAAGTGTACTTTGGGGTTGGACTGCTTGCGTTTCTTGGCTTTCAGCGGTGAGGGTGGACGCAGCGATGTCCTCTGCTGGCGTCAGGTCCTGTTTAGAGGCAGATCCACCTCCCGTTACACAGCGTGCCCGATTTATGCTGGCAAGCTTGGGATTCCCCCGTCTCCACGTTCTGATTGGTTTATTTAATGTTACGCCCAAACCACACCTATGAATAATGAACCTACTTCAGACCAACCCCTTATTGATTTGCGCCTGGCGCAACAGTTATTTCTCCCGCCGGGAAAATAGCAACAGCGCCCAAGATCCGCCCACAAAGTCACTTGCGCTTTGTGCTTCGCACTTTCGTTTCAGATCATTAAAATAGGGCCCCCCGTGCCACCAGCAGCATGTAAAAATATGAAGTTTGCCTACTTCTGTTATAGACTATATAGTTGTAATTAAACTCATAGCTACCTCACTAAAATCTTATGAGATTTGTATTCAAAGCTTGAAAGAGGAAACATTTTCGTCTCTATGAAATCAATTAAGTTTTTATCACTAATGTTGTGCTTTGTGCAGCAGTTTTGTTTTTTGTTTCTTTGCAGTTTTTCTAGCTAAACCGTTTTGCATCAGCGACTCAGATTTTTGTATGTGTGTGACGAAGCGAGCAGCTGAGTTTCTCCAGTGCATATGTGCCCCGTTGTGCGTGCACCCCTGAGGGAGAGGGTGGACCACAGTGGGCCAGATGTTCTTCAGCTGTCAGAGGCAAAAGAGAGAGAGACGGGGGGCGTATAGAGGCTAGTTTAGGTCATGCTATTTACTCCTGTCTATCTCTTTTTTTTTATTCACATAGAGCACATGAGGACATGATCTTTGTGATCGCTGCAGTAGTATGTAGGTCAAATTCTCCTTTGTTAAAGATCTCAAGGTCTCCTATCTTTTTGCGCACAGGTGGGCCACATGTGTGCCCAGCAGCCCGTGCAGGTAGAGCTGATCCAGAGATGCCAACAGCTACAGTCCAGATTGTCCACACTGACCATAGAGAATGAAGAGGTGGGGTACACATAAATCACAATAACTCGCATACAGTACATACAAACACGCATATTTGCATACCGCACATACCTGTATAAGTATAAAAGTTGCACACAAGAAATGGCAACTAGCTGAGATTTATAAGCAATGGTCTATTCTACAAAAAGTTTGTGTGCAGTATTTGGTGTAAACATCTGTCACTTTAAATATTTTCCATTCATTTTCACTCAAAACTTTATTATAGACATACTTTGACAAATTGACAAAACAGAGAAATTTGGTTTATGAGCACTGTTTCACATCAAATCAAGGACAGAATAAGAGTGAACAGATTCACTGTATAAACATTCATGTCATCTTTACACATAAGCCCTGCACATTTCCCATGAAATTGTTCATTAAACAAAACATCTGCATAAAACATCTGTTGGTTGCCAACATGGCTGGATTGTTAAAGATCATGTTGTTCATTCATGCATCCCTCCAGGTGAAGAAGACCATGGAGGCCACTCTACAAACCATCCAGGACATGGTGAACATTGAGGACTTCGATGTGACCGACTGCTTTCACCACAGTAACTCAATGGAGTCGGTCAAGTCCACCGTATCTGAATCTTTCATGAGCAAACCCAGCCTGGCCAAGAGACGAGCCAACCAGCAGGAGACCGAGCAGTTTTACTTCACGGTAAATGAGATGAAGAGAGTTTAACGGGGTCAGAGAGTTAAAGTGGGTGTGGTGGGTGAAGAAAAAGTTGAAGCATTGGAGAGATAAGAGATTGAATGTTTGAGATACAGCTTAATGTCCTTTCTTCTCACTCAAAGGCTCTGATATAGAAGACGGCAATTAGAGGAAATTGCAGGGCTGCCGCGATTGACTGCTGTTCATTGATCTGTGCTTGTTTGTTGACGCCTGAAACAGCATTACATGTTGTAGTTCTCGAAAATAACATCACAGGAGTCCTACAGACAGAAAAACTCCATAGTTAGTGGTGCTTGCTAAGGTATGGAGTCAAGTAAGCTCCAAAAAAAATGCACTTTAAGTACCCGGATAATGCACTCAGTCAACCACAAACTTTAGGGAGTGACAACCGCATTTAAATGCTGGAGTGAATCCCCTAAATGTTCGTTTCATGTCAGATTCACTCCCGAAAATGTAATGATTGACCCAGAGATAACCATAGCAACGTTCTGCCTTCTCGCGTGCTTATCACACAGCTTTGGCCAAAATAATTTAACAACATTATGTTTTGCAATAAACCTCATTTTGGCATTGTGCATTGTACGCATTTTTGAGTCTGCTCCACAGCGGGCTGTCTTGCAGTGTTGCCAGGTCCTCGTCTTTTTTGTGCGTACATACCGTTTTGGCGCATAACCGTTAAGGCTTTTGGCTCATGACGCGATCAAGATTTTGGTGTTATTAAAGTGTGAAGGTGCCGGACCAAATACTTGTTTTCGGTTTATTATTGGATTTTTTTTGTTCACTGTTTTTTTATTCGTGCAAGATCTGGCAACACTAGTCAGTAAACGCTCGTGCCTCTGTCATTTTCTGCACAGAAGACTTTTTCCCCTTCTAGGCAATTATTTTTTCAGAAGAGAGACCTGTCATGTCCATGATGCATGTTTAAACACTTTATTCAATTGCAATACCTCTCATGTGCGACCTACGCGTACAATGAATGTGAGGTTTCAAAAATCCAGTGGTGCTTGTACAGTATGCGCGCACTCTTCTGATGATGAAAATTGCATCATGCGCACTGTATACAGACCCTTGCATATGCGTAAAAAATTGACTATACTTCGACCTTTAGCAGCTGCATACCATTCACAGGTGAACATTTAATAATCATGGTAGGTAAAAATGTATTTGGTCTTTTGTGATTTTATGTTACATACACTAGATAATTATAGCTCCTGTATAGTTCAGTTGTAGAGCATTGCGTTAGCAGCACAAAAGGTCATGGGTCCGAATCCAGGGAACGCATATACTGATAAAAATGTATACATTGTAATGCACTGTAAGTCGCTTTAAATAAAGCGTCTGCCAAATGCATTAATGTAAATATAATAAGTAGTATATGCTGCAGGGCTGACTGCAGATATATTACATTCACTCTCTGGGCCGATATTAGATGATCAATGAAAGCACAGACATCTATTGATTTGCTGAAGGATGTTTTAGTCTGATGTTGTGCAGGCATTCATGCCTCTTCTTTGTCTGTTAAACTCTGTAAATACTTTCCATCGCCATTTGTCTCCTCTGCCAAAAGCATTGGTGCATGGCTTCATGCCTTGGCCGTTCTTTCTCTCTGCATCACTGTTCTGCTGGTATGGCTGTGATATATGATGGATGAAATTGTGAGCATCTGTCTGCTCAGCTCCCTCATTCCCTCTGAAGTTCAGGTTTCTCCTCATCCATCTCTTGACCCTCTAACTGTTTCTCTGCTGTCAGGTTTCCATCAGGTCAGGGTTCCCGCCCCCAAAGAGCCATAAGCTATCAGAGTGCATAGATCCAGGGCCGGTAGATATGAAGACTTTTAACGTTTACGCCAACAAGATGTATAGTCTCGACACAACACAGCAAATTGAAAGGGGTGGAGGAAAGATTTTCTTGCCACAAAGCAAAGATTAATTGTGTCCAAGCTAAATTTCTAATATGCAGTGTTTGTTCGTGTTTCAGATAGCTGGTTGTGCTTGTGCTTGACTTTTTATTTTCTTTGTTTCAGAAACTGAAGGAGTTTCTTGAAGGCAGGAACCTTATCACCAAGCTACAGGCTAAACATGATCTGATCCAGAAGACTCTAGGAGAAAGTGAGTTATCTTACTATGAAGTGACTTCTGGCGTGTATGTGGGCTTACTTACAAAATTGTCCACAGAAGTTACCTGAGAAAATCTCAAAAGACATCACTTAAAGGGATAGTTCGGCCAAAAATGATATTAAACCCATGATTTACTCACCCCCAAGCTGTCCGAGTAGCAGATGTTACGTGGTCCACGACCTTCAAGTCCAAAAAAACTGCGTCCATCCTTCACAAATTAAATCCAAACGGCTCCAGGATGATAAACAAAGGTCTTCTGAAGGTAATCCGCGCGGTGTTGTTGTAGAAATATCCATATTTAAAACTTTATTAACGTAATTAACTACCTTCTGGTAGCGCCGCCATCTTAGACTCCTCTGAATTCAGTAGAGAGTATTAGCATAGTGTACGCACTTTTGCTTAGTGACGTATGACAAGTTCGGAGGGCGGGGGCACAGAGCAGCAGCAGAGTAGCATCCGTAGGCTGCGTAAGCTTTCATCCTGAATGCGGACGCGACTAAGATGGCGGCGCTACCGGAAGGCATTTATTTACGTTAATAAAGTTTTAAATATGGATATTTCTACAACAACACCGCGCGGATTACCCTCAGAAGACCTTTGTTTATCATCCTGGAGCCGTTTGGATTTAATTTGTGAAGGATGGACGCACTTTTTTTGGACTTGAAGGTTGTGGACCCCGTAACATTACATTTAATCAACTGAAAGATCTAAAACATTTTCTAAAATATCCGAAAATGTGTTTGTCTGAAAAACGATGGACATATGCAACTCGGACAGCTTGGGGGTGAGTAAAACATGGGTTTAATATCAATTTTGGCCGAACTATCCCTTTAAAGAGAGTTCAACCAAAAATTTTATTTCTGTTATCATTTTGTCACTCTCGTGTTGTTACAAATCCGCATAAATTTCTTTGTTCTGATAAACACAAAGGAAGATATTTTGAGAAATATTTGTAACCAAACCGTTCGTTGACCCCATTTACTTTCACAGTATACTTTCATAGTATTTCCTACTATGGAAGCGAATGGGGTTCACGAATGGTTTGGTTACAAACATTTCTCAAAGAAATGATGGTTAAAAATAACAATGGTTTTAAAACATGTTTTAAACATGGTTTTGCCAATTAATATGACCCCAAAAAAACATAGTTATTGCAACAAAAAGGAATACAATTTATTTAATTTTATTTATGAAAGTGGTATTTTTTTAAAGCGACATAGATAATGTGTGTTTTGTAAACGTGTATGTGTGTGAGGGAGGTTTGCTGTGTCAGGCAGAGAAGGGACTGAGTAAACTATGCGTGTGTGTTTTAAGGATGATACTGATGTCATCTGTAGTCATGAAGCTTCAACATCCACACTGCTGATCTGTACTGCTGTCTTCTGAGCCCTAGCATGAACTTATCCACTTATTCACAATGGCAGGCCTGGGTGGTAGAGGTCAAAGGTCAAACAGACTGATATAAGACAGTGGGATATGAGAGCCTGGAGAACAATGAAGTGTTTCGCTCTCCAACACCTCCCACATTTATTTCTGCAGACTGTACTGAACTCTCAGCCAATCAGTTTAGACTTTATTAGAGAACAGGAAGTAAATCTCTGAGAGTCTGATTACACAGATTATGATTATGAAGACACTACAGTACGTGTTTAACAAAGTAACAGAGTAGACTACTGCATGATAAGCAGAGTTTAGTGACCTTGCTGTTATAGACTGGTTTGTACAGAACTTGGTGTTGGTTTAGTGTTTTTAAACAGAATGTTAAGAGCAATATTTTCCAAATGATGCATTCTTTCCCAGACATCTCAGCATTGTACCCTTGCCTTATAGAGACATTTTCCATTTTTCTTATCCCTATCATTTTATGCTTAATAACAAAACAACCAAAATATACATACACATATATATATATATATATATATATATACATACAACAATACCTCTGCGAATACACTGACATAACAGAGCACCTGAATATGTGTGCTTTCTGAATGTATTCGTCTGGTTCATTGTGTTGACTGTGAAACACACCAGTTATTCGTCTGAGCTCAGTTATTCATTTTAGCCAATGAAAACAGATTGTAACCTCATCAAAATGTTTCAGTAAATCAGCCTTTTGGTATGAAATGCTGCTGGGTACAGTATGTGCAAAGCCCAGCTGCTGTTACTGGATAAACTGACAGAATGTCCCACACAGCAGAGGACGACTGAGGGAAATAAAGTGGTTTGGATGGTTAGCTCTTGATGTCTGTCATATGTTTGGCATGGATCATACTTCATTCTGGGTCCACTGTGTGTGAATCTTCCAGGTCATGAAAAAAATAGCAAACCATATGAAATGTTCTCTATGCACGTTTTTTTATACAGTATGTGTTTAGATGCTATTCTTGTTAATCAGTAAATTTTGAGTCTGGTCTTTAATTCCGATTGGTCATTAGCCATGGTTTAATCACGATACATTCACTATTGTGTATTTGGGAGATGCAAACAATATGCAAAAGGTACATACCCCAAAGTAAACGATTTGTGAAATAGAGAAGACTGACATTATCATAAGTCCTCCCGCTTGGACTCACAGCCCATAAGTTAACTCCCGTAGCATTGCATTATGACCGAATCTTTCAAACACGGTAATGAGCTTCACATTTCCTGCTGACGTCAGAGGTATTCAGGCCAATCACAACGTACAGATTACCTGGCCAATCAGGGACACAGAGCTTTTCAAATCCCTGCGTTTCAGGAAGAGAGTGAAATCTGAAGCTACAAAAATGTACGGTATGTGGTATGTGTGTAATAAACCACGCGAACACATTGTATTATACCAAATACACAAAATAACATTGTTTTTAGCAATGAAATAGGTGCACTTTAAATAGCCTACTACATTAGCCTACCTATTAGGGCCATGTGGGTATATGAGGTCACATCAAATCAAAAAATGTCTTTATAACAGTAAAGACAAGAAAACCAAATGTTTTACTATCCTCACAAATCCAACTTTCTTGACAAATTTTCTCATGTTTTTTTTCTATATCGCTCCCTTCAGGTCAGAAGACTGACTACTGCCTTGCCAGGTAAGAGGTCTGATAAGCAAATTCAACAAAGCCTTTATTTAGCACACATGCATTATTTACAGATGAATATCTTGTCTAGACATATTCATCTTTAATTCACTTCTCCTAATTTCTTTTTATACAGTTATAATGCTATATGAAAATGGAACATACCTTAAGAAAAGAGTATATACTGTAGAATAGTCAAAAAATATCAACTATAATGAAAGCCTGGCTGTATTTGTGTGTGCTGTGTGTTTTTAATGCCAGTATATTAAAATAGGACCCTTTACAGGAGGGTAATTTCTACTGGTCTAATGGCCACAGGCGGTTTGTGGATTGAATATGAAGGAAAATAAGGGCAATTTGAAGGGAAAATAATCTAACGTTGTGACAGAGCTCTCTCTCTCTCTCTCTCTCTCTCTCTTTCTCTCTTAGTGGTCGGAGGGACTCTAGTGTGCGGAAACAGGTAATTACCTCCTCACATTAGGACAGCTGTGTGTATGAATGTGTATATATTTGCATGTAATCTCGTACCATGTGAACGCATGTTCATCTCCATGTATCTCTTGAAGATAATTGGCACAAAGAAACCTGATCAGTTGTCTAAGATCTGTAACTTCTGTCTTCTGCGCAGTATTTACAATGTGCAGTCACTTTCCTGGCAGTGCCACCCTACAATCATTTTGCGCATACAGTGGAATAAATTTGCGAACTAAGCCATTGGGATAAATTTAGCATGCAGCGTCTTACCACCTAAACCCTGCACTGACCCAGCTCGGTCAACTAAAAGAAAAAATTACGCACTGCATCCCCTTCAAAGTCCAATCTAATGTCCTTATCGCCCCCTAGTGATGAATAGGAATATAAAACATGATCCCAGTGGATTATTTACCACAAAGATCACTTTTACTTGGTAAGAAGTTAAATGATCTGAGAAACAACTTGATCAATTTCACATAATTTGATTGAAATTAATAATAAAACAACCCTTAATGCTATAAGTGTGCATTTGATTTACTAAAGCATATAAGCACTTTTTTTTTCTTTTGTTCAATGTCACCCTAATAACAGCAGGGGTGTATGTATAAGTCTTAACCGGTGTTTGTAAGCGTGACCTCAGCGCATTTAACGTTCATGCTAGACGTGGCCCAAATTCCGCTTGGCTTAGCCATTTCCTGTTCACCCAAATAAACAAAAGGAAGCTATGGGGAGAAGCTGTCTCCTAGCAACCGTTGCCCCATTCCTCTGTGGCACAAACTGTGCTGTTTTTCATCCCTCCTAAATTCTGTTTGATGCCTGCTTCTCTTTGCAGATTGTAATATTATTAAAATCCTAAACGTAGAAACAGAAACACTTGTTTAGAAAAGGTTTCCTGTGCTGTTAAATGTCCAGAGACCCTTCCCCCCAACCATTCGACCAGACCTGCATATTTTCTTCATTTTTTTTGTGTGCTTTTTTGCTCTCCTAGGAGTCCAGCCAAATCATTCCCCTCATGGTGGAGAGTTGTATTCGCTTCATCAGTCGACACGGTGAGCTCTCTCACTTTCCTTACTTTGCCAAAGGCATTATTGCACTGCCTCTCTTGCTCTCTCTCTCTCTCTCTCTCTCTCTCTGGTCTTTTTTCTGCTGAAATGAACAAAATGCGTTAATTTCTCTATCATTTCTGCTTCTTCTATTTTAAACCCTCAACACATTCCTAGAATTCTGTTTTTGCATTGGAAATTTCCACAAACTAAACAAAATAGTGCCATTTTTATGATTTTATATTTATACTATTTTAAAAACTATAATTCTGGTTCTTGATTCTGATTGGTCAATAGCCATGGTTTAATTATGGTCAATAGCCATGGTTTAATTATTTTACATTTATGCATCTGGCAGATGCTTATCCATAGCGATTTTCAAGATATACATTTTATTAGTAAGTGTGTTTCCTGAGATTGAACCTACAACCTTTTGTTCTGCTAGTGCAATTGATCGACACCATTAATGGGTTACAGTGTAGCACAGCCTTTTGTAACTTATGGCTTAAAATGTGGTACAGAAACGTATTGGTGGAAGCAAAAATGTCCTGTTTATATGCATGTACCTTTAAAGGCAAATGGGCTACAGCCCTCACTCCCTTAACAACAGACAGTAATCGCTTTTGGTTAAAAATAGATCTGATTCCTGTGAATACAGTCTGGGAAAATAGTATCTTCAACCGCATTGGTGCTACAGAAGAAGCTAACAAACACATTTAGAAAAGCTTTTCGATAAAAAATAACCTGTCAGTCAGTGACCATGAGTGGGGCTTTATAAGTGTGATGTCACATTAACAAGAGATTCAAAACAGCATGTCATATGAAACTGCTTTGGTATAAAGGGACATCCCACTTTTTTGAAAATATGCACATTTTCAAGCTCCTCTAGAGTTAAACATTTAATTTTACTGTTTTGCAATCCATTCAGCTGATCTCTGAGTCTGGCAGTAGTACTTTTAGCATAGCTTAGCCCAATCCATTGAATCTGATTAGACCATTAGCATTGCACTACAAAATAACCAAAGAGTTTTGATATTTTTCTTATTTAAAATTTGACTCTTCTGTAGTTACATCGTGTACTAAGACCGACAGAAAATGAAAAGTTGAGTTTTTCTGAGCCGATAATTCTAGGAACTATACTCTCATTCTGGTGTAATAATCAAGGACTTTACTGCTGTAACATGGCTGCAGGAGGCGTAGTGATATTACACAGTGCCTTAGGACGCGCACTAGCTCGCGGACGGAAAGACGTCAGTTTTTTTTAATGCCGCTAACAATATATATATATATATAGCCTACTGTGTACAAACAACAATAATAATAACACTACATCGTTTAAAAGGTATAAGGGTTTAGCATCAGTGTATGGTGTCCGTTTTGAGATTAAATTGTTCTAGCATCATAAATATAGTATTTTATTACAGAAGTCCAGATAACATGCATAATATAAACTGACTCCTTACCTTTGTGCTGGTATAAGGAACGCGAATCGAATCCAGTCTGTTTCAGATGTGTGAATAACCCATAAAAACTCTCCAACAAAGTACATCCAATGACCATTTTTGTCCACAAATGCATATAATCTGTGAAATATGGATATATTTTCCATTGTTTACATCAGATTTCAGATGCACGTCTTGTAATAGATTATAATATACAATCTGAGGACTATTTACATCGTAACACTTGAATATGAGATCACACTCGCGTTCAAAACCAGCGCTCAAACTTGATTGTACAAGACGGGGGGAATATAATACATAATATCCAAACAGCGCTGTCAAATATCGTGACGTCATCTGACTCGCGCGTTCCTCCAATGACTTCATGGAAAATATTGATAGACAGAACGTGTAGCCAATTAGAACACGAATTCAACGATCTTTGTGTGAAGCTTTATTTCCTGGTGTGGATACGGCATTTTATACGCTTATATAAGGATAAACAATAAAAAGAACGAACGTGTATGCATGTAAACAAAAGACTTTTATTTTGTGGCTGACTGGCACTTAGAAAAGGCACTAGTCTTACAAAAACTCTTGCAAGAACCTCATTTTTGGGTCTATTGACTTCAAACGTGAAATATAACTTCTTTAGACTTGTGGCTTTGGCCTCATTGCATTTCTAGGTTTCACACATATATTTATCATTAAGATCTTTAGTGTTAAAAAAGATGTTATGCAAAAAAAATTTTATTACAATGTACTTCAGCCTCTCTAACTTTTTAAATTTGTATCTTAATAAATAATTTTGAAACATGGAAAACGAAGCTCAAAGTGTCTTCTATCTAATGATACCACAGTTATGCTTATACTATAAATGGTTTAGTAAAAACAGCCCTTTTAGTGAACGTAGGTATTTTCATGGTTTCGGGCCAGAATGGGGGTGCTTTTCAAGAGGTTAAAATAGTCCACTGCTATTGAAAGTTACCATGGGGACAATTTTTGGACAGTGCGTAATATCGTAATAGCCATATTACAGCATCAAAGTCCTTGTTTATTCACCAGAATGAGATTATAGTTTTAGCCAATCGCAACTTTTGGTAAATGATAAATGGTCTGCATTTATATAGTGCTTTCAACAGGCCATCTAAAGAGCTTTACAAGTTTGACTCCCATTCACTCACTCATTCATACACCAACGGCGGTGTCAGCCATGCAAGCGCCATGCAGATCATCGCCATCCAACATTAAATTTTCTGTCCGTCTTGGTACACGATGTAACTATAGAAGAGTCACGTTTTAAATAGGAAAAATATCGAAACTCTTTGGTTATGTTTTTGCGCAATGCTAATGGTCTAATCAGATTCAATGGATTATGCTAAGCTATGCTAAAAGTGGTACCGCCAGACCCGGAGATCAGCTGAATGGATTCCAAAACAGTAAAAATCTAATGTTTAACTCTAGGGAAGCTGGAAAATTAGCATATTTAAAAAAAAGTGTAGTGTCCCTTTAGTGGGGATTATAAAAGAAGGAGGATGGATTTGTTTTATTGTATGGTTGTTGTGTTCACACTAGTGATGCACGGTTCTTGTTTTTTTTTTCAACCTGAGATCCCGCTTTTATGAATTTATTTGACCCGCCCCGCACCACTGTTATCTTAACAACCGGCCCTGCACCTGCGACCATTAAGCAGACATACTAGGCATCGCAATGTAAATGAAAACAGGCTTTATTTCAACCTAAAAGTGTTTAGAAACAGACATTAGATTACATAACAACTATTTCTAAGAACTGGTCCCAAACATTTAGCAAACGATTTAGCAGCTTGACCTTCTTTTCTTTTAATGAAGAAAATTCCCAACCTTAATTCCTCCCACACCTCGTCTTCCAATTTCACTTTGATTTCTCCATTTGTTTTGTTTTGTTGCGGCTGGCGCTTGGTGCTTTTGTGACATGAGGCCAAAAGGTTTGGAGATTTCACACAAGTTGCGTTGCAATGTAGACCTACGTATTGTAAAGCGTATCGAAGAACCCTATAAAATTAGAAAATATTTTTCCAAATATTATATATATTTACGTAGGCTATAGGGAATTGCACGTAACATACCTGTTTTTTGTGACCCACACCACAAATAAAGTGCCAATTTCTCTACCCGCCTCCCAACCCGAGGCAACCTGCGCATCCCTAGTTCACACACATTTATGTCCAAACCTTGTAAAAGTGATTTTGCTAAATATGTGAGTCTGTTATGTTCTGTGTGTTCATAATGTTGTGTTTGTCGATATAGGTCTCCATCACGAGGGAATATTTAGAGTCTCCGGCTCCCAGGTGGAAGTCAATGATATAAAAAACGCCTTTGAGAGAGGTGAGTCAATCTGGACCTTAATCCCCTTCCTGTGTTATTGTCTTCGTTCTGTTGTTAGCCCTTCATTAAAGCCTCAGTCATTGTCTTCTGCATCTATTTTAAGTATGTAATAATTCTTCCCTTTGTGTCTCAGGTGAGGACCCGCTGGCTGGGGATCAGAATGACCATGAAATGGACTCTATCGCTGGAGTTTTAAAGCTCTATTTCAGAGGCCTGGAGCACGCCCTCTTTCCTAAGGAAGTCTTCCATGATCTCATGTCCTGTGTCTGTGAGTATCCACTTATTCCTTACACCCACGTAACACGTACTCATCCAGGCTTTTACCGTATTAGACAATGGAGCAGATGACAACTTTTTTATGTTGTTTTTTCAGCCATGGAGAACCTCCAGGACAGAGCTGTCCACATCCGGAAAGTCCTGCTGTCACTACCAACCAACACCCTGGTTATCATGAGATACTTGTTCGCTTTCCTCAACCAGTAAGTGCCGTTGATCAAAGCTCATCTGGAAAGTTGGGTGGTGATATAGTTTTTCCACTAAAATCATTTGGTCTTGTTTATCTGTGATTTCCACTGAAGAGCAGATATCACTCCCAGAGGGCTGTTAAAGTGTCCAAAAATAAACCTTTCGACATCATTTACTCCCTTATGTCATTTCAAATCTATTTGATTTTTTTATAGATCTACTAAAGCATCTAGGAGCTTTGTATAAAGAACAGACTGAACATTTTGCTCTTTGCCACAACTTACAAATCTCTTTTGCACATTCAGTTTTATTATTATTAAGGCACATTGAATTAGGTTTACTGCCATATGTGTCTTAACCAGTTGCAATGTAGCTATAACAGAGGGGAACTTTTTCTGTAAATAAATGTTATTTTCCAGTGATTTACTATAGCTAAGCTCCTTGTCCACAACAGCTTTAAACTTAAATTTTATAAGACCTTTTACTACAAGCTAAAAATTCCCAATCCTAAAAGAGAAGATTGGACAAAACCCAACAGCAATGAACCCCTTAAATCCATTTCCTTCACATCGCTGTCACTTTTTTCCACCTTGTGGTCCGTTTGAAAGACCCTCCAGACCACAACATGATCTTAACTTCAGGGGTTTTTGGTTTTCACAAACTGACTGAACTTTTTCCAGTTCTCGTATAACAGCCAGAAAGTGGAAGTGAGTGAGAAACCGAGTGTGTGTGGGTATGTTGTTACCCCATTAGCGCTTCCATGACAGACATCTGTAGTTCTCAGTGAATGGCCTCTCTGTTTGCCCAATGGCTGTTACATCTTTTCTCCTATAAAAGTCAAAGGAGGTGCCAGGATGGGTCTCTGAAGAACTGCTGGCCTTGCTAATTCAAGTTTAGAGATGTGCATGCTTATAAATATATGGTGGCGTGAAGAAGAGATATCACTTGGATGGTAGAGAATACAGAGAAAAAAAGAAAAAATGATTTGAATGAAGTGGGTAATTGGAGAGCCCTCTGCAGTCGTATCTGTCTGGGAAAGACAGCTCCCATAAATTTTGTTTGGAGTCTCTCCATGTTGAAGATTATGAGACCAAACTGTTCTTACCCCAATTCCCCACTGCACCAAACAAACACCAGCTCTTTTTCACCGCCAAACATATATTTTCTCGATTTATGGACACATTTGCAGTCTCTTTAAGCAGATAAAATGTGCATCCTGTGGAGTAAGATCATTTATAAGTGTGTTACAAGCACGTGTATGAGGACGGACGACTTTAGATTCATGATAGATGAGCTGTCAGAAGGGAAGTGTAGGTAGAACCTCAGTCTGGAACTCAATCTGGTTTTCGAGTTAGTACACTAGGAGCTGGTTTGTCCACGAGACAACATGATCAGGATTCATTTGAACACGTCATAGGACTATTCTGTTAACCCTTTACTGGGGAATCCACAGGGTTCCCACGGGCCCTTGAAATCCTTGAAAGTTGTGAATCTGGGGGAAAAAAAATTCAAGGCCCTGGGAAGTTTTTGAAAATATACATGCATAGATACAGGTCATTGAAGTTTTCTGGAAAAAAATCCATATAATTCCCTGTGTAGTGTAGGATAATATCAGTAAAATTCTAGACTTACATGCTAAACTTTTCGCTTTAAATGCTTTTATCTTCTGTATGCGAATGTTGATCCATACCAAAATGCTTTTTTGCATAGTCAATAAACGTCTCGTGTTACATATGTAACTGTTGTTCCCTGAGAAGGGAACGAAACGCTGCTTCTCCCTTGCCATACTTCCTGCATCCCTGTAACGGCAATATTTCAGATAGTGATATACTTCCTGGCTCCCGCATCACCCTGTCATTGTTGTTAAGCCTCACCATTGGTTGAATTTGATATACACATTTAGATGCCCTGAAGGCGTCCCCAAAGTGTCATCGCAGTGACACAGCGCGAGTTCCCTCGAAAGGGAACTGTAACAATGTATCTTAAAAGGTAACACGATGTAACCTTGCTCTCACTTGAAATGTGTCCCCACATTTAGTCCTTGAATTTGAGGGTATTGCACCTGGAAAGTCCTTGAATTTGAAGTTAACTAAGGTGTGGGAACCCTGAATCCATAAAGAAGGAAATCCTGCTGGTATCACCGTTTATTCACACGTGCCGTCTGCTCTGTTTATTCATTTAAAGTGCTAATGCTAATCTTAGAGCTCTGACTTTGTACTGGGACTATGCTGCATTACCTCAACAGTGTAAACCACATGAATTGTGTCTGGATATACACCCATAGTGCTTTTATGCATTTTTTATTAATTTTTAATTGCCATAATTTATTGCAAATGTATCAAGTTATGTAAATAAATCAGCTGCATTTCATGTACATTAAATGTGTAACATTATATACATGTGTGAATAATGCAAATATTTTTATTTGGTACTTTTGAAAAAACCTACCCATATTTGAGAGGTGATAAAAAGAGAATGAAAATAGGATGAAACAAGCAGATGGTCTTTTCTTTCTTTTGATCGGTGGCGGCTCGTGACTGTTTTTCCGAGGGGCGCAAATTCAAAATATGTGTTTGTTGCGTCATGTGAACCATGTGAATCATGTGTTTTGTCAAAATAAGTGCCTGCTGCACACGTGTCAAAACCGTTTATGATAAAAGAAACGCTCCCCACAAAATACACGCAAGACACTTCATTAACAGTAAACTCTGATTACGCATTTAATTATGCGTGTATCTGCAAAACGCGAGGGTCTCTTTTATCATAAACCCTTCAGACGCATCTGCAGCAGGCACTTATTTTGACAAGACACGTGATGCACATAGAATCACTCGACGCGCCGAACACATATTTTGAAATTTGAACCACACACATGACGGGCTACATACATGTTGTGAAAATATTCGCATCGTGCGCCCTCGAAAAAAGAAGTCACCAGCCGCCACTGATTTTGATGTATTGTATGTTTATATATTTAAAGAGAACATTAAACTTTTGTGAAAATCAGAATAAATGCTGCCGCTGGCTGGCAACTTACAAAAAAAGCTGGCGGGGAGAGAGTTACACACAAATATTTGCACTGAATTTTGCTATTTATTTTAGTCATTTTATGATTTCTGTAATTTGTCTAGGGACTACGGATGTAAATTAGCCCTGTGGCTTTTATAAGGCATGTAACGTCTGTTTTTGTTGCTTCAATACAGATGTTCATCAATGTGCATTGTCCCTATCAAATAAATAAATAAATAAATAAGAAGCACAAAACTGTTGTGAATTTGCGCCTTTGTGTTTATGAAATTAAGCATCATTCATCTTTTCTTTGTTTGTTCACTCTGTAGTCTGTCACAGTACAGTGATGACAACATGATGGACCCCTACAACCTGGCCATCTGTTTCGGCCCCACACTCATGTCTGTACCCGAAGGCCACGACCAAGTGTCTTGCCAGGCACATGTGAACGAGCTCATCAAAACCATCATTATCCATCATGAAAGTATTTTCCCTGGGCCGCGTGACCTGGAGGGACCCATCTACGAGCGCGTAGGAGCCGCTGAAGAATACTGGTGAGTTTACAAGCAATTGTGGTTAAAGAAACAATAAAAAGTAAAAAATGAGGGTTGTTATTTTGGTATTTGTTACATTGAAGCAGATGCTTAGAAGAAGTGCAAAAATGAGCACAAGTTAGATGATGGATGTGGCTTCATAAAGATAAAAGAAAATACAAAGCCCAACAGGAAGTTGGTCTTTAAGATCTATAGAGGGCTTTTTAAAGTTTATGTCCTGCACATTTTGTGCTCATTGAAGCATCATTTTGGTGGGTGAAGTTACAGATATGTTGCCGACCCCCACAGTGTGTCAGCAGGTGACCTAGACTCCCAGATGTCACGGTAAACACAACCAGAAGCATGGCAGACAGCCAGCCTCATAAAACATTATCATAAAGTCTGTATTTTTATTTAAAGTGATTATCCTCTCTGCTTAAGGCCAAGTGTTAATGGAATCCTCTCCTACAGCTGGACATGAAAGAGGAAATGACTTCAGACTGCGGTGTAACACAAAACAGAAAGCGTGTTTAGATCAGGTTTGACTCGGAGATAAAAACTACTGCCCTGGCTTATTGCACATGGTTCATTGTCAGGATTTGGATCACAAAATTAAGATGTTGAGGGCTTACGGTTTCCATAGGCTTTATTAAAGGGATAAAAAAATTAATTAATTAATTAAAATTTAATTTACTTACCATAAAGTTGTTACAAACCTAAATAAATGTCTTTGTTCTAAACACAAAGGAGGATATTTTGAGTAGATATGCACCGATATGAAATTTTTCCACCGATAGTCGATTATTCAGAGTGATATCGGCCGATACCAATAGTTTGGTGTTTATATTAAAGGTGGGGTGCATGATCTCTGAAAGCCAATGTTGATATTTGAAATCACCTAAACCAGTGATTCTCAAACTTTTTCAGCGTGCGGCCCCCTTTGTGTACGGTGCTTTCCTTCGCGCCCCCCCCCCCAAAGAAAATTTATGACAAAAAACTGTTCTAAAACTTCACATTTTAATTAAACAAAACATTAACTTATACAAAGTAGTGCTGCCTTATTTTTTTAGGTTTAATATCACAGAATTCATGATAAATTAATGTATTTTATAAAAATGTCATAAAACTGGGGCCCCCCTGGACCCCAGTTTGAGAACCACTGACCTAAACAACACGCCCCTACCCAAATAGATTAATTCTTTTGATAGACCCGCCCATACATACGCAACCCAGGCAACGATGTCGGTTAGTAGACACGCCCCTTAAGGTACATTCACATTATAAGCGATAAGCAGTAGCAGAGCAACGCAATCTCATTGATTTCATTGGAAGCTCGGCGGCATCCGGTGACAGGTGCGACAGTGACTGTTGGCGCTGGATGGGCGTGTCCAGTCGCGGGATAAAGTTGAGAAATGTTTAAAGGAGTAGTCCACTTTAAAGATGGGGTCCATTGACTTTTTATAGTAGGAAAAAAAATACTATGGTAAGTCAATGGGCCCCATCTATAAAGTGGACTACTCCTTTAACTTTATGCAAATTATGCGCGACTTTCGGGAGCGACTACCAATGAGAACGAAGCAGTGGAAGTCATGTCATCCGTCTCTAGCCAGTTACTGACGTGGACGTTACTCACTTGTTTATGACAATTACATATAGAAACTTTTGAAAGAGACAAGCGACACACAGCGACAAAGTCGCTTATAATGTGAATGTACCTTTACTGCTAATTTGCTACAAGTGTGTTTTGGTAATTGGCCTGACTTCCTTTTCCAAAGTGTTTTTCAAAAATCATGCACCCCACCTTTAACTTGAATTAACTTAATTCAGAAAATGTAACTTTTTGAATGTTATTCAATCATATAATGAACATAAATATTGAACATTAAACTAGTGATGTACCTTTACATTTTCTATACAAAGAGCTGCATTTCCTATTCTCTTTTGATTGACAGGATATAGTGGCCATGACTATCGGCTGTTTATAAACTATCGGCCGATAGCCTATAGTGTAAAAATTACTTTTATAGACCAATAGAGTTTTTGCTGATATATCAGTCAATCTCTAATTTTAAGTGTTTTTAAAGGTGACATAGAATGATTGAACGGAGTATTTATCCTTGTTCTGTGATGTGACATGTAGACAAAAATTTTTTTGTTTGGGTCTGTAATGCTTTAGAAGCTTCCTAAAAACCTCTCTCAGGGGTGGGGGATTTTAAACAAGTGGTTTTGCACCTATTTGGCTCCCCCTACTGGCTTAACTTGCAATCTCATTACTGATTGGCTGACTTTGCTGCCACTCAAAAAATGTAGCCAATTATTTTAAAGTGGAGGGGCAGTGAGATGCCTGTGATGTCATAAGCATCGGTTTTTCAGATTGGGCCGTTTTCTGGCTGACATTTCTAAAAGAGGAATTTCTATGAGACTGAGATGTTTAGCATGTTTAGCACTTTTTGTATGTTTGTGAATGTGGGTAGACTACCATTTTTTAACAAAGACAAGGTAAAAATGGTTTTTCATTCTCTGTCCCCTTTAAGCCCCACTGAATTTGACATTAATGTCGATTTTTTTCTTACTATGGAAGTCAATGGTGCTCCTGTTTCCTTGCTTTATTATAATATCATCCTTTGTGTTTTGTGCAAAACCAAGAAATGTATACAGGTTTAGAACAACTTGTGGATGCGTAAATAATGACAGAATATTCATTTTTGGGTGAACTATCCCTTTAAAGCCTCTGAAAACCTTCAAGCCCTCATTTCACAGACTCAACCTCTTAATCCAAACAAGAAATGACAACCATGTGCAATACACCAGCGTTATTGTCTTTATTTTCCAGTTCAACCTGATCTGGAATTCGAGACACGTTAACAACAATAGTTAAAGTGGCAAACTTAATTTTAGCCTAGACATTCAAAAACTGTATTGTGTAGTAACCACGAGTAAAGTGCTTGGCTGAATCAACACAGCAATGTTGGCTTAACAAAGACTAGAGATAATTGCTACTTTAAAGGCGGGGTGCATGATCTCTGAAAGCCAATGTTGACATTTGAAATCAGCTAAAGAAACACGCCCCTATCCGAATAGAATCTGGACCCTCTTTTTATAGACACATACGCAACCCAGGCAACGATGCCGGTTAGTAGACACGCCCCTTACGGCTGATTGGCCACAAGTGTGTTTTGGTATTCCCCCGACTCGCTGTTTTTCAAAAATCATGCACCCTGCCTTTAAAGATAGTGCATCCATAAATAAAAAAATCTACCATCATGTAATCGTCCTCATGTCTTCCAAACCCAAATTTTTTCAGCTGTCATAGTACTGTAAATGTGTTTCCTTTGGTGCAGTATCGCTATTCTTAACTGGGTGCAACGTTTTTTGTGTACGTTTCAATGCTTGATATTTCGGGCAGAATGAGGTGGCAGTGATTTGACAGAGGCATTTCTCGTCTCTGGGGAAGATGTTAGAAAACACGATGACTTCTGACCTCTCTGAGCACAAACTCATCTGCTTGAGGGTAAAGAAGCCACGAGGATCGTTTTACCTTAAGAGCTCAGATCAAAGCTGGACACTCGCTCAGAATGACAGGAGGATTGTGGGATTTTCTGCACCAATCTGTCATTTTAAAGATGTTTCAAACACACGCACATGTTTATCCACACTTCATAGCAATTTGCCTTCCAGTGAGACACAAAGGTTCACTGCAAAGTGGCCACATCAGTCTCATCACACACACCAGGCATGGCATATCTCAGAGTTCCTTCTGTCTAACATTGCTCTCTAATGAAACTAATCTTTTCATTAGCCCAGGCTTCATGTGAGCCAATTGTCTCTGTAATAAGCCAAGTATTGCAGCAGACGGCCAGAGTCAAGCTCGCAGTTACTTGATTATCCTCTTGTAGTGTTACGAGAACAAGGCTTTTATTGGTATCGTGGTGACGGTAAATTTTTGCATGACCGGTTGTTTTATACTAAATTAATACTAGAGTATTAGAGTGTTTCTAGTCTTGTGAATTGCATAGCAGGGCTGTTATCAGCACTGAGTCTTGTTTGGTAAAGAGCCATTTTACTGTGCATTAGTGCAGTGGATTCAGGCCACATTGGATTCCCAGTGGAGCTGTGAGAGCGGATTCAGTTCAGTGTCAGGAAGACACCGTAATGTTTTGCTTTGATCCTCATATCTGTGTTTAACTTAATGTTTCGGTTCAAGGAAACACAAACTTAATGTTTTAGCTCTAAAAAGGGAGACAGAGAGCGTGACTTAATCATAACATACTCAGAGAAAGTGACTCAGTCATAACAATTTTTCAGAAATGACCCACAAAGCAAATATTTTATTATATCCTACACGTATACTATAGGGTTCCTGTAGCTCAACTGGTAGAGCATTGTGTTCACAGGGCAAAGGTCATGGGTTCGAGTACCAGAGTACACACATACTGATAAAAATGCTTAGCTTGAATGCACCGTAAGTCGCTTTGGATAAAACTGTCTTGCCAATTATGTAAATGTTAAGGGATTAGACGAAGGTCTTTGACCGAAACATTGCTTTTGTAACTTTTGAAATTAAAGGGACTTTTTACAGTGTGCAGATCTTTTTCTGTTTTTTTTTTATTCATCTTTTGATCTTGCACCTGGTCAAGACTTTTTTGGATGTGCGTATCCTGTTTTCTCTTCAATGTTAAGGGATTAATCAACATGTCATCCAAAATGTTGATGTTTTTCTTTGTTCAGTCGAGAAGAAATTATGTTTTTTGAGGAAAACATTCTAGGATTTTTCTCATTTTAATTGACTTTAATGGACCCCAACACTTAACAATTTTAATGCAGTTTAAAATTGCAGTTTCAAAGGACTCTAAATGATCTTAAACAAGGCACAAGGGTCTTATCTAGCGAAACGATTGTCCTTTTTGGCAAGAAAAATAAAAAATATGCACTTTTAAACCACATCTTCTCGTCTATCTTTGTTCCTGTGATGCGCCAATGCGACTTCATGTAATACGTCATCACGTCAAGAAACTAGGCCCCAGTGTTTACAAGTATGGAGAAAGAAGACCGTTCTGATGTTGTTGTATGTGGAATGATACTAATTAATGTCTTTGTGTCAGTTTATTGTTTATAATCGTCCGCAAATGTGCGTTTGAAGTGGTTCTTTGCTCGTAATCATAGAAGAACCATTTTTAGTGCCATATAGCACCGGTGAAGCACCAGTGAAGCACCTGTGTAGAACCAAATAGTGCTATGTAGAACCATATGTGGTGCTATAGTGGTGCTATATGGCCCCTATATGGTTCTACACAGGTGCTTCACTGGTGCTTCACCGGTGCTATATGGCACTAAAAATGGTTCTTCTATGATTACGAGCAAAGAACCACTTTTGGTGCTATATAGCAGCACCATTTGTTTTTAGAGTGTATGTAACACGCGACCTTTTGACGTCATTACGCAATTTTGTGAGATCGCGCTGGCACAAGAGAAGTTGTGGTTAAAAGTGCATATTTTTTATTTTTCTTGCCAAAAATGACAATCATTTCACTAGATGAGACCCTTATGCCTCGTTTGGGATCATTTAGAGTCCTTTGAAACTGCAATTTTAAACTGCATTAAAACTTTTAAGTGTTGGGGTCCATTAAAGTCTATTAAAATGAGAACAATCCTGGAATGTTTTCCTCAAAAAACATAATTTCTTCTCGACTGAACAAAGAAAGACATCAACATTTTAAATGACATAGTGGTGAGAAAATTATCTGGATTTTTTTAAGAAAATTGACTTATCCTTTAAAGGACCGTAAGTAAAGAAATCGTTTTAGCTCTTTCCCTGCCATTGACGCGTTAACTCGTCAATTAAGAGAAAACGCTTCCCTGCCATGCAATGACAAGTTTTTCCGTCAATCCGTAATTTCGCTATGATCCACCAGGTAGTACTCTTATCCAACTTATAAAACCTGGAAGTATTTCCTTTGGGAAAACAGCTCAAACTCGATGTATGTTTTGATGAGCACTCTGAATCTGATCTCTATCAAAAGTCCTTCACCAAAACGCAATCATCTCATCTCTAGCTCAAAATTTGGTATTTTTGAAGAAACCCACCCATATTTGAGAGTTGACAAAAAGAGAACAAATAAAGGTAGGATGAAAGTTGTTTTGGGATCTGTTTTTCATTTGATATATTGTATGTTTATGTATTTAAAGAAGGAAGTTTTCTGGAAGGCATTAAACTTTGGTGAAAATCATAAAAAAATGCTGACTGGGGAAAGAGTTAAGGAGGAGAGGAGATTTGCGTCTTTAATTGAAGATTATGAGGGCACATTAATAAAAAAAATCAAGCTCACAGATGAGTCATTTGTAAAAAGTACCACAATATTCCAAAAAAGTTTTTAATTTCAGTTTCATTGTGACTTTATCTGTTCTGCTTCAGAATTAGCACTATACATAACTAGTTTAAGTACTAGTATAGTCATTATTTATTATACTATTTTCCAGGTTTTCAAAGACATTGAGCTGTTAAATATAGATTTAGATTTTTGTCTGTTTACATATTTACAAAAAAAAACCTGTAATGGAGGATTTTACTGATCCACTGCATATTTCTTGCTCTCAATTCCACAGTGATAATACAAACATTGAGCCCCCTCTAGTGGATGAACCTGCACCTGACACCCCATCTGAAATAAACAACAGTGATGATGGTGAGTCAAAATGGACCAATGAGAACACCACACTAACACACATAAACAAATCGAAGCACTTTTATAGTGTAGCCTACGTCACGCACTGTTGTCCGGCTTAAGGTGTCTTGTATCTTATTATTAATTTGGAAAACTTTTTTTTACCCTCTCTTGTGTCCATGCGCCCCCGCTGCAGTTCCATCCCTGTTTTGAACCGTGTGCCTCTAACCTGCCTGGCTTCCCATGCAATAACCTTTCCTTCCCTTTTGCTCTCTTCCCTCGCTCTCTCCATCTTGCGCTCTCTCTATCTTCTCATGTACCTGAATAGTAAAGTCAGGGACATTGAACGTTTCAGACTCTGACCCCATCGAGGCCATTGCACGTTTCGACTACTCCGGACGCACCAACCGTGAGCTGTCCTTTAAGAAGGGAGCATCTCTGCTGCTGTATCACAGAGCGTCTGAGGACTGGTGGGAGGGGCGCCATAACGGCACAGAAGGACTGGTGCCGCACCAGTACATAGTTGTGCAGGAAATGTAAGCTGTCAATTTAGATACTACCACAATTTTTAAGCTTCCTAATAAAGCTTTATTTACTTTCCATAAATTGTGAATTGTAGAGATGTCTGTGAGTTTATACCATAGTTGTATTTAAATGTGTTTGGTAGGCCGGATGGGTTTCCAGGCAGAGGAAGTCCCAAAGGAGACGTGGAAGCATCCAACGATGCAGCGGAAGAAAAGGTGTCCACCAGAGCCAGTGCTAGCTCACCTATTGGAGGCCATGTGGCTGATATCTACCTAGCCAACCTTAACAAGTAAGGCCATATAGCTTGAGCTTTCACTATATGGGTACATTTTATAATAATTCCTATCAAATAATTCATATTATACCATTTTTTCATCCATCTCAGGTTGAGGAAACGTCCAGAAGCGGCCAGCGTCCGTCGGACATTCCGTACGGTGGATGGTTTGGGAGAGGGCTCTTCTGGAGCAGCGGGTGGTTTGAAGACCCCCTCCATCCCTGCAGGGGGACCGTCCAAAGAGGTGACAGACAAGCGGCCGGTCAGCGCTCACAGCGTCCTGAACTCCATCACCCGGCACTCATCTCTGAAGACTAAAGTAGACGGGCCTCAGCTTCGTAAGAGTGCACCTGCTGGACGATCCAAGAGTTTCAGCAACCACAGACCAACCGTAGACCCAGAGGTTATAGCTCAGGTGGAGCACAGCTCACAGGTAATACTTATCAAATGAGTAAATAAAAAATAACATTAGACATGTACAAGATGTATAACTAGTACAGTTAAGGAAAGTATTGTCAGGGACAAAGGTCAGAAATATAGTTTAGGGTAGGGGTATCCAACCTTTTTGTGAGCAAGGGCTGGCACAAAACAATCTGGAGGGCTACTTTTTTGATATAGTCTACTCAAAACTTTTTGTTTTTCATGTTTTTTTATTGTTTTATTTTATTTTATTTTACTTGGTAAATGTAAGCATACATAAAAGAAACCAAGCTAATATAAAAAATATGTAATAAATAAATATTAAAATTGAGGCTTTTAATAGAATGTGCTTTGGTGGGCAACTCACAGACTCTGTGTTGGCAACCTGGTGCCCGTGGGCACCATGTTGGGGACCACTGGTATAGGGGTTATTATACAGTACATAATCTTACATGTTGAACATTTCTTATTTTTTAGTTTTAAATGTACACTTTAGCTTTAAATTATATTTCCGTTTTATTGTATATTTTAAAATGTTAAGTACGGTCTAATATACATCTGGTTTAATACAGTTTATGGAGTTTGACAGAAAAAGTTTGACAATTTTAACAAGGGTTATTTTTTTAAATTAAGATTCATACATCATCTGATCAGTAAATAAATAAGCTTTCCATTGATGTATTTGGTATTCCATTGGATGGTTTGTTAGGATAGGAAAATATTTGGCTGAGATACAACTATTTAAAATAATCTCTGGAATTTGGGGGTGCAAAAAAATCTAAATATTGAGAAAATCTCCTTTTAAAGTTGTCGAAATGTCCTTAGCAACACATATTACTAATGATGAAATAATTTGTGATATATTTATGGTAGGGAATTTACTAACTATATTCATGGGACCTATACTAATAATTTTTTGCATAAAAAAATCAGTCGCTTACTGTAAGCTTTAAGTTATGGAGAAGGGGTGAGATTAAATAAGTTATTTTCTTCTTCTCACTCCTTTTCGAATAGGCAAAGGACATTTAATATAGTTTTATGTTTTGTGTGATTTGTATACTTGAATTTATCTTTTTTTGTTTGATGTTCTTTTTGCATAAATTCGAAATAAATACAAAAAAAAAAAAAAAAAAAAAATCGACAATTTTGACCCATGAAATGTATTGTTGTCTATTGCTTTAAATATACTCGTGTCACTTATGAATGGTTTTGTGATCCGCAGGGTCACATATTTTAAAATGTATCATATTATAAAGTTATTCTAGTAATATTCTTGTTTGTACACTTTAAAGTAGGGCTGTCACAATGATCAAATAATCGTCTCGATTGTTTGAGCTCATCACGATGATTTCAGATCACCACAATGATTGCGCATCTCTTTAAAAAGCACAAGGAGGAGCTGCAGCGCCTGTATAAACAGGCAAGAGACAGTATCAGATGTCTCCTATCAGATTGGCTACTATTTAAGGCCAGTTCTGGTATACTTAGTTTATTCTGATTGCATTTTTATTTTTCAGAGTATTTCTTATGAATAATTTTCAGTTTTTGAAAGATATATTTGTGTGAAAATTATTTCATGAACAAACAAAAAATTTTGAGAATTAAATGTCAAAGCAATAAAACAGACAATCATCATAATTGTCAAAGTCCTAAAACAGGTAATTACTCGCCATAATCGTCACAATTTATCAGACAATTAACCATCAGCCAAATTTCATAATTGTGACAGCCCTACTTTCAAGTTAAATGGCTACTCAATGAAATGACTGTTCAGGCAAATTGCTATCATTTTATGCCAACTACTTTATTAGTATTTTACTCCATGTTACGATTTCCACTAGTAGGATGTTTCCAGTGAAGTTGATTTAGATGCAGACTTACACTGGCTAAAGATGATTTCCTATCAGAGTCTGTTAACATACTGCCACAAAAAGTGCTGAGTTCTCTATAAGAGCTTATGTGCTGTAAAGTGTCTTATTTATCATCCATTGAGCTGTAATTTCATGGTTGAATAAAGATGCAGGATCGATCCAGGCTGTGTAATTGAGTTGGAAGATCTGCAGACAAGGCGCCCTGAAAGTGGACATCTCACACCTTCAGCAACTCATCAAACCTGTTGAGATCGTGTCAGATTTTACATAAGAAATCAGTAATCAGTAAATGTATTGGCTACTCGTCTGTCCTGGTCTAGGCTTAGCGTCACCTTGCATTTAGTTTGTTCATGAAGTATCTCAGGTGTCTTACTTCCCTGAAAATGAGAAGTCTCAAAAAATGTGAAAAATTAAAGGCAAATTTGCAGGAAGCGATAAATGTTTTGCTCAAAAGAAGAATGCAGTCATTTCAGAATCATTAACTAAACATTTGCTTTGTTCGCTTTTAAACATGTGATCAATCCTGTTTCAAAACCAGTTATTTTCTTCCCATTTGTTTGAGTAAGGTAAATTTAGTATTTATGGCAGTAAAGGTTTCATCTCATGACTTTTTTCTTCTATCAAACTGCACACCAAGGGGTGGATCACACAGAACGTGTTTATGGCAGTGGAAGTTGCCTTTTTTAAAGGTTTTCTATGGGCTGTAAGCGTTTTGCGGGCTGTGTATGCGCACTGAACACATCACGTTTTTACGGAGCCCCAAAGGGGACATGGAGCAAAAATTAAATAAAGTGAAACTTTCACTTGAAACACGTGAAACTATTGCACGCGTAGGCATGGGCCGATTACCGGCTTCAAGGTATACCGAGGTTTTAAACAGTCAAGGTTTCAAAACCACTGAAATATTCTGTGATACCGTCTCCAAGGTATGAGCTGTGTTTATACAAAATTCATTAAATCATTAAGTCATGTGATTGATTTGATGTTTACATTTAATATACATTACAAAAATATTATATATTTTTCGAAAGCATATTATAATTTAAAGGCTTTATTTTTACCTGGCATTTAAAAAATAACACATTTTAGTGTTGCAATGGCAAAACCGTAACACCGTGAAACCATGGTATTTTTGCTAAAGGTTATCATACCGCCAGAATCTTATACCGGCCCATGCCTATGCACGCGCATGTGAAACTGTCGGGTGAGCATGTGAAAGTATCGATTTTGCGCACATGAAACTATCGAGTTTAGTTTTGCGTGCGCACGTGAAACTTTCGCGTGCTCACGTGAAACTTTTGCGTGCGCACCTGAAAGTATTGCTTTTATGTGCGCACGCGATAGGTTCACGTGCATGCGCAATAGTTTCATGTGCGCGAGGGCGATAGTTTCACGTGTGTGCGCGATAGTTTCAAGTGCACGCCCGAAAGTTTCATGTGAGCACGCGAAACTAAACTTTAAAAAAAAAATTGCACATGAAGGTTTCGCTTGAGCACATGAAAGTTTTACGTGAACCCATAAAAATTTCACATGAGCACATGAAAGTTTTACGTGTCAGAACTAACGCTTAATATGTGACTGACAGCACAGCTGTATCGGTGGTTGCCTAGCAATATAAAAAAACACAATATAAATTTTCTGAATTTAATCAAATAAAGGCAGTGTGGTTCGGCCACGTTTTTAGCGCGTTAAATGTGATCTGCCACTAACTCCAGGGACATATCATGAAAATCTGACTTCACATACGTACTCTGGGAACACCAAAGATTTATTTGACATCTTAAAAAAGTCTTGTGAAATGTCCCCTTTAACTCCTTCCTTTTATTTCTCTCCGTCTCTCAGGACATTGAGGCCACCATGAACACAGCTATAAGCGAGCTGCGAGAGCTAGAAAGACAGAGCAACGTCAAACACACTCCTGATGTCGTGCTCGACACCCTGGAGCAGTTGAAGAGCGGCGGGGCGTCTGAACCATCCAGTCCGCTTCACTCTCGCCTGCTCCGTGACACCGAATCCTCCCAGCATCCTCTACAGCGCAGCGCCAGCTCGGCCAGCGACATGCCATCCACCTTTCGGCCCAGCAGGAGCAGCGGATCCAAGAGCCCTTTATCCATGTCGGCCTCGGGTCTCTCTCCTTCCGGTTCCACTTTCAGAGATGTCAAGCCCCCTGCCACTAAGCCCAAGCCCGTGGTCTTTCCGAAGACCGGATCTGGGGGGGGTAGTCCGGCCATGGGTTCACCGACTACAACCATACCTCCGACTCCGCCGCCACCGCCTCCACCACCCACTGACAAGTCCTGCCCGGTCTAAAGGGTTTATAACATCCACCCTGAGCCACGTTTGCTTTCTTAGTAATTACAAAAACACAGATTGCTTGTGTGATTGAGCAACATAGTGTGTGTGTGGAACTGACATGTGTTTTAGTTTGGATTGATACATCACCAATAACTTTTTTCTATTCTTGAGTTTTTCCCCGTATACGTAGACTGATTTTCAAACTTTGACGACGAGTGAGCAGTGTCAAAATACAGCATGGACTGTTTCTTCCCAACAGACTCCTGGACAGAAAAGACTGATATTGCGAAACAGCTGTTTTATCTGTCACTCTCGTGATAGTATCTCCTCATTGTTTGTCAGTTTATATCTCTATTAATACCAGCGTTATTGATCAGATATTTTATGTGTATATTCTGTATGTACAACAACCGTAATGTTATTTAACCAATAATTACTATTTACAATTCATTGATCACAGTAATGCGCTGTAATTCACATTGACACAGAGCAGCTGGTATGAAACGCTGGTTTAAAGTACAGTAGTTGCTAAGTAACATATGTACTGTATGAATGCTGTAGCTTATACCACTGCTGATTCTCTCTTCACGAGGCTACAAATAAAAAGGTCGATGCAAATTGAGATTGCATGGGCAACATCTTTGCATGAGACCTGCCAGCCTTTTCATGGAAAACTCACTCTAATGCTTTCCCTGGCAAACGGATTCATTTCCTTACGAGTCAAAAGCACTTCTATAAAGCCTTTCTAACACGTCTAGTTTTATATCAGTCATCACATAACTGTGCTAAAATGGGGTGTCGTTTTGTATACGTTAAATAATCATGATTGTAACTGGAAATGATGTCTAAAATGAGGAATGTCCTGTTCACCACACAAGCACAACTTTATTTGTTCATTCCCTACATATAAAGAATAAAAAAAAAGAAAAATACATTTTATCGCATTTTCTTAGGTCAGCCATGGGTCTGTATCATGGTTAATATGTATCAGTATGTATGTTGTACGTATGTATATTATGAATCTCAGCGCAGATTTTTAGCTTTTAAAAAAGGGAAAAACATCAGACGTTTTAAATATGGCTTAACCGGTCACTCTTTTGTTTACTGTAACTGAGGAAAAGTGTGGAAAAAAGTAATTTAGCCTCTTTATGGTCTGACAATCTAATAAGTCCTTCACTGAGTGTCTGTCCGGCTTCCAAGAGCTAAATTTCTCCATACACGGTCTGCCTGTTTATGCCTTCAACGGATCGGATCTCCCTCAGTGAGGCCTTTAGTATGAGATCTGAAAAAATGAGCTGAGGTGGTTTGTGAATCCGACTTCAGTAGCCTGCTTCAATTTGAAGCGTTTCTTCAATCTATAAGCTCTGGTATGTACAGTATTACATGCATGGGTGACTGTGACTTTATCTGGGAAAATACCGACGGATAGACCGAGCTGAGGCATTTTGGTATTTTAATGGACGTCTTAAGGAAATTTACCTGATGTGTTATTTTCTGAACTGTTTAATGTGATGTCGTGTTGCGTTCTGAATAAAGTCTTAACTGGTGGTTACATATGTTCATATGTGTGTTAAATGATTGAAAGTAATCTGTGTGTATTGTTCCTGATACCTCATAAAGGCAACTGGAAACTTATGTTATGTGAGTGGGACTTTAACATGCAGTCTCTTTTTTTTTTGTACAAAAAAATTAAATGCTGTTGGCGGATGCCTCTGTTTACACGCATTTTTTTTCTCTTTTTTTGGTAAATTGAAATCAGTAACTTGAATATGTTTGTGAACATATTAAGGGTTGATTTTCTTTGTTTTGTAATCATGACTATTGTTAAAGTTTAATTCCTGTCAAGGTTAAGCAAGACTGTAAATTGAATTGTCTTGTCGAATATATTTATAGTTGTCAATTTGGGTATCTGTTAGCAGGAAAACCTGTGTTCAGATGTACTTTGTATATATATAGTGTACATTACAGAGGTACATTCATTTCCTGTTTTCTTTTCTTATTTTGTTTGTGGGTTTTTGTTTGGTACAATATTGTACAGTTACAGCAATAGTAGTTGCCACTCAAATATACAATATATAATTCCACATGTAGTTCTTGTAGTAAACATTTTTAAATAAAAATTGCTTGCAATTCATGTCTCTTATTTGATTTAAAACAATTGAGTCATGCCCTATATATACTGTAAATGTATATCTCTGATTTCATTAACATCTATACATTTATCTGCCATTTTACATTTACTGAAAAACTTCTTTATCGAACTCCTCCTGCACTGTAGCAATGTAGCATCAAAAAAAAAAAGATCAAAAGTTTTTGGATTGACCCAAATATTCTTATATATAATGTGTCAATGAACCACAAGCTGACCTCAGCTCAGCACCACCTACAGACCCTATAAAATGTTATAACTTTTAAATATGTTATACTAACATTATTACATTTCTCTCTTTCGATTTCTTGGACCATGCTAAGTGGTAGCCTACTGTATGTTGTCTGAGGTTCCTTGGTCAGCGTTGGGAGTTGGCCATTTTAAAATGTTTTACCACAATGCAGTAGTTTAAACATATTATTATTATGAAACTTGGTCCATGCTTTGAAGCTACATGCAGAGATTGAAAATCTCTGATCTCTTGAACAACAGTAGCTATCACTTTAACAATTTATTCACAGCATCTGTTTTTTCTAAGTTTGTAAATCAGGAACTATGTTAAACAGGAAAATTATGTTGCGCAGTTAAAATGTAGTCTAATTTTTCCTTTAGTCTTATTGAAAGTTTGATAGTACAGGTCTTATGGGTATACATTAGATTTCAACATCATTCTGTAATCACATGTAAAGAAAGAAGCAGTTGAGACCGTTCATATATATACAAAAAAACATAATGAGTGTTTAAACAAACATTTGTGCAGCTATCTATCAAGAATGTAAATTCTGTCTGATTCATAAACATTATATATGCTGGTGTTTCAATAGAAGCTAGGGGAATACCCAATGTAGGCCCCATTTCAAGTCTATTTCCTCATTCTTCAATTATAGTTCACAGGACACAAAAAATAGTGAGATAATAAATACGTTTTTTATTTTTTGTTAAAATATGTTTAATAATATGTTATCATGTTTTTATTGTATTAGCTGTTTTAGTTATGAAGGCTTAAATTAAAAAAAACTGAAAGGTATGGATTTTTAATACGCTTGGTAGGCTCACATGGTTTTCTGTTTTTCCTATAGGCTACAAACTTAACAATATGCTTTTTTGCAGCATCAATGATTTGCGAAAATATGTAAATGTAAGCAAAAAGCTGATTTTTATATCATTGTGTTTATCACGTCACAATTATCACACAGAAATACACACATATTATGAAACTTTAAAGTTTTGTCTAAAACAGCCTGAAACAACCTTGCAGCCGTTTAAAATTAGCGCCCTCTAGAGGTCGACAAAAATACTTTTATTCGCTCGTCACATTAAATACTTTGTCGTAAATTAAGTTGTGATTTGCGATCTAAAATAAAATATCACCGATCATCATTATAATCTTTGGTATTATAAATTATATTTTCAAGTTCCAAGGTCTAAACATATGAGGAAATCCTCCTTATGCAGAAAAACACTTCAAACTAGTGAACCAGGAAGTTCCTGACAGAATGAAAGGAAAGTTGCAGCTGAATTTCCGTCTTGTCGTTTAATCGTTTTTCTGCTGAATGTTGTATGTAGTTTGTTTCGATAAACTAAACTGTATGCTAAAATGTCGGCGTCTGACACACAAATGTTTTGTGTGTTTTAGTTGTTGTCATGTATTCAGAGAGTGTATTATAAGGTATATCTTTATACTGATAGAGATGATCAATGTGCTCGACAGGTTATTTTCTCACATATATGTATTTACATTGTACCTGCAGGTCTTATATGAAGGACATGGACTTTATTTGACAGCTGTGTTGTCGGTTGGATGTAAGCTGTTCAGAAATACACTGGTATGTCACTTTTATTATACACAAACGTTAGGGACACGTTTAACTTATTGTTTATTATACTTCACACTTATTCTTGCATTTGACTTAGTAGTTTATTTTTATTTCTGTCATGATGTCAATTAATGTACATGTAACAAATGCTGCTAATTACTAATACTTTATTAAAATCTTGTTAATGTTAGTCAATGCACTGTAAACTAACATGAACAAACAATTAAAAGCTTTATTTATATTAATTAACATTAACAGAGATGAATAAATACTGTAACAAATGTTTATGGTTTGTTCATGTTAAGTAATACATTAACTAATGTTAACTAATTAACCTTATTGTAAAGTGTTACCACTGTATACTACAATTTAGTATAGTTTACTATATGAAACACTAAAGTACAATATAGTATTGTAAGTAAAGTATTCATGTGGAAACCCTAAAATAAATGTATTTTATTGCACCGGATAACATTAAAACTGTGTCCACATTTAAAATAAATTGGCAACGGTAAACCTTTTTACTCGGGTTTAAAGTAATTGCACGAATGATCATAAAATTAAGTTTGTGAAAACAAAAGTGTTTAGTGCTATTACAGTGGCAATAGTTTTATACTTTGCTATTCATTATAATTAAATTACTCATGTTGTTACAAACTTGTATAAATTTCTTTTTTCTGATAAACACGAAGGAAGATAATTTGAGAAATGTTTGTAACCAAACCAATCATGTGCCCCATTCACTTTCATAGTAGGAAAAGACAATATTATGAAAATCAGTGGGACTCATGAACGATTTGGTTACAAACATTCCTCACAATTTCTTCCTCTGTGTTTATCATCTCCGTGTTTATACAGGTTTGTGACAACATGAGGGTGAGTAAATGATGACAACATAATTTTTGGGTGAACTTTCCCTTTAATTATAACTTGATGAGCAGATTTTATAAATAAAATGTAGGAAAAATTATGTTCAGATTCAAATGTTTTTCGGTCTCATACATAGACCCGATAATGTCATCACCCTCCGCCAGTACGATGACAGCGAGTACAGTAAATCACCTCTGGTCCCTGAATGATGTTCTGGGTCAGGGGGCAACAGCAAGCGTCTACAAAGCACGAAACAAGGTATCAGTATCACACTTTAGCCATTACCATTCGTAGTCACTGAAGCCGTTTTAGATTCTGTACATAAAGTGACCTGAATTTTAAGATGAAATGACGTTGATCCCATCCTTTAGAAAACAGGTGAGCTGGTAGCAGTAAAGGTCTTCAATCTGGTGAGCTACAACAGACCGTATGAAGTTCAGATGAGGGAGTTTGATGTGCTGCAGAAGCTCAATCACGTCAACATTGTTAAACTTTTTGCTGTGGAGGAGGTACGTATCTGATGTGGTTTGGCATGCTTATCGAGATTTTCCATCACTAGTACCGCTGACATTTTCAAGCTTTGTCTCTCTCTGTGTCGAGGTCATTTGTAACCGATCTTTGTGCTAGATTAAAAGTCAACTCAACACTATGCGTACCGAGTATGTATGACCCCCAAAGTCAATAGACTTGAATTGTGTAATCATTCTGTACTGTACCAAGGTGCGGTACCCTTGCAGAGGTGGTCTCTGGGACGGTTCAGTTTGGTTCGGGGGCATGGCGCTGAAGTTGAGGGAGGATATAAACAGTTGTGTAATTGAGGTCAAGCTTCAGATCAGATCACACTATTGCGCCCAACCTCCCAACTAGGGCTGCTCGATTATGGGTAAAATCAGAAATAAAAATTTTGGTAAAAATTAAATCACGATTATTCAGTGACATTGAAAACATGCATTTATTAAACTTTTTATCTAGTAAGTGCTACAATAGGCTACACGTGTCAAAGCAGTGAAGTGCCTTACAAACACATCGGTCCAACAGCATGCTATTTATATTTAATTCACACAATAATTGTTTTACCTTTTTTTTTTATAGTTTGAATAAAAAATTGAAATTGAAAATCAAAAACAATTAATAGGCTTTATGCCCAGCTGCACTACTTTCTGAACTTCAGCCAGCTCCTTGTTTCCTGTCTTCCATTATTGGACAAACTGATTAATCCAGGTGTGCCTGACCTCAGTAGTCATAAACAAACTGATTAATCCAGGTGTGCCTGACCTCAGTAGTCACAACAACAATAATCAGACACACCTGGATTAATCAGTTTGTCCAATAATGGCAGACAGGAAACAAGGAGCTGGCTGAAGTTCAGGAAGTAGTGCAGCTGGGCATAAAGCCTATTGCACTACCCCCAACCACACTGAACCGTACCAGGGTACGGTAAGCATACCGCACCTGCAAATGATGCGGTGTTACCACACTAGTCAAGCGAACCACATTTTTCAGGGTTAAGTCTATACGGTTCGGTTGTGAGACCAGCGTGGAACTGGGGAGGGGGGACATTCCAACTCGGGTACGGTTCAGTAAAACGTCAGTATGCCCTAAAGAAATAATCAATGTTATGTTCAATGAATCCAGAAACTGGAAACTAAAATTTCCTCTTGTGTCTGTCAGATGCATATGAACCCGAAGCATAAGGTTCTTGTGATGGAGTACTGCTCAGGTGGCAGCCTGCTAAACCTGCTGGAGGAGCCCGAAAACGCTTTTGGACTTCCTGAGTCCGAGTTTCTCATTGTATTGCAGTGTGTGGGTAAGAGTTCGAATATTACAACATCTAAACACTATCATCCAAAAAACCAGTTGTGTGTGTTAGACATCCCTCATCTTAACAACAGCGTCTGTGCTTTTCTTAACTTTGAACATATACAGTCCAAGGGATGAACCACTTGCGGGCGAATGGGGTGGTCCACAGGGACATCAAACCTGGCAATATTATGAGGCAGGTGGGTGAAGATGGACGCTCGGTGTACAAGCTCACAGACTTTGGTGCGGCCCGTGAGTTGGAGGATGATGAGAAGTTTATGTCTATATATGGCACAGAGGAATACCTGGTAAGATGTTGTTAATGTTTTTATCTGTTTTTCTTACTTGGCATATCAGTAGATACCTTCATCACACATTAAAGACCTTCATATCTAGAAATCAGTGAATTTCGCTTAGTTTCTTATCAAAAATGTAACCGTGTTTTGTTGTGGTTTCTTTGAAGAAGCATTTGTATGTGAGATGATAACTCTTTTGAACTGTGCATCCTTTGTTTAGCACCCTGACATGTATGAACGTGTAGTGATGAGGGAACCCCACCAGAAAGCTTATGGCGTTTCTGTGGATCTTTGGAGCATTGGTGTCACCTTTTATCATGCTGCGAGTGGCAGCCTTCCCTTTTTACCGTTCGGAGGCCCAAGGAAAAACAAGAAAACTATGTGAGATCAAACTTTCATAAAACTGAGCATAGTTTTTAATAACCTACCCTTTCCCAGATCTTCTGTGGTTTAATGCTTGTGTTTTAAGTATTGATGTGTTTTGCAGGTACAAGATCACAACAGAAAAGCCTGAGGGAGCCATAGCAGGTGTACAGAAAGTAGCGGACGGCCCTATTGAATGGAGCTACCATCTGCCACATTGCTGCCAGCTCTCAGAGTGAGCGAGATTCAGACCTTGTCTTTTAAACTTGAGAAATGATTGATAGTAATTTGTATTTTCTAAGAAAGCTAGTAAACTTAAGTTTCCTAAAGTTTAGCATTATGTGCATGCATGTACACATAGTGAAAGTCTTGATCTCACAGAGGTTTGAAGACCCAGATGGCCCCAGTGTTGGCCAGCATACTGGAGGCCGATCAAGAGAAGTGCTGGGGCTTCGTCCAGTTCTTCGCGGCCACCACTGACATCCTGAACCGCATCACGGTCCATATTTTCTCTCTCCAGCAAGCCACAGCACACAGCATCTACATCCATTTTCACAACACGTGCGTCTGCTTTTATTCTTTTACACACATCTGTTACATTTGTATGGTTTGCTTAATATGCACTGCAGGTTGCTTTGGATAAATCTGCCAAATGCATGAGGGTCAGTGACAAAAACGGTTTGGCAAGATGAGAAATTCAAAAATCTTTTTAAAAAACTTGTTTTAAAAGCACGCATCAGGTTATTTCAATGCACACAGTGTATTTATGTTAATTTTATGCAATAAAAAATTACATTTGCACCATTTTTATGAAAGTTAGGACTGAATGGGCCTGAAAATGTCAAATGGTGTAAGACGCCAATTGTGCCAAAGAATGAGAAATATTCAATATTTTATCCACATTGATGGCATGTGAGCGTAATTATCAAAAAAAAAAAGAAGCATTTAAAAATATAATTTTATTAGTTATTTCTAAATGTAAATTTTAATGCATTTTTGTAATATTTGTCAATTTGACAAATTATGTAAAAATGTATGTAAGAAAATGTATCATATTACACTAAACTAGATTATTTTATGAATATATTTATATTTTCATTTAAAAAAATACTAGTTACACCAATTGACACAGACCGGTTACACCACATTGACATTTTTGCAATTATCCCCCAAATATTCTTTCAAAATGAAATAAAAACAGACATTTTTGAGTTTGGTCCTCAAAAAGAGGATATTGCCGTGATCAGCAAATTTTAATACTGGGCAAAGATTAATCGCGATTAATTGCATACAAAATAAAAGTGATTTTTAGCATAATATATGCTGTGTGTAATAATTATGTATCTATAAATACAAACACATTCATGCACGTATTAAAGAAACATTTACATGTGTATGTATATATATATATATATATATATATATATATATATATATATATATATATATATATATATATATATATATATATATATATATATATATGTATGTATTTATATTTTTTATATGATATTTAAATTAAAAAAATTGATATATAAATGAAAAAAATTCTGAAATGAATATATGTATTTGTGTGTGGTTTAAGGTATAGCGGAAGATTTTCCCGAATTATTTAAAAGAACCGCCCCTCGATATTTTTAAAAAAATGTTCCCGAGAGGGAACGCCTGTTAAACGCGTGCACGAGACAGAGAGCGAGCGTGCAGGATGTCAGTTCTTCTCTTCGCTGCTCTGTTTACAAGTTTCTGTCGGCATGTTTACCGTGTCTGTGCGGTTCGTGACTTGTGCCAGGGCTAGCATCGCAAATCATAGCTTACATCAACTTTTACCAGCAGTGATTTTAAATGGATTTCTCCAAATAGCATGACAAAATGTACCTTTCCAGTAGAAAATTTGCTTGGGAAGCCCAACCTGTCCTTTTAGCTCACGGCAGCGTATGAAATAGTCTCCCATAAACATCTGGTCTTGTTTCTTTATTTATAGTCCTTTCTCTTCTTGTCATACAATTCGTAGACACTTTTTCTCTTTCGACCCTCAGACATTTTGAAAAAAACACAGTGAGAACGCGACCTTCAATGAATGGTTGAAACCGTAGCACAACACACATACACGTGAAAGTGCGCATGTGCAGAAAGCGAACGTAGAGGCGAGCACGTGCGACGGTTATACGTCAACATATAATCAGAATGATTGACATCTGGGATGACCAATAACAGTGGTGATCCACCCGGAAAACGAAAATCTTCCGCTATACCTTTAAGTATACATAAAAATTACACACGGTACACACACATATATTATGCAAAATCACCTTTATTTTGTATGCGATTAATCGCAATTAATCTTTGCCCAGCTCTAGAAATTTATTTTGAAATTTAACCCTTTTACATTTAATCAAACCATACAGACACAAAATTATTAACGTCACATCATTGACACATAAATATGTTTTGGATAATCCATAAATATATATTTTTTTTGTCTATCTATTATAGCTGTTTTTAAGAAACATTACCTTGAAGCCGTTTTGTTTATTTACAGGAAACCCTTTGTGTTTTTTTTTGTTTTTTTTGTTATATAGAGTCTCTATCTTTTTTGAGGACGTTCAGGCCCAGACTGGGATTGAACCTGCGGTTCAGCAGTATCTGTATCAGGGTCATCCTCTTATATTGGAGCCAAGCATGAAAGTAGTCAACCTCCCTCCCACCAGTCCAGATCGACCTATTATTCTGATCAGCCGACGGCCAGAAAAACTAGTTGGACTCCCATACAGAGAGCGTAAGGACCCCAAAATCTATTTTAATTAGTCAGTCAATGCCACAGAGGAAGTTTGTCAGTTTTATTTTCACCTTTTGCTTTCATATGTTCTCTAGCTGAAGCCCTAGTTATGCCCGCCAAGTTTGATGTCATGACAGATTACACTTTCACAAAGGTAGGTCGTCCCAGTCTTTATAGATCATTTGTGCTTCTCTTGTGTAAAATAGTGTGTGACTCTTTGATGTATCTTTTGTTCCTCTTAAAGGCCATTGTTAGGGTCATCCATCATTACCTGCGAATAGCTCGATCTATGCAGAAGTACAGAGAGTTGATCCTGCAGGGATTATATAGCTACATGTGAGTGCTTACAACATCATTGTTCTATTATATTATATGTGTCCAAATATATGCCATGAACCTCCAGGTTATTGAAGATATTGTATTTCGAGGAGGTCGCTCATATAATAATATTCCTACTTGATTCTGTAGTGAAACCACGGGCTTGGAAACCAGTAATGTAGCACACAGGATTGCCATGGTGAATATGAAGCTCCTGTCCTGCGTCGGCACAGAGGAAAACCTCCATAAATTGTAAGTAGGTATTTGTTTTGGAGACACTGCATAATGCAATATTACTAGACGTTGGTTCTGAGTTTGATCTGTTGTATTTTTGTGTACTAAAATATATCATTCAACTAATGCCACTGTACTAGAGTAGCTACATTCTTCTGTAGTATGCAAATTAGCCTGACTGGCTTCTTTATTATTCTTAACCAGCACTCACAAGTTTGCACATGAGTTTCCAGACTTGACAGACAAGAAGAAGCTGACCCTGGTAAGAGCTGAGACTTTAATAAAGTTAATAAAGAAGATGTGTGTCTGATATTCAGTGCTGTGTGCAGATTGAAGAGGACCTGCAGAGGATGTACGGCAGTGGAATTAAAGAGTTTCAGACTCAGTTACAACATCTGCATGTCATGCTGTCTAAACATTCAGAGACACTGGCTCAAGACAAGAGGTAACATAAGGTTTTAGGATCAGCTGATGATAGTCTTATCGTTCATCACATTTACAAGTTAACAATATGCAAAAGGTACACACCCCAAAGTAAACGATGACGAAAGTTATCATTTCCAACGTAAATCTCTTTCCTTGGACTACAACAAACACACGGATTGTAGGCAACAGTTTACGTCCTGGGATCGGTGATGTTGTAAAGATCGACATTATCATAATTCCTCCCTCTTCGAACTCAGCCTGTAAGTTAACTCTTGTTAGAATTGCATTTTGACTGAATCTTTCAAACATTTTAAGAGCATTACATTTCCACCTGATGTCAGAAGTATTCAGGCCACGCTTTGGATTAAAGCGTCAGATAAATGAATAAATGTAAATGTTATAAATGTTCTGAAACAATACGTGTATCAGGGCTCCAGACTAACTTTTTCACTAGGAGCACAGTGGCCCCCAACTGAAAATTTTAGGGGCACAACCAGAAAATTTAGGGGTACACACCATAAATCAACATGCTAACCAAATATTCACATTTCTTCTACTAATTTCCACTGTATTGGTAATAAATACTTTGATGATAGATGCAGAAAGTACAATGTGCTGTTTCAAATTCAGTGTCGCATCACAAAAAAAGGTCAAATTTACTGGTCGCACATGTGCGACTGGATGTAAAATTCAGTGGCACACTCTCAAATTTTGGTGGCAAAATGCCACCATCTGGTGGCAGTCTGGAGGCACTGTGTATATATATTCATATTAGTTTGAATATTGCACAACACATTATGTTGTGTTTATATAAGTAAACAGATTTAAGTAAGGTCTGAATTATATCACAGATGTTAACGTTTTTTTGTAAATGATACTGTATGGAAACCAATGCCCGATGAGGTTATGTACTTTTTACACGTTACCATTCTGTCTTCTTTAATGCAGCATCCAGAAGTTGGAGGTTCTGTTGGGGAAAATTACTGCAGTTCACCAGCAGTACTGCAGAGACAGAGCGACAGGAAGTGAGTGCACGGTTGTTTCCCTTTCATACTAACTCAACACAAACACTCTCTTCTTGACTGACAGGTCTTATAGATTAGACACTGCATGGGGGATTTGGCTATGGGGTGTCAAAAGCTGTTTGTGCATATAGAAGATCCATAAAAGTCACAAAGTTTAAAGTCTCAAACCCAAAGAGATATTCTTTCTAAAAGTGAAGGCTCAACCATGCCTTTCTAAAATGCCTCATTTAAACACGCCCCCACATATCTTCGTCGGAATATACGCTAAGATAGAAGGCATAACTTTTATTCATGCCGGTATTGTTGCCGCTGCCGCCATGTCGTTTAGACGCTGTGCTTTGTTAGCTGATTTTACAAATATTGTAAGGGCACTGATCTAAATGACTGGATTGCGCATAGAACGTTTAACGTAACAGCATGAGATCGGCATTTGGCAGTGGTTTTTCCAACCGGCAGAGGGCGTCATTGACTTACATTCAAAATCATGATCTAAATTTACCCGGTTTACATCGTATCAGTCACACAAAACAATGTACGTAAATTAATTGTTAAAGGGATAGTTCGGCCAAAAATGATATTAAACCCAGGATTTACTCACCCCCAAGCTGTCCGAGTTGCATATGTCTATCGTTTTTCAGACAAACACATTTTCGGATATTTTAGAAAATGTTTTAGATCTTTCGGTTGATTAAATGTAATGTTACGGGGTCCAGCCATAGTCCACGACCTTCAAGTCCAAAAAAAGTGCGTCCATCCTTCACAATATAAATCCAAATGGCTCCAGGATAATAAACAAAGGTCTTCTGAGGGTAATCCGCGCGGTGTTGTTGTAGAAATATCCATATTTAAAACTTTATTACTGTAAAAAACTACCTTCTGGTAGCGCCTCCATCTTAGACTCCTCTGTATTCAGGAGAGAGTATTAGCGTAGTGTACGCACTTTTCTTTGTGACGTATGACACATTCGGAGGGCGGGGGCACAGAGCAGCGGCAGAGTAGCCTCCGTAGGCTGCGTAAGCTCTCATCCTGAATGCGGACGGGACTAAGATGGCAGCACTACCAGAAGGTAGTTATTTTCGTTAATAAAGTTTTAAATATGGATATTTCTACAACAACACTGTGCGGATTACCCTCAGAAGACCTTTGTTTATCATCCTGGAGCCGTTTGGATTTAATTTGTGAAGGATGGACACACTTTTTTTGGACTTGAAGGTCGTGGACCCCGTAACATTACATTTAATCAACTGAAAGATCTAAAACATTTTCTAAAATATCCGAAAATTTGTTTGACTGAAAAACGATGGACATATGCAACTCGGACAGCTTGAGGGTGAGTAAATCATGGGTTTAATATCATTTTTGGCCGAACTATCCCTTTAATTCTGGTGTTATTTGCAATGTTTATGTTTTAATCAGGCAGGATAATTGATTTATAAAAAAAACTTTAAGGTGAGTGTGTCTGCTGCATTCTGTTAATGACACGGGTATAAATAAAGTTTTTTGACATTCAGCTACACGGTCAGTGCTATTTCTCTGAATACGTTTAGGTAACTTGTAAGTTTAGATAACATAATTACAAAACCAGCAAATTATTGCATGCACATACGGTACAAAGCATGATTATTTATTTAGATTTCAGAATGAGCACGTTTGTCATTAACATTAAATATGCTGCGGTCTGTCCGCTGATCTGATAATGAAGATGAATGTATAGTAATTTACTGTTTAAAAAGCATAATGTACAACATTCAGTTAATAACTATGTACATGATTAGGATGTTTGTGTTGTAATAATGTACAGGGAGACTTCAGATATATAAACAGACACTAGTAAAGTGATTTTATCAAGAAAAGTGGTTTTATCATTAAAATCTGATAACGTCCATTGATTTACCGTAATAGAATGTTTGGGCATATCAAACATGGCGGCGCGGTGGCTTCACAATTGTGGTGTCATGCACAATCCAGTCATTTATATAGATCAGTGGGTAAGGGGCGTAACATTTTCGTCCCACGCTTGAGGTATTCGGCCAATAACAACACACTGAATAGGTGGCCAGTCAGAGCACACTGCGCTTTTCAGAACGATGAGCTTTGTAAAATGAACGTGTTTCAGAAAGGCAGGGCATAGTGTAGCCAAAATAATGTACGTTATGTAGAAAATAATAATACAAAAATATTATTTAAAAATGATTTACCTTAAACCACGTAAAAACATTGCATTACACCAAATACACAAAATAAAGTTCTTTATAGCAGTGTCGTCATATGACTCCTTTAAACACAAGGTGAATGTTCTTCTTGAACATCTTGTGGTTCATGGAACTGAAGTGCTTACAAGTCACTGCACTTTAGAGTTTTCAGATTAGGGTTAGTGTCTCATTTCTGGAAGCTGGATGTAGAGTTTGGTGAGTGGATCCAGTAGTGAGGTCAACTGTGTTTGTTATTCCTCTTATGAGGAGGGGAGACACTGCTGTCTGTCTTATCTGACAGTATGGACCATTCCAGACAAGCAAGCGCAGAAAAAGAAAAATCTAATCTCCTTTTTGCCTGCCTGCATTGATAATGTGGAGTCTGGGCAGTCGGCTAAAATAGACTGTATCGCGAAGATTAAAATTTGAAAACATTTCTCAAGCTGATGCCAATTCTTTTGCTTTCTGTTCCAGAGCTCAGCTATAATGACGAACAAATCCACAAGTTTGAAAAGTGAGTATTCAACACCTGCAGGATCTCGGATCAGTGTGTGTCTATACCGGTAAATCATCTGAGAAATGCACATCTTTTGTCCAGGCTCAATTTGGCATCTTATATAAAGAAAGTGAAGGCGTTGTTCAAGGACGACTGTGTGCAGAAATATCAGGATGTTCTCGTAGCTGCCGGAAGCTGCAACAGGTGAGACGTACAGTAGAGTTCAAGTGGACTAAGAATAGACCATACAGTCACTGATGATTTATAGCAGCATGACTTTAGTTGACGTGGATTCTTTTCATCCAAAGTGGCTTTTACCAGCAGACACACAAGTGCAGAATGATAAAAGACAATAAATGTCATCTTAGATGTCCAGCTCCTGGGTCTTCATCATCAGAGTGAACACAGGACACATTTTTGCTTTTGACAGGATGAATGGAATGTGACCTCTTGGCACACCATGTCAAAGCACAACATTATCAATTCTCAAAAAAATTATATTTGTTAATAGGGCTGCACAATATATAGTTTCAGTCTCGACATCGCAATGCATGGATCTGCAATAGTCACATCTGCATTTATTTTCAAAAGCATTTGTATGCCTTTGCCAATTTTTAGACTGTATGAGAACAGTTTCAAATGGCAGAGAAGAATCACAAATTAGTGAGCTATAGACAGTTTCATCTGACGCACGTGACGCGATATGCATCTGTTCCGAACTTTACATCCGGTTTCAGTTTTTCAATGGTCTGATTATTTGCTAAACTGAACTCTTGAACAAATACCTCGTCGAAATAGCTAATGTTTTGGTTTCCTATGTAATCTACGTGTTGTTCTTTTTTGCTTGTTATATAAATAAACTATGTTTAAAGTACTTATTGCTGTTATTTATTCTTAGCGGAGTTTACCGGAAGTTACGTGTTGACCACGAAAGCTGCTTGTTTATGTTGTTACTGCTGAAACCATCTATACAAGATATGCAAGGCAGAAGTTAAAGTCGAAATAAAATTGAAAAGCAAAACTCGTCATTTGTTTTAGAATTATGTGGTATTTTTTTTACAAGCGACTTATCTGTGAGCTCCTTGAAAAGATCTCTCCTTATGCTGGGGACACACCAAAATATTTTTTTCCATCTTATAATATTTTCAAAATGTGATAGACCACAAACAGTCTCGACTGTGAACACAGGAAATCTCGCAAAATTTTGCGAGACTTCAGAATAAGCATGGCGGACGACACGCAGGAAGAAATTTCAATGATAGTGTTTGTAATGATTTGCATAGAAAATTCAAGGGAAAAAAGAAAATGGTTTGGGTGAAGTTGGGGAGACAGCGGTAACATGGTCTGTACAAGTTCACTTTGCATCAACTTCACTTTGTGCTGCGCCATGACTCCTTCCGTCTTCCATCATCTCGCTGTCTGATTGGACACGGGTTTCGTTTCACGTGATAATCTCAAGAGCATGCGCATGTTTGTCCTCGGGGTTTCCCCACACATCAGGATTTCTGATCGTAAATATTAAACATGTTTAATATTTGCGATTTGGGCCGCTCCGATGTTCTTCCGATCAGGTTCGGACACTCTTAACACACCTCACACCAAGGGAAAATCTGATAAGATCATCTGTAAAATCATCAAGATAATCGGGACGGGGCTAGGATTTTCAGAAACGGCCCGACTATCTTTTGGTGTGTACCCGGCATGACTTCCGGTAATATGGTATATGGCAGGTGGGCGGAGTCCAGGAAAAGATTGCAGCAATTAGAACAGATGTGTTAAAAACAACACATTAGTGTTGATTCTGGGACAACACACAACACAGAAGCGGACTCCGACATAATATTAGTTCACGTCAATGTAAACTTTTCATTACTCCTTCTCACGTTTAACAGAGAGACTCGCCCACCATCTCGACAGACTGCCCCCTCACGGTATTCTGGACAGAAGCGGTCGAATGTGGACAAAAAGGACGGATTTAAATATCAGGTGTAAACGTGATGTGTCTCTCTCGTTCACTTGTGATCCGATCGATAAAAACACATCTTAATACCAAGTGTAAACAGCCGTGTTATTATTGAAACAACACATTTTGTGTTACTTTTAACATAACATGTGTTTTATTTTAACACAAATCAACACAAAATGACACATAATGTGTTAAAATGACACATAATGTGTTAAAAGCTTAACGCACAAAGATGTGTAAATCCTTTCTAAGAGTGGCGCAATTAGCAACATGACCCAACTTCAAATGATCCAATCAGTTCTTGATGGACGAACTGAAGTCCAGCCCTACCTTTATTTATTTCAGAAGCCCTTCACTCCGATATACGTCACCATAAGGAAAATAAGACAATCGCTACTTCCGTTTCATGGCTACTTTAATTCCTCTCAGACAGAGTTTTTCAAGTCATACAGTATTTCTCTTATAACAATAGACAATAGAAAAAAACACACCCAGTTTGTGCCAAAGGTAATACTCTATAAACTCAATGTTTTGGTGCTGCCAATTCTGGGATGAGAAGATTTAAAAACCAAGCATTTTGCATAACGAATTTCACTGTCAAAAAAGCTTCCTGTACTTTATCTTGGTAGGATATTACTTAAGCTAACCAGCTTTATTATTTATAGCTCACAATCCCACACTGAACACTCAGATGAAGGATAAACCTCCTACACCAAGGCCATTCTGCTTTTTCTTATGACTTGCATATCACTGCAGCAAAAACAAAACAGCAGTATGTATTTAACAATGTGAGCGATGTTTCTGCAGAGTGCTGCAAGAGATCCAATCAAGTCTGGAGCATTTTAGTGGTATCCTACGACAGCGGATGGGAGATCTGCACATGTGTGAAGCCCAGCAGAACAAGGTCACCCATCTGACTTCCTCAAAAAACACAAATACATGTTGTCTCATTTACTTTCTTTGTTCTCTTACTGTTGTATGACAGCACAAACATTTGTTGTATTAGTTACCCATAAACAGGCCCATATGGGATCTGAAGCAGAACTGCATACAAAAAAAGTTCCTGGTATTTACAAAGTTCAACACCTCCTCTTCAGTGTTACATTACATTTACACTTAGGCATTAGGCATATACTTTTCAATACAGGAGTTGAGATCGAACATATGACCTTTGTCGAGCTAGCGCTCATTCGCCAGCCGCTCTTTAACTCTTTCGCCGTCAGCCTTTTTTTGAATAGTTCCCCGCCAGCATTTTTTTGTAGTTTTCACAAAAGTTTCACAAAATGCATTCCAGAAAAAATTTATTCTAAAAATATATAAACATACAAATATATCAAATGAAAGAACAGACCCTCTGCTTTCAAACAAACGAAACAAACAAACAAAACGGGAAAGTTTCTCTGCTAACTCTTAAATATGGATATTTTCTTTAAAAAAAAATTTTTTAGCAAAAAGCTGAAATAATTGCATTTTTGTGAAGGAATTTAGTTAGAGATCAGATTCAGAATGATTATCAAAACATACACAGAGTTTAAAATTAGTAAAAAAATTATTTTGCTTCAATTTTTTTATAAATTGGGTAAATCTAGTGGATAATCGCAGTATTACAGATTTACATAAAACCTCATGTTTTCTCTTAATTAACGAGATAACTTGTCAATGGCGGGGAAAGAGTTAATTGAGGCAACAAGTTTTTGTTGTTTGCACCATAATACTTAATTCTGTGTAACTGGAACCCGTTGTACACAAACGTGGGAATTACATTGCTCTTCATGTTTAAAGAAAAATATTTGGTTATTATATTTATTGGTTCTTCATAACCCCAAAATAGCTGGTAGAAAAAAAAAAAAAAAACCAAAGTCACGTCACCCCGTGCCATTTTAGACAAACAAGAGTTGTCAATTCCCAGAGGAGAGGTTGGCATTTAGCTATTTTTACTGGAAGGCGGGACTACAGTGGCCATTCTGACCATTGCGATTTCCCCATTCATACTGTATCAATACCAGTGATGCATCTTGTTAATATTAAATATCTTGGACCAAAGTCTGTAGACAAGGTTCTGCCCATTATTACATTAAGTAGTTCTGTTAGCCCTGTTGGTATTGGAAAAGGCAAAAATTGTAAAAATGTAAATGATAAGATTAATGCATATGCCCGATGCCTGGAATTTTACAATCATGCCCCTGATCATTTTCTTGGCAGGTTCTGGATAGTGCTGTGCTTAAAGCTCTTCACCAGCCAGTAGGAGCTGAGGGCATCGAAGGATCAAAAAAAGAGGACCACATGATTCTCAGGTACATTACTGTGACAAAGAGGTAAATAGTATGAATGATTTCTTAATGAATGAGACATTTGGTTTTCAGAATGAACAGATTGAAAGACGAGATGGAGGCTGTGGCACGAGAGCTACAGAATAACAACAATATCATAGAAAGGTATGCGTTCTTACTGTTGTACTCTTTATATTCCCTTTGAATACCCTTTCAAAATTTAACAAAGTATTCTGTCTTTTAAGACTTGGGGTGAATACCCCGAAACTGCCAGTGGAGAAACAAATACCTCAACCTAACCAGATGTGAAGATCTAAAAAAAAAACACCACAATAAAAGGGAAAACAGAAAGAGAAACTGAAACAATTAATAGAGCACAAAAAGATATCCCAAAACAAAACTCTGTTTACACTTAACATACTTTTGTCTATGTTTATAGCCAATACATTTAAATGTTTTTTTTATTTTTTATTATATAACAGTGAACCAAAATCAAAACTGTACAGACCCGGGGTTCACATGGATCTAGAAAAATGGGTGGGAGTGTTAGCTGCCAGCGCACTTCTTTAAGGGACACTCCACTTTAAAAAAAAATATATTCAAAATATGCTCATATGCTCCCCTAAAGTTAAACACATTTGATTCTTACGGTTTTGGAATCCATTCAGCTGATCTACGGGTCTGGCACTATTACTTTTAGCATAGCTTAGCACAATAGTTCCTAGCCATACCTGCCTAGAAAATCGCAGTTTTTAATTTTAATTTCTAGTTTGCCGCTTGAACATTTTGAGTTTAGTCGCTTCATTCGCACGGGAAATTCTAGTCATCGAGACATGTAAATTTGCATCATGGGAGGGGCATCTGCGACTCCGCTCGCATTCTGTAATCACGTCACTACTAAAGCAAGCTGGTGATTGGTTAATGCGGTGCGTTTTTCCGCCAAAGCAAAATTTTTTCAACTTGCGCGTTTGCCGCGGCATTGCTCAGTTTGTGCCATTCCCGCAAACTAGACGCGCGAATGAGGCGGAATCGTGTCTAATGGGCCGCGCTAAACGCTCAAGTTTAAGTTTCAAGTTCAATTTATTTATATAGCACATTTAAAAACAACAACCAGGGCTGACCAAAGTGCTGAACAATATACAAGATAAAAAATACAGCACCAAAACAGCAACCAGGGCTGACCAAGGGGCTGGACAATATAGACAATAAAAAGAAAAACAGAAATAAAAGGCAATTCCATAGCAAGCGATCACATTGAGTTAAAAGCTAAGGAGAAAAAATAAGTTTTAAGAGAAGATTTAAAAACATTTAAAGATTGAGCCGTTCTAATGTAAATGGGAAGACTGTTCCAAAGCCTAGGCCTGGCAACCGCAAAAGATCTATCTCCTCTTTTCTTTAACCGTGCCCTAGGGGCAGACAAAAGGCCCTGATCACCAGACCTCAGGTTTCGTGTGGGATTATGAGGACAGAGTAGGTCAGACAAATACGTTGGTGCCAGATTGTGAATGGATTTAAAAACAAATACAAGAATTTTAAACTCAATTCTAAAATGCACCGGTAACCAATGCAATGATTTTAGGATGGGTGAAACATGATCAAACTTCTTTTGAGGAACTTTGCAGCAGCATTCTGTACTAATTTGCATCATTCGCGCCGTGAAACTTCCAGACACGTGTCAACGCATCTTCACATTGACATAAATTGAAATCACTCGTGCTTGACACCTATAGCGTGGCTGGTGTGAACGCAGCATTAGTACACGATGTATCTTCTGAAGAGTCAAGTTTTAAAAAATATCGAAACTCTTTGGTTATTTGTTTAGGCGCGATGCTAATGGTCTAATCAGATTCAATGGATTATGCTAAGCTATGCTAAAAGTGGTAGCGCCAGACCCGGAGATCAGCTGGATGGATTCCAAAACGGTAAGAATCAAATGTTTAACTATAGAAACTGGAAAATGAGCATATTTTCAAAAAAGTGATGTGTCCCTTTAAGGGAACAATTCACATTAGTGACACTATAACATGTAGTTAAAATTGTGATGCACAATAATACATTGCCGTTAAAAGCCAATAAGAAAACCTCAACAGTTCCAAAAAGTTTAATTTAAAGTTACGACAGATCAATACTCCTACCGCAGCAGTTCTACTGTGTGACCTAGAGATCCTTTTGCTTGGGTATTGATGGCTTGTGCATTCAGCCGACAATAATGTTGTAATTATTGCAGAGCCATGAAATAAAGGGATGTTAAATCTTCCCTGTGTGTAATTAATTCTGTTTTTAGGAGAGAAGGATACGGCAGCACAAAATGAATTAGTCTATTGATCGCAGGAGAGTAATGACACAACATTAAGCTCTGATGGAAATTTGATGTGGTCTGATGACATCAGATTACGTTGTCGATATCCATTTTTGTTTGTTTGACAGTGTTGAACATGGGTTCAATGTGAACAACACAAAGATCATCATAACAGGAGTCAACTGTCCTGTGTTACTTTAGTTTAACGTACGACCACTCTGCGGTGAAATATGTGTTGGATGAGCTCTGATGTCATGTTAAAATTTGAGTGACAGGGGATTTCCTCACTCTCAGGGGAACTTCTGTATCTGTGACATCACAGAGACCACTGTGGTTGTGTGTTTACATTTATGTGTCTGGATTTTTTTGCCATTTTGTTACATAATGTGTTAAATGCGTTTGTTTTTCACTTTCTATTGAGCGTTACTTGCCATACTTTGTAAGCCTTGAATATATTTTTACTTTTACTTTTTACATGTAATTGTAAATAATTATGTAAAATATTATTAATAACAGTAACTTATGTACTAACACAATGAAGTATGATACAATTGAACAATGAACAATTGTGTTTGTAAACTAATATTAACAAAGATTAATAAAGTAAAAAATATTGTTTATTGTTAGCTATTGTATTTACTAATGTTAATGAATGTGACCTTATTGTAAAATGTAATAAATTCTAAACGTATGAGTTTTTATGTTATTTTAACATAGCATACAATAATATTACATTTAAATAGTAAATATACAAAAATGTTGATTCATTTATAAAAAAAAAAAGTATTAATAAAACAGGCTACTTCTTGTTTCGGTTATGTTCAGTCCTCGTGGACTTTCTGAGGGGCAGGCTCACGTGAACTTTAAAGAGAGCGCGCCTCCTACTCATGAAGTGACAAGTGCGCGCGCGTCCACATACGCTCGCCTCTGGCGCTTTAATTCAGTTTGTATTCCACGCGCATAGACTGCAGCTGAACGACATGGCGTCGGTGACTTTAGGACAGCACCCCGCTCGACACCACCTCGACTCGGACCAGCAACTGTTACACAAACTAAAAAACAACGACAGAAAGAAATTCAAGCGCAAATGGTCTCTGGAAAAGATCACGCGCCATCGAGCGAGCGACGCAGTCTCAGCACCGGTTACGTTATTAAATCATCACGAGCACCCCTCAGCATCTCAACACCGAATCGGTTCGCCACGTAGTGCTATGGATGTGATTGCGGACACGCGGAATACAGAGACCGAGATGCCCAAACGCTCGCACGGTGGTACGGCTAGTAGCCACGAGCTGCAGCAGAGCCTCATGGACAGAGAAAACGTGAACAATAATAACGGGATATTTAGCAAGTACACGACAGTGAGCCGGAGAAGCTCGGTGAAGGACACGGGACATGTTCACGTGCCACCATCACTTGACAATCCATCCCAAAGCGCAAACTTCACGGTGCCTGACGGACTGGAGGGTCTGCAGATCGACCGGCTGACACAAGCGAGGTCAGGGGTCGTGAAGATGCGCAGCGAGCCTCTGAGGAGAGAGGCATGGTCCATCTTTAATCAGAGAGACCCAAGGGTGAAGACAGAGAGGGGAGAGGGACACAATTTCACCTCCAGACAGGTCAGCCAGGATTGGTGTGATGCTTGCAACCGGCATATCAGTACCGCTGCGTTCAAATGTCAAAGTAAGTGACATCAGTCAATACATCTAGCTATAAAGTTGAAGATCTCTGTAAATATTTTAAGCATTGTCAATACTTTTGGCACGATTGTTTAGTTACAATTTGGCCCAAGCATTATACATAAAACAAGTAATGGCAATATTTTTATTGTCGACAGCTCAGTCAGAAAAATGCTTTATTCTCATTTCAGCCATATACATTTAGCGCCGCTGTGTACATATAGTAAAACAAAACAACGTTGCTCCAGGACCATATGGTGCATAAGCCAACAAAGGACACAGTGATGCAAAATACAATACCAGTCATACAAATGCTGCATATGACAACATTGACCTATACAGGACATAATTGAATTACATTAAAAATACCATATAAAAGGTTCAATAATAAACCAAGAATGAAACCTAGGCAGACTACACAATAAAGACTGCGTAAATGAGGCAAATATTTATTTAATAAAAAATCATAAAGCTCTAAAATCATATATGGATCAAAACACAATGCTGATATATGCCTGTCTACAAGTTAAACTTTGTTTTTAAATAACTGTCATATTAATTCATCAGATTCATACATTTTCTATTATCATTGTCAAATGAGAAAAGAATGACCAAGCTAGATTGACGTGTGTTGGTAAAAAGAACAAATTATTCAAAATGATTCCTCTTTGGTTCCTTTCATACAGTATCAGATTTCATTTTTCTTTTTACATTTATTAATATGTTTCATCTCAAAGGCAGCATGTGATTTTGGACCAGTGTTGTGATTATACATGCATGAATGTAAAAATCACGATTGTAGCAAATAGTAATAGTGAAACAAGAAAGAGAAAGAAAAATGCAAGTACATTTAAAAAAGTGGATGCCTTATATATCTGTTTACATAACTGATATTGTTTGTTTTGCTGGGCTTTCTGCTGGTGGGAGTGTTTGTATGGCTCTTCTGTTGTAGGACTTTCCAGAGTATTTTATCAAATTGAAGCATGCTGATGCATGTCCAGGATTAAGGATGTTGGGCAGCGAAGGATGGGGGAAGTTTCCTTGAAATGGTTGTTTGTTTTTCTGTTTCATTATTTGTCATATTTGCTCATTTACATATGAAGGGGATGGGGGATTCTGTTATCCCCTACCAGATCTTAGAGTATGATGTGACTTTTATTTGACTAACTGCAGCCCTTAGATTGTTATTGAAATGAATCAGAAAGATTTGAAGCTAAAAAACCATGAAGTGTTGTGAACTACACCTTTGCAAAAGATTTGCCCTTTTTATTATTTATTTAGATGCATGTTCATGCTTGGTACTATACTGCTCTCTGTAATATAAGTTGTCATTTTGACACACACTTTGGCGATATTCTGGCACTCCACTGTCTCATCATGCATTTTTAAATTATTTTTATGTGGGTGATGTGGCATTCTTATCCTTTCGCTTCTGTTTGCCTTTAAAGAGCTGCCAGTGCTCTTAAATATTTTGAATTCTTATCATAGTCCATGTTCTGAGAAATGACAAAAATTTTGGGAGGCTTTACCTCAAGTCGAATTAAAAAGTGATTGAGTATTAATCTGCAGTAAAATGCAGTACAGCTTTGAAGTGTTTTTTCCAAAGCAATGTGTTTGAGAGATAAATGTCTGGTTTCACAGACAGAGGTTAGATTAAGCCAGGAGTAAATTAAGACATTTAAGTAGTTTTTATAATTGTGCCTACTACTGTTGTGCATCTTGAAAACAATGGCAATAATATATTTTAAGATATGTCAGTGTAAATTGCTTTCATTTCAAATTTGCATTTGGGCCAGATTTACTAAAAATTAGGGATGCGCGATAATTTGCATGCGATAGTCATTGCGCATCTCGTCAGTGAAACCGGTTCCTTGATTAGTAGCAAATTGCCATCACCTGCTTTCAGATGGAGCCCCATTTACTACACAAAGCCATAAAATATGCGGCAAATACCAGCAAACTGAATTGCACAAACATCAATTAATCATGTTGCTGATTCATTTAAAGGGAAAAGTCGCAAAAACAACTGTGTTGATGACTTTTCAGCGCAAATTTTTCACTCACACTAGTTTATAACAGCAAAAAGAGATTTCAATTGCACAAGCTGTAAATTTAGGCCTTCGTCTGGGACTAGGCTTAAGACTTTGTAATGCCTTTTTTTAGAAAGAAATGACCAATTATTGACCACAAGCTGTCACTGGGGCAGTATACCTTAAAATGGTCCTAATATGTACCATTTTGTTACAGATATGTATACATTTGGCACCAATATTTACATTTGAGTTACTAATATGCACTTTTTATGTACCACTGAGGTACTTGCATTACACTCTCTAAAAAATGCTGGGTTATTTTCAACCCAGCATTGGGTAAAAAGGGACAAATCCAACCCATTGGGTTTTAATTCAACCTGCTGGGTTGTTTTAACTCAAAATGCTGGGCTGTTTTAACACATTGTTGGGTCAAATGTAACCATTTTATGGGTAATTTAAGTTAACCAAACTGCTGGACTCGTCCCTTTTTGACCCAACGTTGTGTTGAAAGTAACCCAGCTTTTTTTAGAGTGGGTGCAAAGGTGCACTAAAGGGTACCGCCACAGTGATAGCTAGTGACATTTTTTGACAATTTTTTCTGTATGTGTATTCGAAATACACACAGTGCTTTAATGTCATACATTGATCTGTGCTTACCCTGATGCACACTGAGAACAGAAGCTCACCCTGTGGCTCTGCAATACAGTATGTTTATGTGTTTGGTTGTGTGTTTTTATCTGTGTGTGTGTGTTCATCTGTTCACTCGTATGTACAGTATGTGTAAAGCGTTGCTGAGTTGGCACTGTGTCAGCACTTCTCTTTTGGAAAGAACCTGCAGTGAATTGCTTGATAAGGTGGCGCTATTTAGAATGCAACTTGTTTAATCAGACTTCAGGACTGGATGAAATTTTGTATATTTTACTACAGGTTTTTAATGCAAATTGGATTTGAGCTCAGAAATGACACATTTGGGAAAAACGTAACAATGATTCCAATTTCGGAGCAATCTGTTATCCCTGCTAATAGCAAACTAAGTGTATATTAATTCAACTCTCATCTTCTTCATTTATCTTTGTGGGTGTTGACAGTCGTAAATCTCTTTAAGACTCATTCATTGAAGCTGAGCTGCAGAGCAAATGGGCTATAACACGTTATCTCTCCCTTCCTCTGTTTTTCTCCCTGAATTTCTTTGGTTCTGTCCGGGTGGGGTTTCCTGCAGAGACGCGTCATCTTGCAGTGTCACCTGCAGTAATCGTAACCCAAACCATCCATCTCTAAAGGACACTGGGGGTTTTAGCCGAAGCTGAAAGAAGAGCAAGAAAGAGAAAATTTTGTTTGCAGAATCTCCCTATACAATTCAATTGTACTGTTTTCAATGAAACCACAGGCGTTTCTAAGCACTTGTTCCTCTTTCTCCTTAAGCTTTCACCTTAAATGCCAGGATGGGGTGTCATGATTCCCGGGGTAGTGGTTTGTCACTGACATTCAGCTAGGGAGATTCAGGGATGTCATGGGGATTTCCAAAGGCAGTTAACATTTTTGACACTTTCAGTTCATGGGGTTTTTGTTTTTTTGTGCTATGCCATGAACGTGTCCTGATATGCCTTTACCAAAGGCACTGATTTGTAGTTCTCTTAGAAACCTAGAGATATGGTTACTGTAAAGCTATTTGCTTGAATCACTTTTACAAACTGCCGTTACTCATCAAGCATGTTTGAGCATGTAAGCTTTCTAAAGTAATGTATGCTCCATTTGAAAGGATATGTTTGACGTACACACCTATTTTGTGCACTTGATTCCAGGCATATGCATGAACAATGCCAAACATGGATGCATTGCAAAACATTTGCTGCTGATGAGATTAACATGCACACTGTGAAGATGTACGAAAGACAAAAGCTACTCATGGGTAAATCACAACTTTTCAAATATTTTAATAATGCCGTTATTGCTGTATTGTTGAAGACAGCCTCTGAGGTCATTCTGGGCAATGCTGTGTTTAAGAGGTCGTGGTTATTTTAGGCAAGCTAAAGATGGAGCATATTGACTACTACAAGTCACCACTTTAGTCGGCATGCAGCCCCTAATTATACATACAGAATGAGAGAGAACGTCAGTGGTTACTTTCCTAAACAGCTCGCCTCCTTTGTATTCATACTATTTCTTTCTTCATCACCCCTCCACACACATAAACAGTAGACACACTTCAAAGCCGAAAACCTCTCATCAGTCTTCAGTTGCACAAATGCCCAGCTAAACAGATTTGTGAAAGACATACTGCACACTGTCTTGTAGTGTACTGCCATCATGTTTCATAATCTAGTTACTTTCCTTCTACATTACGTATATGCTGTATGCTGAGTCACTGCAGATTTGGACAAGGTCACAGAGCTTAAGGAGTGAGACCTCTTCAGAAAGCTTGACTGTGAGCATTTAAAATGTCGTCCTTGCTAGGCCTGTCTCGACACATCAGTCTTAATGCTAGCAATTTCTTTCTTTTTAAAACCACCTCACTTTGTCTAGGTCTGTGTCTAATCTGGCTGGTGTCCTCCCCCATTATTCAGCACCCAAACATTTATAATGAAGGGATTCTGTCTGTCTGATGCTGTGTGTAATCCACTGTAAAACTGTATTTAGCCATATTGCAGATGGATTACAGTTTATGGATGCCAAGCAGACATAGGATTGATTTTTAGTTAATAGTTTCAAACAGACTGTAATATAAGTAAGAATTATCTTTTTTGTTTTGGAACTGTATTTGCTTTTTACATCACTGGTACCTGGAGGAATTGAACATGTGACCGTAATGCTCTATCAGTCGATCTAATAGAATACAATAGAAATAGCTACTGTACAGAAATGCTTTAAATGTCCCGAGCTTCATCCGTATTTTTGTTAGGAAGAAGATCTGTTATGCAATTCTAGTATATTTGGCAGTGTGATTAAATACCTGTCCACTTCTATTCTGAGATAAGGAAACATTTATAGTTTGTTATTTAAAGGTGCCAAAGAATGCATTGAAATAATGTTAATATTGTTCTTTGATATCTACATAGAAGGCATGTGGCTATTTTTGCCCTATTTGGAAGGGTCATTAATAATAATGTTGAGCTCTGCTCTGATTGCTTTGCTCTGCTCTGAGGCTCATGCCAGTAGCTCACATTAGTAAAGTCAATTGTACAATTTCAGCCTAAATGTTAGCATATACCATTAGTTAGCATATAGCGCTAAATCAGCAGTCACAAAGTTTTTTCAGTAACAAAATTTTTAGCATTTTAACAACATAATTAATTTAATGTGTAATTTAATGTTGGGGCGTACATATTGACTGTGATGTAACAGTCTGTGTTATGGTAGATTGACCTGTTTAACAGCAGTTTTTTGCATGCACGAGGTTTAAATAAAAATGAGAAAACAGAGTGTGTATGAAGTTTTAGCTCAAAATATTATATAGATTATTTATTATAGTATGTTAAATTGCCACTTATAGGTGTGAGGCTGATCTCTGCACTAAATGGCAGTGCCGTGGTTGGATAGTGCAGATTAAGGGGCAGTATTATCCCCTTCTTACATCACAAGGGGAGCCAAATTTTAATGACCTATTTTTTCACTTGCTTGCAGAGAATTGTTTATCAAAACTAAGTTACTGGGTTGATCTTTTTCACATTTTCTAGGTTGATAGAAGCACTGGGGACCCTATTATAGCACTAAAACATAGAAAAAGTCAGATTTTTATGATATGTCCCCTTTAAGTTTGTAAAATCAATTTGAACTATAAAGTAAAAACTAAAAGTTAAATGTACTCCCGGCACTGTAAATAAAGATTTGTTGATTCAACTTATAAAGTAAGTTACCTGGTTGCCTTAAAGTTGAGTTATTCAAATTAAAAATTTTGTCAAAATTATTTTGTCAAATAATATTTTTAAGTTGAATTAACTTTACTTTAAGCAAACCAGGTAACTTACTTTATTAGGTTGAACCAATTTTTTTTACAGTGTGCCTGTGATAAAGTCATTTTTTGTGATTTACAGTTTTCTATATAAAATCACCTTACATAATGTAATGAACATTCTGTGAAATCTTATATATATATATATAATCTTATAATCTTTGATATTTACTGGGTAAGGTCATGTCAAAGATTGAAATTAAAGTGAAATCAATGTAATCTAAAACTTTGCACCAAATTTCATAATTACATTATTAGACTTTAGCCTGGATTTCACAAAATAGGGTCACCTATAAGAAACATACGTTTCACATTTTTTTCTGATCATTTATCATCTTCCACACGTTTGAGCGCACACAAACTCTATATCTATATAGATAACTTTTTAAAAATATAAAACATTTCATTATTGCAATATGCATATCTTACTTGATGTGGCCCTACTAAGAAGATTCTTATACAAGTTACCTCCACCCTCAGTTTCCAATAAAAGAAAAGCTCAGCATAATTTTGAATCAACTGCAAAAACTCACTAACACAAAGTATTATTCATTAACCAGTGTAGCGTATTTGCACATGTTGGGCGACATTTTAGTGGTTAGGCATGTTGTTAAACTACACAGCATACAGCAGAAGCTTTGTCTATGACTTCTCAATACAACATTCACCTCCAGCCATGGATGAACTGAGCATGTTGAATCAATCCACTTCCTGTTCAAGTACACTTAATACATAGTATTAAGAGAACAGACTGTGAGCTAATTAGTTGCACAGTGGTTCAGCTGATAGCAATGTTACCTCACAACAAGAAGGTCCTTGAGCTGTGCCTGGGTCAAGAGACTTTCTGTGTGGAGTTTGCATGTTCGCCCCCCGTCATTGAGGGTCATGGGTGCACAAACTCAGTCCTGGACGGCCGGTGTCCTGTAAGTGTGTATTAGTACATGTTAATGATATGCAAAAGGTACATACCCAAAAGTGAGTTATCGTCTCCAACGTATATATCTAATTTCTTGGACTACAACAAACACACATTGTAGGCAACAGTTTACTTCCTGGGATTGGTGACGTAGACAAGACCAATATTATCATAATTCCTCCCGCTTTGGAGCCTGTAAATTAACTGTTAGCAACCAAATCTTTCAAACATGGTCATGAGCGTCACATTTCCGGCTGATGTCAGAGGTATTCAGGCCAATCACAATGTACAGATTAGCTGGCCACTCAGGGACAAGGTGTGTAATAAGGTGTGTGATTGTAGTATGAGGTGATGAGTGTTACTGTAGACGTTCTGTATGTGTGACAGAACTATTGGGAGTTATCGCAGGTTATAATTAGACTGCCCTTCTTGGATACTCTCTACTACTCTCTCTCTCTCTCTCTCTCTCTCTCTCTCTCTCTCTCTCTCTCTCTCTCTCTCTCTCTCTCTCTCTCTCTCTCTCTCTCTCTCTCTCTCTCTCTCTCTCTCTCTCTCTCTCTCTCTCTCTCTCTCTCTCTCTCTCTCTCTCTCTCTCTCTCTCTCTCTCTCTCTCTCTCTCTCTCTCTCTCTCACACACTTTCTCTCTCCCTCTTCTTCAGTGAGAATTAGGGTGTGAGGACAGCAAAAATGTGCCACCCCATCTATTATAATCATTTAAATGACTCCTGAACTGCTTGGTGTTTATTCACATACGTAAATTAATCTAACCAAAGTAATCCAAAATATTATTTGATTATATATTTGCAATGTTGTTTGATATGTCATTCTGCCTGTAAAAACCCAACTAGAATTTGATTAAGGTATTAAGGCATATTATTAAAAGTTATTGATGGGATCCATTATTATTAGGCTTATGGAATGGAGCAAAAATATTCATTTACAAAAGCTTTGTTTTACTTCACGGCCATCTCATAGCTATTTTTGCCTGAGAAATGGAGCATGCTGCTCTCGATTCACCTTATTTAGAGACAAGAAAAGCGAGAGGTAAATAGTAAGAGTGAAGCATTGATCAGAAATTAATACATCCTTCTGGACAACAGGTTTCTTTGAGCATAGGACTGTGTTCACAGGAAGTGGAATGACTGTGATTGCATAGAGTGACAGGAGAGACATCAAGGGAGGGAAAGAGAGAATGATGGATCGATAGAGAGAGAGAAAGAGAGAGAGAGAGTGTGTGTGTGTGGCTGTGCCTTTAAGGATTCAATGAAAAACATGCTGCAGAGAGCAGGATGAGTGGGTGCAGTCTGAGCTGTGCACCGCATGAGAAAACCAGGAGCTCTGACAGGGAGACAGGAACGGAAATAGAGTGAGTACCAGAGAGCGAGCAAGTGGAGGGTGAGATTGTGTCACACAGGGTATATTGGGTAGGGTAAGGGTGCAGGGTGGCAGAAAGGCAGGGGAGGGGGGGTGTTCAGAGCACAACACAAAACTCCGCGCAGCCTTGCGATGGTGGACGCACAGGAGCGACTGGCGCAGGCAGCCCACACCGCAACGCAACGGAGCCGCAGGCACCCCACCGGGACGGCACCCGCTCACGGACCAGCACCTGGAGCGGGCCGCAGTGGTGGAACCGGGGTCATGGACGTAACAGCCCACAGATAGCGACCGTCATGCTGCCGGAGATGGGGACGGAGGAGGACGTCGCCAGCGACTGCTTCGGACACGTCTCCAAGCGCCTGGGCCGGCTCTTCCGTCGCCTGCCGAAGTCCCGCTCCTGGTCCGAGGGCCTCCGCATGCTGCGGCGTTCCAGCAGTAGCGGGACCCTTATGTTATCAGGTAACAGAAGTGAGAGAGATGAGGAGGAGAAACTACAGGGAAGATGATGCTTGGGAGGATGTTCAGTTAAGTCGATGAATGTAAAAGTATGCAGTGTTCAGAGAAACAAACAGTACAAACCCTTTAGGGTACTTTAGTCTAAAACTCTGCAATGACTTTACCCTCTTTAAATAGCTGTGATACTGTTCTTGTTAGCAAGTCATACTTCTCGTCTCTTTCTTTGTCCATCTGTCTTATTCTCTGGATATTTATTCTATCTTTTCCTACCTATTGTTTCCTCTTGTGTGTGGAGGGGATGGTCGACATTGATCTGATGGTAAAAAGCTTGTGTGTTCCTAGAATGTGCCAGCTGGTAAACCATAGTATTGAATGTGAGTGGCCATGAGGATAGGATGTTGCCAGGGTGTTTGCTAGGAAGTTTCTACAATGTCATAACTACAATTAATCCTGAATTAATTAAGTGTCTGGTGTGTGTTTTGTGCTTGTGTTTGTGACTTCGTATTGATCAAGTGTATCATGTGTCACAGATTCATGTCTGTATTTCTTTGATCCTTCTTTGATACAGCAAAGTAGACGCCTAGGCATTAGTGGATGAATTTGATCTCAATGCTGTTTTTGGAAAAATGTCATTTAGACCAGAAGCCAAGGGAGCTGTAATTGAATTACCCATTGATCTGGACCGGAATCTCTTTTTGAGCAAAGGGATAGAGGGATACAGTACACCATCGTAATGAATAAAGTAAGATCTGGTTAAGTGCAAGTTAACTTTCCTTTAATTCACTTAGTATCATACTTGAATGAAAAGAAAAACAGGCTCTTGGCACATGCTTTTTCCCAAACCGATTTAGAGCGTGTTCAAGGTTTACATTTTATTAGTTTTGTTTAGTCATTCCTGAAAAGCAAACTTTTGCATTGCTACATTTTAGCATCTTGCTCTTCTAGTTGAATTACAGGAAGACATACTAATGCAAAGTTCTCTCAAAATCCCTTTAGGGAAGTTGTGGCACTAGGCGGTTGCCATGTTTGCAATGCCTCCATCCACAGACTGACTAAAGATTTTCAAATTATCGATTCCCATAGGAGTTTCTAATGGGTTTTTCAATAGTGTTTTTTGATTTATGAGGTCTGAGGTTAACAGACTTTCCTGTAAACTACATAAACGACATAATCATACAGTACATTCATTTTGAATTGACTACAATAACAACAAGAATGAAGGTTTGAACAAAGCATGAAAGTTCCTTTAAATAGGGTTAACCGTAGTGATGTAGTACTTGAGACTGGTCTCGAGACCGATTTCTGCTTTCTCTTTCAGACCAGCGCTTTTTACGTTCATATAAAAAACCACACATCACATAACAGTAATAATAAAATGCAATGTGACAGGCATTATTTGAAAATGACATCCCATGGTGCAATGCAAAGATACTGCCATCAAAGCAGTTTATTTATCTCTTTTATCATTATCATTTTTTTAATGATAGTGAAAGCTTAGTCCATATTAAGACGTTAAGACTGCTCCTCTAAACAATTCCCAATCTTGCTTAGTCTGTAGGCCTAACTGTTGATTATAAACTGGAATTGATGAAATTAAATCATGAATATGAAAACTGATATGTTTTTATGGTCTTGGTCTTGACTCACACTTGCTTCCTCAAAGACTCGGTCTTGACTCTGACTCGACTCTATTTGAAAACCAACGGACTCAGTCTCATCTCGTTCTCGATCTTCAAAGACTCGGCTTTGACTCGGACTCGGCATAGGCAGTCTCATCCCCATCACTAGTTAAGCGTTTACTTAACCTGTTATAAATAGTGCTGATTAATGCTTGCATATATGGACAAACACTGAGTGATGCTGCTTACGATATAAAGATTAAAAAATGTGTGAGATGACGGCAGCACTTTTCTCACCCGTCCTGCATCATGGTGACGTTAGCCATCATATCTCACGCACACTGACTCACTGCTGTAGATGACACACGCTGAGTGAGACAGAAACGTTAACAGCGTCTGCATACATTTTTCATAGGACAAAGTAAATGCCCAGCTTGTCATTGAGGACTGAAAGTTCAGGGGCCTTGGGTGTTTGAATAAAATCAAAACAAATGCCAATAGTCTACACACATTATAATGTAGGGGAAACAATCTAGCTTACTGTATTCATAAAAAACTGACCTTAAAGAGCTTCCTTGTTCTTCATTTTTCTTCAAGACAACATTGTTTGAATTTAGCTTCATTCAGCACTTTTTCCTGCCCCTTTTGCAGTGTAAATACTTCAGTTGGATTTACATTATCAGTAAAATGTAGGATATTGTATATCTTATTTGACAATTAAACTGCATTAGAGATATTATCTGCATATTATTTACATTGGCCCATCCTGCTGTTTTGTATCTCGATAAACATCTGAATTTAAAATGTATCTGGATATTTTTAAACTCCCCCATAGTTTATAATAATAATAATAATAATTTTATCACTTAAAACTGATCTTTGAGCATAATAAGAATAAGATTTTTTTCATGCTTTAAAATAGCTTGAGTTTAACAAACAACCAGCTCGGACCATGCATACATATGTACATAAATGCCACCAAGGCCTTAACCACATCTTTAACATTAGGGGGACCAAAACATTTAGGGGTATATAAATGTATATTAAAATACTGATTATTGTCTCTGATTATTGGGGGGGCATTCCCCCCTCAATATCTATTGTGGTTACGGCCCTGTATGTCGCATTCTGCTGTTTCAGAGACATACCTGTAGCTGCTAAGTCTGGTTTCACAATGCATACGTGAATTGTGTGTTTACAGCCCTTTTTTTTAGCACTGATTAGAACATTCACACTTCACGTGTCAAGTACACTCTAAAAATGGCTGGGTTATTTTTGACCCATAATGGGTAAATATTGGACAGAACACATGCTGGGTTAAAAATAAACCAGTGTTGGGTTGTTGTTGTGTTATGAAACCATGGGGTATATTAACCCAGCATTGGGACAATTTTAACCCAGCGGTGTGTTCTGTCCAATATTTACCCATTATGGGACAAAAATAACCCAGCCATTTTTAGAGTGTAGCACATGCTCGTATAAACAACAATAAAACTTGATTTTCTTTAACAATACATTACTACGTTTACTTTTAAGTATTTGGCAGATGGCTTTTATACGAAGCGACTTGCATTGGATACAATGTATACATTTTTTTATCAGTGTGCATGTTTTCCTATGATTGAACTTATGATTTACTGGTCTGCTGCTAACATGATGCTCTATCACTGAGCTGTACAGGAGCACTGTACTACAATAAAGATTTGTTGATGGTGTTGCTGTATTAAAGGATTTAACACATATTCATGTAGTTGTAGAAGTATACTGCTGTGAAAACCCTAACAAACCTGTCTGTGGTTAGATTTTGTCAGCATCAATCTCAAAGTAAACCCTATGTGTACTTATTTGTGTTGGTTGATGGTTAGTAACTATTCACAACTTTCAGTTTTAATTGACAATTTACCACCCACAATGCACTGCAGTCAGACTCAAGTTAACAGTCCTTGTAAGCTAGCTGTACATTTTGTGGCATATGTTCAAGAAGACAACAGTGACCGGGGCAGTGCATCTTCTTATTAAATCCATTAGATTGGATTTTAGTGCTCTTTCAGCATCTTTTACATCTAAAAGGTTTGCTCATGCTTTATCCTCCATATGGATTTGTACTGCATCAATACTTTTCACTTCAGTACGCCTTGATTTTACTTTCTAAGCATTAATAGGGTTGGGGTTATTTCTATTCATTATGTTTTAATAGTGTTTGTTAAGAGTCCCAGATATTGTTTTACTGTGAGAAAATTCTGATTAAGAACTTTTTTTTAACTCCTTTCTAATTTCTTTTGTTATTAAAAGACGAATTTATGTAGACACTTATGATTACATTTACATTTATCTAGAAGACATTTTTATTCAAAGCAACTTACAGTGCATTCTGGCTATAAACATTTTTTGTCAGTATATGCTATTGTAATGCTCTATAGTATGAGATATAAGTATGGACTGAGTAAACATGTCAAATTTGGGCCCTTGTACCAACCTGTAACTGCTAAAAGAAAGTGTAGTGTGAATTGTTCAAGTAAATTTCATTTAGGGCCAAGTGGCTTTAGGTCCAGCAACCACAGTTAAAGGAAACCACCACAGTTTTTCAATATTTTACAATATGTTATAACCTCAACTTAGATGAATTAATACATACCTAATACATACCTGTCTATATTCAATGCATGCACTTAATCTTTGTACAGCGTGTCATGAATGTGTTAGTATTTTGCCATAGCCCCATTCATTCCTTAGGATCCAAACAGGGATGAATTTAGAAGCCACCAAACCTTCCCTTGTTTTCCCTATTTAAAGACTGTTACACGAGTAAGTATGGTGGCACAGAATAAAATGTGCTGATTTTTTTAAGCAGATAAAAAATAAAAAGTATATTGTATGGCGGAAGGGAACTTGTATCATATAATATCATCACTCCTGACTACTCCCCCTCTCACTCAACTGCACAAGTTGAGGTAAGAACATAGTAAAATATTGAAAAACTGTGGTGTTTTCCTTTTTAAAGAACCTTTTCATGATTTTACTTTTACTTTTCTTTTGGCGTGTAAGTACGTTGTTATTAGCAAACTAATAGGGGCTTTTTAAAACATTCTCACAAGCCACTCATAAGCCTCTTTGTGGTTTAGGGGTGACTTCTGAAGCAAAAAGTAATTGTGAAAGTGATTGTCTTCTATAATTTACATCAGTCTATTTAGTAGAAATATTATGAAAACATTATAATAGATCAAATCTGAAATTAGGACAAAAAGCCAAGAAATGTCAAATGATGCTGTGTGGTCTCGACTACATCTTTCTATAAAAGACATCCATTTAGTTTAATTACAGACTAAATACATATACATGTTAGGGTTTTCATGACTTACTCATTGTTTATGAATGTGCATAAATATGTTTTGGCGAGTTTAATATGATAGAACTTGTGTGTATCATAATAATACACACATTAATTTTTCCCACACAGAGGCCTCTAATAAAGAGAGGTCTTTGTATGTGAGTCTACACAGACAGGTTCTTAAAACTTGAATGAACCAGTGTTTCTGAATAACCTGGACCACAGGAAAAAGCCTCAGTAGACTTAAAATGTCATCATAATATTACATAATAAAATCTATAATTTTGTGTATACATAATTACATGATATAATATTATGTTAAATAAAAAGTATCAAGAAATATGAACACTCAACACTAAAATGTTTCTGATATTTCTTAAATTCTTATGGAGAGAAAAAAGGACTAAAGATAAAGTAAATATCTGTAATGTGGATTATCCTGTGTTTTCCATTTGAACTGCTGTATGTTTATTTAAGTATCTGTGTGTGTTTCTAAATTAGAAACATTAATTTAAAATGAAATTACATGGTGTAGTCAGATAGACTCCACCGGAACCCGGTCGTTGGAATATGATCCAGGATAGCGAGTTGTGTCTTAAATGATTGGAGCAATTCAAAGTTTTTCTATAAAACACTGTTGTCAAGAGCAAGCTTGTATATTTATACTAGATGAACAGGTCATTATGGGACAGTCTTACAACAAGGATATAGGGTCAGGTTCTGAGATGCAGATGAAAGAAAAATGCCAGAAAATGTTGCTGACTGAGGCTGAATCTGAGAACGAGAGATTGAAAGAGAGAGAGAGGGAGCGAAACACAGAAAGTGAAAGGGATTGGTGGATGCATGTAGCTCTAAGAAGGAACTGTGAATCCTGAGGTGAAAAAATGCTGATGTATGGAAGAGATGGGGGAGAACAGAAATGTCAGAGGGAAGTAGGAGGCGAGAAGGCGCGTGAGGGACAAAAAGGCATCAGTGTTCTCGTTCCTTATAAACTCCCCCTTGCATTCCAGTTAATGCAGGGGAGTTCAGCACATGATTCTAGCAAAATAACAAAATTATTTTACTGGGTAGACATAGATGACCCCATAGGGAAATAACCATGCTAAAGTGGGAAGTAATATTTTTAAAGAGACAGGCCCAGAGACTTACTGCAGTGCAGAGATACAAATATTTGACCTTTTGTACGGAGGACATTCCACATGTGCCCGAATAAACATTGCGTTTATGCAACAAGGGCAAGAGTTTGACCTTCTGTCATCAGAACTCATGTTTTATAACAGCACAGATGCATAACAGGTTATGTAAACTACATGTTAAATGCTTCATCTGTGGGGTTTCTGTATCGGTGCCCCCAACAGTACCAAACAGTAACTGCTTAGTGCAGCATCCTGGAAACATGGTTTTCTTTGCATGTTTGTGTGTCTGTCGTTGACAGATTGATATGGGCATCAAGATTTTAGGTTAAAATGTGTAGTAAAGGGTGTATTTAAATAGACTGGGACATTTTTTGACATTATGATCATTGTCAACCCGAATTTACCCTGTTTTAGATGCTGTAACTGCTATTTGTACATTTTTTTTTAATGAAAAATACTTATGTTTCTGTGTAAAAAGAAACCGCAGTGCCGTAGAAACATTTTTGGTTCCCCAAAGCACCATCCAGTCACCTTTTAGTCAACCATGCTTCCAAAAACCGTTCTTCTATAGTTTGTCATCATGTAGCACCTTTAAGAGTACAAGGAATTGAGTGCGTTTACATGCACAGAATAAGCGGTTAACTATCAAAAATCTGCCAAACAATAAACCAATGATGCAGAAAACTGCATTCACACAGGATTTGGAGATTTGTCCATATAAATTTGGACGTGGTGTCCGTGACGTGACCCATAGGTTTCTGAAGATCGTTTTTGAAGCTTAAAGAACGCGTTGACTGCCGTCGCTATCTTGGCCACGCTTCACAGCGAATCACTCGCAGATAACTGAAAATCGGTAAAGAGGCGGCATATTGGCGAAGCTGAGGTGGCTGGTTGCTAAAAACCACACCCGCCTAGCTCGATTCTAGTGACAGCAGTGGCAGTTTACCTTCACTCAAGTGGCCACGCCCTTAATTATGCAGAACTTTAAGGTTTGATATAATTTAAACTGATGACTTACAAAAAAAATTCAACCCCTCACAGTTGCCATGAATGGTAAAATTATCTATACAGATCAAAAACACTTTTTGTATCAGGCTGTAAACACAATATTTTCTACTGTAAAGTTGGGCATTTTAACATGGAGGTCTATGGGAATTTTTTGGGTTAGGGTTAGGTTAGGGGTTAGGGAAGCTAGGCAAAATCTTGTTCATTATCGATGAAAATCGACTCTGATCATTTATGAGATTTTGCTTAGCTTCTCGGTAAACTATGGCTCTGTGTAGTAAATGCCGCTCCATCTGAAAGCAGCTGGTTGCGATTTAATACTAATCAAGGAACCGGCTTTACTGATGAAACACGCATGAGAATTACAGGTGATCTTTTGCACAGCTCTACTAGGAAACCAAAACATTTGTTATTTTCGCCGAGGTATTTGTTTAAGAATTTGTTTTAGAAGACGAGGTATCAGTTTCAGCAATCAGTCAGACCATTAAACAAACAGAAACCACAAGTTCGGACCAGGCGCTTAATCGCCTCACCGCACGCGTGTCCGATGTAACGGTTTATAGACTGTTTTATCGGACACACGTGCGATGTCGCGGTTACTCGTCTAGACTTCCGGGCTGCATCTGCAATTGCATACTGTGATGTAGGTACTAAATTAGATAAAGTACTTACTCATCGACTGTTAAAAAAGTAAATACTATATAATATATGCATATATAAATGAATTCAGACGTATTACATCCCCCATGTTGATTCATCACGTCTCATACGTCATCATAAATTAGTCATTAACTGGAATGACATTAATAAAGTGCAGTTTAAACACAAGGATCAGCTGTTTAATATATGTATTTGCATATTTTAGTGTCCATCGAATGAATCTTGCCGGTCATTTGGGTATTTTTCGAATACTATAAATTTTTACATACTACACATCTGGCCATATAGTACATACATATAGTATTAAAGTAAGCAGTTTCGGACACAGCCTCGGTCTCGGTTTAGTTAATGGTCTGGCTAGTGGCTAAACTGAACTCTGGAACAAATACCTCATAGAAAATAAAATGTTTGTCGAAGCCGATGGTGTAGTGGGTAGCGCTCGGACATGCGGTGCTTTCAAACTTTCAGAGACCCGAGTTCGATTCCCGAATCCCGGCTCGTGGTCATTTGCCGATCCCATACCCCTCTCTCCTCCCTGTACTTTCCTGTCCTCTTCTCATTCACTGTTAATAATGAAGGCAAAAACGGGCAAAAAATATAACTTAAAAAAACAAATGTTTTGGTTTCCTAAAGATGAGGGGAGATGGCGATAATGGATCACCGCTATGTGAAGAAAGATTTGAGAGACGATCTGTAGTTAAGATTGGATACCAAATAGTACACATTTTACACAGTAACGTTAGCTCAGTGTAGCTTTTGATACACTTTAGCTATGATAAGAAGTAATCTGCTTGTTGTTTATTTTGCTTGTTATCAGAAATAAACTACTTTTAAAGCACTCTGTTGTTGATTCTTCACAGAAATTTACCGGAAGTTACTTTTGTTCCACAAAAGCCATTCGTTTATGTAGTTGTTACTGCTGCTCATTTGTCTTTCGTCATTTACCGTCATTTTTTCCTCTCCATTAAAATGAATGGGATTAAGTTGCTTTGCTACTGCGTGTCACTAGTATTGTGAACCGTGCATACTTGTTCCGATCGGATTTTGCTTAAACATTTGCTTTAGGCATCGACGTTATCACATTAACCACTCATTGCACTTAAAGGAGCGGTGAATCAAATACTCAATTTTAACTTGATAATTTGTTATATAAGAGGTCATCATACTTAAATGAACATCCTGCAAGTTTCAGAACTGAAAACGTCCGTGCTACTGAAATATAACCGTTTTTGGCACCAAGCCAGTAAAACAAGCCAGTGTGGAATTCGGAAATCTATGACGTCAAAGTAGACTTGAAGTACCGCCCCATAGCCAAATACAAGGACCACTTTTGAAGTCCCGCCCACAGCTTTGCGTGACACACGTGTGTCTCAACAAGTAAATATGTCTTTAAAGATTGACAAATGTAACCAAAATGACTTTTAAATACATTTTTTCTGAGAGACTTTTATTTTGACGCGGTGATCTGTTATGAAAGACTGGAAACGCATTTTCGGTTGTGGAAGAACCGCGTGGGAACAACACAGAAGCTAAATACTTTAATTCAGAGGCTTGGAACATAACATTAAATGCCTGGAAAAAGTTTGCTTTTTAAGAAGTTCCAGCTCGTGTGGGGAGTGTTTGTTAACTTTGTGTACACGGATTTATTTGGAAAGAAGTCGATGCTGGATTTGCAGAGAGACTGTGATTAAAAGCACCACTTATATTGGATCTGACAACAATGACACAGCATTATACACAGTAAGACATTTTACTTTATTTAAGTTACTGCGTTTCACTATTGCTTTGTTAGAAGAGATCGCTTGATATGTCTGTTGTAACATCCGTGTCTAAACACGTATGTTTGACCGTTTTAATGTACTAAAAACATTAAACGATTAATAAAGATACACCACTTAACAACACGACTGTAATTTAACGGTAGAAATATACAGTGTTATTTATAAAGAAGGATTTATCAGCCGCAGTTTAGATTCTGATGCCCGTTTACTGTGTTGTATACGGTAATTTAGGCGAGTTACGTTTGAAAGGTCAAACACTCAACAAAGCTTATTTTTTATCATATAACTGTGGTATTTAACATTACGTGAATGTAAAAGCAACCTCACAAGCACAATCGAATTATACAAAGTTATTGATAAGGATTTATTAGCCGCAGTTTAGATTCTGATGCGCGCTTACTGTGTTGTATACGGTAATTTAGTCACGTCGAGTTTTGTTTCTACTTTAATATACGTATTGTCATTTATGCGTATCATATTTAGCACCCAGAATCTTTTGTGGCTCAAACATATTTGTGTTCGGCTGCTATTTTTATCACATTAATGTTTTTAAAACATTTCCCCACATGTAATGACGGGGAACGAAGACGTCCAATCATAGCAGTGGGTGTTTACGTCCAGGTCTTCAATGCGGCCCGCCCCTTCAAACGAACCATTTCTCCAGACAGCCACTAATCTATGTTACAAAATAGCCTATTACTTATTGTTTTTGATGTTTTTGAATGTAAAAACCACGCGGACTTCAGAAGTAGACATCAGGCAACAGTATAAAACAATAAAATCGACTAATTCACCGCCCCTTTAAACTTGTGAACTTACTTTGGATAGGCATATATACCAGACAGACAATCTCTTATCTTTCATCTTAAAATACACCTTTAATCGTATTCTGCCTGGTCAGTCGTGAACATTACAAGCATATTGTATTAACCTCCACACTGACGCTTCCAAAGAGCTATTAAATCTCGGCTTATCTTGCTCCTTACTGTCTGTAACCCCAGAAGCTGACGGTCAGTAATTAGCCCTTGGCGGCTCGCTCCTCGCATTAATCTGGGTCAGCGGGTTCAAAGCGCAATGCAGTAAGGGCATATGAAGATGAAGAGGGAGTGGGTGTAGCAAGCATATGTTCATTGTGTTTAGCATGCCAAGGTCAAGACATTTTAATATTTAATCCTCGGCTGCAGGAGTGTGCCTCATGTGAGAATATCGACATTTTAGCATCTAACTAACTAACTCTTTTCTTTAAAAACTGTTTATAGTATTGCTGTGTTATCAGGGTGTCGCATTAAACTGCACTGTTGATATCAAGCTAAAGGTTGAAGGTGAGAGGCACAGCCGGACGGAAGCCTCACCTCCTCCCATAATGCATTTCCTAACCCTGAATCAGTGTGTTTGGTTTGGACACTCTTTCTCAGAGTCACGCTTGTACACTCCCCTAAAAAAAACGATGTTTTGGCATGGCTGCTGTGACGCACAAAAGTATGTGATGTCCTTTTTCCATTTGTGTTGTTATCTGTGTTTTGTGGGACTTTTTGCGTTCCTAATCTCCATTCAAGGAGATGTGCACCTCCCTGCTCTTCCCCACATGTGTTTGGCCCTGATAATCAATGTGCTGATAATCAATCAGTTGACATCTGTCACCCACATTGTGCTTCACCTGTGATATTGCTGTGTGTGAAGACAGATACACAACATCAGACTGTGTTTTAAACCCAAAACAAAAGGTGAACACATTGGCCTTTGTGTTATTATGTTGTAATGTAAACTGATGGAGGAGAAGAAGCGCTTGCCACATATGAAAGTCGATAGCTGTTCAGCTCTCACTGCAGGATGTAATGTCATGTAAAATAACGCTCAGCCTTTGCAGGAACACAACCAGTGGGTTTCCGTGACGTTTCCATGGTTACCATGCGGTGGCGAGCAGTGAATATGAATGCTTGGGAATTGTTGAATTTGAAGTCTGCACTGATCTGAGGTCATTTTGCTCTTTGTTATGATGATGCTTGATGATGTGAGAAACTCTTAGCTTTCCAAAGCTATATGGAAAAATGTCTGGATGGGCATATGGGGAAGGAAATGAATGCTGGTGTTAATGAAAAGTTTCTTGGCAGGCATTAAGCAGCAGCAGTCTGTTCCAGGCCTTTTAATAACCTTTCATTGGTCTCCATTAACTTTTAAAGGTGCACTTTGGCGCCATCTGTTGATTGACATTATTTTATCATTACATTTTTTTATGCAATAATCTCAGCTAAGGCTGATATTCTTAAATCTGTATTTTTATTATTTGAGAAAAAAATGCAAGATTCAAGTAAAGCAAATTAAATCTAATCCTCAAAACCTTACTGTTCTTCCAAAAAAAAAAAAACATGCAATATTTTATAGTATCAGACACTAGATGGAGCCACACACAACCATCATTTTAAAAAGCACAGCAGGTATCACTGTAATGAAGGTTATAGCTTGATAAAACTGATTAAAATGAAGGTTGTCTGATTTTTCATTTAATCATTTCATTTATTAAAAATTTATTTATAAGATGAGATTGAATGAATAGAAATGTATTTATTTAGCAGATGACTTTATCCAAAGTGACTTCCAAATGAAAGTGCATTTAACATTTTGTCAATGAGCAAATAGTAAGTGTAATCTTGTAAACAAGCCTCTGTAGATGAAATACACAAAATAAAGATACAAAAGTTGTCATTTCAGGTACCCTTTAAAAAAGTCCCAATAGCTACCATACAGATATGTACTTTTGAGGTACCAGTATGTATCTTTGAGGTACTAATATGGACCTCTGAGGTATTAATATGCACCCTTTAGTTTACATTTTTGATATGGTATGGCCCAGTGACAGCTTTTGTACCTTTTTAAAGACTATATAGCTGATGAAAAGCACTGCTTAACAAAGCCATTATTGTGTATGTGTTTGTGTATGCAAACATCACAAGACTGAATTCTTTTACATTATTAATTTTATATGGAAGATACACCAAACATTCTGTTTTAAGAGGAAATGAGAGACTATCAACTCAGAGCTGTTGGGTCTAGACAGTCTATGTTGTGTCTAGATGTGCAAAGGCAAATTGACATTGATCCGATATGCGCTAACAAACACAGACAAATGCCAATGCCAAAATACTCATTCATTAAAAATACAACAGTCAACTTAGAATGTTTGTTGGCATTAGTTGGATCAATGTAAATTTGGCGCTGACAATTTACAAACAGGTTCTCTAAATTAATGTTAGTAAATGCATTTGATACATCATAGAATCAAATGTTAACATACAGTACTGTGCAAAATTCTTAGGCCACCATGCTACCGTTAGATTTGTTGTTTTTGCAATTGTTTAGTGATCATATATAATTATTTCTCAGTCTCTTTATTAGAATACGACCCGAAAATACAGGAAAAGTGTATGTAGTGTTTAAAAAAAGTATAAAATTATAAGCTGAAGTGTCAAGTATTTAGGGTAAACTCCCCTTTCACTTGAACAATAGCAGGAAACTGCAGGATCTCTTAATCTTAAATAAAATTAAATCCTAATTTCTAATTCTAATGGAATGACTTCAGGACTTCAGTCTTCTCAAAAAAGCTCAAGATGTGTTTCGTGCCAAGAGAGGTCACACTAAATACTGACTGATGCCTGAAGAAGACATTTAGTTCTGGAAATTGTTTTTAATTTTGTGTATATTTCCTGTATTTTCTGTTTGTAACTTAAAAACGAGTGAAAAATAAATATAGATGGACATTAAAACTTTGCTAAAACAACAAAGCTGATGATGGTGGCCTAAGACTTTTGCACAGGACTATATATACACATCCATAATGTGTTAAAAGCATAACACAAAAAAGTGTAAAAATCCTTTCTTTGATTGTAATGTTACCCTAAAGATGTGATGCCCTATATATGTAAAGGTGCATTGTGTAACATTTAATAGGATCTCTTGACAGAAATGCAATACAATATACATAACTATTTTATCATTGTATAAAGACCTTACATTATGAACTGTATTGTTTTTATTACCTTAAAACAAGCAGTTTTTATCTAGATACACCATGGGTGCCCTTACACGGAAGTTGCCGTCATGTTTCTTAATGGACAAACTGTTCTACAGAGCGCATTTCGTCCGTACGTTGTCTCAGACGACGATATGTTTGTCCTGGCAGCTACCATAGCTTCTCATTGCGTTACGAAATTGAGGTTGGTTGCAATTTGCAATTTCCCCGCTAGATGCCACTAAAAGCCTTATGCCGCTTAAAGAGACGCTCCACTTTTTTTGAAAATATTCTCATTTTCCAGCTCCCATAGAGTTAAACATGTGATTTTTACTGTTTTGGAATCAGCCGATCTCCGTGTCTGGCGGTATCATTTTTAGCTTAACATAATCCATTGAATCTGATTAGACCATTAGCATCGCACTCAAAAATTACCAAAGAGTTTCGATATTTTTCCTGTTTAAAACTTGACACTTCTGTAGTTACATCGTGTACAAAGATTGACGGAAAATTAAAAGTTGCAATTTTCTGGGCAGATATGGCTAGGAACTATACTCTCATTTTGGTGTAATTTTGCTGGCGCTACATGGCTGCAGCAGGCGCAATGATATTACGCAGCAGCCGAAAATAGTTCCCTTAGTAACTTTCAGTGGCAGGGGACCATTTTCGGGCAGTGCGTAAAATAATTGCGCCTCCTGGAGCCATGTTAATTTTCCGTCGATCTTAGTACACGATGTAACTACAGAAGAGTCAAGTTTTAAATAGGAAAAATATCAAAACTCTTTGGTTATTTTTTTTAGGCGCAATGCTAATGGTCTAATCAGATTCAGTGGATTGTGCTAAGCTATGCTACAAGTGCTAGCGCCAGACGCGGAGATCAGCTGAATGGATTCCAAAATGGTAAAAATCAAATATTTAACTCTAGGGGAGCTGGAAAATGAGCATTTTTCAAAAAAAGTAGAGTGTCCCTTTAAGATTGTTATATATTATCAGTTCTAGTAACTTTCAAGAAGTCGTAGAAATGGCTGACGCTAAATAAACCACATGATCTGAAGCTCCTCCAGCTCTTTAAAACATGGTGTTTTTTCTGGAACAGAAACCGTGTTGGCAGGCTGTGCCTCTTCTCTGTGTGATTCATGGCTCTTACTAACTATGTGTACCCTGTTTGTCTCTACCCGTCAGACTGCAGCTACACATGTCATTTGGAGTGTCAAGGACTTGTGCAGCTGGACTGCAACCAACTAGACCATCAGACAGAGAATGTGTCTCCCACCAACACTTTACAAAGGCCTGGCAACACAGATCATCAGGAGACGGTAAGTCATTATTTGCTATAAATACACCACAAGGGAGCTCTATAAAATAAGTAGTACAAGTTTAATACATGCTAATGTGATATGTTTGTGATTTTCCAAAGTCAGAAAAGGACAATATAAAGATCCCAGTAAATAGTTTTACACGTTAGCATTTGCCTTTAATGGTTCTTTGATGCTTGGTTGAGGATTAAAATAGCAGGGAGTTTGGTTCCAGGTACACATGAAGTGACAGCATGGTTTAGGACTGAAGAAGAGCAGCATTAGTCTGCCTGGAGCACACTGTTCTCACAACACTTACTTTTGACCCAGTTTCTAGATGATCTTAAAACGTTCCTCTTAAAAGTATATAATGTATCCTAAAAGATGTCGGGTTGGTCTGACCTAGAGCTCAACCACACTAAAATTCAGCAGACAAGGGGCATGAAACTACAACTTCTTTTTCATCAGAGTGTTCATATTGCCTGCTAAGTAATTGGTAAAGAGAGACATTCTGTCAAACATATCTCTTATGGCCTATCCGTCTAATTTACGAGCCTCTCCTCTCTCTTTGTACTCATCTAAGTCAGACAAAAAGCAAACCCAGCTGGCCTGTGCTGTCAGAGAGATTGAGAGGTGTTGAATAGGAAGCTGTCAGCAGAGGGCATTATGGGTATTTCTCAACGGAAATGAAATCTCACATAATTGCAAGAGGCAGGAAACTACAGATTGTCTTGCTGATTTGATGCATCGGAACAGAATGAATGATTAGGGGAAATATATGCATTATAAGCCCGTTTACGATTGGCTGTCATTCCTAGCAGCACCACAGGGGGCAGACTTGTGCAGATATATTATGCAGAGGGGTTTGCACGGTTGTGGCTGAAGAGATACAGCTCTTGTTAAATCTCACGCTGTTTTCATCATAAAGATTTCTTAAGATTTGTTCATAGCTGTATCTGCTCTAGCCTTTACCATTTTGCACTTCTGCGGTGTGATTTGCAAGTGAATGCCTTTTTTATGTGAGAGTGCAGATGTTAGGGGATCTAAATGAGTATTATTTGCAATTATGCACATCCATTACACATAGATTAATTAATACACGTAGTGGTCTGTATTGAATGTGTGTCATTCCATGTATCTGTCATTCATTCTTTATCTGTTTTGAAATTAAAACACAAATAATAGAAACAAATGTTAAGAATACACAGATATAAGATACACAGGTTGCATCCATTGTGTAAGTCAATGTAATTATCTTGCCATTCAAACACATCTGCCAGACTCTTCATTGTAAGCACAGAGAGACTTTGGAAATGCAGACAGCTTTTTAAACTTAATTAAAATGATAAGCAGTCAGCTAGACACCCTCTCTCGTACTACGGGGACATCACAGACCTTTCCAGCCAGAAGCATCTATTTGAACAAATCTGTTTTAGAGCCACACCAGGGGACTGTGGGAGGACCATTGACCTTATGTAGATGAACCACGGTGATAGGAGTGTGTGTGTATCTCAAGGGCATTCACAAATTTATATTACAATGCCGTTCTCAGACTATTTGTGCATGTGTAATTGGACCTTTATGGATGTGCAGACTAGAATGAAAAAATATCACCCATAGGAAATAAACATCTAATGACATCCTTTTGAAAAATTATATGCTTCACCTTTAATGTTAATGGATTTCGTCCAGTCTCAGCAATGTATGAAGATGGCTAAGAATATTAATAAAAAAAAAACTGCAGACCAGAGGCATGTCTGGTACTCAAAAATACTTTTTATTTTAAAACAAAGATAATACACATCTATTCTACTCTATTCTATTCTAAAAATGTCATTGAACCTACGCTGGGTTGTTTAAATCCAATATTGGGTCACATATAAACCATTTTCTGTCATTTTAAAGAGCCCCTATTTAACTTTTCATGATTTTTCTTCTGGTGTGTTTGTGTTGGTTGAGTACATGTTAACAATCTGCAAAGTTACAAATTTCAAAGTCTACGATGATGCGAGTTATCATCTCCAACTAAAATCTCTTTTTTTGTACTACAATAAATGAACGCAAAGATTGTAGGCAACAGTTTACTTCCGCAGCAAGTCGACAACGTTTTTATAATTCCTCCACAGCCTGTTGAATTTGCTACTAGTCTCTTTCACACATACAGTCTTTATTGGTAATTTACTGGTAAATTGCATTTAACAGGTTATGTGTGGACAGAACCTTTCTGGTAAATCAGTGCTGTAAGAGATAGAGGTTGTAAGATTTCCAGTAATTTACTGGTAAACTCTGTGTGAATGAAAAATACACTGTAAAAAAAATCCGTAGAATTACAATGTTATTGCAGCTGGGTTGCCGGTAATTTACCGTAGATTTACATTTATGTTATTTACTGGCAAGAGTTTGTTCAAAGTTAAATACATTTTAAATATTAACAAGTCTTTATCTTTACAGAATAAAACTATACAATAACAGCCTCATGCAAAGCATTCTGGGAACCAGAAATCATCATCAGCCTTTTTCAGTTTTTGGTTTCAGATTTTGTTTCCCAGAATGTTTTGCTTGATGCTGTTTTTTTAGTTTTACTCTGTAAAGACAAAGACTTGTAAATGTTTAATTTTCATTTAACTTTGAACAAAATGTTGCCAGTAAAAAACATAAATTTAAATCTACGGTAAGTTACCGGCAACCCAGCTGCAATTTCTACGGAATTTTTTTACAGTGTAAAGATTACTGGCATTTGGAACGGACGACGTCAGACCGTTCTGACAGCTTCGGCCAATCATAACGTTTTGATACAGATGACGTGTTTACCCCCACACTGTTTACGGACGTTTCCACATGCATGCTGCTTAAAAGTCTGGCACACCTAAAGTTAACAATCTAGTAAATCTCTTCACCAAAGTTGTTTAAAACAGCTTACCATCTATTTGCCGAATTGCCGACATCCTTACCACACCCTCTGTGAAGCCTAATGTGCAAACAGTACTGTTGTTTAAGACGCAGGTTTTGTTTGACGTCGCCTAATGCAATGTTTTTTGGTCACGAGCAACTTAGCGACCGTCAGCATTTGCCACAGATGTGAAAACAACAAAATACGGACTGTGGATATGAAGTCATAACTCCAATGTTTACAAATACAACACTGATCTCACTGCGCGCCACAGGTCACTTTCTCTCCGAGTTTACCGGTATTTTGATACTGATGTGTGATATCTTACTGGTAAAAAGACGGAACGTCACTGCTTGTGTGAACAGCACTAATTTACCCAAAATTACTGTCTGAAAGGCTATTGACTATTTAAACACGGGTTTTGAGCAGTGTGGAGTAGTGTTTCTTTTGTCGTTTTTACGATCACAAATGCAGACATGGTTTTATTTATAGTATCTTTACGTTATCAATCTGTTACGTTCTAAGTTGATTGATCAGCTTGGTCATCTGCATTTTCTGGATCAGATTTAGGCTCGTGATAAAGTGGTAAAGACGATATTAACTCCGGTTGGGAGCTGCAGCGTCACATTTACGGAACACGCTTGAGGTATTTGGCCAATCACAACACACTGGATAGCTGGCCAATATGAGCACACCATGCATTTCAAAACGATGAGCTTTGTAGAAATCCACTCGTTTCAGAAAGGTGGGACATAGAGGAGCAACAATAATGTATGGTATGTGGAAACCATGTAAAGACATTGCATTACACCAAATACACAAAATAAAGTTGTTTTAGCAAAAGTAATAGGGGTTCTTTAAAGAGAACCTATTTCATTACTAAAAAACGTTATTTTGTGTATTTGGTATTACACAATGTGTTTACGTGGTTTATGGTTAAAAAACACATTATTTTCCACATTTTTGTAGCTCCAGATTTCCCGCTCTTCCTGAAACACAGATATTTGAAAAGCTCTGTGTCCCTGATTGGCCAGATAATAGGTACGTTGCGATTGGTCTGAAAACCTCTGATGTCAGCCGGAAATGTGACGTTATCATGTTTGAAAGATTAGCTTAAAATGCAATGCTAATAGGAGTTAAGTTACAGGCAGTGAGTACATCACCAATCCCAGGAAGTAAACTGTTGCCTACAATCCGCATGTTTTTTGTAGTCCAAGAAAATTGATTTACTTTGGAGACAATAACTTGCGTCATCAGTTGGGGTTTGTACCTTTTGCATATCCTTAACATGTACTTATACACACTTACACACCAAAGGAAATTTAAAAATGTGAATCGGACAATATGTGCTCTTTAACCCAACAGCTGGGTTGGTCCCTTTTTTTCCCAATCCTGGGTTGAAAATAACACCTGCATTTTTAGAGTTTGTGTGCTCCAGAAAGAGTGCGAAATGCAAGCAATAAAATGATAAAATATGGTTACTTCCTCATAAGGGGTGCTTTATATTGTTTACCATTATGATTAACTTTTAGAATAGATCTGGATAATGTCGTGAGTTTATGCAAAGGTAAAATAAATCTGAGAAATCATGTCTTCGAACTAGGCATGGGCCGATTACCGGCTTCAAGGTATACCGAGGTTTTAAACAGTCAAGGTTTCAAAACCACTGAAATATTCTGTGATACCGTCTCCAAGGTATGAGCTGTGTTTATACAAAATTCATTAAATCATTAAGTCATGTGATTGATTTGATGTTTACATTTAATATACATTACAAAAATATTATATATTTTTTGAAAGCATATTATAATTTAAAGGCTTTATTTTTACCTGGCATTTAAAAAATAACACATTTTAGTGTTGCAATGGCAAAACCGTAACACCGTGAAACCGTGGTATTTTTGCTAAAGGTTATCATACCGCCAGAATCTTATACCGGCCCATGCCTACTTCGAACTGTTAAATGTAACTATGGAATGTTACATTTCTTGTTATTCTTAGGAAACAAATACATTACCTTTTCATGAAAAATCTCTGGAATATTTTACAATGTTCCACTTCATTATTTGTTTTTGGGGGGGGGTAAACATTTTTTGTTATCTCTAGTGTATTACACAAACCTCTCTCTTCCCTGTTTCTCTTTTCTTGTCTTTGTTTCATGAGAATTCAAATTACCCTAATTTCCCTTTATATTATGCATAGAAAGCACAGTCCACTGGCCTGAAAACATTACCCCAGAGAGTGTCAGAACCTCATCTCAACATCAGCATTAACAGTTAGCCTCTGAATATTTTTCACCCATGGTAGCATCAGTAACAACAACACCCTACAGTCAAAAAGTTACATAAGCCCGAGAGAGGAAGACCGCCATTAGCAAAGACAGTTCTCCACCCTGAAGCCATGTTTATACCTCCAGTTTTATCATCCTCCCAGCCATCATTAAGATGAACTGAATTGAGCCTCTGGAGTCCACTGTGAGGAAAAATACATTTTCAGAAGCTATTATTTTCTGGGTGTTTACTGATTATAATAGTGTTGTTGACAGTGTGTTTGTGAGCTTTGTTTCCCCAGCTGTTGGATGGATCATCGGCTTTGTCTCTTGTATGGTAGTGAAGATATAGGCTGTTGTCATCTCTCATAGACTTCCTTTTCCTGTCCTCATGCACGCAAACATCAAACACACGTATACCGAAACTCCCTGCAGCCACCACAGCAGCTGAGGATATCAAGAGCAAATAAAAAATGAGCCTCTAATACAGGTTTACACTGTAGCTCTGCCATCTTGCATGTCGTCATTTATGTCTTATACAGCTATGTTTGATTATTATTTTACTTTATTAAAGGTGTAGTTAACTTGTATAAGAACATTTTCTCATAATTTACTCACCCTCAAGCCATCAGATGTATATGACTTAATTTCTTTAGTTTACCCCAAAAATTAATTTTACATTTAAAAAAGCTCATACATCATTAAAGAAATCCCAAGGATATCAGTGTGTTTTCAAACAAAACTATATGTTTCTGGAAAACCAACAGTATTAATATATTTTTTATTTATTTAAGTCATATACATCCAGACACTGTCTGGAAAAAAGGTCACAAAAATGGTCCCAAGCTGTCACTGGTGCAGTTTAATAGGGTTCTAATATGTACTTTTTGTATACAAAGGGTACTGATTTGCACTCTTTGGTACCAGTATGTATCTCTAAGGTACTAATATGAACTCTTTAAGTGCAAACGTGTACTTTTTGAAGGGGGTACACCCTAGCTAAGGACCATGTTTTGAATACTTTTTCTGACAGTGCATGAGGGCAAATTATGAGAAAATGTTCCTAGGTGAACTTTTGCTAAAAAATATTCCATGTCTTATTTTTTAGATTCATTAACTTTTAAAAATGCAATATAATATACATAACTATATTATCAGTGGTGTATAAAGACCTTGCATACTGAACTGTATTGTAACCCTTGAATGTGACATTTTAATCTTCATTAAGAGTCTACTTCGTCCCTACATTGTCTCAAATTATGATATTTTTGTCCTGTGGCAGCTACCGTAGCTTCTCATTGTGTTTCGAAATTGAGGTTGCTTGCAATTCACAACCTCACCATTAGAAGCCGCTAAAAACCCCATACTGTACCTTATAAAAAATAAGTGTTATTAAAGAAAAAAATTATACTTTGATAATGATCTTTCACCAAAAAAAAAGAGTGGTCTTCAATGAGCCAAAGAGGGCGCACGTCACTCCTCTCTTTGTCAAGTTACACTGGCTTCCTATAGCAGCCCGCATCAAATTTAAGGCTCTGCTCCTGGCCTTTAAAACCACCACTGGGTCAGCACCCCCTTACCTTCGCTTGCTTATAGAGCCTTATGTACCCTCTCGATCACTGCGCTCTGCCACCGAGCGACGACTTGTGGTACCATCTCAAAAAGGGAAGAAAACACTAACGCGTACCTTCTCAGGAACTGTCCCACAACTGTGGAATGATCTGCCGGTCGTGACACGATCAGCTGACACTGTAGCTGTCTTTAAGACTCGGCTAAAAACCCATCTCTTCCACCATTACCTAACTTCCTAATTACAGATTTACTATCTTTATTTAGTTACCCTTCTCTTTATCTCTTTCTCTATCTACCTTCCTCTTTATCTAAAAAAAAAAAAAAAAAAAAAAACCACTAACATACCCTTGGCTATGTATATTGTGTTGGACTTGATGAGACTATTTCCAGTGCACTTATGTATTGCTGTTCTTATGTTGCCATAATTGCTTCTATTGTCTACCTCACTTGTAAGTCGCTTTGGACAAAAGCGTCTGCTAAATGACTAAATGTAAATGTAAATGTAAATGTAAAATATAATAACTCGCTCTTCCATTTAACCAGTTTTCTTTTTTGGTGAGGTCACCAATGACATCAGTAGCCTTATAGTCATATTGTATCTATATAGCTATTTATATCTGTTAGGGGTGTCACGATTCTCCAAATCCTCGATTCGATTACATTTTCGGTTCTACGGTCACGATTCAATTCGATTCAATTCTAAATTTATTTCTTTTTTCCTTTTTTTGAAAGATAAAAATACTATGCCTTTGTTATTTATTATTATTATTATTATTATTATTATTATTATTATTATTATTATTATAGTTTCAAATTATAATGCAAATTGCGTACTTTTCCTTGCATGGGGGGTTGTGGGCTTCACGCAAGAAAGCTTGTAGGAGTCCTTCTTGCACGCACATAGACTTAATGTGCACGTCTTGGACTCTGGATCTGAAATAAATCCAGCGCATCATAAGCAGCTGCGCCTCTCTCTGTCTTACGTGCACACGCTCTCGCATCTGTCTGAAGTCTAAACATAAACTAAAGTAGTAATCCTGACGTATTTGTTCATTTTTATGCATTTCATGCGAGCTGAGGCAAACTATCCCTTTTTTTTTAATTAACCCGCTGCATCTTGGCGCCTCTCTCACTCTCGCCCATGTGCAGAGAGCTGCGCTCTGTCCGAAGTCAGATCACTAGGTAGTAATCCTGTTTATGATATGCATTTCAAGGAGTTGTAGCAATACATCCCTCGTGTTTAAAATATAAATCTCTGAGAGTTTTTTCCCCCGCTTGGCAAGCCGAGCGGATGTGACATGGGGGCGTTGCAGTATCGACGATCCCATTTTTTTTTTCGAAGTTCGAGGGTGTGACTTAATTTCGATCGATTTCGATTTAAATCGAAATCGTGACACCCCTTAATATCTGTTGCTAGAGAATCTAGAGAAATCGATAGAGCTGTGATGATGCATCGCGTTTTTCATTAGGATGTCCTTATCAATATAAAATCACAATGAGTTTGAGTCGTTTATAACGTGCATTTAAAAAAGCAACATTTGTCAAACACAATAATTTAAAATATTCTTTATTATCACGAAAATACCTGAAACAATTTGAAGAACAGCGGTGTAAATAATATTTATGCTTATAGACATTTCCTGGAATAGCATTTGTAATGGTACTTCTGCGGCACAAATGGAGTTTCTGCATGAGAGCGCCCTCTGGCATTAGATATGGCGGCATTTCACCATAATTCATTGAAATTCATTAATTGAGAAAACGCACATTTGCACAATTAAATATCCCAGCCCTAAAAATCGATGAGCTGCGTGCACAGCTTTCAGGCATCGAGCCCAATTCTTTTTTATATTTATATAATAATATATTATATTATGTCATTCTCCTTCTCTCATTTTTTTAAATTACTGCACAAAAATGCAGAAGGTCAACCCACACAGATCAGTTTAAAAAACTGCTTTACTACATCTCTAAACAACAGTTATGAAATCTCCCCATGTCCACACATATACGCCTTTCATGGCTGAGTAAGCCTTGCGTGGTTTTCAGGAATGAGCCAGCAAGCCTAATTTTACCCTGAATTTGCTTTAGATTTACCAGTAAAATGAAATGCTCTGGACGGGCTTTCCACAAAGACCTCAAAAATATGCTGGAAGAGAATGAAAAGAAAATTTTTTTTTTAACATTTATCTTCTTAAGTTTTTTTTTGCGCTTTTGGGTATCCAGGAAACAGCACAGCCTTACTCGCATAAATAAACACACACATACACATGATAGTGAGCTGTTATGTGTGTTACTAATCTTATAACCTCCCAATCTAAAGATCCAGAGCTCCAAGTATGCAGGGATCGATATTAAGTGCCAATAACAGGAATGCATATATTGTTAAAGGTTATTGGTAAAGACTGGTTCTTCTCCAAACTGTGCACAGCATCAAACATTGAAACTGTGGGTGCGAGAAGGAGGTGGAGAAATATTATAGCTATTTCAGACACGCATCCTAACTGCATTTAACACCACTGCGTAACCAAAGCAGAGTCTGGTGCATGGTACTTGAATGTCGCTGTGATGATCCATCCAGGTCTCTAGTTACGCTTTTCACATTGTAACATCTGCACAATACCAAACCAATGACAAGAACAAGCATTTAGGACGATATTGAAAGAAAAGGATAAAGCTTTCTGCAATCTACTTAAAAAATACTTGTGTGCCATCTTGTACCCCTATGTGAGATGAATTATCATTGTCATAGACATTGATTCCCCACAATGCCTCAAGCTCACTATAAACACTTAAATGGCCTCTTCGTACTGTGCTTGAGATAGTAACTGCATTCAGCAGTGACAAATGAAGTCTTTCCACCCATATTTTACAGTATGTGATGACGCCTCACACTTTTGTGCCGGCCATTTTACTTTGATCCGTGATATTGATTAAGTTTTTCTGGGCAACTGCGTAAACCCCTTACGAACGCTTTTGAGGAAAAAGATTGAGCTCTCTAGTGGAAATTAATTGGGATTTATTGACTTTATACCAAAGAGAACCCTCTCTCTCCCCTGTGGGTTTGGATATCGATCGACCCAAGAAGTGTTCAGCCCTTCATTGATTATGATAATGTGACACAAGGCCAGCTTTAGGTCATTTGTCATGAGCCGCTAGTGATGATGTTTTTACTTCTCGTGCTGTTTGGACACCACAGCAGTGGTTAGTGTGTATGGAGATAGACTTAATATATAGTCCAGGACACAATACGCCTCTTATGTAATAAAATATAATGGTAGAAATGTGGCCCAGGACAGGGTTCGATTGGAATCTAATAAGCTGACAAGGGAAATCCGAATTGGCTTTCAACCTCCGTTCGTTTATAGACGCAACATCTTTCTTCTTGTCTTTCATCTCCCTCTATGAGGAATTGCTTCCGTGTTGGAGAAACTGACTTGAGGAAGCACGAAAAAACAAGTGATGAGTTATCTAATTTTAAGATGGCATATTGCCAGTGTGTTTTACCATAGTAACAGCAGTTGCTAAGCACACAATAAGGCATCTATAAGAGATTATTAGGTTGTTACAGATTGATTTGTTTTTTAGTTTTTGGTAATGACCATATTTTTTTGTTTTTCCTCCTGTTCTTAGAAGTAACGTACTGGTGCTACAGCAGGGCTTTGTGTCTAATGCCTCAAGGTCAGGGTCAAAGGTTACGACCAAAAGCCTGATGGGCGCAGGGAGAGATCAGATATCATTGTAATTTTGACCTCCAGAGGAACATATGTACATCTTATGTCCTGACAGTTTTTTAATTATTTCCATTAGGCTACGGAGTTCCTGTGTGAGACCTTTCTGGTTAAATTTGTCATTTCTTTGATGGTTTAGATATGGTGTGTTATTCTTTCTTTGTACAGTTGTAGAGCATCATATATAAAGAGCTCAGATGCAAAAGCCGCCATAAGCACTGCCTCAATAAAAATTAGATAATGATATTAACCATATGCTCTCGGCACGTCTTTAAAAAATACTTTTGCTCCAAATCTATTAAATCCCGGCCTTGGGCCATTCAGAAATACAGCTGTGTTGGCAGAATCTGATAAACATCTCAAATTAAAGTTATCCATTAAAGAGTAACTAAACCCTAAACCAACTTTTTTAAGTTAATGATCTATAAGAATGGGGCTTTATTAGTGCTGTTTATTGATTTGAGTTTTTTTTTTTGACATTTGGGTATGCTTCAATGCTACAATATGTAATGTAAAAACGTCTGAGTGCTGCCCTCTTCAGGTTGAACGGTGGCTACTGCAGTTTAATTTTCATGTTGGATGTTGCGGTACGACGTGACGTAAGCAGGTTCAAGCTCACCACGCTCTTGTTACGATCTCAGCACACACTTGGTACCATAGATATGTACACTAGATGTTGCCTTGGCTACGGCAGTTCATTGGACCGAATGCGTCAAACAGAGCCGCCATCTTGAAACAGGGGATTCCCGTATCAGCGGCATTGTAGGCAATGGTGTAACGGAAATAAAATCACCATAAATCGTCATGAATGCGATTTCCTTCGTTTTCTTTTGGTTCGTTTCAACAGTCAGACATGTATTTAGCATTGGGTCAAGAAAAAAATTAAAGTTTTAAAATGTTGAAAATCTACTTTTTCTAACCATAATGCATAGTGCTAGTAGGCCTAATATCCATACGCAGCACAAAAGTCCGGCATCGTCCATGAATTCGAAGTACAGGCGGAGATAGCAGCTTTACCTAGATACTTCCTATGACAAGACCACTGTTCTAAGATTGCGACGGTTTTGACGCATGCTCAGAACCCCAAGGCGACATCTAGTGTATATATCTATGACTTGGTACGAGCTCAGTTTTACCAAAAAAGCTTGCATGCACTTAGAGGGTTTTGCAGTGAAAGACAGCCAAATGTTAAATACCAGTAAAATGACTAAAGTGACATGAAAAGGCATTTCAATTGCTAACTAATAAGTTTGTATTGCCATTAAAGTGAAATGACCGAATCTAAACCCAATAGATTGATAAAAATGCACATTTTCAAGAAAACGTAACAGACACACTTAGAGTATTTTGCATCTCTTCATTTATACTTCTGTGTAGGTAATGTGTAAGTTACAAAACAAATAAGGATTGGTCTCTCTGCATTTGTGTTATTGGTATATGGCTGACAGCAGTACAGTTGAATGGCAAGATTGGCATTACAGTCTGATGAATTATTTATTGAACAGCCCTGCAGGCGTAATGATGATCTGTTACGGTCTACCTGTGGCTTTTAAAAGCATATTATTACACTGCTCTCTGAATGAATCCTCTATTCTGATTGGTCAGTTGTTGCATTGTGTGGTGGTCACATTTTATTATAAAAGCCATTTAAACTGTATAATAGACTATTGTGCCTGACAATTTCCTACCTCGCTGTGCTACAGCAATTTTATGCCTCTCCTATCACTCCAGTCTCTTATTGCTCGTGTAATAAAATAGTTAAGAGCCACAACAATATTTTATTTTCAATAAAGCTTTATAAATGAACCTAAATAAATATAAGGATTTTATTTATTAAAAAGCTTCCAGTATTAATATAGCAGATAGCTACAGTGACATTTACATGCCGGCTGCCATTAGGGAGTGCCTGATGCACTTTGCATATCGGGTGCTATGCAAAATAACCTCTTAAACGTGTGGAGGTCTCTTTCTTCCTCTCTCTCTTTTACTGTCTTTTCTCTCCCTCTTTATTGGGAAGTATGATCGGTTACGCAAAGAGCAGTTTCATGCAGGAAGAGAGATAGTGGAGAGGGAGGGTGTTTGAGTAAGCATGTAGGCAGATAACAGACCCAACCACAGATGGTAGAACGAGAGAGAGAGAGAGAGAGAGAGAGGGAGTGCTGGTGTCACAGAGAGGGAGGGAGGTGCGGTACGTCACTTCTCAGCTTTCTCAGTCGCTACGAGGCAAAAGGAAGCAGGTTGATTTTCTGGCTCCGCTCTTGCAGCTGCCGCAGCTTCTCTATGAACTGAAGACTCCTGCATCTTTCTCACCCAGCTTCAGGAATATCCAACACAATGTCCATGCAACAGAGACCTTTAAAGCTCAGGAAATTTCATGCATCAATCCTCCGTGAGCATTTGTGAGTAGCAATGTGCCAGAACAAGATATATTCATGTGCAGAGAAATGCCTTTCCTTCAAATTGAGCTAATTCCTGGACTAGCTGAGCTCTCAATGGCTGTAGAAATAATGCACTGAGCTGTCGACTAAATAGTGCACGAGAACTACTACTTCACCGCTGCTTGTTTGTGACCTGTGCAAACAGGAACTGAGCATCAGATACCGGTTGCAACGGTCGCGAGTTCTCTAAACGACGTTTCAGCGCAGCATCATTTCCGGGTGCATGTGGAGCTCTGGCCCTTCACCTGAACTTGTGTCCCCTCGCTTCCAGCCTGACCATCCCTTCCCACCCCTGGAGCCTGGAATGTTGCACCTGGTCCCCTGAAGCCCACCGAAAGGTGGACACCGAGTCCCTCAAACTGGATCCGACCCCGCAAATGACCGGCAGCAACAGCATGAGCAGTGGATACTGCAGCCTGGATGAGGAGAGCGATGACTTCACCTTCTTCACCGCCAAGACCTCATTCTTTCGTCAGTCCAAGGCCAAGCAAGTAGCCAAGGTAGCGTGAGAAAGTGAGACTGTTGGGTTTGATAAGTTATGAGATTGAGAATGAGTTTATTCACACCTAAAATGAAAAACGAGAAGCATCTTACGGAAGTGTGCACGCTCGCGGAAGTGAGATAGTGTTCATCTTTTCACATCTCTTGACAGACAAACTGCTGAGTTGTAAGAAAAGTTACTAGCGTGCTTTTAGAAGAGGTTTATAGAATTGTTAAACTCTAGAACGAGTATGGTCATGATGATGAGTCAATACATCAAGGTCTGTTATGGCTTCACCATTCAGTTCAACGTTGTTGAGACTTTTCGGTTTGGATATGGAAATATTGTCAGTGGAAACCTTCCCTGTTTAAAAAAATAGCTTATTCAAATTAAAAGTTAACAAGAACTCACGTCACGCGATACAGACCGAGATGACCTCTTGCTTTTAAATAATATACTTTTATAGCAAACCAGTCAGACTGAAAGATAAGCTTACGCCTAGATTACAGTAATGTACCGTAAACACTCTGTGTTTGTCATTCTTGCTGATAATATGAAGGCTGAGCCCAAAGAGTGACTGTTAACATGTGGTAGTAGGAGGGGAGATTCCTCGGTTGTGTCGGGGTTATTCATCTAACCAAACATTATAATGTCTTTTATGATGTTTGAAATGTTGCCCATTTTAAACATGCATGTTAGATGTCGTCCATTAACACATTTCTCATATATGTGACTTAGATGCTCACATGGATTTCACAGACAAGATCACAAAGAAATACTGCATGTCCTGGTGTACCATATATTATAAATATTTAGGCTAGTTTTATTTATTTGATCATCTTAATACCAAATAGCATGCAGGTTTAGTTGCAGCTCATTCGCAACATATCTTGGCTTTTATTATTTACTTTCAATGTACAGAGTACACCTTCACACATAAGCAATCTCTCTATTGCTGTGAAATGAAGGAAATGGCTGCTTATTGTACCAGAAACCCTCAGTATTTCAACTCACTTCCTGTTGGCCTCTCTATGAAACTCTTGTACAAATAATCTTACAGTAGCGTCTATGCAGCAGTGTTTTAAATTTCATAGAGGTTGGTAATAATAATGTTTTGTGTATAAATGTACTACCTGGAACAAAAAAGTAGAGTTGTGCTTAAATCCAGGAGTTGACTTCTTTACCTAAAGTGACCAGCTGTACTGTATGTCACTGGGGATCAGATTCATGTTGTCAATTATTCATTCACTTCTCATCTTTGTGTGGTTAAAGGGTGAGTTGCTAGTTCGAGGGCATTCAGTTTAAGTTGCCCTGTGTTTATAGAGCAGTCAGTATATTGAATGTATGTTATAGCGTAGCTTAGTTTTAGATCTTACAGTATGTTGCTAGGAGCAGGCTGTTACTTGGGTGACAGACGTTTGATGTATTTTGCGATTTTGTGATAATGTCTCTGGTCGCTATTTGGATTATGAAGATCAAACCTATTAAAGGGCCAATATTATTCCCATTTTACAAGATGTAATATAAGTCTCAGGTATGCCTAGTGGTCAGTGGGTCTTTGTTAGTGTGACATCACATTGACAAGAGAATCAAAACAACATGTCTACACTCTAAGTAAGGATGTGATAATTTTAACACATTGTTTTGTGTTATCCTATTTAACACATTATGTGTCATTTCGTGTTGATTTTGAGTTCATATAAATAAAAGGGACAACACACGATGTGTTAAAACAACACAAAGTGTGTTGTTCCAAAAATTACACAGAGATGTGTTAAGGACAACACACTAGATGTGTTGTTCTTAACTAGACACAAGATGTGTTATTTTAACACATTCGTTTTAAGAGTGTAATGAGACATGCTTTGATTTAATGAGGATTAAAAAAGCAGGAGTGGGTGGATTTTTTTCATTAGGGTGGTTGTGTTTACACACTGCCAAATAGGTTTGCATAACGATTAAACACGAATAATCTATTGCAGAATAAAGGTTTTTGTTTACATCATATATTTGTGTGAACTGTGAATAAGAATTATGTATATATAAATATGCACGTTTAATTTTAAGAAAAAAAAAAGTTTACATGTGTATATACACATTTGCATATTTATACATAAATATACAAATGTGTATATACACATGTAAACATTTCTTTAATATATACATACTGGTGTGTGTATTTATTTTTACAAAGTTATTATACACAGTTATACCATGAGTCTGTTGAATGCTTTTTTGGTTGAGAAATGTTTTATGGGTGTTGATTATTTATCAATAACCGCACACCTAACCTTTAAAATGTCTTAAAAGTAGGAACCAGAGCAATATTTTTGGTAACCGTGGTGTACGCTGAATAATTGACTCCTTTGATTTGGTCCTTTGAATTATTTGAAAATAATGCACACCCGTGGTGTAACCGCACTCTGCTTCGCATAACCACCTTGGGTGTGCATTATTTTCTTAAAATTCAACGGCCTGTCATCAATTATTCATTAATACACACACATATATAATGTAAATGAAAACCTTTATTCTTCAATAGATTAATCGTGATTTATCGTTATGCAACCCTACTGCCAACACACATTTATGTCAAAACAGCTCCAAGTGGATTTTGCATGATATGGGCCCTTAAATTGGTTTGTTTTTTATAAAAAAATCAAGTTAGCTTGCTTAAAAGCTATTAGCTTTCTATAGCAGGTACCTGAATATGATCAAAGACTATCTCATGCTTTTACTTTAGTGCATGCTTTTCTTGTTAGTTATAGGAGTAATATTGCTTTGTCGATCGATAATGTACTTCCTATCTGACCATGTTAACCATAATAGGCCAAAGCCAATATTGCAGGGTAATATTGGTGTAATGGGAGAGGAAAACTGACGCTGGCAGCAGGGCCTTGATAAATAACTCTGCTTCTGTGTTTCATCATTATTTCAAGGACCCTTTAAAGAAAGCACACAAGGCAACCACCATTACACATGTGATTTAGTCTGTACTGTGTAGATTTATAACCCAAAGTCAGCTATAGGTGGGGGAATAAAACGTTAGCAGTGAAAACATGTTGGATAATTAAGTCTGGTTTCCTTAGCTTCCTCTTCGAGGGCAGCCAGGGAGACGCTAATATTTGAATAGGCAAAGTCATGCAAACCTCAGTTTGCTCAGGGTTTACACTCATTCAGTCGTGAAAGTTATGGGCTTTCTCATAAACTTTCCTATGTTTTGAAGAAAGCTCAATGTGGCTCATATCAGGAGTGCCGTAGAGCTGTGGTGTCACTTGGGCAAATGGCTGCCTACTTGGTAAACAACAGCAAAATGAGTTAGGTTTCCTAGTGCATTGGATCAATAATTGGATCAGTATTTCATTTACTGTTTTTAAATTGGCTTGAAATAATCATTTTAAACCAAACAGTCATTATTGAAAGTTACTTAAAATGTTAGAAGTAAAACATACTACTAGTTCTGAGGATGACATTATGAGACGATGAGATGATTATTTAATCATTGTGACAGCCCTACATTTATACATACACCGATCAGCCATAACATTTTGCCACCTAAACAGACCTGACCGGTCGAGGCATGGACTCCACTAGACCTTTCTATCAGCAGTTTCTACTACAGTAGCTTGTCTGTTGGATTGGACCACATGGGCCAGCCTTCACTCCCCACGTGCATCAGTGAGCCGCCTATGACTCTGTTGCCGGTTTACCACTTTTCCTTCCTTGGACCACTTTTGATAAAGTATAAAAACATACTTTAATTTTGCATGGGATTAATTGCAATTAATCGTTTGACAGCACTACTTTTCCTTAAGTATACATGACCCATACATTGTATTGATGGTTATTGCTACAAATATACCCATGCGACCTATGGTTTGTGGTCCAGTGTCACATATTAAACTGAAGCAAGCACAAATACTTTATTAAGATGGTTTTGATCATTTTTTTAGCATTTGTGTGTATATGAATGGATAGCTTGTGGCGTGTGTTTACTGAAGAGTATGATGATCCTGTGGACTCTGATGATCTACGCTGTTTATTCAGGCATGAAGATGATGGGCTTTGCATTTGTGCAGTGCTGTAGAGAGGCAGGAGAGCTATCGTGCTGCACACTTGACCCAGTAATGAGAGAGAGAGAGGGAGAAAGAGCATTCAGTATGCATAGGCAAAGTATGGGCAGAAGCTAATTGCAAAGCATCATTCCTACACTGTGTCAAAGACAGCAAAGAAAATCCAGGCATTCCTTTCGTTGTAGGGATGCTGAGAAATTCAGTTTTCCTATTGTTTCTAAGAACCTGATGAAAATTTAACTTACAGACAGTCTTACGTAATGTGTGGCATGCATGCACATACATGATAAAAGTGCATTGGTTAACCCAAACCATTCATTAATCTGGTTAACAGGAGCAGATATACAACAGTGCAGTAGTAGATTTCTTTCTATTTATAGCACCCAGACTGCAGCTATAGCTGATGCATTAAAGCACATTAGCAGTCACTTATAACAATTGCTCTGCTCTAGAAACCAGTAAGCTAGTAATCCTACAGAGACAGTATTATAAGATATCTTAGGCATGATCTCAAGGCAATGTTTTTTGGATTATATACACTTTTTAGTCCCTGGGGTGTCAAAAGTACCTAAAGAGTACATATTAGTACCTCAGTGATGCATACTGGTACCTCAAAGGTATATATGTGTACCTAAATAGTACATATAATGATCTTTTTTAAAGGGTATCATCCCAGGGACAGCTTTTGTACCTTTATTTCTGACATTGTACCATGCGCAACTCATAAAAAATGAATATTGCTGTTCTTATAAACATTCAGGCTCTGTGCTCGAGCTAACACCTGTAACGGCTCACAACTCTCACTTCATGTTTAGCTATATTTTGTGAGTAAATTTCTCATGCTGATAATCCGAATATGCTGTGACTACAGTGTTCAACAGAATTGAATAGATAGGCCGAGGCCATTGAGCAGGTGGAGGCGTAAATGACTTGCATGTTGCCTGAAATTGACACTAAGGGCATTGTGTTCCCCCAATTAGTCTGAGTAGCCATGGGCTGCACTTAAGGACAGCAGCTTGACATGCAGTGATGTCATCTCTGTAAGTTGATATTTGCTCAGGTTGTGCCCCGAAGCACCTTTGTTATGTATGTGGTAACACCCTCTTCTTTTGCATTAGCAGACTTTCTTTATTCTGTTTGTTTAAGTCTTCAACTTTTTGATTTGAAAGAATGGCCCTGTGTATTTAACAAAGACGTTCTTCAATAGAGGAAACTGTATTGTTGTGCATCACATGAACTCATACAGGTTAGACAAGGTTGTATCTGTTTGATTGCTCAAAGCAAACTCTTTCCCACGTATCACATGGGCTGAGTGGCTGTTCTCTTGCCCTGTTCACTTCAATACTTTTGCAAGGAATGTTTTGGAAAGTTGCACCGCCTGCGCCACATGTTGCTTTTCATGCATTCACAGGATTTCCGGTCTGTGTTTGATGTCATCACTGCTCGCTGTAACAATATGATAAGGTGTAACAGATTTCTCAGATGAGATGATTTACTGCTGCGTCTGCAGATGAAGAATATTACAAAGTAGATCCTATTTAAATTGGATTTTTTATAAGTTAATACATATTTATTTTGACCTGATGAGGACCTGATGAGGTTTATTGTTGTTACTTGTAACTAGTTCCTGTAATAATATTATTTCCCTGGTTAATAGTAGTGTAACTAATTACTAAAAAAATTGAAGTAATATTATTATACAAAATACACTATACAAAAATGGCTAGTTACTAATTACTTTTTGTCAAAACGTCTGGCAACTTGTTTGGTTCGTTTCACCTGCTTGAGCCCTGTTGCAGATTTTAGTATATGTTTCTGCTTTATTAAATTACAGAAGTTATTTAAAGGATAATTCCGGTATTGAACACTTTGAGTCTCATTTCTGATTTGTTTTGGATAAACTACAGTGTTGGACTCTGAAATTTTGATAATGAGTCATGTCTTAACTTTTTGACTCATTTAGAAGCGTCTCTTGACTGCTTCAGAATGTAAGTCAAGGGCCATGCACAAACATATCATTAAAACAACACTTAACGTTCATTTTCAAAACTGTGCTACTCACCGAGTGGTTCGTGGTGTTTGTTGATGATTAAACAAATATATCGGCGCAATGTATGATTTCAATCCGTGTTATTTGCTATAGTGGATCTATTTTTTCAGATACCTCACAACCGCGTATATACATCTGCTCTATATTTGAGTCTGAAGCGTTAGCACACTCCCGACCACTTGATGGCGACAACCACTTTGCCGTACAAGGACGCTGAACAGAACTCTGTGTCTAGCGTATAGACAGTCACGATTGAGCTCAACTTCAAACCTAAGGCTGGTCACTGAGCCATCAAATATGGGAAAAATTTCTTCTGAGAGAAACCAAGCGAAAAAAACTACAACCACATGTAAACAGACCCCTTTTCCATTTCCAGCGGCGGAGTGATATATCAGCGAGCAATGAGTCTTCCAAGAGAAGTCAATGGAATTTTACAAAATGCCAAATAAAACACGACAGAAACTGTATTTCGCTACACAACTTGTTTTTAATCATCAATGAACACCACAAACCACTCGGTGAGTAGCACAGTTTTGAAAATGAACGTTAAGTGTTGTTTTAATGACATGTTTGTTCATGGTCATTGACTTCCATTCTGAAGCAGTCAAGAGACGCTTCTAAACAAGTCAAAAAGTCAAGACAAGACCCAAAATTTCAGTGCCCTTCACTGTAGTTCATTCAAAACAAGCCAGAAATGAGACTCAAAGTGTTAAATACTGGAATTATCCTTTAAAAGATAGTTTGAGCCAACTTTCATAGATTCACGTACTGCAAATATTTAACCTTTTTTTGTTTAATGAAAAATTAATGTAACTAGTAGTGTAACTAATTACTGTTGGCTTGGAGTAATAAGTAAAATAATATTACTTTTGAAAGTAGGAACTAGTCATGAGTAATATATGTTACATTTTTGAGTAACTAGCCCAACACTGGTTAGGAGGTGGAACACAAGTTTTATGGCGCTTTTCCATTGCATAGTTCAATATGGTTTGGTTTAGGTGAGGTCGGGTCAGCTCACCCCACTTTGGCCTGGTTAGCTTTTTCATTGAGTTTAGCATCACTTTGGAGTGGGAGGGATTATAGGCATGTGGTTATATTTGCGCTGCCTACTGCTGTGACATCATACAAGTGAGAGCGTCGTTGTACATTCCCATACATTTATTTATTTCTCAGTCCACCACAAGAATAAAATTGACCACCACAAATAGATGTTTGCACATTGCGTTTATCACTAACGTTACCTCTGTCTCACATGACAGTTTCTGTTCAAACACCCGTTGCGTCAGTGGACGCGCTCTGCTGAGCCTCATTTAAGTTGCACTTAAGTATGTATGTGGATGTGCGCATCACGAATGTGCCGCTACAAACTGCAAGTCTGGAAAAAAACTGTTATGGCAGGGCTCAAAATTAACTTTTTTATTTGGTAGCACTGGTGCTCCCAACTTTAAAGAGTTAGGAGCACCAGCAAAAATTTAGGCGCACTCATCCAAAAATTATGAAGCACCACAACTACAATGTATTATAAAGTGAATAGATTTATTTTATAAAAAATTAAACACCACAACTGGGCTTTACACATCCTATGGCCAAGATTTGAAATTTGGTCTTTTTGCTGCATAGATTACTAAAATAATACCCAAATGCTGTTTAAATAATATAGCAGCAATAATAATTTAACAATTACAGGAAAAACAAATATGATTACAATAGAAAATCTAGCAAACACGTTAAACACTGATTGAAGGTGACATTACAAAAGTGACCCTAATATAGAAGGCTAATATATATTGGTATTGATAACTGCATTACCAGGATGATATTTCAACTAAATAGGCAATGTTTTTAACAACATACCATCAGCATTGTCGTGTTACACCTCAACATGGAATACAAGGATGTTTGTCGGATGTCCCTGAAGCAGGATGCACACATACATCATCAAACACTATTTGATAGACAGGTCGGTGTCTCCATCAATAATTAACACATTTGTCACGACAATTCTTGTGTTTTTGGCACTTTCGCCATGTTTAAGCAAGGTCTCGCGCTTAAATGTATGGATTCTGCCACCAACGCCGTTTTACCTGCAACCTCCGTTTCACAGGATTTACAGTAAACACAGTAACATCGAGTAATTTTCATAGCGGAGCCACTCGTAATCTTTAAGCCTCTCTCCGAAAGGTTTAACGTTAAGCCTTATTTTCCGGTGGTGAAGTTGCATTTAAATCCGGACCGTCGTTATGTATTAATACAGTAGTAACAATGGCTGTTGTCGCCTAGTTCTCAATCTCTTCATGCTCGCGGTTCGTTTTTTCACATTTTTGCGCTTTGCGTACCAACGTAGCACGGCAACAAGGAATGATTGACATTCATATTAGCCAATCTGCGCTCTTCATTAAACGCAAGAACTTAAAGGTGAAATTTGATTGGTTATGTAATGTTGGAGAGAATGCTGAACCTGGAACAGCACACAGCATACACAATCTAAATCAAGTCACACCACAACAAAATAGGCAGTCGCACAAATGCTCCCAAATATATTTTAAGGTCGCACAGATTAAATTTTGGTCGCATATGCGACCAAAACAGTCGCAATTTCGAGCCCTGTATGGTGTTCCTGATTCACAACCTGTGGATGTTTTTCATCGCTAAATGGGAGTTTGGGAACTTATAGCACAGCACATATGACAACAGGTTTACTTGAGAAACAGCGCAAGCTAGCATGAAGGTAAAGCTAATTTTTTACATTATAGCAGTGACGCTGATAGTGACGATTCTTTCAGACCAATCAGTGATCTACAGTGTTTTCGCTTCACGTTTTTGTATCAGCTCGGGTCGCTTGGAACGCCGACCGAGGTGGTACTAAAAAAGTATTGGTTACTACGAACTGAACCCAGTGGAAAAGCTCTCAAAAGTAAGCTGACCCAACCCAAACTGTGGGATACTATGCAATGGAAAAGCGCTATTAGAGCATATATGTATCTCAAATGTGGGCCAGCTCACTCAAACACTGGAGATACAATGAGCTGAGAGATAGGAGACATCCCACGCTTTACCCACTCACTTACAATCTCACACACACACACACATTTTCTCTCTTATGATGCCCTTTCTTCCAATTACTTCCCACGCTCACCACTGCTCACCATCCCAGAAATATACACACATTAACACAGTTTTCTTCAGTGTAACCCTGTTCTTTTATTCATGCATCCACTCATACACACACATCTGAATTTTAGCATTCACTTGGTACAGCAAGAATTCTTCTTTAATTCAAAATTAAATTAAATTTAATTGAAAAAACCCCCTTAGCTTTCCCAATACACGTTCATGAGAATGAAATGACTTTATTTGACATCAAACCCAACTCTTATTCTGTTAAATATCCTGTTTCTCTCTTAAATATTAAATTATTTCCAAAATAAAATAGGTCCTCATGGATGCTACTTTATGTTGACTCTTTCTAAGAAGTTTGCCTGTCGTGAGTGTTTGCGAATCATGTTTCTGATTTGGTGAAGTTCGACATCCACTGCGCAGAGCAACCTAATTTTAGACCATGCATGTACACATGGTCTGCGTGAGACCATCAGCAGCAGAACTTACATCCACACAGTTTTGTATTGTTCCGATCCATTGTTCCAAAAGGCCGCACTTTTGCTGCCTTGGAAATACTTAGATGTGAGGAAGGGACCATGAACGATATATTTAGAAACACACAGTCACAAATACAGGAATTCCTGAGAGATTTTGGTTGTGTGCAATAAGGGATTCATTGAAGGTTTTTAATATTGGTATATTTAAATGTATTTATATTTAAAGGACTGAACATATTCACCATTTTAAACCACACAATGCACTGGTTGGTTGCGTACAGGTGTACAGAAATTTAAAGAAGTGAATCTAATTAATATTGCATTGAGCGTGCATGGTGCATGGGGTATTTATGAATGCTCTTCTTATCACAAATCATAAAATGTATGTTGCAAAGGCTCTCAAATACAGTACAGTACAGCCTGTGACACAGATCTCTTACACTGTGTAACATTTTGATTTTGCGAGATCTTTCTTTTCTTCCAACACAAACCACACAAACCAACATCAGACATGCAACAACCATTGCACATATCCTGTCTGAATATTTCAACTGTCACAACAAGCCAACTTGCGTTGGTTTCATGTGAAATGATTTTGAAACATCCTCTCCATATGCCCCTTAATCTTATCCATTTCATGCATCTCCAATATGTGGATTTGGCTGAAATAATATTTTTTTGGCTAAGCAGCATCCGGATAAATTCTTGAACCCCTACTCTAATTCTTAATGTTTGCATGTTCATGTGTTTCTGCTCAATGAAACATGGAGACGCCTTTGCAGTCGCCCCGGGGATCTCCATGAATAAATGATCCTGCCTTTCGTCCCAGAAAAAGATGGGAACTCGGTTTGCGTGCATTACGGGGGATGCAGGCAGTGGCTAAAAATACTTCATACTGAATCTTTGTTGCTAAGGCTTGCTCAGCAACTGCATGTAACACGCACCCCCACCAGAACACCCCTGCGTGAATACCGCCGTTTCCATCACTGTAGATAGATGATGGAATATTAAATCCTGAACATCCTGTCATCTTTTCTACATTCATTTTGCTAGAGTTGCATGGAGGGTAGTGTGTGTGGCGTATTAAGGATCTGGAGAATATCATTATTCTGAGTAATATGAAGAAAGTTAGGTACCTCATTTCTAAAATGCGGGGGAACTCATTATCTATGTAGAAAATCCTTTTTTTCTGTTTAAAGTATAAAACAAAATAATTTGGAATTGAGACTTTAGCTTGGATTTTCATGAAAGGTTTTTTCTCTGTTGTCCTATTGATCAGGTGAGGCTTCCTCTGTGGCCATTACTCTAGCAAATATGTCCTTTTTATAGACTCTGTGACTTGTGTAGATAAATCTGTTTATGTGTAAAGAGGTCTCGAGAGACTGTTGCTACTGTCCTGTACGCATACAGTAAGAGATTTCCATCTACCCACAGTGAGTGACATTGCCCCCCTCTGTTCATCAATAAAAGTAGCTGTCAAAGCTCAGCACAGTCAGCAACACATGTGCCCCTGCGGGTGATTTACTCTTTTCTATATAAAATCATCCTACATCATGTAAAAAACATTCTGTGAAAATGTAAACTTCATATATTTAATAGTAAAGGTCATGTCAAAGAATGAAATCAATGAGTGAAATGAAACCTTAAAGGGACACTCACCTAAAGTTAAACATTTGATTATTTTTGTTTTGGAATCCATTCAGCTGATCTCCGGGTCTGGCGGTACCACTTTTAGCATAGCTTAGCATAATCCATTGAATCTGATTAGACCATTAGCATCGACCTAAAAAATAACCAAAGAGTTTCGATATTTTTCCTATTTAAAACTTGACTCTTCTGTGGTAACATTGTGTACTAAGACCAACTAAAAATTAATAGTTGTGATTTTCTAGGCAGATATGGCTAGGAGCTATACTCTCATTCTGGCGTAATAATCAAGGACTTTGCTGATGTAAAATGGCGGTAGCAGGCGTAGTGATATTAGGCAGTTTCTGAAAATAGTCCCCTGCTATTGAAAGTAACCAAGGAGACTGTTTTCGGGCAGTGCGTAATTTCACTACCCCTTGCTCAAGCCATGCTACAGCAGCAAAGTCCTTGATTATTACGCCAGAATGAGAGTATCTGCCTAGAAAATCGCAACTTAAAATGTTCAATCGGTCTTAGTACACGATGTTACTACAGAAGAGTCAAGTTTTAAAAAGAAAAAAATATAGAAAATTTTGGTTATTATTAAGCTATGCTAAAAAGTGGTACCGTCGGACTGTAAAAAAAGATTTGTTGGTTAAGTTGAATTAACTCAAAATTTGAAGGCACCAGGTATCTTAATATTTTTAAACGTTGAACCAACTTTTTTACAGTGTGATCTCACCGGTCTTTTATTTTGGTCTCTAAATGTCAATGGAAAAGTTCAGAGGAACTGCTCTAGAGAGGAACTCTCTGTTTGCATAGCAAAGTTCACCTTAAAAATGAGTTAGATGGGTGTGCAACCAGATCCTCTTTGTCAATCACCATCTGCACTCAGGCAAGCTTGCCAAGTAACGTCATGGCACATACTCATAATGTTTTAGAAACATTCATGTTTCGACAACCGTGTTTTAGGACCTGACATAGCCTCCACTTTAAAAGTTTTATTTCTTGTTTTTTTAGAGTGTCACAAGAGAGGAAGAGGAAGAGGAAGAAAATGCAACAAACCTCACAGAAGATGAGATTAAAGCAAAAATCGAGGACTATAACTCTAAAGTTACAGAGAATGGAATGAAACTAGTGAGTATTGTTTTGAAAGCATTTGTCCTCCCAATGTTGCAAAAGCTCTGATGGAGGTTCCTGTGTTCTTCTCTAGGGTTCAGATGGCACATACACTGGCTTCATAAAGGTTCACTTGAAGTTGCGCAGACCTGTGACCGTTATCTCTGATGACAAGTTACAAGGTCTGTGTTCCTCTCCTGATAACGCTGATAACCGCACATCCTTCTACCTGCCGAAAGATGCGGTAAAACAATTACACATCAGCAGCACCACCACGGTTCGTGAGGTCATCCAAGGCTTGCTGAAGAAGTTCATGGTACAAGATAACCCATGCAAGTTCGCCCTTTATCGACTGACCCGTCGACACAGCCAGGGTGAGTAGCTAAGGATCAAATGAAAGTGAAATATGTTTTGATGCCACAGAATATTCAAGGGTCGTTTGCTTCTCCCGTTAGCTTTTTTGGAGAAGTTGCCGTTACCAGACTGCCCACTGTACCTGAGGCTCTTAGCAGGTCCTGATCAGGAGAACTTGACCTTTGAACTCAGGGAAAATGAGACTGGGGAAGTGGAGGTGAGATGTTCTTACAGATATTTTGTAATATTGCTTTGAATCTTCATTTTAACATGAAACTTACTTTTACAAGACTCTTTTACTTTTACATAAAATTTTGTTTTTATTCACACACCATTTATTCTGACATATTAGCAGCATTATTGTACTTTAAAAGGTCATACGTACCGATCATCTGGTGGTCACACTTCTCAACATGATACGAATTTGCAGGTCAAAGTTCACCAACCTTGAATTTTGGAACATGCCGAAATTTTAATTTGTTTGTGTGCACTTCTGTTAATTCTGGTCTGCTGCATTTACATAAGTCAGTTGTGTACAACAAGTCAACAGAATGAAAAGTCCTGTTTGTTCACGCCATAGACTAATGCACATTCCTGGTCTTAGTGTATATAATTTGCACACATTCAAAAGCAAGAATTTTCTTGCCCGTAAAATCTTTGGCACTTCTGATTTTGTAAAGTGAGAGATGTTTTCCGGGACCTCCGACAACATTCCAATCAACCAATCAGATTTGGTTGTTTACAAGTTAATGTTTAGGTTTACAATCAGGGTTAAGCCCGCAGTATAGTCTGTTTTTTTATGTGTACGCGAACGCTTCAGACACGCTTAATGCTGCGTTTACACCAGCCGCGTTTGAGGCGTCAAAATCGCGTCTACCGCACCTAGTTTGCCGCTTGAACAGTTTGAATGCATAAGCGCGTCTAGAGCGAAGTAAATGCGCAGGAAAAGCAAGGATTTGACTTCTTGTGGGAGGGGCAAGTGCTATGCGGTTATCTATTTGCAAGATGCCTGATATTGATTATGCATTTATAGAGACAGTTACCGGTTTGTATTTGGTCACCTTACAATACTATGGGGCAAATGCAAATAAAGCACCATTCGCGCGTACCGCGCCAAGCGCTCAATTCGCGCCAGCGCCACGCTAAACGCCTCATTCGTGCCGCAAGACCGCGCATCAACGCGTCTTCACATTGACTTAACATTGAAATCACTCGCGCTTGACGCCTCTACCGCGGTTGGTGTAAACGCAGCATAACACTGACGCCCTGTGTGAATCAAGCGCAATGCTGATACCAAATTTTTTGTTGAATATCACTCATAAATATGTCATATCATTTAACATAAGTTACAATCATCAAGCTGACCTATATAACATCTCTTCTTTCTTTGTAGTGGCATGCATTCTCAGTTCCTGAACTTCAGAACTTCCTGATCATATTGGAGAAGGAAGAGAACGAGCGCGTGCGGCAGGTGGAGCAGCGTTACGCCGCTTACAAAGAGAAGTTACAACAAGCTCTGTGTAAAGTTAAAGGCAAGCCAGGTTAACGCAGAACATCGAATCTCCTTCAGCCCACTGAGCCGACACAGGGCCAGTTTGGAGGACCGATGGCCCAAAAGACTTGCTTACAAACCCTCCACTCAGCTCTCTTTAAAGCTGACTCTGTGACCTTTGATCCAAAATTAGGAGCAAATGGTGCAAGAGATGACTAAAACAAAGAGATGAGGCTGGACCTAAAGGTTAATACTTAAAAAAATCATATTTTTTCTCTGGAAATCGCACACACTGTTTAAGCCCAGAAGTATGTTTCTGGCAGTCATGCTTTTTGAATGGGTTTCGTTTTTCTTGTTGTTTTTACATCGACCAGGTCTGTCTGTGTATTTTTTTACATGCTGCTGCTATTGCTGCTACTGCAAGTGTTACTTAAAGCATGACTTTCCTTTTGGTCTTTCTGCTTGTGTCTAGCGCATGTCCTCTATCAGGGAATATCTGTATAAAATAGGGGAGTACACAAAAGCACTTCCTCTGGGAACTTGAGATGATTTAAGATACATTTTGATGCCTGTAATATATCAGAGGACAGTAACTTCGTCCACATAGCAAATTATACACGGTTCAGAAACATACTGAAAAATAAATATTACTCTTTATACTTGAGATCATCTGAATACAACTTTGAACTTGTACTGTATTTTACTGAAAACGGCTACTGCTCAGTTCTGTAAACCTTTGGTCACATCGTGATTGACCTTAAAACAATCACCCCCGTCCCTCCATTTTAATTTTAAAAACAAAATGGCCGCACTTCTCCAGTAAAGCCATGATAAGACCCACAGCACTGTACATAATCTTAAAAAAAGCCTTGGTATGTTTAAATAGATAAGAACTGCAGATATATTGGAGTTGATTCTTAAAATGTGAAAAGGCACCCGTGTAGACTGTTACTTAAAGTGTTGGGTCTCTAAAAAGAGCCCTCGTCTATTCAGGTGTCAAATGAAAACTTGTCGAAAGTTTTCTTCTAGCCTCAGCACTGACAAATCACTCGCTCAAGTATACCAACAGTGCTTTTAGCACATGTAAAACACAAGGTCATTAGAATTAGGGGATGGCATCTAGCGTTCTGAAGGGTTCTGTGAATCCAAACCATACTGGGCAAATGGGTTACGAAAAGTATTCGAATCTATATTACACCAAAGTAAATAGGGAAGGTTGCCCTGTATTGTATAAAAATAAATTGCATTTCAAAGATAATGTAGAGATTGTTCTGATCATGTTAAATTGTATTGTGATGTCAGGACTTTTATTATTAAAACACCTGCACAGGCCACTAAGTGGTCAGCCAGTATGTACAGTGGTCCATATTATTCTGTATCTTATTTGCTTCAATAACATCTATTTATAAAGGGAATTGTGTTTTAATGATTGTGTTTCAACATTGGAGGTGCATGCAATTTTGTTTGTGGCACTGGGGGTGCTTTATTCACTTAAAAGCACTAGATAGAAAGTAGATTTTTGGGTGAACTTCAATTTATGGATAGTGGCTAGCCTTAAAAATCACAGAATCGTTCAGTTTAATGTTCCTGCAACTGTTAAAGAGAGAGTTCATCCAAAAAATTGTGTCATTATTTACTCACCCTCAAGTTGTTACAAACCTGTATACATTTCTTTGTTTTCCTAAACACAAAGGAAGATTTTGTCATTGAGCAGGAAACAGGAGCACCATTCACTTTCAAAAATACTATTGAAGTGAATGGTGCTCAACAATGATTTGATTTTTCAAAGGGTTTCATTCAAAATATCTTTGTGCTCATCAGAACAAAGAAATGCATACAGGTTTGGATCAACTTGTGGGTGAGTAAATGATGACCGAATGTTTATTTTTGGGTGAACTATCCCTTTAATTTGCTTCTTTTTTTTACAGACACACATTTAAATCCCACTCCCATTTCTTTCTAAACCAATTTTTGGATTAAATAATATTTCATGGCGCTTTAAAGGCAAGTTTCCATTAAGATTCACTCTGCCCTTGTGCTTGCCTTGTATATTTTGATCTTGTGGGTGCACCCCCTTGTGATCTGGAGGTATTACTTCCACCCTTAAGCAAAAGGCAGGGGCATTGTTTGCTCAGGCTGCATTTCCAACAGCCAAATTCCCGCTGGCAGTGCCTTTAGTCTCCGTGTAGCGTACTTTGATTTTCTACTGTACATATGCTTTAGATATCTGCCCCTATAACCCCACATGTTGAAATATTGTACACACGTACAGTGGCAGTAGGTGCTTTTAATGTCAGGGCCGATATGTCCAGAAGGGACTTTTTGGCACTTGTGTTTATTGTTGAAGAGTGTATGTGTGAATGTGTGTGTGTGTAAGTGCATTTGTTTAATTTATTTTATTTTTTTGGTTCAGTTGTGTGTAAACTTGAATATGTGGACGAATCAGTTCTATCAAGCAATCTTTAAAATGCTGAAAATGTCTATAAAGCTGTAAATATATATGAAGAGTGAAATAAAAAGTCATCTTTTAATGGTGATGAGTGTGTCTGATAAGCTAAAACTGAAAGAAAAATTAATTAATTGTATTTCTTTTATTTGGGTTTTAATCTAGTGTATTAATGTAATGTTGTTGCCTTTAAAGACACAAAAGTAGAAACTGGAAAAGAAATGTACATAATGAAACCATTTTACTGTAAACAAGTGCACAACCAGCAGAGGGAACCCTAATCTTATATTTTAGATGCAAATAGTCTCAAGAATATGCAAGAGATCACAGATTAATATCAATACAAAGTATTTGATTTATATCAAATAAGATTTGATTTATACAATGCAAAAAATCTTTGAACTGGTAAACTTTTAAACCAACTCTACTATATTCTGTATTTTACATTTATGTAAAATTTACATTTTATACATTTATGGGAGCCATGCAAAATAACTTGCAGTGCATTTAAGATTTATACATTTTCAGTCCACACATTCCCTGGGAATCCAACGAACATCATGCTCTAGTTGAGCTGTAAATACCCATAAAAAGTAGGCAACCTTCAGGTATGTTCCCTCAGTTAACTACAAAACTATATTGACTATTAACACAGAGATTGGGACTAATACACAGTTTTCTAGAATAAGGATCCATTATTACAAAGTAGCATTATAAGTTAGATGCACCATGCATGTTTGCGTGCACAAGGAACATTACAAGAAAAACATGTTCATTGCTTTCAGTTAAACGTGACTGTACATGAAAAAATAAATACTGTTGCATTAAAATCGACCTTACAGGTTCAACAGCATGCCCATACATGGAAAAGTCTTGCATTATGTTAAGGGCACCCAGAAACCTTTCAAGTCACCACAAAAAGACAGCAGTTGTGCGTGTCCATCATAATGTTAAAAGCCCCCTCCTGAGATGCTATTGGACACACCCGCGTCCAGTCTGCTACTGAGAGGTCAACCTGAAAACAAAGTCAATATGTCATTTAAAGACACAAATATAGACAGGTATCAGCTTACTCAAGACTGGCAGCTAAGAATAGCATACTATGGCCACAGACCTGTTGTAAGCACACCTAATTTAGCTTGACATGTCTCACCAGATCACCTCTGTCACCCCTGCATGTGCTTCACTACCAGTGTTGATCTATATCCGGCCTGTAAAGAGTTTGACAACAGTACCAGACTTGTCAAGGCAATTTAAGATATGCAACACAGCTCAGAATAACATTGGGGCTGTTGTGTTTTGATATTTTCCAGACTTGTCTACAAAGTAGGCATGATGGTTTTAAAGAGCATGCAAGACAGCACTGGTTTGATAGTCTTTAATCATGTTATGTATTTTTATTATTGTATTAAAGGGGCCATGGCATGAAAATCTGACTTTTTCCATGTGTAAGTGCTATGATTGGGTCCCCAGTGCTTCTATCAACCTAGAAAATGTGAAAAAGATCAACCCAGTAACTTAGATTTGGTAAACCATTCTCTACAAGCACATGAAAAAATAGGTTGTTGAAATTTGGCTCTCCTTATGATGTCATAAGGAGCTCTTATTATAATAATACTGTCCCTTAATCTGCACTATCCAACCACAGCACTGCCATTTAGTGCAGAGAAAAAGAGAGAGAGAAATAATTCACAGCACAATTGAGTTTCAATTGCAACAAAGCACTATCATTGTGATCAGTGTTTGCATTTTATCCGCTCATTTGCATTTTAAAGGACACACCCAAAACGCCACATTTTTGCACACGCCTACAAAGTGGCAATTTCAACATGCTATAATAAATTATTTATATGGCATTTTGAGCTAAAACTTCACATATGTGCTCTGGGGACAACAAAGATATATTTGACATCTTAAAAAAGTCTTGTGCCATGGCCCCTTTAAAAAGGTGACAGTATTGTTAATATATATTTTAAATGCAATATATTATATTATATAGAATTAAATATATTATAAAGTTATTTACATACATTAATAGACATTTAACTACTCTATATTAGTGACAGTGAGTATGGATCAAAGTAGTGGTTACTGTACCCTTTACATATTACATTTGATGTATTTCAATTTTTTAAATAGATGTTAAATGAGAATATTAGAATTAGCATCTTTTCATGCTTATTTTAATAAAAAGGTTTGCAAGCCCTTTTAAATCTGAATGAATTTCCGGCGATACGCAGGACGATCGTCATATGACATCACTGTATCGCGAGAGCGATTCGAAAGCTCTGTATTTAAATCGCTCTCGTGACACTTTGAAGTCATACGCTTATCAGGTCTGCGCAGCGCCGCATAAAGTCGAAAACACCTAATGTTTATCGTTTATCAACTGGGAAAAGATCCTTGTGAAAGTGATTAGAAGTGATATTTGTATCCAGTGATTGTTCCTCTGTATCGTTATTATTGTTGTGTGGACTCCGCTATTCATTTAACTACTTCTAAAACGTCTTCTGTATAGGGAATGTTAATGTACGTCCCCGCAGTGTTGCATTATGGGACGTAGGCGCCATGTTTAGAGGCACCGCCGACCGCTATGCCATTTAATTGTGGGTGTGTTAAGCTAAAACTAGGTAAACTTGAAGAAGAACCGAAGAAATTGAGGAGTTTAAAAGAAAAAGATAAGGGACCCTATCGGGAGAAACTAAGTGCTACTGCCAAAAAACTTTATTTGGACAAATATACAACAGATCCACAGGATTTAGCAGCCCATGACTGGATTACGGATCCAGACGCATTACCTCCGCTCACATATCTGTTATTATTACCTTGTTTTTGGATTGAGTGCATACACTTTGCAGTAGTTTAAGAGCTATAAATCCCTTCAAGCTCATAGTAAGATGACATTCTTCTTTCGGAGTCTTATGACGGTTGGCAAACCAGCTAAAAGAAATATGCCATTTACTTACAATGTATTAATACCTAAGTATCTTAATGATTCTATAAAAAATATCCGTTGTATTCTGTGCAATGAATCAACACATGTTCATAAGATGGCACTTCTGTTCTTGGCCAAGTTATTAAAACAAACAAAATGCTAAATATTTAGCTAACGTTATGTCATTTTAAAGAGTCACAAGCAGTGGGTTTGAGCAGTTGCATTTAATAAAAAATATTTGTTATAATCGTCAAATTTGTCTAAAGATTTATTTTTATAACTCATGTGGTGAGGTTAATCAGAAATGAATAAATTAAGTTACATAATTTACATTTACAAGTTAGTTTGACAGTGTTAGCATAAAAACAAGACAATTTAAGTGGTTCTGCTTTTATTAATCACAAATTACTGAATGACTGAAAATGCAGCAAACACACTCTCGCTGATGCAGGGATTTTTTTGAAAAGTAAAAGTTTTTCTTCTGATTGCGGCAGGTAAACCACGCGATCCGGCGTCTTTTAGTCAGCTCCTCCACCGGCTTCCCCCAAATAAAAGCTGAAAAAACGTATTCCGTTGTTCAGTTTCCTCCCTGAACGATCGTGTGACCTGCTGTGGCAGTTCTTGATCGAGCAGTACTGACCAAACATATCGAAGTTTATTAAAATCTCGACAGAAAATACAAAAACAACCTCCAACACACTAACTCAAATACAGCGGGATAGGAGGCGATCCTGCAAATATGGCGGATTACTCATAATGCCACACGGCGTGACGTCAACTCCACATTCCCTATAGTTATCGTTCTTTGTATGAACGGACTTTTAAACTAGCTCGCCTGTAAACAGCCCCATTTTGGCTCATGGGTTCATAAAGTTCAAATAAGTTTGAACCGGAATGGCGTTGTTTTGGCCGCGCCCCGGGAAGGCTCTCTGGTGATGACGTCGCGCTGGGCGAAGCAGAAGACGCTCTTAGCAACAAGCTAAGAAACCACACATCTATGCGCGTGCCATTCCGGGACAGAGCACGGATCCAAAACACCCAGCCCTTTCGAGGACACGACTCCTGCGAAGATAGTTTCAGATGTCTGACTGGCGATCGGGGGGAGGCCTCATTGTTTTCTCATCAAAACAACGGCCTCCTAGTTTTCTAATCAAAACACTGTAGGCTCGCGCTATCCGGAAGCGCTAGGCTGGAGCTTTAGCTGCCCGTTGGATCGTGCGCTTTGGCTGGGATGAGTCTGCTGATCCAACAAACAACAAGATCTTCCAGAGGAGGTACGAGAGGACGTGGTAGACATCGGTTTAGTGATTGGACTCGGTCTGGTTGCGGTTTGGGAAGAGAGTCCCGAAAGAAAGAAACGCTTTGTCTCAATCGCAACTTTTGAGTTTTCAGCGAGTCTCCACCACCATCATCATCATCATCGAGGAAGACACGATCACCATTGTTTTCATCTAACGTTAATGTTTCGTTTCACACTCTCTTAACTAGTGATCGTTTTATTATGCTTGAAATGTAGATGTCTGTTACTACAACTCCAAACTTACAGGTGGTCAAACTGATAAGCCTGACGAAACGGCTTAAAGGGGATCATGCCTGAACCATACAACACTATGAAGTGGTCAGTGTAGTCCCTGGACATTTTAAACAAAACGCTTCGTGTTGGCATCATACTAACGTTAGTCTTATTAGACCTCAAGGACATTTCCCTTATTGTTTTGGATGGATCTAGCCTTAGTGAAAATATTTGTTAAGAGACAAAAAAGTATTTGATGTTGACTACGTGCAATCATGATGATATTGAGCAGAAAACCAGATGGCCCCATAACTGCAGGTAAGAATATCCACCAGTGTATTGCCATACGAAATTTAATATGAAGCTTTGGCTTTCTGAGTTTGCAGTAGCTGATCCAGGTTCACTTGGCAGGCAGAGACTATTTGAAGACAGCTGATTAACAGCACTATTTATGAACAGCCTTTAGACCAGTCCAGCAGTAGATGATTTGACACATTCTGCAATATATTTAACCTATTATAGGAAGTTGGCAAGCAATGCATTGTAAAATAAACCTATATATGTACATTATGGGTGAAAATGCATGGTAAACTCTTAACAATATTGCCTAAAAGTCTATGATATATCCAGAATGTAATTTTATTGAATTGTGAGGCTGTAATAAGTTCTGCACTGCAAGTTTATAATATCTGCTGATAAAATTAGCATTTATATTTTGCATTCAGTCACGCAATTCAATATTTTGTTGTTTCACCATCTATGCTGTAATACAACCTACCATATCCAATGTTTACCAAGCAAATATAGTCTGTGTCATTAAGAAGCTGTATTTATATAATAGGGCAGACTTTTTGAAACTGCTGAAACTGAAATGAGTCATAAAGACTGGTTAAATATGAAGCCACCTGCTGTGTACAAGAGATCGGCTTTTGTCTGACGTACCTGTAACTTGGCTACATACCTCCCTAGGGGGATTTGTGTCTCTCACATGGGAAGCTGCCTTCTTTTCCCCATCCTTATGTATCAGTAACAGAAATCTTTAATTGATAGCGGGGAAGATAATGCAAGAAGGGTATTAAAGGGATTGTTCACCCAAAAATGAAAGTTGTGTCATCATTTACTCACTCTCTTGTTGTTACAAACCTGTATGCATTTCTTTGTTTTGATGAACACGAAGGAAGATATTTTGAGGAAATTTTGTAACCAAACCATTCATGAGCCCCATTCACATCTACAGTATTCTTTTATCCTACAATAGAAGGGAATGGGGCTCATGATTATGTTTGGTTACAAACATTCCTCAAAATATTTTCCTTTGTGTTCATCAGAAAAAGGAAATTCGTACAGGTTTGTAACAACATGAGGGAGAGTAAATTAATTTTTGGGTGAACTATACCTTTAACTTTGTAATTTAAATGTATGAAGTTTGACACCTAAAATCTCATGGTCATCTTGTTCTACAGCTCGCCATGGTGATGGTCTGTATGACTCTTACATGCGGACCGATCATGTTGTGAATCAGGGGGCTGATGTGAATGGACAGAGTCCCTCTGGGCTGCCTCCCCTCCTCAAACACACTGTAAGTTCTGGCTTCCTGTTTCCCTCGTTTAGTGTCCATAACTTTCTGGGGTCATCCCTACTCTCATGCTAAAACTATATCCCTAGTGCACACATAACGACAGAAACATGTATGTATTGCTTTGTTCTACAGTGGGATTGGGAATCAGACCCAAGTCATATTCCTAGACAATTGACAATATTCTTGTTGAACTTGTTAGAACGGTTCCCTGAACACTTTTTTACCTGTCTGGTTTAGTGTCTTTGCTAAGCAAATGTTCCTCTGCCACCTGTGCATCTAAGGACGTCACACATTTAAAGCCGTCCTCCCCCATTTCAGTTCAGTCTGTGAAACATGAGTGTTTATTTTGTTTCACAGCATGTGTAGCACATAAGGTCAGCACCTCAGCTGTGTGCATAGTTATTTTATTATGTAATAAAACTCGATTTAATAAATGAATCTGTTCTGCTTACAGAGTGCTGCATACAACACAAAGACAATATTAAGAGATTATGCCCTCGATTGGTTTATGTAGCTTACAGAGAAATACGTCATCATGGAGATATGATAATCTAAGTCTTTAATCAGATCTTTATTATTATTATTATTATTATTATTATGCAATAAATTATTCCGGAACGTGTTGGACCTGGTTGCATTATAAAAGTGTATCGCTTCCATGCAGGGCATATATCACAAATGTGACTGAAATTACCGCAACTACAGCTTTGGTATTACCCACCACAGCAAATAATTAACCAGGGAATGGTCTTCCTTAAGCGCACAGTAAACAATCTTAAAGCAATAGAAGACAACTGTTACTGGCCTTTGTCACTAAACAGATTTCATTCAGGTCCTGTACTATACATATCTGCTGTGTATTACTGGGATGAATAAGTACTTCAAGCATTTTGTTGTGATTGAATCCTGATGTCTGGGTCGCTACAGATGATGTATTTGGCTTCTCTGTGCAGAATCCGTCAGTTCCCAATACACAGGTTTCTATTTTAGTTGAACGTCAACTCAGAATTGCCATTCCTTCCCCCCGCCCCCACTAACACAATTGGCACAGTTTTTGTGCCAGTGGGTTCACCTTATAATTTTATATTGCTGACCTATTTTTATTTCAATGACTATTTTCCGTCCTCAGCTGTCTTTGGATGGTTTGCTTTTATATGGGCTATAGCTGGATCTTAACTATAAATCTTTGATGGTAGAATCTTGGAGCAGCATGGTGCATTAAACTTTCTGAATGTGAAAGCCGGTTCCTCTACTCCCATTCAGTCAGGAAAGACCACTGTGAGTGGCATAAGCATAACCACAATTGAGATACTTATTTTGAAAGGTACAAGGGTAATTAGAATTTAATGATATAGTTGGGTCTGGTGGCAATACCTCAAGCATGTTAAGAAATGCTTTCCAAGCGCTATGCTAAAAGTATGTTAGGGAAAAATGTTATAGTATGGTCCCTTCCCAAAGGAAAATGTCAAAATCACGGTTTTCCCATAGACTATTTCTACATGTTGGAAGTTGGGTCTGTATTTAAAGTGGTTCTCTGTTGCGTTTGAAGCTTGGATTAGAAATAGACTCTAGCCTTCATAGGGTTTTCCTGTATCCCCTGTGAATATGCAGCAACATCCTGTTCTACCAGTTTTGTGTTCACGATCCTCTGTGCATACTCTTGTCGTTGCAATTATCGTTCGTGCATCAAACCCCCGCTCTGAACCCATGTTATTCTCCGGGTTACTAGGCAGTGGAACGCCCTGCATGTTTGCGTTATTGATCACTTAATAGCGACCCAATAAAGTAACCCATGAGTTGCATTTATATTGATTGCTGTACTCTTGAGCCAGAAGCGATAGGATGCAGCCTACCTTTCGTTTTTTTAATCTTCAAAGATAATCAGCTTTGTTGAACTTTACTTTTGTCTTGCACAGCGTGTGTTTGTCGTGCATTTAAGTACAAAGATGACAAACTATTGAAATGTCTCTTTACTTTTAAAGGGCCCCAACAAGACTACAGTGAAAGATCAAGCAATCCGAGGAGGGCAGATGAAGGTGAAGTACGTTTACGAGGACACCTACAACCGCAAAATCAACGGTGTGAGCCAACACAATGGCACAAGTCAAGCACCAGCCAAGCCTCAATCTGCCATCTCCAAAGAAAGAAGTGTCGACAGCAACATCTCTGTTAAATCCTCTGAGAGCTCAACAAAAATCACAAAGCTGTCCACCCCCATGACCCCAGAACAAGCCCTGAAACATCACAGGCAGAATTTGACTACACTTGAGCAGCAGGAGATCCACAACTATACTGAGATTTACTTCCTGGGACCAAATGCCAAAAAGAGACCGGCTGTAGCAGGAGGCACCAACAATTGCGGATATGATGATGACCAGGGAGGTTACATCCACGTACCTCATGACCACCTTGCTTATCGTTACGAGTTCCTTAAGGTCATCGGAAAGGGTAGTTTCGGACAGGTGGCAAAGGTTTATGACCACAAGTTACAGCAGCACCTTGCCCTGAAGATGGTCCGCAACGAGAAGCGTTTTCATCGCCAAGCTGCCGAGGAGATCAGAATTCTGGAGCACCTGAAGAAGCAAGATAAGACGGGCAGCATGAACTTAGTCCACATGTTGGAGAACTTCACCTTCCGCAACCACATATGCATGACTTTTGAGTTACTCAGCATGAACCTGTACGAGCTCATAAAACGCAACAAGTTCCAGGGTTTCAGTTTGCCACTGGTGCGCAAGTTTGCACACTCTATTCTCCAATGCCTGGAAGCTCTCCATCGCCATAAGATCATCCACTGTGATCTAAAACCAGAGAATATTTTACTAAAGCAACAGGGCAGGAGCGGCATCAAGGTCATTGACTTCGGCTCCAGTTGTTTTGATCATCAACGGGTCTACACTTACATCCAATCCCGTTTTTACCGCGCACCCGAGGTTATCTTGGGCTCCCGATATGGTATGCCGATAGACATGTGGAGCTTTGGTTGCATCCTGGCAGAGCTGCTTACCGGATACCCTTTGTTTCCTGGAGAAGATGAAGGTGACCAACTTGCCTGCATGATGGAGTTACTGGGAATGCCACCTCAGAAACTGCTGGAGCAAGCCAAGCGTGCCAAGAACTTCATCAGCTCCAAAGGCCACCCACGTTACTGCACAGTCTCCACTCTTAGCAATGGCACCGTAGTGCTCAACGGGTGCCGATCTCGCAGAGGAAAAATGCGAGGTCCACCAGGCAGCAAGGAGTGGGTTACGGCACTAAAGGGCTGCGATGACCCCACATTCATTGACTTTCTGAAGAAGTGTCTGGATTGGGACCCTAGTACACGAATGACACCGGTTCAGGCTTTAAGACACCCCTGGCTCTACAAGAGATTGCCCAAGCCGGTACCTGCTGGAGAGAAGTCGGCAGTGCCCAAACGGATCACAGAGCACAGCACTTCTTTCCCCACGATCATCTCCAAGGTGTCTACCATCACGGGCCCAACCAATAACAAACTGCGGACCACCATGATGGGGGACTCCAGTGGAAGTATACCCTTACGTACAGTGCTGCCGAAGCTCGTTTCATAGAGATTCCTTAGCTTTTCAGGGATAAAGACATATTTGTAGCAATATTTGTTTTAGAAGTGGATTTGTTTTGTTCTGAATGAGTGTCAAAACTGAGAGTTTTGACTTCAATTTTTAATGAAGTGTAAAAGCAAAAAACAATTTTATACAACACAAACTTAACTGTTAACTAGACTGTGTTTTTATCAAATGGCCTTTGGAAAGTAGTGTGAAGTTTAAAGTTCTTATCAGGGCTATTTTTTTACCTTGGTTTGGAGTAGAGTGCTGTTGAGTGAGGTGGGTGAAATTTGGGTGCTGGCTGCTCATCCTTCTTTTCTGAGTTTTGCACTACTTATGTTAAGATAAAGTTGAAACTTTTTCATCTCTAAGGGCTGTTTTAGTGTAAGATTCTTATATATTTTAAAAGCTTTGTGAATTCTTGAAACTTTAGATGGTTTTTAAACACGTGTCAAATATAGAAATGTTACCCTTTAAAAGAACCTTCAGCAGGAATTCATCCGAATTTTATGAGTTGGCTAATTCGTATACAAAGTGAATCGTACAAATATGTACAATTATTATTAAAAAAAACTAATGAAACCCTGCCCCCCAACTCGACATCACAGGCGATAGCAGATTGTACAAAAACGTAAAAATGTGGTTGTACGAATTAGCCACCCCGTAAAATACGTACAAATCGGCATGGGATTGTGGTCAAGTATCTGAGCCCAAATAGTTTCTCACAAGTTGTTATCGACATCTTGTGAAAGCTGATACTTGATAGCAAACCTGACTAGCTCAAAACTAGCTTAACTACTCTGTTTTAACCCTTGCATTAAACTCTTAAGTCAAAGCCTCTGCTCTTTCTGTCCAAAACACAACTGTCTAGTTTATTTGTTGAGAAGCTGAGATGAGTTTCCCTAAAATAAGATTAAAGAAAGTTGGACTTATTTGTGAGTGGTAGAGTAGTGCACACCACTGTGCAACAGTTGCCTTGTCTTTTATTGAAGGCTACTAAGACATCCATGGCCATTCCTGGGTGCTATCGGAAAAGACGGGGGCTGTTTCACAGGTGCTGCAGGACTGTGTTTGTATCAGTGCTATTTTGAAAGATGATGGTCAGGTTTCACTTGAAGGCAATAGGCAGTGTCACATGTTTGCCTGTGAAGGGAAATGCGTGTTTCCCAATGCTGGTAGTGGGGGAAGGGAATTGCACTTCGGCAGTTTGCCTTGGGCATTGACAGATGCGGAACAAGTTGGTGTTTAAACGACACTTTTAGAACCATGTTCACTGAATTTGATAAAGTCCATTTCCTGATGTAAGGCATGACCAAACTGCCCTTGGGGAATCAGTTGGTCATCTACAACAACTTTGAATGGATTTGTTTTGTTAGGCTTTGTTTAGCCTCCAGCGACTACAGCAACCACTGTATATACAGTGACCGGGAGGGTGAGGGGAACCAAACGACACGAGCGAAGAGCAAACAAAAAGCAGTTCACCTCCCCCATAGCTCAGCATCAGGACACAGTTTACAGTATAACTGATGTTGTGTGGTCTTTTTTTAAATCTTTGCATAGTGACCTATTTTCCTTCCCTTCGCTCTTCCTCAGTCCTATAGGTTTACGGGGAAATCCTGTTATTTTTTTATCATACAGTCGAGCACGCAGCACGCTCACCCACCCGTGCGATCGGTAATAACAGCACTGGTCTGCACTTTGAGTATTTCTTATTAAAGGGCCTCTTGCAGACTGTTCAGTTTTCTATGTGAAAAATATATGCATTAGGAAGTTTTATAATCTAATGTAAGCATGTTTAATGACACTGCTTCACTTTTTCTAGCTGTGAATTGAACACTGAATGCTTGGGAACTAAATGCTGCAAAGAAAGACACTAATCTGCTAAGGACTGTGATAATGCAAGGTGCTTAACCCAGTTGCCCTAACAGGTGTATGCAAAGTATCTGTGTGCTACCTGGACCAAGGTTAGAAATAGGGAAATGTTTGCAATAGTCCCTTTAATTGGAAAAAAACATCTTTTTACTTTTCCTCAGTACATACTAGGGATGCACCGAATCCAGATTTTTTAGGTTCGGCCGAATCCACCGTTTAAGATTCGGCCGAATCCGAAACCGAATACCGAATCCTACTCGCATCCTTATTCCATTAACACAGTAAAACACATTAATGAATTATACAACGTCCACAGCATGTATTTTTCATTTTATTTAATTTTAACTGTACATTATGCCAGGATGACAAGTTGGAAAACTATTTTGACAATTACCATAAGCCTCTGCATAATGAAAGCGATGCGTTGCGACACGCTCGTTTTTCCAATAAGCAAGCAGCTCCGCGCTGAAAACAATAGGCTTGTTTGAGATGCAGCTTGCCTTGCCTGAAATATAGGCGAGAGTAGCCGGCTGCAGTGAGGGGAGGAGTGAAAAAAGTGTAGGCAAGCCGGACGATTCATGAATCTCGCTGTGTTGTTGACTGCAAACGTCAGCAATGGAAGAGATCGCGTTCGCGTATTTTATCGCGGATTAAATAGATGCAACTGAAATACCAACAAATGCATTTACATTAAGATGTTTATAAGGAGAATCAACAAAGCTGAACTGTTCATTATTGGAAAAGGCTTCTTAGTAAATGTTGGGATGTAATTAAGTCTAGACGTAATGCAAATTCGTTTCTGTGTGAAATATAAACAGCACACAGTACAAATAATACAACACCAATACAAAAGTTTAAAGGAATTTATTAATAATATAAATGTCATAAGTCAAGAACAAGTTGAATAAATATAAAAACTACTACAGGAAGTGTAGTTTTTAGAATTAAAAAGTCATCAGCTGACATTCCCGGGCAAATGAGCATTAAGCTGTGTCGTCAGCAAGTCTTTTCCCATCGTGCTTTTCGTCAACGCAGTCGGTGGAGAGCAACTGCGCTCGGCTGTAGAATCCGACGAGCCCGCCTCTCCATCGCGAGAGATATTTTGTACACGTCAGCGTGACATCAGAGCAAGTCGGACGTAAGTCGGACACTTTTCTAACCGGAATGCATCTTGCGCTGATCACCGGTGATCGATTCTGCGCAGAATTTGCTCATCTCAAACAAGCCTAATATTTAACTTTGAGTGAGAAGCTCCGCTCGTCAATGTCAGTTTTCACACGGCCGTCCAATTACAATGGAGGAGGGGCGGGACATTACCACAGCAACCAACCGGCTCACAGCTGAAGCATCACAGCTACCAAGCGCTCGGCTGAAAAACAGCTGGCATTTGGTGTCCTCAAGGCGTTTTCAGCCGTATTTAAAAGTTTTGGTGTGTCCAGCCCCTAAAGCTCACCGAAAGAAAAAGCTCATCTCCACGTCAGCACCCGATGTGTGTAATCAACGGCCGCGTGACGTCGAGCAGCGTAGCGCAAGCCTAGGATTCGGTTCGGTGGAAAAAAATTCTAGGATTCGGCCGAACCCGAACCCCGTCAAAAAGCCCAGTATTCGGCCGAATCCGAATCCTGGATTCGGTGCATCCCTAGTACATACAAAAATAATCAAATAGCATTTTTCTCAGGTCTCAACCTCGTTTTGGGGTTTAATGGACATTTATGATTCCACAGCACTCAAATAAGCTAGGTTTCAGAAGAGCCAGCATGTTTATAGCTTTAGAGACATTGGTGCTCAAATTAACACCGTAAACCCCAGTTCTCCATAATGTTGTCGTCCAATCATAATCATTAAAGGGGACATGTCATGAAAATCTGACTTTTTCCATGTTTAAGTGCTATAGTTGGGTCCCCAGTGCTTCTATCAACCTTGAAAATGTTAAAAAGATCAACCCAGTAACTAAGTTTTGGTAAACCATTCTCTGCAAGCATGTGAAAAAATAGATAGATGAAATTTGGCTCCCCTTGTGATAATACCACTCCTTAATCTGCACTATCCAACCACCAGCGCTGCCATTTCGTGCAGAGATCAGCTCATTTGCATTTTAAAGGACACACCCAAAAACGCCAAATTTTTGCTCACACCTACAAAGTGGCAATTTAATATGCTATAATAAATTATATATATTATATTTTAAACTACAACTTCACATGTGTACTCTGGGGACACCAAAGATTTATTTGACATCTTAAAAAAGTTTTGTGAAATGGCCCCTTTAATGGGTTCACTCGTGTGGTGGTTGCAGTGGTTCAGTGTATGCTTGGAATGCATCAGGGAAAATCGCAGTTATTGGAAAGTGTCCAGGCGAAAGTGGTTGAAAAAATGCTGTTTGTCTACCTCTTTCCACTAAAACTCTTGCTTTTCTGTGTCCATCTTGTATGCTCGAGAGATCACTACCACACAATAACAGCGTCTCGCTTCCGTGTTCCTGCCTGTTTTCATAAGCATGAATTTTTCACCAAAGCACCCGCTCACGTGGCATCTCTCTCTGTAGTTCGTCTCAGTGAGTGGCACCCCTCAATGGGGTGGGAGTCCACTTCTGTGCCTTTAACTTAACACCCTTGACTAAATCATCAAGGCTCAGCACGGGATGGCTAACGTTTCTCTTCCAGCTTAATGGTCAGGTTTTTGTACTACTTTCACCCTTTTATAGAGTTTTTACTGTTCGTGTTTTAAAAAGAAATGACAGTGGTAACTGTGTAATTTTCCTGTGATGATGGTGTTTTACTGATTGTTGGCCATGTGCTCCAGAGCATGATAATCACAGAATGCATGAATATAGGTGATATAAAAGAGTGAAGGACAAGATTTTCATAGTGATGGTGTGTGTAAGTAACAAAATGAGCTTGTATTAGTTTCTTTTTATTATAAAATAAATAAAAATGGAAATCACCAATTTTGTCTGGTTTTCTCCTTTGAATTTAGTGCCGTCTCGTAAATGTACCTGTTGAATTGTCCAAAGACTGATGAAAATTTGCTTTTGTAGTATAGTATATATTAGCGCAACGCATGGCAATTCGTATGTATTTTACAAGGTGGCTAATTTGTACGAGCTAGGGATGCTTAACGATTAATCGCGATTAATCGTTAGCAGAATAAAAGTTTTTGTTTACATCATATACGTGTGTGTGAACTGTGTATAATAACTTTGTATAAATAAATGTACACACATGCATGTATATGTTTTAGAAAAGTTCAAATGTGTATATACATTTGTATATTTATGTATAATTTATATTATATATAAGTATAAATACTTAATATATACATTTTTTTTCTTAAAATTATACATGAATGTGTTCATATTTATATATATACACATTTATTATACACAGTTTACACACATATGTGATGTAAACAAAAACTTTTATTCTGCTAACGATTAATCGCGATTAATTGTTTAGCAGCACACTCGTATTTGCTCTCGCCTCTTTGGGTTAGGGGTGGAATTTCTTGATTGTTTTTTTATGAAATTCATAAGATTCACTTTCGAATCAGTCAACTTGTAAAATATGTATGGATTCCTGTGAAATCGAATTGCTTTCGCTCCTCTTAATTTGGGGTTAGGGGCGTAAATTGAGGTCTCATTGTTTTTTATGACACTCGAACAATTTTGTGCGATTTTGTACGAATTAGCCAACTCGTAAAATATGTAAAAATGTCTGTGGGATCGATTTGCTTTCGCCCCTGTGGAGTTGGGGTTAGGGATTTTATTTTTATAATGGTATGTTTTTGTACAATTCACTTCGTATGAATTCATACAATTTTACCAACTCATAAAATACGTACAATTCCCATGAGATCGAGCTGTTTATATCAGTATGATCAATATTAGCTTTAAACACTAATCATTTAAAGGCAGGGTGCATGATTTTTAAAAAACGCTTTGGAAAGGGGAATCGAGTCGAGGACCAAAACACTTGTAGCCAATCAAGCAGTAAGGGGCGTGTCTACTAACCGACATTGTTGCCTGGGTTGCATATGTGTGGGGCGGGTCTATCAAATGAACGTCCAGATTCTATTGGGGTAGGGACGTGTGTGTTTAGGTGATTTCAGATATAAACACTGGCTTTCAGAGATCGTGCACCCCGCCTTTAAGGGTTAAATTGTGTTCTAGGTTTTTAACTGGCAAGTCTCTTCAGGAATGTCCCATTAAACATTTTTGACATTTTTGGGCACATTGTTTTCATACCGTAATTATGTTTCATCACAGAAGTGTGTAATACTCCTAGAAGTTATACGTTTTAGTTGTGGTAACTGTACAGTCAGGCAAAAAAATCTTTTGATGTGTATAGACAATGGCTCTTTTTTTTGCATGTCGATTTCGTCATGGTGTGAATGAATAGGACTCCATGTCTGAACATTGTGTACCAAAAGTGAAACCAAATTAGAATCAGACACGCAATGTGACTTTTTAGTAGTAATTCATTTCATGTGGATTCTTTCATAGAATAGCTGTTTTGAAAGACTTTGCTTTTTTCATTTTCAGCCTGTAATTGCAATTACAGTTCCAGACAGTCTAAATGGCAATATTGGCCTGGTTGAATATTCCAGCCTGGAATATCCCAGACAGAAACAATAGGTCTGTAGTGATGTGAAACCTTTAGAAAACAATAGGATGCTTGAAAACAGTGTCACAAAAGGTCAAAAATGTGCAGTGTGCCTCATAATGCAACCTTTTTAAGTGTCTTTGCAGACTCAGTAGCTTCCCTGAAACTCCAGTCTACCGTGAAGACGGTACTAGAGATGGCAAACCGGTTCTTTAAGTATATTTGCATGTGATGACCTCATAAACATAACACAATATTTACATGCTCGTTGAATTCTCAGACTTATCAAAGCACATGTTTGCCTTATGACAACCTAAATGGTGGACTTTGTTAACTAACCAACCAGTTCGTCAAGGGATGATTTATTAATAATTATTGCAAATATGTGCAATTTATTTCTAAAACTCTTAACATCACAACCTTTATCATAACGTTTAATACAAGATTAAGCCACACAACTACCAAATATTTATGGTCTCTTTCACCTTCCACACAGTTTTTGTTCTGTATGTCCTGAATGGGGTTTAAAACCTGTTTGCTTTACTCAAAGAACTGGAAATCTCTGTTGTTGACCGTCTATTATGTCACCATAATCTCAATTAGAGCTTTCCTTTGAAACTGCAGGCTCAGTAGTTTACAAAAAAATGAAAGATGATGGGATTCAGAAAACTGGGCACCATTCAAAGCATTAGCCTACAAAGCTAAGAGCCAGGATATTATTTAATATAACTCACCGTGTTCAGCTAAACAAAAGTAAGTCATTTACACCTAAGATTGCAAGGGAAGTAAATTATGGAGTAAGTTTAAATTTTTTGACAAACTATATAAGTGAGTATAGGACAGTTTATTGGTTCAAAGGTGCAGTGTGTAATTTTTAGAAGGATCTCTTGACCGAAATGCAAAATAATATACAAAACATTATCAGGGGTGTATAAAGACCTCTCATAATGAACTATTATGTGTTTATTACCTTAGAATGAGACGTTTTTATCTACATACACCGAGGGTCCCCTTACATTGAAGTCGTCATTTTTTGCCGCCATATTTCTACAAAAGCCCTTAATGGACAAACTTTTTTTACTAAGTTGTCTCCGACGATGACATGTTTGTTTGGTGGCGGCTACCGTAGCTTTTCTATGTGTTTCAAAAGCGAAAGGTGAGCGGTGGACTGAGCCGTTGGTTGTAATTCGCAACCTTACCACTAGATGCTGCTAAAATGTACACACTGCACCTTTAACTCGCTCTGCATTTTCAAAGTTAACCCCTTTTTGTTATATAAATCATAGTGTTAGTTAATTTATAAATCTTCAGGTTCTGAGTTTGATTAAGTATAAATTAAGCAGTCGAGTGAAAAGCCAGTTTAGGACATGTGAACAGTCTTCAACATGTCCAAACTGTCTCTGTTAGCCACTCATTCCTCATCTGTTCTTCTTTCTTGAGATTTAGGGAGTGCAGGGTTGATTTAGTCTCATAGACCGGCCTGCCAGAGGAGAGCAGATTAACTCAATCCCATTAAGGATCCAACACACTGAATGTATGACCCATATGGACTCATTGCTGGAGAGGGCCAAGATATTACACCCTCCCTCCTTTCCATCACCCTTTATAACGGGGACAGTCTTCCAAGTAAAGGGTTTTACAAAGACTTAGTCCTATGGCCATATGGAGCCTTCCCAAGGGATTGTAGGCAGTGATGTGTTAGTCACTGTTCATTAATGTGACAAAGGAACATGATGAGAGACTTTCTCAAAGATTGTTTGTAATGGTAATCTGTCCAGGTAATATTATGTCAATACCTCTTGAATTTCCAACAGTAGATGTATTTACTTAGATGTGTTTGCTTGTACTGAGAAATATCTCTGATTGCTCAAGGAAACAACACTTTAGTAAAGTCTGTGTAGATTTTTGGAAATGGTCTTCAGAGAAGCTGTTTTACAGGAATAATATGCCATATATGCATAAAACCACAAAACAAAAGATTAAAAAAACAACCACTATGATGCTGAGACTTCAGGGCGATCCTGCAATGCCGTCATGTAGAAATTATTTAATCAAATTGTCAAATGGTTGGTTTATATTGCTGTCATGCTGTTACATGCCTTGTTTGTCATTAGAGAATGGATCTTTGATTTTATTAGCTTCAGTATGGAGTGTTTAAATGTGCATTCTTTGCTTAGAGGCATAAATAAAGCTATTTTTACTCTCTCCCCAAACGGCCATTAAGTTTTACATTTCAAGGGCCATCAGTACTTCGGCAAATGAACAACATAAGGATTAGTTGCTTGTAAAATGACTTAAGGACTCTTAAGAGCTTGAAATATTGAAAGAATGAAATCATTGTCTGAACTGACTACACAGTGAATCAATTTTATGGATGCTCACCTCACCTGGATTTCGAGAAGTAGTCATACAGACGTCTTTCATCACAGCTGAGTGAAATGCGTCAATGAAAAGTGAGTCACTGATGTGTCGTTAATTTTACATGGTGCTGATGCAGACTGTTTTGCAATTTAAAATCGTAAAGCAACGTCCCGTCATTATTGTGACAGACGGTTGTGAGAGACTGTTTTTTGTGTGTTTTCTACATGTATCTTGTAAAACTGTGGTTATTTTGGAAACTTGTGAATTGGTGGTTTTATTAGGAACACATTTATGTCCACCTATAATGATTTGAAGAACTATGTTTATTCTTATATATAAAAATATTACATAAAGCATAAAATATGTTATTTTAATGACATGGATGCCTCCTACACTCACAGAAGAAAGGTATAAAAGCTGGTACCATTTAAAAAGTACCCATTTCTACCTAAAGAGTGTATATTAGTACCTTTTAGGTACATATACCTAAAAAAGTGCACAATAGTTCCTCACGGGTACATATTGTTACCTCACTTAAAGGGATAGTTTACCCCAAAATGAAAACTTTGTCATCATTTACTCACTCTCATGTTGTTACAAACTGTATAAATTGCTTTGTTCTGATGAACACAAAGGAAGATATAAAGAGTTTGGTTCCAAAACGCGATAAACGGCATTTTTAAAAGTTGTATCGGGTCAGTATTAAAAAGTAAATTTGTAATTTTACGCAAAATCCAATATCTGCCATGTTATTCTGTCATCTTTTCTTCTTTTCCCCCAAAACGTGATATAGGCCACTCCTCCTTTTCTGCAGAATGCAATAAATCCACTCAACAAATCACAGCGCACCATTCCACACATTGTAAACAACAATGGTGGTGCGTTGAATACATGCAGAATCCTAGTTTTCCTAATCTAACGTTTGTTCTTCGTGATCAACAAACAGACAAAAACAAAATAATACTTTTGATGGCATTGATAAACCTGTGGTGGTTTTCTGTGGCGGGGAAGAAACGTAAGCCATCAAAATCTAATAATTTACGTGAGAGGCACTCAGGAGAAGAAAAAAATGCCAGCTGTTGCTTGGTGTCACACAACAGCATCAAGTTCTGTCATGCTAACACATTGACCTCAGGGGATCTTATGAAAAACTTTCCATTATTTTACTCCAAGTCAACAAAAATCAAGCAGGACCAAAACATTTTAGAGCTGATCGCTGTCAAAAAAGTTCAGAGACGACTTCCCAAGGATAATAGCAGTGTTCTTAATGTGACAAAGTAAGTTTTTTGATCAATGCCATTAATGTTTATGTTTTTAATCAGTTTATACCACTAGTCAACTGAATGAATATAACATGGCAAAGATGAATGCACATTTATATATGTGTATATATAATATATATAATATTTATATATATGATTCAATAGATTGCATTTTGTGGAAAAAAACAGTTTTTATAATATGAAAGTTTTAACAGAAAATAGTGGTTTCATCTGAAATTAGTCAAAATGGATATAAACTGTTCAGAAGCCCCATTTACTTCCATTGTATCTTTTTATCCTACTATGGAAGTCAATGGGGCTTCTGATTGGTTTGATTACAAACATTTCCCGCAATATTTACCTTGTGTTCATCAGCACAAAGAAATGTATACGGGTTTGTAACTACATGAGAGTGAGTAAATTATGAAAGAGTTTTCATTTTTGGGGGAACTTACCCTTTAAATGGTACATATTAGGACCTGAAAGTGTAAAAAGACTTTTAACTTCCTCTCTTTTTTAAAAAACTTTCAGAAAATTGCATTTTTCATGTGACAAGGGAGCCCATTTATGCCAGGATAGCAAGTTTGAAAATCAAGATCGGTTTTTTCAAATGTTTTTTTGTGTTTGTTTAAAGTTAATTGATTGATACCTTATTAATTGTGCTATTTAACTCTGCTATTCCTTTAAAAATAAAAAATGGGCATTATTATTATTAGGCATGATCAGATTCTTATTCTGTTGTATGATAAATATCAAACAAAAAAAAGTAGTCCATAATTAACTATACAGTACGTAGGAGTTAAAACACACAACAGGCCTGTCATTCAGTAAAGGATGTATAATGGTGAAAATGTTTCTATAGAATCAGGACTGACAAGCTCGCTAAATATGAAGTATGTGTGGTATGTGCCACTATGCAAAAGAAAAGAAACATTCAGGAGGTAAGTCCCCATGAGCTGTCACAGTCATTGCATGACTTTGTTTCCATTCTGATAATGCTTTAAGAGTCAGCATTGGGTTGGGGGCATACTTTATTAAACATAAACTCAAGGCCCCGCCCTCCCTCACAGAGCCACTCATGCATTTGCAGGCCAACACATGTCCGCACAAGCCGCACACAGATCCCCACAACTGTGATGGGCAAGAGTTTCCAAAGGTGGGGCTGCATTTTAGGAACATTTGTCCTGCAACCCCAACATTCCACATTCCAGTGCGACAAGCAGAGCTTTCGGTAACAGCAGCACCACTGCAACACAAACCACAACATGGTCTGACAGATTGTGTGATGATAATAAATATGGAAGGTGTGTTAACCTCTTTCCTTTTAACCTTATCAGTTGTTTTGTTTTAGAATGAGCTTCCTCATATGTCAGTCATTGTCTGTCGGCTATATCTGTTTCACTTTTTTATGCTCATTTGTTTATGACTTAACTCAGCAGGCACAGATACAGCACATGACTCCACTTTCTTCACAGGAAAATGACAGCATGTTCCTATTTTGGAGTTTCCTTCTGAGCGTCTGCCTGGAAAAAAACATGTGGTGACAGTGTCCCAGCGTTTGGTGGTGATACCATCCCACTTCATTTCAAGATAATAAGTGTTTTTCATTTGTGGAGACCCCCCAAACCTCAGCGCATCTGCTCTCATTTTTTCTCTTCCTGTTTTTATACAAAAAGGCAGTGCCATAAAATGGGTCAACAAAACACTCTATGTCATAAACCTCAATATCCTTTCATGATCATTTTAATGTTTAAATAGCCAGACAAGAGCCATCAAGAACTGACTAGATATTCATTTGTTGTCTAAATGCACTATGCACTATATATAACACACAACAGTACAAGATTGTAAAGAAAGTGTGCATCATTTTGGATAGTTTTCAGTCAAAATAAACTTAAAAAGGAAACAATGTTTACCCATGAAAAAAAGAGTTTTGAGTCACCAGCATTGGGAAGAAATGATGACCTCTTTATCCACTAGGTTTAGTCAACTGCTGCATATAATTTTGTTTACAAAAGAGGGGGGAAATTTGCACTGTAGCCCTTGTTCTTTCAGAAACAGGTTTTGTTTTTGGCCAAGTTACTTTGCTCTTACGCAATTTATCCAAGGATTTTGTACAAATTTGATTTGGTAACTCTTTGTTTATTACAAGTACTTCATGAAGTGCCCGATGTGCCAAGTCAGTTTTCAAAGAAATTTAAATAATTTGAAATACATTTCCATTGGCATGTTTCAACCGGCATGTTTTGCCGCACTCTTGCCTTTTGATTTGAAAAGGTTATCAAGGTTATTTGTAAATGCCGAACATTGGATGCACACTCACACATATTGATTGACTAATCTGATTGGAGCATTTATTGTACATTGGCACTAGCAGTATAATTTTGTTTTTCAAATAGTGAATGTGGAATTTATTTGCCAATGAGAGCAAAATAAACTACATATATTCAGTTTGTATGTTATTTCAGTGTATATTTTACAACAGGTATGCCTACCAATCACCTCACCAATCCCAAAGGGGTTTTGGCTAGCCCTGTTTGAAAACCATTGGACAGCAGTATGTTGCGTATGTATAATGTTGGACATGTTGGTTTTTTATTGAAGCTGCAATGCAGAAAAAACCTTGTATATACAGGAATATTACTTACTTACAGTATGCATAGTTACCCATCCTACCTAATAATGCAAATCAAACTCAAATCAATTCATAAATATTGGATTTATACATTCTTTTCTCATCAGAAAAAAGTACAAATCTGTACCTTTTCTGTCGCTGCGTTGGTTCAGTTTTGTACCTTTATGGGTATACAACAAATATAAAGGTTGAACCTTTCAGGGTACAATATGAAACCTTAAAGACATATTGTGTACCTTAAGGAAATTTTTTTTTACCAGTTAAATTTTACAATATTAGCTGTACCTTTAAACGTACACAATGGATCCTTAAGGTACAATAATGTGCCCAAAAAGGTTGAACATTGAAATATGATTAATATATCTCTAAAGGTACAAAACGGAAGTCCACCCAGTGACAAAAAAGGTACAGTTTTGTACATTCCAATGGAAACTTGCCCATTTCCAGCGACATGAGGTTGGTGTGAGATGGGTGTGGTGCGACTAAACAAAGTTGAGAAAAGTTTATGCAATTTTATGCAAAGTTGGTTCCTACCAGGCACACATGCATCTTTAACATTCTAAAAAAATAACTTTGTGGTTTCAATTGGCATTTTATGATTCATTAAAAAGTAATTAATCAAGAACAGCTGTTTTACCTTTGTTTTGTGGTTTTTAAAGAGCACCAATTATCCGATTCACGATTTTACATTTCCTTTGGTTGTAAGTGTGTATTAGTACATGTTTACGATATGCAAAAGGTACAAACCCCAAAGTAAATGATGACGCAAGTTATCGTCTCCAACGTAAATCTATTTTCTTGGACTACAACAAACACACAGATTGTAGGCAACAGTTTACTTCCTGGGATTGGTGATGTAGACAAGTTAACTCCTGTCAGCATTCCATTGTGACCGAATCTTTCATATATGGTAAGGAGCGTCACATTTACGGCTGACGGCAGTAGTATTTAGGCCAATGACAATGTAAAGATTAGCTGGCCAATCAGGGACACAGCGCTTTTCAGATCGATGAGTTTTGTACAAAATCAATGCGTTTCAGGAAGACATGAATATCTGGAGCTTAAAAAATGTACGGTATGTGGAAAATAATGTGTTTTGTTAAACACATTGTATTATACCAAATACACAAAATAATGTTTTTTTTAGCAATGAAATAGGTTCACTTTAAAGACAGAAAAACTAAAAACATCAAATGGTTCATTCAGACATAATTGAATAATAAGTGTATTTATCTGTATGAGAGTCACATGTATTTTTAAATGTGTGTGCCTGTTGTCTTAGTTACATATGGACAATTGGTGAATAAAGCCCAAGCCTTCTATGGCCCTGAGGCCTCTTGCCGACCAGCTGTTGGCATGCTGAGGGAGCAGCTAAGCTTTGTTCTCCTACCACACTGACCACTAAGTGCTTTCCCATATCAGCGGGATTGGGCACGATGCAAGGACCCTATATCCGTCTGCTTATGACAGGGTGCTGTTCGGAAGTCTCCTTTTCCACTGATCCGAGGTCAGTTTTCTAGCGTATATTACTCTGATTGATATAATTGTTTTGGTCAGTGCAACTGGTCATGGATCATTATAAAGAGAACAGGACGGTAGCCAGGTCAAGGTAAGTACGGGAGTCAGGCTCATCCGCTCTGTTATTGGCACAGCAATTACAGACACTTGATCAGGGATTAAACACCCGTCACGAGCAGATTTACGGCCGACTAAACACCAAGCAGCCATCATTTGACATTTAGTTTATTTTAGGATAAACAGTTGGGCTCCCCCCAACTAAAGTTCACCCAGAAATGAAAATGATGTCATTATTTATTACTCACCGTCATGTTGTTACAAACCTGTATAAATGTATTTCATGTTCTGCCTAATAAAGCAGAAAACAGAAGCACCATTGACTTTCATAATAACAACATGTTTGTAACAACATCAGGGTGAGTAAATGATGACAAACTTTTCATTTTTGGGTGAACTATCACTTTAAGAATGTAGAAACTAGATAAGTGTAGCACAAACTTTTTATTATAGTGTTTATAGATATCTTTATGCCCAGCTGCACTACTTCCTGAACATCAGCCAGCTCCATGTTTCCTGTCTGCCATTATTGGACAAACTGATTATCCAGGTGTGTCTGACCTCAGTAGTCACAACAACAATAATCAGACACACCTGGATTAATCAGTTTGTCCAATAATGGCAGACACGAAACAAGGAGCTGGCTGAAGTTCAGGAAGTAGTGCAGCTGGGCATAAAGCCTATTCTTAACGTACTAATGTAAATGAAAGTTGCATACATGCATAAGTAGTTGGTATACACATTTGCTGTTACTGTAACTGCAGCATTTCCAGTTTTCCAGCATGCCTTGCATCCCATACGACTCAAGGCCGGATCCGTACCGAAGTCAGCCGTTCCAGTGAGGATCCGGCCCAGAGTAATCTGCTGTCTAATATGGGAGGAGTCTAAATGTTGCATGCTAAAACATTTAGCATGCTAAAGTCTGCCATTGTTTCCTAGTAGTTCATTCATTTCGGCTATTTTGACATATATTTTACTTAACTAATGATGATGTTAGGTTGCTGATTCGTTTGATACTCAGTCATTGCTGTGGTCCAAACCAAAGCTTTGTGTTTATGATGACCATGCTAACCAGTGACCAGAATGAGCTGCATCAGCTGCTCCTTTGATTAACCAGTTCCCCCTGCATTAGCCCGTCGCAATGTTTCTTGACCACAAATAACACGGTGTAAATATTTGATTCGAGGTGTGAGGCAGTGCATTCAAGTTCAAGGTTAGGCTAGACAGGGTTAGGTGTGCATAAGGTCCACAGAAAACTCCAAGGAGACACCTGTGCACAATATATGAGTTGAAGTATAATTGGTCAAGGTGATTCAGTTAATCCTATTAGGCAGTGAAACATGATGCTCGAATTTGCAGCAATATTAGAATGTGATACTTATGCAGATGTCTGAGGCACAGCACTTTATTTTTGACTCTCTCTCTCTCTCTCTCGCTCTCTCTCTCTCTCCTTGGACGATGTAACTAGGGATTAGACTACCGGTCGTGCAGGAATGATAAGGAAACAACCCAGATGGCATTCGGTTCAAATACCCTAAGATGGTCATTGTGTATGCATGAGCAGAAGCTCTGATAGCGACCATCCCAGGCTATACAGCATGGTGCAGGCATTGGGCCAGGTAGATCTTATATCCTAGATAAAGTCAGCAAAGCCTTTGTGTGTTTGTGTGTGTGATGGTGTGAATCACAGAGGATGGGTAAGTAGCAAATAGCATCCTGCTTGGTTGCCCTGACCCTTTCCAAAAATATGAAGATCATTATCGCCTCAAAAGAAGAGTGTATGGAAAGAGCAGGCTTATATTTTAACTGGGGCAGTAGGCTATGCAGTGGCCGGCTGGAGTGTCAAGTGTTGAAACGTGACTGGGATCAGACAGATCACGGATCAGTGAGGGACTGGACTGATTTAACCCCGGTCATTGTAAATACAGAAATAACTTTAAGGATTGAGGATGCTTAAAGGATGAGACTGCTAGAAAAGCCACACTGGTTAATGTGGATGCATTTATCAACTCCAAGTGTCTTACAAGTAACCTTATGATTTTTTGGCTTTGCCCAAAATTGCATAGATTACAACATTGTAAACTATTGCGGTGACTTGTTTTCTTGTAATCTCTTGTAATCTTAATGCAGGATCAGAAGGTTTAGGTGGATTTGGCACCTGTGCCCAGAAGCACAGAGGCCTAATGCATGGACCGATAAGTCTGTAAGATGAAGCAAATGGCTCACCTTTCTTCTTTCTGCTACTGGAACTGACCTGAGATCAGCAGGGTGAGTAGTGGAGGGAGAGTCGACAGCAGATGCAGAGATTAAAGTATTGTTGTGGCAGTTGTACTTTTCTCAGAACCAACATTAATTGTCTTTGCAATGACTTTTAACTTTTTCAATGGATTAAGTCAGTTCTTGCCAAATTCACATAGCTGTCTTGAAGAAATTTCTAAGCATCTTGTATAATAAAAGTGTAAAATTAATGCCAATCCCTTGGTTTGGTATTTTGCTACAGAATGCCCAGATGTTCAAATGTGGCTTGTCCATTAAGAAACTAGTTTCCATGTCCATTAAGCTTTTTAAAGCAGTATGCATTGTCAAATTTAAATGAGGAAAATATATTGTTTAATTATTTAATAAATATATTATAGGCCATCAATTATTGTTCAATGAACAAACACAATATTGGTTCAGTTCTTTTCAAGTCATGTCCCACCACCAACCTACAGTAGCTGCTCTATTTTGGAGTTTTGGGTTACTGGGTCTGGGGATACTGAGATGCTGATTTAGTTTGAAGGCTCAATCCGGAAAGCAATTGAAAATCAGTTGTACATGACAAGTGGAGCATCTTGGCAATGTCATCAGGGTGTTCGTGTGGCTGAGAAGTGAAGTGTAAAGTGGGGCAGTTTTTCTAGCTGAGTGAGACACAAGAGAACCTGGCACCCAGAAGTAGGCTAAACAAATTTCCACCATCAAGCCCTTTGTTGTTTATGGAAATGACGCAATGGGGAGACGACAGGAATTTTCATGTGACTCAAACGTGCAAGTGTCAGGACCATCCACAGTTCCACACAAACCCTTTGGTGCCCTAAGAGCCCTTATAATATATAAGAGCAATAATCTTTCTTTACTGGTTGGCCTTGTCTTTGTGAGATACTGCTCAAGGAAGTCTAGTCAAGTACAATACAAGATAGAAGATTATCTCAAAATGATTTACTGTATACACATTACACATTAACCTTTGAACACTTTAGGTGAATTTACTGACCATAATGGCATCAATTAAAAAGACGTCAAGGACTATTACACACTTTTATTATGGTACCCATGAGGAAACATGCTTATAAATGTTTCTATGACATTTGGGACCAAATGTCAAATTAAAATAAATGATGTTTATTTGAAAATATAAAAAAAATGCAGAAAGTTTTCTTTGAGGGTTAGGTTCTGGGTTTGGGTTATGGGATGGAGATATACAGGTTACAGTAAAAAAGTATGTCTATGGAAAGTCCCCATAAAACATGGAAACACAACTTGTGTGTGTCTGTGTGTGCATACAAGACACTGTTGCAGTTCCAATTAGATATGAAATTTCAGGTCATTTTTTTAATCAAAGTTAAATGTAAAATCAAATAAATGTGTTAATTAAAGTCACTGAAATTTTTTTTTTATGCTTGATTAGATGTCTATGTGGTTTTATAATATGCAAAATTCATCATTCAACACCACTGCTTGAGTTTTCCAAAGCAGTGGTAGCTGGTCACTTTTCTTCCGATTCCGATTTAAAATACTGTATGTATTGGGAGTAATCGTGTGTGGTTCGTCATGTCAAAATATGTGTTTGTTGCGTCATGTGAACCTGTGCATCATGTGCCATTTCAAAAGGCTGAAAGGGTTTATGATAAAAGAAACACTCATGTTTACAAAATATTCGCAAGATACTCTAAACTCTGATTACATATGAGATTAAAGGAGGGGTGCATGATTTCTGAAAGCCAATGTTGACATTTGAAATCACCTAAACGAACACACCCCAAACCCAATAGAATCTGGACCTTGTTTCGATAGACCAGCCCCACACGTACACAACCCAGGCAACAATGTTGAAAATGAGTGAAAGCAATGTGCATTACTATGGTAATCAAGGTCGAATGCGTTTTGATAGGGCGACGTAAAACGCAGTGGTGGCCGATGACTTCTTTTTTCGAGGGCGCTTGATGCGAAGTTCGTCACAACATGTATGTAGCCCGTCATGTGTGGGTTCTTTATTCAAAATATGTGGTTTGCGCATCGAGAGATTGTGTGTGCATCATGTGTCTTGTCAAAATAAGTGCCTGCTGCAGATGCGTCTAAAGGTTTATGATAAAAGAGACGCTCGCGTTTGCCAGATACTCGCATAGTCTCATGCGTAATCAGAGTTTACTGTTAAGGGAGTGTCTTGCATGTATTTTGTGAACGTGAGCGTCTCTTTTATCATAAACGGTTTTGATGCGTGTGTAAGAGGCAGGTTGAAATTTTGCCACGGACACATGCTGCAGGCTTAAAGACTAAAGGCAAAGACTAAAGGCAAAGCACAAGTAAGTGTCTTCGCTTGACTCATTTTTTTTTAACAGTATTGCTTAAACCCCTTAGAGGTTTAATAGAATTGAGCGCTCTATCCTCCGTGTCATTAATAGACATGCCCCTTACTGCTGATTGGCTACAAGTGTGTTTTGGTTCTCGGCCCGACACACTTTTCCAAAGTGTTTTTCAAAATTCATGCACCCCGCATTTAAGTAAGTTATCTGGCAAACGTGATTGTCTATTTTATGAAAAACTCATTTGAAGGTGTGCAGCAGGCACGTGTTTTGACATGACGTGCGATGCACATAGGTTCACATGACGCCCCGAACACGTTTTGACATGAAATCCACACACCACGGGCTAAATACAAGTCTTGACGAGCTTCGCATTGTGCACCCTTGAAAAAGAAGTCACTGGTCTTCACTGTTCCTACGACGGTTTTACAACCATGGTTTGAAATCACCTTCCTATGTCACAAACATGTGACCAATCACAGCTGAACGAGTGGATCAGTAGTTTGAGCCATATTATGTATGGATGCCGCATAAATTTGTCGCTGAATCGATTGCAGCACTTCTGCTTTAGCTCTACTTCTGTGATGCACACACGTGCAGCGTGAATGCTCTAACCTGTTGCGCAGGTTCACGTATGCATTTTAAGACGTGAATTATGCAGTTATGTGTCTGAAACTGCAGAATGTAGCATCTACATATATATATATATATATATATATATATATATATATATATATATATATATATATATATATATATATATATATATATGGTCTAAGGTGGTGGAAAAGAGTGGAGGTGGGGACTAATTTGCATATTCATATCTATGGTCCGATCTGTGTGATAAAGTAGAGGTGGGGACTAACGCATATTCATAGATCCACGTATACTAAATGAGGCAAGTGTGTACAGTTGAATTCAAACTGTTTAAAGCATGAAGAAATTATTGTCACAGATTTTTTTTTTACATATGCTGTTATGATGTTCAAAGATGAGTTTTAAGTGATAAAATTATTCACTACACGGGGGTTTAAAAAAGTAACAATTGTTATTAAAGCATAGTAAATTGTCAATATGTATAAATATATCCTAACACTCCAATACAAAAAACAAAACAGAAACTGTGGTTGACCCAACATAACTTGGAATAGGACTAACATTGTATGTTCTTGTTTGTTAGTAGTTAGTTTATGAATGGTCACAGCTTCTCCTTTTATCTTCCTTCCTTATATTTAACATCCTAAACATCTCTTGCTTTGGCTGTAGGCCATGACATAATTGTTGGTGACCACGAGTGCTAGTTCTTCCCAACAATGCTTTAATTCTATGTTTCTTATAAGAGTTTGTGGCTTTCAGAACAGGGGAAATTCCACACGCACAGAATCATGTGACCTGCCAGAATGATACCCAGCAGTTTTATAGAAAAGAAACTTGTAAATGCAGAAGGTAGTTTAAGTAATCCGAAATGCAAAGTAGTCCATAATGGCATTGCATACTGTAAATAACAAAACACGTATTCTCATGTCATGGATACAACTGGATACATTAGGGCTGGGTAAAGACTACAATGACCATGACTATGAACTACAAAAGGAAATGACACGAGACTTCAAAATAAAAGACATGAACATGAAACAACAAAGCACAAAGAACCCTTACAAAACAAAGGGAGCAGTTCCTTATTAGTTTGTTGTGGACGCTGGATTTGTCAGTTCTTGATATATATGGATAATGTGAATTAATTCCTGTTTTTTAAGCAAAACTTTTAATTCTTTATTATTTTCTTCCCTTTAAATAGTCAGAAGAACCATTTTTCACTATAAAGAACATTTTGTGAAACTCAAGGGGGTACTTTAAGTAAATAGTTTAGGTCAAGGGGGTCTGGCTCACAAGTTGCTTTGCACTTTAATTTTTAGGATTTAATTTTAACCACAGTACTTTTAATACAAACAACCATGAAGGAATTCTGTGTTCTGGTCATGAACACTTAGAAAATGCACAAATGAAATAAACTATGCTTGTGCTTACGGCACGACAGTGCATCACCATAAGAACATTTGACTTTATTAACTATCACATGCTCACTGGAATAAGACCCACAATCAAAATTGGTACACCATGAACATTTTACATAGCCTAATGTTTTTTTAATCTACTTTATTGCCCTCTAATGGTGTAAAGTTTTATGACGGTAGCATTTCTAACGTATGAGCCTGTCTAGTTTATGTTTGGGCTTAATGTTAATATAGCACTGTCTCTTAAGCTACAGGGCCTAAATTCCACAGTCTCTGGATAAACTGGAACAAGTTGAGCTCTCTTCCAGGCTCGGTGAAGGGGGAGGCACTCTTGCTATACCTAGATTTGGATTGCTGTTGCTTGTTCCTCTTTTTTTGCAACTAGTTAATACACAAAGTAAGGTATATCTGATAGAGGCCTTTTTGTTATTTAAATGAGATATGTGTGTCTGTCCACATCCTATTGTGCTTATTAGAAGGAAATAGAAATGTTAAACACTGGTTTAACTGGGTGGGTGCAGTGGGTTCACACAAGTCTCTCCACAAAACCAACCCAATTTCACTTTCCACATAACCTATGAAATTAGATCCGACCCTCAATACAACGTTCTCCTCTGGGCTTGGATGTTTTTAGATTTTGGGAAGCAAGCGCGACTGGAAGCAGGTTGCTGTAAATAGATTTGGCTCACATGCTCCATGTAGCCTGCAGAATTCCCTGCACCAGAACTGAAAAACACAGGCGTAACTTTTGGATTTCTGTAGTTTAAAAGGAATAAGGAATACAAACTTTACCTTTAAATAATGAAGTAGTTCATAACCAACATGCACATAGCCACTTTGCTCAAAAAAATCATAAAAAGGAGAGGATCACTTAAGACCCTCATGACCTTGAATAATATGTTTAAAAATTATTTTTTTGTACTTATTACCATTCTTTATTCTTTAAATTCTTTATTATTACCATTCTTTATTTTTAGAACATTGTATGTCAATATTTGTAGAAAATTGTATTAAAATGTTTGAGCAAGTGTATATAAAAATTAATAAAATACAAATTGTGCTTGTCACATGTGCATTTCTTTTCATTTCTATAATATTTAACATAATTTGTCTATACAGGAACACATGTTTCCAACCAACTCTAACGAACACCATGTATAGGGCTTGACTCATAACACAAGCTAAAGTTTGATAAGAGGGATTTTCCATCTCTCTCCATCCCTTGAAAGAGTTCTAACTGTGTTATTAAGCTTTGTTAGATACTGAGGTTTTTGAGGTCACAACCTCTTACAGAAGAAGGGCTGTAAAACATTGCTGACTTGTCACAAAAGAGCAGCATGCTGATAACAACTACAAGGGCCTTAAAAGTGGCATGTGCATGTGAAAATAAGTATGTGAGAGCCATATGCTCAGTTAAGCATGTGAAGCCCAATGAAAGGCGGGGTGCATGACGTTTGAAAACCACTTTGGAAAAGGGAGTCAGGCCGAGTACCAAAACACACTTGTAGCCAATCAGCACTAAGGGGCGTGTCTACTAACCAACATCGTTGCCCAGGTTGTGTATGTGTGGGGTGGGTCTATCAAAAGAAGGTCCAGATTCTATTGGGGTAGGGGCGTGTTTGTTTAGGTGATTTCAAATATCAACATTGGCTTTCAGAGATCATGCACCCCGCCTTTAAACATTTACCAAGTAAACTTCTTAATGGGAACCGGAAACCAAAAAATGTAGTTTTATAATGTGTCTGCTTGTCATGCAGTCAGTGAAGGTTGTGTGTGTTTTAAATCTCTCTCTCTCTCTTCATTGCAATTTGATTTTGAACATATGATAAAAACATAAGACATTATTTATTTAAGTTTAATCATTTGTCAACAAAAAACCCCAAACTGATCGAGCCTGAAATGACATGACGATTGGTTTCAGTAATTTCTCAATAATACCAGACAAGCCATTTGTAACAGTTTCTAATCGTTCTCTCGACTCCAATCTTTAAATCTGTTTGTGCCCTTTGTTGTTTCATAATAAACTAAATAACTGTGTTGAAACTTTTTAATGTTGGATTTTTAGATAATGAGCTAAGCTAATGCGCCCTCTTGTGTATTGTACAGGTATTATACGACAGTGCAACGAGTGTAGATTGTTTATGTATATTAAACAAACAAACAAACAAATACAAATATATTATTTTGCCAATATTTCTCTGTATGAGATGATGTTTATTTTAAAAGGTTAAAAAGGTTTCATATAATTGTTTTGTATTCTTTTGGATTATTGTATTATCTTTTAATATTTTATTTCAAACAATTAACAAGACAATAGTCACTTACCTACTCAAAATATAATGTAAAATTGGCTGAAAAATATATAAAAAGATAAATAAAATTATTTAAGGTATGAGATCACACAAATAACCTTCACATATTTTTTCTTACTGTTTGTTAAACCAAGAAGTAACTTGTAAATGTTTCATTTTTACCTTAAATAGCAAAAAGTTGTTTTTTATTATGGTGGATGTCAATACAGAACTAAAATCTGCAAAGTACCTTTAAAATCGTTTGCAGACTGCGCCCTCTTGCGGCTATACTTGCTGGTACAATTTTAATTTTAATTAAAACATTTAGTGTCGTTTACAGCTAAGGGAAGATTACATTAAACCAACTTAATAAAAAATCGCAACGAATTTAAGAAATATTTAGTGCAGCATTTGCGGAAGTATACTTGTCGATGTTTTTTTTTTACCCTTTTTCCAGTTTCAGTTACGGTTAAAGCAATGAGATCATTGAACAAACCACAAACTAAACTTTTTTTAATCCAACCGGGACATGTGGAAACTAAGGTTCATTTCACACCTTTTAATACCACTCCTTTTTCGAGTCCATTCAGTGCAGTTTGTGAATGAGTCAATAGATGACGGCTCCTTTAAGAGCGCATGCATTCCAAACACCGACGTGACGTCAGAGCAGCAAGACGCTGGACGAAAGTCGCGAAAGGCCAGCGCGCGTCTCACAGAGGACTGTCGTTTGAGATCCTGTCAATCTCGACTTTTTAACTCAACGTTTGTGTTTTGAACTCGCTTGGTGGTTTTACCAGTACAAGGTTACGCTTCGAAGGCATTTTACCTCAAAGTGTTTTATGTAGCTCGCCTTTTGTTAACTCTCTTAGTCTTGAATTGGCGGCTTGACCCTCGACATGGATATTAGCTAGCTAAGCTAGTCACCAAGAAACCGAAATAACGGCGTGTCAGCGGGTATGTGTCACAGTTTTATCGCTTTTAAACGTCGTTTATGTGCTTAGGGTCGAACTGTCTGAGGCAAATTTTCGCCTTGGGTGTTGCCAAAGAAGGACTGAAGTTCGGGAGAAGTAGCTAGTTGTTTCACGGAGGGAAGAAAGAGGTGGGAGATGTTGACGAACGCGAACAGTCCGCCGAAGTTTCCGAACCAACAGCAGCAGCCCCAACAGCAGCAGCAGAATCCACCCCAATTCATGCAGGGGAAATCTTCACTTCAGATCAAGAAAAATGCCATAACCGACGACTACAAGGTCACTAGTCAGGTTCTGGGACTGGGCATCAATGGCAGGGTCCTGGAGATCTTTCATAAGAGAAGTGGGGATAAGTACGCTTTAAAGGTAGGACAATCTGTTGTTGTGGTCGTAATTGACATAAACACGTTTAATTCACCAGGAAAACAATTGTTCTATATCTAATAAACGGTACACTGTAGCTATTTAACGGTTGCTGTACCATCCACATAATAAACCTGGCTGTAAGTGTTTTTCGTTATAAACCGTGTATAAGGTAAAGCTCAGGTGTCTTCTGCAGGTGTCATTTCAGTGCAGAACAGTGATTTAGGAGCGAGTTAATCATTCATTTTTTGAGGAGCAAGCGGAAATTGGTAGGCCATCTGTTTTATTAAGAACCAGGTGGCACAGCGGCTCCCTGTTCCAGCTGGCCTTTGATATTAACCAGTATATTGGAAAGTTAAGTATGGCTCGGAGGAAAGGACAGAATGACATAAGACTTCCCTACCTTTATCAGGAGGGATTGTTTGAACTGACGCACATCCACGCAATTACGCAAAACAGGAAAGTGAGTGTTGTTTTGGTCAGGTGATTGTTAAAAAGGTGTGACAGTTTATTTAGATGTGTTTATAAGGTTGGAATGTAGTGTGTTGGTTTACATGAGGTGTTAGAACGAGATGTTACAGTAGACACGAACTGCATTTATTTTTGCCTAGGATTTTAATTTGATTCATACCAGCACTGGCCTTTATTTGGTTTAATGTCTTTTGAATCCAGTGTTAAGTTACTAGAAAGTTTAATAAGAAAACGCATACTAGTGTCATCTGCCAGTACTTGATGGACCATACTAAGCTACTGAAGTTTCCCCAACTCATTAAGCATAATGTATACATAAATGAATACATCAATGTTGACAACAAAAACACATAAAAAAAATACTGGTTCATGCAAGAATCTAAAAAAAAGCAATCTGGTTTAACTCGATGGGGCTGTTTACCAGACAGGGTTTAAACCAAGCCAGGACTAGGCCTTAGTTATATTAGGAAATTTTAGCAGTATACATTTACATGTATACATTACGAAGAAACATCACTGCTGTGCATCTTTAGACAAAACAATGGCACTGATATACTTTGGGATATGTGAATGCAAGCTGTTTTTTAGTTAAGTAGGCTCAAACATGCATTTTAGTCGGGGCCAAGGCCGAAGCCCCAAACTGCCCCATATCTACTTGTAAACGTAGCTTTTGCACTTATTGTTGGCTCTTAAATGTTAAGTGCTCTCTGATTTGTAACTCGCTTTGTATAAAAGCTCTTGCTAAACAAATAAATGTAAATGTATGTAAACGAGTTATACAGTTTTTTTTTTGTCAATTAGTTGAAATGAATTAAAAACTCGTGGTAGCACTAGGAACATCTCCATGCCGGTGCACCAATTGCAATTTGTCTGCTCAAAGGTCAAAACAGTCCAGATCTGTGGTTGGCTTCCTCCCACTTGCTGTCGGTACTAGCTGAAGAGTAGAAATGCAGAGGTGTTCATTCACCCCTTATGACATATTTGTGGTTAGTTGGTTGTAGTTTTTTAAAGCTCATGTTTATTAGTGCAAGATTACAATTTGTTCTGGTTAACCCTAACCCTAAAGTGTTACTACAATTATAGACAAGTCCACACTTCTGTAATATTTAACTTTTGATACTTGCTTTAGCTTGATAGGGGCAAAATATCTTCCAGGGCCACTGATGATGTCAGCACCTTGGGTTTCTGTCATTGTTGTGGATCTCTGTGCGCTCCAGTGACAGATCGGCTTAGCCCCGCATTCATCACCACCACCATACGGCCTGGCTGTTTTTAGCCCGCAGAAGAGCACTGCGTGCTCCTGGGAGGCTGGAAAAGAAAAGGCCATCAGAGTAATACATTGACTTGGACAGACAAGTTTAAATGGTAGTTTGAGTAATGCATAAATGATCAATGTTAGGGTAGCTGATTGTTAACCATTACCCCATTACTCTGTGATTGGTGGTTGTGCATCACTGTATCTTGCATCAATATGTCTTGGGAATCAGAGCTGAACTGCAATTATCTTGCCTACTAAAGCCGAAAGTATACTAGGGCCATCCGTGTACGTGCTCCATTTGTATGACGTCATTTTAATCATCAGGAGGGTTCGCGTTGTCCGCACGCAATGACAGTATGCGTACAACAGCGCATGCGCAAGACAAGTGCTATAAACACTTACACAAAGGCAGTAGACAGTGCTTTGCACACACACACCATCACCTTTCTTTTTTTTTACTTCTTCCAAGAGCAGAAAGCTGTGAGCATTTTCATCACCATAATGTTTGATTCCTGTTCTCTGTTTTCCAATAGTTTGTTCTAAACTTTGTTTGCAATGGTGGACACGCTACCTTTCTTCATCTATCCAATTTTTTTTAATGTACTGTAAATAGGTGAATCAGTGCTGCCCCGACGGCCTGGTAGAGTAATAATTTGAAAAAGAAATAATTTGTATTGCGTATGGGTCGAACACGGGCATCCGCGCATGGCTGCGGTTGGGTATACTTTGAAAGCTGCAAGGACGCTTGTGTGCAAGTAGTGTTGTTTTTGGCAGCCTGTTTTCATTTTACTTTTAGTCTAGTCTTTGTGTCAAGCTGTCATTTTAGTTTTTATTAGTTTTAGTCACGTCATACTCTTTTTAGTCTAGTCAAGTTTTAGACGACTAAAATTCTTGCCATTTTAGTCTTATTTTAGTCAGACTTATCCATTACTATTTTAGTCTAGTTTTAGTCGACGAAAACTGATGACATTTTAGTCTAGTTTTAGTCAGTGAAATTGTATTTAGTCTCTTTTTAGTAATGCATTCTATTTAACCCATATAGTATAATGACCTAATAGTATTATAGACAAAACAATATTTTCTTTTAGCCAAACCCATTTCAAACAAAAGTTATATTATTGTTACCTTATAGACCCAAGAATACATCCATTCCAGACATGGAAGATGCTCTGATTTGAATAGATATTTATTTTACTATCCTCTGAGTGAGTGACTTGATTGTTCGTAAGAGTCTATAGTAACTATAGTATGTGTGAAAATAGAAATATGCTATTGTTAACATTTATAATTGTATTTTGACAGCAGCACAAACTACAATCATACATATGTAATTATATATTATTATAGTTTATATTTATGCATCTGTACGTTACCACCAGTGTACCTAATGGACTTTGGCTTAATCTAATGTGACAAAGCTGATCTTAAATGTCAGTATAAATCCAAGCAATTTTGGAGAATTACTAAATGTTTTTCTTGTAAGTAAATTAAAATTCAGCTTTAAGAAAACAGCAGATGTCTATTAAGAAAAGTTGGTATGTATGGTTATGTTCTCAACAGTACAGGTGTTTGATTGATTTAATACTCAAGTATTCAGCGAAGTATGTTTTGTTCATTTAAATAATAAATAAGTGTAGTTATTAAGCATATACAAAACAACGAATGTCTTTAGCATAGATATATTTACAATGTTTCAAAACGCAACGCAGCACAATGTCATTTAAACAACTGTTACATGATATAAATTTGTACATTGTTATACTGGTGGTGTCAGCAATCAAAGCTATAGATTTCAACAGGCTTGTTGAACTGACCTGAAAGTGATGCACGGGATTTATTTTGGACTTTTCTTTTACATTTGGAGCCAGAATGCTGCATCTTCCCGGTCGGAATCGCCGCGTGGCTACATCTTCTCTCATGCAGTGGAAGCGTTTTGTGCAGCATTTAGTGGAAATGTGTTTATCTTCAACAGCGACTGCCATGAAGAGTCGTGTCCGTAAAAGGGAGAGGATCTTAGGTGCACGAGCAAGGCTTGTGGACCAACTCCGCTTCACCTCTGTAACCGCCCCCGTTTCTCCGCTTTCCGCATGTCTCGCGGTTGCCGCGTACACTGTTTGAAATGCCCATTAACGTGCAAATGGAGGCGTATGATATCAAAGCATCGCGAGAGCAGACTGCTCCGCATGCTTTCTACTCACTCTCGCGGTACTTTCATGTTTTGATTGATCTACGCAGCGCCAACAACACACGTGATCACCTGCAGTCAGGTGGTGGGGGCGCGGAGATGCTGAGATGGGTAAAAGACGAAATAACGTTATAACATTTCGTCTCGTCTCGTTTTGGTCAACGAAAATGAAGAGACATTTTAGCTTAGTTTTTATTTTGTAAACCAATTTTAGTCTCGTTTTTATTCGTCAACAATATTGCGTTATACATTTTATTATAGTCATCGTCACATGACCAGCATTTTCGTTACGTCTCGTCTCGTTTTCGTCACGTGAAAAAGGTTCGTTGACGACTATATTTCGTCATACTTTTCGTTGACGAAAGCAACACTATGTGCAAGTCGAACGCAGATGTGAAATGAAAGTATACTCGGCCCTTAATATAACCAAATTGATCTGAAGTGCAGCCTCTTCCGATGAGTTAATGTAAGTGCATTTTCCTTTGTGTGTGTGTGTTTAAAAGGCAATATAATTGTTGATCAGCATGCCAATGACTCGGTTTACTTAGAAATGAATACATTTCCTGAATCCATATATCTGGAACTTCAGCCTTATAAATGTTTTGTATCTAGATGCAAGGGAAGAAAACCCTTGTATTCAAAGGAAGCAATAATTGGCTTTGAAGGCTCATGCTCTGTGATACTGTGATGTTAAATTCATGAACATTCAGGTTTTATCTTGTAAAGACACCTCTGAATTTTGCGATCAAAGTCAGGTGCAGTTGTACTTGAAATGCACACGTTATGAAAGGGCTGTCTGACTCCACAAAAAGCCCCTAAACCTTGTTACCCTATCTTTCGAACTAGAGACGTTCATTTTATTTTTTTAAGGAGACCGATTTGCTCTTGTATATTTGATGTATTATTAGTAAGTATTTTTTTGCAATATTATTGTGCATGCCAGGACATTTTAACACATTGACAAAATTATTGACTGGTGTACATTTTCTTGCTGTCTACTACACGGATCAGAATGTTCAAAAATCAGCACAACATTTTTAGGTGATATTGTAATGCTTTTTGTTTAAGTTTTTTTGTTGTGATTATGCAAGATTTAATCAACTCTTTGATCCACAAATGTGCATCTGTGACGTGACCTTGAGTTGATTAAGTTAAGGATTAAAGCCATATGGTGTCTGTCTTTTTGGTTCTTTAGTGTGTGCACATGGTTTTCCACATCTAGAGCAGACTATAAGGGGCTGTCCACACAAAGACGCGAATTACTGTATACGTATACATTTTTTGTCATATTGGCTAGGGATGTCAAATTTATGCAATTTCCCATATTCGATGATCATTTAAATTAACGATCAATCAATCGAATAATCGTTAACAGTAATAGTGCAATAAGCCTTTACTGCAGTGGCATATAGCCAATGACATAAAAGTGTGCATAAAAACGACAGCTTCCTTACGCGAATTAAAAGATTTTATTTTGTCTAAATAACATGCTAGTGGGATTGTAAAATGAGTCAATGTAGTTGTTGTTTTGATAAAATCATCAATTTAAACTTATCTCGTAATGAAATATAATGACTAATAGACACAGTGTATAACTCCGCCTCACATGGGCACTCTGCAACAGATGCATGAAAGTCCATTTCAAAATAACAGTTTTATTATCATCAAGTGTTATTTATCAAGTTGTTTACCTCGCTTTCCGAGTGGTTGATACACTGTTTGTAATTATATCCAAGAAGCACACGAAGGGAACTTTTCTCGTCGTCACCTCAGCTTAGACGTACGTTCAGCAAAGATGCTTATATTACGGAGATGGCAACCTTCCATTAGAAAACACGCAGCGCCTCAGACAGCCAGTCAATAATAATGATGATCAGTGATATATGTTGCGGGCATTCAGGGTGTAACGACAGTCAGTTACAGTTTACATTTGACAGTTTCTTGCCATAATTTAAGATTACATTTTAATCTGTTCATTAAAAACGGCTTCTGGTCTCCTTCTCTGTATATAGCAGTGTTGCTATGCTAACCTTGCAGGCTTCCCTGAAGAAGGTCTTTGCTTTCAGTATCCTAAACGTATTTGCATTTTCTGCATCAGACCCTCTCAGATCCACTGCGGATGTCATTTCGTTGTGTTGGCAGCCAGCCAGCCTCGTCTCGCATTACGTTAAAAAGCACATTCGTGTGCTTGGCATCGAGCATCGTTGTGATCATAGCTAGTAGTTTAACTTTTGCGCGCTCGCTTAATTTTTTTTCTCCGACTGTATGTGTTTTGTGCAGGCGCCGCACACACGTGCATGATTTTGTTTTTCAACAATCGTTAAGTTTTATCGAGTAAATTCTTATCGACAATTAATCGAAGATCAATTAATTGTCAACATCCCTAATATTGGCGTTTCGTCCACACGGATCCGGCGTTTTGGGAGACTGGAGCCGCAATTTTTTGGAACCGGGTCCTAAAGTGGATAAATCTGAAATCGACACCCTTGCGGTTTCGTGTGTACAGCCAATCCGTATATTTTGTGAAGCGAAAACTTCATCACATCACGTGTCGGCAGCAACAACAATAATGGCGGACTACAGAAGCTACTAAGCCTACTAGCTTTATTACAGCAAAATCTATTGCTTCTATGCAATTGTGGTGAGCAACAAGCAATAATGGACAACACCATACGCAACATGCTCTTAGATCCACCATGGAAGACAACCAGGAGAAAGACTCTTGGCTTTTGCTCTTGAAGTTGTTGCGTTTGCCATTTCTTCTTCTTGGTTCGTATACAGCGCGCAAGGTTATGCGCAATGCGCCTGCTCAAAGTCTTCTTCTCCGTGTATAGTGTATATCTGTGGCAGAATTACAGCACCCCATACTGGTCTGGCATATATACTACACCGCTTTCAGTCGGTTTCAGTGGTTTCGTGTGTGCGCAGATATTTCTTGAGACGAAGCCGTGTTTACGGATTGTTTTTTTAGAACGAGGGAAAAAAATGATCGGATAGGGAATGCACCGGCTTCGTGTGGACAAAGCCTAAATATTGTGCAAAATATTGTCATCTGCATTTCAGTGTTTAAATTCCACTCATTCTGAATTGTAGGTATGCTGCAGTTTTGAGTAGAAATGCACCGTTGGATTGTAGGGCTGGGTATCGATTCAGATGTTCCAGATCGATTAAATTTCGATTCACAAGCTATCAAATCGATTCGATTCCGATTCTCGATTAAATTTTTGATTCCGATTCTCGGGTTGGTTTTTATACTTGATTCTTGATTCAACTCAATGAATATAGATTTAATACAAATACTATATTAATAAAAAATAACAGTGAACATAAGTTTACAAGTGGGTAATTAATAAAAAGAAATTAAAAGCCACAACACTAACCTTGTCGTCTTGCTTGCAAAATCTAAAATGCTTCCATACCTCTTACTTTTTATGTGAAGATAGCATCAACGTCGATGAACCCCCTAAAATCGCCATTTTAAGCACTGAATGAAAGAATGACAGGCTCCTTGGAAACATTGTGAAAAAAGAGGGTGACATCTAGTGAAGAAGACTAGTAATTTGATTAACGTTAATCTTACGTTCAATGTTTGCAAAAAAAAAAAATATGGGGGAAAAAATCGATTCTGCTCTTTGAGAATCGATTCTGAATCGACCACGTTTTAAAAAACGATTAATCGAAAAATCGATTTTTCTGCCCAGTCCTATTCGATTGGCCAGAGATTGGAATTGGTTGATTTTATGCATGACAGGCCCGGACAGCTACTGGCTGGTCAGTCTCATGACATTCTGATTCCGAGCCGGTCCTTTTGTTGCCAGTGGTGCGAGCAATAACTAGGTCGTTCCGATATGCATTTTTTATGTATTACAGATCAAGTAGATATATATGTATCTATATCATATTATAGTCACACCTATAAAAAGTTTTTTAGCCAATTCCTAAAGTATACAGTCGTCAAGATGGGCATTTAAGCATACCTGTGTGTGAATCTGAACATTTATGTGTCAATCTGACACTTGTTGCGAGCATCTTGAGAGGCAGCTGTGTGCACGTGCATGAGAGCACTGACTCAAGGCCGAAGTACTCAAGTTCTTTATGCCTTAAAATGGCTTGTATTTTTTAAATGATATGTCCTACAATGATGTGCAAATGCCAGCTCTGTCAACTGCCCAAAATGTGTGCTAAAGTCTTGTATCGCCACCCTACCTTTTAAGAATAAACTGATGCGTGAGCGTGAATACAAGCAGCTCCAGTTAGCAAGCGCTAACTGCAAAACATTGAGTGCCCTGTTGATTGGCCGAACTTGTGACTCCCACACAATTAAATGGGCAGTGGGTGGGCATGGCTTTAATCAACTAACTAGAGTGCCGTGTTCCAACTGCTTTCACTAAATCTTTAGCTGCATCAAAGTCACATTTTAAAATGACCTTCATTTATCTGCAAATCGGCTTTTAAAATGACCAATGTCGATAATCGGTAAAGTGCTTTATATCGTAGATGATAATCTTCCAGGTCGATAATTGATCGAACCCTAGCAATAACATCACAGCTACACACACACTTGCAGTGGAAGCAGCATCGGTTCGTTATACAACAGCAGCATTCATTTAATTCTGTCCCCGAATACGTGAGTTAGAAGTCTATAGACTGTGAACACAAGTAAGACTTTTAAAAGCACTCGCCTTTCACCATGTACAGAAATTAGTTTAAATCCGCAAATGAGTCTGCATGTGCCTATATTGATTCCTGCAACGCATCCGCACCAGAAATGACACATTGATATTTGATAATTTGTTAGTTAAGTTGGTAGGGTTGGGTGAGTGGGCGGGGCAGAGGGCGTGGCAATCAAAGGGGTGTATGCGTCATGATGAAAATTTAAAATATTTTTATTTAAAACACTCAAATAAAACTTAATTTTGAAGACACTATGACAGAAAATGAACACATACTAGATTATTAATTAATTAAATGTTTTTAACAGATACCTCTAATGGGAATAGCTGTGTGATGAAGTGAAACCAAAGGGTTAATAAACACAAACTAAAGCAGATATTGTAGAACGTCTGCCGAATGATGATAGATGGCGCAAAAATGGTAAAAACTGATTATTTCCCACTATTAATTACATTATCTTAAAGTAGTGTAACTACTAGATTCGAATATTCTTTTTTTATACATTATTAGCATTAATGCAGAGCATCTGCCAAGCAGGAAGTGCACTTTACGTTCCCATTCCATAGGTTGTGGCGTGGTGCTGAGAGACGAGCAAGAATGAGATCGGTTATGGCAGATGCTCTGAGTTAATGCTTATAATGTTGTAAATAATGTTCAATTTTGCACAAAATTTTTCGATTATCTTTTGCAAGACATCAATATGTCACCAGGAGTTGTGGATTACTTTCTATTGGATATATCTGCTTTTAAGAGTTCAAAAGTGGTGGCTCAGTTGACTGCCATTATTTGTCATAGGACTGGGATTTCTGCTAAACCTTCTTTATTGTTCTACTAATGAAAAAGTGTCACCAACATAATATATGGCCTGTAATGGTAAATAAACTTGATATTAAAAGTATGATACCGTGTTCTTTATTACAGTTCGTTGAACTTTTTGGTTATTCCTCTATTGTTTAAATAGCCTAACTGTTACTCTTTACAGTGTCAGTACTGTGCTGGTAATTTCTGACATGGGAGTGATTTGTTTCTTAGAATAATTTTCCTTATTAAAAGTATTGCTGTTAACAGACCTGTGTTTTGTATCACCAGTGCAGTGTTTGTTTTCGGAGCATATAAGAGAGAAGAATATGTTCAGTATGTTTTTGGTTACTGATTTAATTTAACCATAAAAACCAGAATACAGAAAAATTTTAATGGAAACATGGAATTTGAGAGAAAATACAACGAAATTTGGGATACAATATAACTAATTTCATAAGGCTACTTCCCTTTCATTATGACTTGAAGCCGTTCAGCCTCTGGAAACTCGCAGACTACTCTTCCTCACTACGCTACCATTGTCTTTATCTTCCCTTTTTATAATTTTTACCCAATTATCTTGAAAGAAGGAAGTGGCAGATTTTGGGAGATTTTCCTCGCATCGCCACTGTTAGCAGGTGCTTTCAGTTTCTCCATTTTCCGCACTGTCACTATTAAAATGTTGGTCATACAGCTGAACTTTCAGTGGCTTACATTTTTCCTCTATTTGGTTTCTCACTTGTTATTTCCTGTGCAATAACCACAACTGCCTCTTTAATTGGGTTAGCTGTGCCCACCTTCAGGCTACCAGTGTATGCTTCAACTTGCCTTTCCCTTGCTTGTCACATGACAAAACTCAATGTACACATCAGCAGTCGTGTTTACCTGTCCACACAAGCTGTTATGAGTGCTTTGAAATGATTTGAAGAACATGGCCTGATTGATCGGTTTAGATGTCTTTAGCAAGACATGCTACACAAGTTATCTCTTTAGCCCTTTTGACAGAGTAAGTGCTAATGTTTAAGATGATATGTGATAAATATTTATCTATTTTTTAATTCTTCACATAGTCCTTGAGGTTCTGAGGCAGAAATAATTTTTTGCTTAATCCAGTACTTTGTAAATAATATTGATCAAAATGGCTATCTGATGAACATGCTGACTGAGAAGATAATGGTAAAAGTCACCTCACAGCCCATCAGTTAACCTCTGTGTGTGTCATTGGAAAATGTCTGCTCATTCGTGGTATTTCTGGTTGTAGTTTTGAGAGGAAATAAGTTTGTGGTGCTGAAATGGAGGTAATAAAACATGTAAGTTGTTAGGTTTTAATGCGTGATTAATTTGTTTTTAGCTAAGACAATATAGTACACACTTTTATTTACATTTCATTTAAATTTATATAGTACATACCTTATTTTTAAAGCTTAATACCGTTTTTCTCTCAACAGGTATTGTTTCGGAGTAGTGAAAACTTGTATCTTGTATAAGCACCTTTTGTACTATTGCCTCCCTATGACATATAGCTTTTGGATAAAAGCATCTGCTAAATGTAAATGTAACTGTAACTGTTAATTACAGTTAATTACAACACCCTGCACTAGTGTTTTATAGTCTTCTTTACATTGTTTTATGAAAAGGGAACTGTTACTTTTTTGTGCGGATACTCATGGCGAATGGTTGTACTTCCTCTCAAGTCATGAAATTTTGAGACAGAGGTTATTTTTTTTTAGTATGAACAATTTTAGTAAACGTATTAGTAATCTCTGGCTGGATTTGTTTGCTAATTCTTTCACTTTTTGACCTTTTTCCATGTAGGGAAACCATTACTCATACACAGCCTCAGCGTGAATGAAACCAGGCCTGTTATGGTTACCCACCTTCTGAATTAAAAGTGACATTTTTATTTTGTAGGCTTAACATCAGAATGGTCTTGCTTATCTACCTATGAGCTCATCTGATCAGCCTGACTCTTCTGCTTGTATTTTATTATATTACCAATAAATTCAATAAATGATGTCATGGTTTTACTTGATGTGTTGCTCAACCTAGCAAATATGAAATCTTTGTATCAGGCTTTATTATCTATAATCCTCATGTGGGGCCTTCTCCATTTCCATAGAAGTTAATTGACCACATTTACTACAGAGTTTCTGACCTCTCAGGCAGTGAGACAGGTGGAAAACCCCTAAGGAAGAACAGATGACTTTGCTGCATGAGGAAGCGTTTAGTCGAATGTATGATTATCATTGGCTTGGTTCTTCGCAATGGTGGTGATGTGAACCAAAATAATGTGTCATCTGATATCATCGGGAAATAACATTCCAGTTTTTTGTGTCAATTGCAAATCATGCTGATGAGATGTGGGAATTTAACAGTTCAGAGTGCCGAGCTCTTATGTCTAAACACACCCAGTCAACTTGAGGAAGTGAAGGCAGGCTTGTTAGACTTGTAGAAGTGAAACCTCTAACCATCTTTATTTAGTCATGTGTTTATTCTTTTACATGCAGGGACACCTGGTGGATGAATTCTGTGTAGTAAAAAAACAAAACAAAAAAAACAATTGGACCTGTATGGTTAGACTTATGACTTTGTATGGTATAGCCCTAATAACAAAGTTACATTTGTCATTCTGAAAAAAATTATTTTGATTTTTGTAAAATACTTTTGTAATTAAAATTAGACTTTGCACTACAGGTGTCCTTGTCATCAGCTGTTTTTGAAATTGCTGAAGTCTCCAATATAGTTCATGAAATGTGACTCTTCTTCATGAGCAGAAAAGTAGTTAAATCTGATTTTGGGTACTAACTAAGGTTTTTGGTACTAGTTTGTCTCGCTCATTCATGCATTGGGCTGCAGAAAATGTGTGCTGGTCAAAAGCAGCAGCCAAGCAAGCATTAATGAAACACTGTACAACTATCAATAACATTTTACTAAAAGTTGCTAGATTGAAGTCTAGGGATGCCCTGATAATGTTTTTTTTTGTGCCGCAAAAATATTTCACCTGGAAAGATATATCAGAACAAACATGCTTTTATTCTGCTGGGGCTTTTAGTTTTGAGGTGTTGGGTCAATTCTGCAGTATTTAAAGAGCACCTATTTCATGCTAAAACAACTTTATTTTGGTTATTTGGTATTAGGGCTGGGCGATATGACTCAAAAAATTATCGAGAAAATGTTTTCCATATCAGTCGATATCGATAATTATCATGATAAATAACAAATCTTTACTCCTGTCAAATTTAAAGGCAGATTTTTGCTCCTGAATGAAAATTGTAAAAACCAGACAGTTAATAATGGTTTTAAACTACTTTTTATTCAGAACATGACAAATACAAAAACTAAAATCTTGTTTTAATGCATCTGTATTAAATGTAAATCTATTTGTTATGAAATCAACACATTTCTGACACAAAAGCAGCAGACTACTGTCCCTTTAAGACCCAAGACAGACTGCTTTAAGTTTCAATATACTGAGTAACAGCTGTTTATGTTCACTTAAACAAGAAAGAAAACTTAGTTCAGTGATCACGCGTGTGTTATACATATACGAGCTATACACGCTGATAAATGGATGTCAAGAGTGTCACTTTGCTGTGGGAGCGCACATACCCAAACACTATATTCACTGCAGTGGTGGATCTGCTGCTTTTCCTCAGTTTCCTGAATTTGTGAATGTCCTGTAAATATACTTTTAAAGCTGGGCGGACGTGCGTGCGCAAGGCGGACGCTGAATGAAAGTAAAGTATACTGCACGCACCTGTGTCTGCTATGTTTGACGAACCCTGTTTGCGCGTCCAACATTACACACAAGAAAATGTTTCCGCGCATTTGGATTCCGTGATTCCGTCCGCGTTATCCGCATCGCGAAAATCATAGGTCTCTACTAATAAATGAATAACTTGCCTCATCTTCCACTGCTTCAAGTCTGACTGTCACTGTGATTGTAAACCAAGAGCGCGTGCCGCATCCGGAAGTGCTCGCGCAACATTACGCACAGTGCTTAAACATTATCGATCACTTATCGAACTGTCCTTATCGTTTTATCGAAAAAGTTTATATCGGTAAAATTATCGTTATCGAATTATCGCCCAGCCCTATTTGGTATAATACAATGTGTCCGCATTGTTTATAATTAAAAAACACATTATTTTCCACATACCGTACATTTTTGTGGCTTCAGATTTCACTTTCTTCCTGAAATGCACAGATTTGAAAAGCTCTGTGTCCCTGATTGGCCAACTAATCTGTATGTTGTGATTGATCTGAATACCTATGATGTCAGCCAGAAATGTGATGCTCTTTACCACGTTTGAAAGATTCGCTCACAATACAATGCTAACAGGAGTTAACTTAAACCCCATTCACACAGACCTCTGGTCCCAGAAAATACCCGTAAAATTGCCAGACAAGCGTCTGTGTGAACAAAAACTCGTTCCGTTAATCTTCTGGGATCGTTGCCAGAAAGAGGACCTAGTAAGATACGCTGGTAACCCTCTGTGTGAACAAGAAGCCGCAAGAATGCCCCAAAGGGCGTGTCGAAGTGAGGACGCGCGCGTTATCATCACAACACAAGTTATGGTTCAGCTCCTTACAACGAGAGATAACATGCATATAAACATTCACCACGAGAAATGTTGCAAACTAGATTGAAGCAGTTATCAGGAAATGATATATGAGACGCATAAACAATGACGCACGTGCCGTAGTGAGGACGCGCGTGTCATGGCAACATGAAGTTGGTTCAACTCTTTAAAATGAGGGATTTACAACATTCACTACGAGAAATGTCAGCAAACTGGACTGAAGCAGATATCAGGTAAGTTAGCTCGTTACTTACTGCGTTGAAACTGAGATCATTCAGCAGCATAAAAGAATATCGCGTCACGTGCTCATTTGAGCTATTATAAACTAAAATACCCGCATGTCAAATATCCACTCTGAAGATGAGATCATTCACCAGTAGGGGTGGGCAAAAAAATCGATTCTTAGATGAATCGCGATTCGGACGTGGGCCGATTCTGAATCGATTCACAAATGTCAAGAATCGATTCTTAAATGTTAGTTTACAAAATAACGTCACGTTATCAGAACCAAAAGGCGGAACTCAACTGGGGGAGCGGTGATGCACACGGACAACTTAAGAGAGCGCGCCCTGCAAGAGTGCATAGCCGAGCTTACAAGAGCAGAAGAGAAAGAACACTTTAAATGCTTGTAGGACTATACTGCACATTGAATTTAGGGCTGTCACCATTACTCTATTCTTTTTGAGGAGTTTTAAAAAAAATCCTTGAGTACATGTCGAGTACTCCTTAAAATAGCGGAGATGCGGTTTAGTGAAACTAACAGTATCAGAAGCATACAAATCAGCGCTACGCTGCCTCTCTCTCCCTCTCGTTTGCTCGCTCACACACACCGTGCGTGTGAATCAGGAACTGCGTGAGGCAAGAATGCACATCCATGTGAATTTTGGAAGTTAAAGACGACTGAGCTGCAGTGGCCTGGCAAAACACATTTGAGAAGAAAGGCGCAGCAACTCAAAAAGACCTGCATGTTTCACAATTACTCCAAAAGACAATAATGACAATTTTGCGCGTGGAGCAGCAGTTGTGCGATCTACCGGCATTGCCTTTGCGATCGACGTATTGGACACCCCTGCCCTAAACCATCCGCAGACTGTTTAGATATAACATGAATATACTTATGTAAAAATATGCACATAGTTTGTTATTCAGTCGCTGGGTGCGCTGCATTATATAAATACAGTAATACTGCCAATCACTGTGTATAATGATGATGATTAGACGCTTAACGTTCGTGGAAGTTAATGCCGGTTAACATATAGAATTAATATGTCACGTTAAATTAATATTTTTACTGGTTTTAATGTCTTACAACAGAAACAGGACGGGTGTATGTATATAAGAATGACATTATTTATCCCTAGTTGCATTAAAGTACAGTATATGACAGTTCAGAGACTAGCAAAAGCGCAAACATTAACCTGGCTTTGAAAGCAATGACGTCACATATATGCAAATTAGTACGTCAAGAATCGATTCTGAATCGAATCGGGACCCTAAGAATCGATTCTGAATCGATTCATGAGGGTCCAAGCGATTCCCACCCCTATTCACCAGCATAGAACTGTGCGTTCACGCGCTCCTTTGTAGTCTTATCAGAAACAAAAATGCACGTGAGTTGTTTCTCTAGAGAGAAATAATATATAATATGCAAACTTAAGACGCTGCGTAGAAGAGAGGGCGGGACTTTCAACAGGTCACGTGTCTTTCCGGGACCGTCACATGATGGGTAAACTTGGCAGTGTGAATGAAAAAAAAAATCTAACTATTCCGGAAAAATCCAGGATGCATATGCCGTTTATTTTACGGAATTTCTGTGTGAAAAGGGCTTTACAGGCTGTAAGTCTGAAGTGGGAGGAATTTAGGCATGGGCCGGTATAAGATTCTGGCGGTATGATAACCTTTATCAAAAATACCACGGTTTCACGGTGTTGCGGTATTGCTATTGCAACACTAAAATGTGTTATTTTCAAATGCCAGGTACAATAAAGCCTTTAAATTATAATATGCTTTCAAAACATATATAATATTTTCGTAATATATATTAAATGTAAACATCAAATCAATCACATGACTTCATGATTTAATGAATTTTGTATAAACACAGCTCATACCTTGGAGACGGTATCACAGAACATTTTAGTGGTTTTGAAACCTTGACTGTTTTAAACCTCGGTATACCTTGAAACCGGTAATCGGCCCATGCCTAGAGGAATTATGATAATGTCGGTCTTGTCTACATCACCAATCCCGGGAAGTAAACTGTTGCCTTCATTCCGTGTGTTTATTTGTAATCCAACAATAACTCGCGTCATCGTTTATTTCGAGGTATGTTCCTTTTGGATATTGTTAACTTGTACTAATACACACTAGGGCTGGACCAGAAAATTCGAATATTCGAATATTCGTTCCGTGGGTTGACATTCGATTTTCAGTTTTGAGATTCGAATATATATATAAATATATATATATATATATATATATATATATATATATATATATATATATAAATATTTTTCAGCGTTAATGCAGAGCTTTTGCCAAGCAGGAAGTGCGCTTCACGCTCCCGCTCTGTAGGTGGCGCAGAGAGACCAACATCCATAGTCAACAGCCATCAAACAGCACCAGTGGAAGAGATCGCCTCGAACGGAAAGCGCACTTCCTGCTTTGGCATTCACGCTAATAGTGTTATAAATAACGTTCAGTTTCTTGCAAAAACTGATTGATTTGCTTCACAAGACGTCAATATGTCACACAGAGTTATGGGGGATTACTTTTGTATTGGATATATATGCTTTAGCTCTTAAAGTGTGCGGATCGGTTGACTTGCATGACGGAGCACTGGGGTTTCTGCAAAATATCTTCTTTATTGTTCTGCTGATGAAAAAAACATATTGATGGTGTAAGTGTTATAAATAAACTTGATTTTGAAAGTATGCTACCGTTTTATTACAGTTTGTTGAACTTCGTTCATTTATTTTCTTTGTTTTATTTAAATAGCCTACCCTACGTTGTCAGTAATTACTGTGCTGCTAATTTCTGATACGGGAATGTTTATTTGTTAGAAAAATGTTAGGCTACCTTATTAAAAGTATTGCTCTTGTGTTTTGTTTCACTAATGCTGTTCTCGCAGGACGCGTGACAGGCACGCCGCTTCCAGCTTGCGCTGTTCTGTAGTATTTTTATAGTTTATTTCTTAAAGTTTATTCTAAACGTGTCACATGTCCATATTGCACGAAAAAAGGCACTACACTCCCTTGAATCCGCAGCAACACATCCGCCACATAATAAAACTGTAGATAAACAGACACACACACACACACAGATTCCTGCCTTTATTAAAGAGAAAAATATGTTCAGCCCCTCCTTCCGAAGCTTCGAATATTCGATTTTATTTCTACTAGAGCTTCGAAGCTCAAAAAATGGTATTCGGAACAGCCCTAATACACACACACACACACACCAAATGAAATGAAAAACCTGAATCAGACCATTGATGCTCTTTAATGTGTGACAGCTGATGTAAATAATGGAGTTTGGATTTAGAATAACAAAGAGGTTATTATATTTGGTGTCAATGCTTCATATTTATTGGTGTGAAATGGTAGAATGTTGTACCTATTTTATGCTGCATTTGACTTAAGTTGTGACGAGACTAAACAGGCTCTATGTCTTATGCATGTTACACTGATGTTTTTAAACAGTGAGCAGTAGTGGTAGGACATTATCGGACCATATAAATATAAATTGAATTGAATTATATTGCAGAGGCCGATATATCTGCCAATATTTGGACTTTTTTTATTATTGGCATCAGCCAGTAAATATCTCTTATTACTTAAATTTGAGGTTTGTAATAAAAAAGACACTCAGTGTCACTCAATGTAAAGCCAAAGTCTGACAGACAGTAAAATGACCAATCATTATTCACTTTTTAACATGACGTTATATTGTGTTATGAATATGTTATGAATAACAAATGTATTTTTACTGGGTTTTTTTTTGTTAGTCTCTTATTTACTGTAATAACATTTGTGTTAAATCGGCCTCATATTAACATTTATCAGGTCCGGAACCATATTTCTCTTAACTCTTTTAATATCAAGCAAGTCACTCTTATTTTCAAATTCCTGCACATTTTTAAACCAAAACCAAAATGTCAGATGTGCAAGTGGATGGACAACTATCCTTTGTGTAAGGTTAAGCATTTAGGATGGTACACCTCTCAGAAAATGTACCAGGAAAGATGTTCAGTAACCATATAGAGCATTGGATTTGCTAGAGTAGAGCTTAATGTTCTTATTTTTAGGAAATCCTCTGACTCATTTAGACAGCACGGGTCACATTTACGGTCTAAGGCTGTGTCTCAATTTAATTTCATATGCAGCCTTTGTCTTGCAAAACATGCAGTTCATGTATCCATTGCCTGAGGAGACCGTAATTGATGATGCTACGGGTTTTCAAATGGCAGGTCAGCATGCAAATGATGGTATACGTTTGTACTGGAAGCTATCTATGACGAAACAAACACTGTCATTTAAAATCGATGAAGCGCATATCTCTGGAATGAAGTCATTTTGACATGTTACTCACTCCTAAATACACCTTAAGGTGTACTCGCATTATACCTAACCAAACTGAACCATGCTTGAGCGTGATTGTTTTCCCTTCCTAGATCACCAGAAGCATGCCCTCCTCACATTATACTTTTATCAATCAGAGCCTGAGCATGCTTTCGTCATTAGGATGTGATTGTTTAATAGAAAACAGGAAGTAAAGTGCTCTCTTAACACTGAAGCCCATTGTAATGTTAAGTATGTTTTTTTTTAATTCGGCGCCCAAATAAGTACATTTATTTGGGCGCAATGACCCAGCCCTTCCACATGCCATTATATTGCCGTAATATTGTATTTGCAGCGATCACACTTAGTTTGCGGTGCACTTAACTTTTAGTAACCTAGGAAAAATGTTTGACATGAGGGAGTTTGTTTGAAATGATCTGGTAAATAAAAAAATTTAAGGAAAGTGTTTGTATTATTAATTGCAGATTTTCAGGACAAGATGCATCATAAATGTTACCTCAATTATTACGTAATACATGATATGGACGTAATTGTTATAAATCGCCTCCCTATTTAATTTATTTTGCAAGTGAAGATTCACAGCACTACACTGTAAGCACTTATCCCTGGCCTTGACTGATCTCTGTAGATCTCGACATGATGTAGGGTCAGATGATGTAGCTGTTAGTCAGTGAAAATGTGAAAATAAATGCTATTGCTTATTAGCCTCTATTAAAGCAACACTATGTAGTTTTTTTACCTTTAAATAATGTTTTAAAAATTATTTCAGTGATAGAACAACTTTTAACTGGACAAATTGTACTGTTGCTGCAACCTGAGCAGCCTCCTAGCTGCTACAAGCACACTCTGAAAGTGGCGGTGGAGGGTAGGAAACACAGCCCCGCCCCTCCCCCTGCCTGATACCAGACACTGTTGTGCTTTTCAACCACATGGGGGAGCTGTAAGTCATTTTTACATGGAAACTACATAGTGTTGCTTTAACAACAAAACATGAAAGATTAAGTGCTTTGACAAACAAAGTGCTTTGTACATGTTAATGTCAGTATCTGTGAACTATAACATGAACTTAATGTAAGTATAGAATAAATCAAAACATTTAATTATGCATCATTTATTTATTGTTTGTCACATGTAGTAAACCGTTTGTTTGCTAGGTGTAATGGCAATAGTCTTTTTGACTACTGAATAGGAAACACAAGTATATTACAGATCTTTGTGAACACTGCAAGTTGTTTGGGCAGTAAGCAGTGACAAGCACATGGCATTGTGTCATTGTGCCAGTATGTCTATACCGAAACCCACACATTCACAGGAAAACAACGATAGCATCTTGTTATACAGCATTTACTGTTATAAAGCGGTTTGTCAAGTTTTGGATGATACCAAGAAGTCATTTCTAAATGAAATGAATTTGTTTTGTCTTCTGTTGTTATTTTATGACCAAAGCACTTGTTATTCATAAAATGTAATGCCTTAAAAACAGTGAGTTAAATCTGATTGGGGTCACTGGCAGATGTGTTTAATCAGATCAAGACACTTTGAAACAAACATGTTTTCCCTGTCATGTGGATGGTCAGTCATCACAATGACCAATAGTTTGTCATTACATACTAATGCAAACACACACACATGCACATTCTGCAAAACAAAGACTGTTTTAGCTTTTTTACTAAATGAAGATGGTAAGTAGCTTATAGGCTGTTGTATCTAAACCGAAGCAGGTGAAAGATGCAGGCCTTCCACCTCAAGCCCCCCTTCACATCCTCTAGAAACCCCCCACCCTACTCTTTTGTGTGTATGCGGAGGGTCTCTTTTGTGTTGGGCTTCAGGAAGGTGAATGGGCCACATCTGTCATTCGCCCACTGAGTGGGTAGAGGCAAACTCTGATGGCAGATGGATTTTCCTGCAGATCTTTTGGTATTGAAGAACGCATCTGTTTGTAGCGGCAAAATTCACAATGATGTTGAGATTGTGTATTTATATATTCAGAGTATAAACAATATTTTCATATACGCCTTTAGGGTAACATTTAGGGAATGTAAAATGACTTGGCAGATGAACTTTGATAGTCTAATAAGCAAATGTGGCTTTAGCGCTTTGTGGTTAGATTCGTTTACCATGTGTTTTTTTATATTGTGCCAGTGTGTCATCGTGGGTGTCATATATTTGTTTGTGTGTAAACTTAATCAAGTTGTTGTTAGTTGTCAGGACTTTAGCAGGATATCAAGGGTACTTCAGGTTTGGCAGTGAAACAGGAGAACACTCAGCCCCACCACATGTTTCATTGGAGAAAACCAACACCCTCCCCCAATAACATGTGACACCGCCCCTTTTATCATATCCCCCCTCACATGCAAAACAAAGCTCATGCCACCTGCCATATGTCTTTTACTCTGTCACTCGCAATCACTCATGCTAGATTTGCTGATGACATTTAATATCGTAAGTCAACAAACTTCAATATAGATGTTCCAACTACATTAAAAGTACAGGGAGGTTTTCATGGCTGCCTTCCAAAAAACTGTGACGCAAGTCAAATACACGTAATTGAACGTAGAGACCCTTTGACGCAGTTTCTTTCATGGCTGCTTTATGTACACAATCATGGCATGGCATGTATGCTCTTTAACCTTACTCAGAATGACAGCGCAAAAATGTGTTGCTGAAGAGTTTTGTTCTTAAGCTTTTTTCTTTGGTCTTTACAAAAAGCAGGTATTAGACCATTGACAGCAATAATTGGACTGTTGGCTTGGCAACACTTTCCTCGAACAAAGAGGTGTCTCACCTTACCAAGTGAGAACATTTTGACCTGGCAGAGTTTCCTTTAGGGTTGTTCTTATATGAAATAATGGATTTGAGACACATCTGTCTACATCAAAATTGTAGGCCATTTTCTTAGTATATTTGAGTAATCATTGCAATTTTTAAAAAATAAAATGTTAACACATTTGTTTTGTTATTAAAGTATGCTCTAATATTAAGTTATGCTTTTGGAAATAACAGTGAATCTAGTAGAAATATAAGTCATTTAGATCTACGTTAATATATATTTTTTTAAATTTCGACAGCTTCTGTCCTGATTACTTTGAGGGGGTGGTATGTGGAGACTGTGGGCGAGTCTCTCTGCTGTCATTTAAATGCGAGTGGGAGTAATGACAGGTGAAAATGGACGTGAATAAATATTATGTCAGTGTCCGCTGCTTGTGTTGTAAGTAAACATGCTGCACAGTGTTTGGAACATGTATATGTAAGTAGGGATGCACGATATATCGGCCGGCATATCATTATCGGCCGATAACTGCTTATTTTTAATATTATCGGTTATCGGTCTAATAGCAAAATTAGGCCGATAAATGAAAGCCGATAAATTATGGATTATTTCGGTTTATTGAACCACTTCACTTGCTCATTGCTGGCCATGTGGAGTTTTGATTAGTGCTTTCTGTGACATAGCACGAAGATGACACATGTTGCTGGGCTTAAGAAGAGTATGCTAGTCTAGCGCAAAGACAAGATGTCCGCGGTCTGGGAGTTTTTCATTGTGAAATTAATATGAATATTTATCGGCCTATATATATCGGTTATCGGCCCCCAAATATAAAGAGTTATCGGTTATCGGTATCGGGCAAAATTTCCATATCGGTGCATCCCTATATGTAAGCCCTTTTTCTGATTTTTCATCGCAATTGATTAAATAGGATCGTGCAACGTTCACACGCTCGCAAAATGACACTAATGAAATACGCGGAGATCAGCTGCTTTAGTTTTATCAGTGAAAGTTTAAAAAGAGAGCTTTACACTGTGTGTTCATGCTAGAAGTCAGAAAAGACGTAAAACATTGTGCTCATACCTCAGGTTCCATAAATAGGTGTAGAGAAGGTGGTCTCGTATGGCCATTCCAACACATTTAACCACTTGTGCATTCACACTACAAAAGCAATCCGATCGAAAGGGTTTTCGACTACCTCTGAATGTGCATTCCTACATGCTGATAAAAATGTATTCCTTAAATTTGCTGTAGGTTCCTTGAGAGTTGAACTAATAATCTCTGTGTTGCTCACATCTACAGGAACATATCAAATGTCCCTGTCTCCTTAAGACTTTATTGGGTGGTTTTCCGGACATGGATTATCTTAAACCAGGTCTAGGCTTTAGTTTAATTAGGAAATATGACTAGTTTTAACAAACATGCTTTACTAAAAACGTTACTGCATTTTGAGGCAAAACAAAAGAGCACTGGTGTATTTTAAGATATATCAGTGCAAGTTGTTTTCAGTTTGGACGGCTCTTCCATTTATTTTAGTCTAGGACTAGTCTAATTCTTGTTTGGGAAAGCACCCCAAAAAGTTTACATGCTGGATAACTTCAGTATACCTCTGTTTTTGCCTGTCATACATTACATTTATGCATTTGGTAGGCACAAATCGATTTGCAGTGCATTCAACGTACACATTTTTTTTGTTCCTTACACTTTAAACCTTTCTTGTTGTACTTACATGTTTAATTTTAATCAATATAATTAAACTTAAAAATAACTTCAACAGCTAATTCAACATTTTAATATAATTTATAGCAACTCCTCACTAGTCAAGAAAGTTAACACTAATTGTATTAATTGAGGTTGATTAAACTTAAAAATTCAAGTGCAAAAAGGAATTTTTTACAATGATGAATCAAACCCATGACCTTTGGGCTGTTTAGACAGTGCTCTACCAATTGAGGTACAGACTAGTGCCATCTTTTTTCATTTGAAATGTTTATCTGGACACTTGGTTTGCTTGAAGTAAATGAAGGTTTACATTAGCATAGGCTTGTGACTAACCACCATACACTGCTCTCTTAGCCCCCCTGTTGGCGAGTGTGAGTATGCATATGATTGGATGGCAAAGAGAGGAATCCTGACACTTGTAAGCCGGCTTTCTGGGCAAGAGGGAATGACAGCCTAAGCCCAACCCCCCATGGATTCTTTCCATTGCATGTCATGCATAACTGTGTGGTGCGGTACAACCTGCCTTATTTGATTGTAGCTAGTTGGACGTATTCATGAGAAATACATACGAACAGTAGCAGACTATATTAAGAACAGTTTTGTATCTGTGAGAATTATGATGTGACTAAACATCTTGGCATTTTATCAACCAGCTTTCTTTTTCTTTATACTCATTATCAAAGGTTGGTGTGTGGCTAGACACACATTTTAAAGTTCCTGTTTTTCAGCACATTTAAACAAAGGCTTTGTATATGTTGTTCTTGATATTTCAAATGTGTTTGTTTGTGTAACAAACATATATATATATATATATATCTCTCCTGCTGCCAGTGAATAAAGGGGTTTAGATTCTAGGTTTCAGGTTTCAAATAAAAATTAGGGATGCACCAAATTTCCGGCAAACAAAATTATTGTGAAAAGGCTGAATACATTTTACAGAATAATGAGGTCTTTGACGCGATCAAGTAGCAACCAGTGGAGAGTAAGAGACGTGCAAATACAGCAAACATGTTGGTGAAAGCATTTTAAAGTGTCCGGCAAAGACGCGAAAACATACAAGTTTAATTTATCATTTAAAATCAAGACATCCTGAACACCATGCAGCGTTTGAGAAAGACACAGCGGCGATCCTGGGTATTTTTCAGCTTAATCCCCAAACACAGAGAAGAAGAGACTTAAGCTCTCTACTACAGCAATTGCAGTATTATAAAGATGTCCTAAAACCAGTTAAGACCTACCTACAATGACAAACAGGCTTATATGAAATGAGAAATGAAACGTTTATTAACAGTAAGCTTTTTGTTATATCGAGAAGCTCTGCAATATCACATACATTATCAGAGACGATTTGTCCACGATAATGAATGCAAATTTTGTCTAGCTTCTCAGTAAAATACAGCTCTGTGTAGTAAATGCCACTCCATTTAAAAAGCAGGTGATAGCAATTTACTACTAATCACGAAACCGTCTTTACTGATGAGATACACATGAGAATCGCAGGCGTTTTATTGAAGAGTCCCTATAATGACTGCTGGAATGTTAAAAAAATTTCACTGTTAAATAATGTTTCATTTTTACTATATTTATTTCATTCTAAATGTAACTTGTGCAGCTTCTAAAATTGGCAAAATAATGAGAAAAATAAAAGAATAATTGGTTACTCCGAGTTTTTCATTTTATTCAGGTGCAGCCAAGAATTTTTGGTGTATCCCTTATTACTATATTCTTAAAATAATCTAAGAAGTTTGTAAAAATGTCTCAAATGTTTCTTAGGGATTTCTTTAAAAAAAAAAAATCCTTAAGAATTAAAAGACAGGCTTTAACAGTAGTTATTCTATAACACACACACACACACACACACACACACACACACACACACACACACACACACACACACACACACAAATATTAATTTAACCCTTGTGTGGTGTTCGGGTCTGTGGGACCCGTTTTGAATGTTTACTGAAAGAAAAATTATGCAATTAATTGTTGTTTCAACCTCAGATTTATTGGCCTTGGCTCATTTTCTATGAAGAACATAAAAATAAACAACTTTATAATTAATGTACACTGTACACCCCCCTACACATTTATATTACATATGTGGTGTTCGGGTCCACTGGACCCGGGGTTAATAAAAGTGTAAAAATTGAATGTGCTATGTAACTTCACTCTGTTTTTCTCCTACCTGGGACTCCTGTGAGTGCATGAGTGTGTTTGTATACATGTCTGTACATATGTGATGGATGCATGTCAGAGTTTTCTCCTTCTGCTTTTGCTGTAATGCCGCAAGGATACAACATGTTATATGCCGTGCATGAACATTTGTCTGTACCTACTGTCACAAACACTTTACCTTCTGTCTAACAGGAACCATTCTACATTTTACCATTATAAAAAATCCATAGTTTTATTGTACTAAAAGAGTAGTAATCATGGTTATTTGGTATATTGATTACCATTTGTAAACCCATGGGTTTACCACAAAACCTATGGTGTGTGTACCTGCTATTTATCACGTTGTGGGGACCAAATGTCCCACAAAGATGTGTGTGTGTGTGTGAGAGAGAGAGAGAGAGAGAGAGAGAGAGAGAGTGAATAATAAAGTAAAATATTATCCATGTATTTTCATCATTCTAAGTTGTGGCCAATAGCAACACATTGTACTTCAATGTGTGTGGACCAGATGGACACAGTATATGTGTATAAAATGCAAGAAATGCATACACAACACAGCTACACATTAAAAATTTGCTTCTTATGTGTTGTGTTGGCTGGCATGAACAGGTTATGTGTTTAGTGGATGATGTCTTATGATACGCCATCTGTTCAGTTTGGGGCCTGTGCTGTGTAGACTGACACAAATGTGTACAATTTCAAAAAGTTCAAATAATTAAACATCAACAGTGGTGGAAAACTTTGTTTCATTTATACTTATTTAAGATAAATATGATTTTTCCCCCAATATCTGGATCAGAATAGAATTTCCTTCTTTTATTTCATATTACCACAAAAACGAATGGCACTTTAGTTTATAAATAGTCCTCTACCAGTGGTAAATGACCAATATTAACCATAAATTCTGTCTATATTACTTGCAATAAGGCTAAAGTTAACATCTGTAAACAATATTACATAAATTTTTATGAATGCATTGGTTTAAGATACTAATAATGCTCTGGGTCCACCAGACCCACAAACATCGTCTAAGTAACAAAAATACGAACACCACACAAGGGTTAAGAAACCATAGTCGTTAGGAAGAGTTCTCTTAGGAAGGTTTTTTGAATCCTGTCTGTAATGTGGGTCAGTCACAAGGTATTCAAGTGCTTTGGCATTGAAGGAGTGAAGTTGGGTGTTCGTCTTTATTAGGGCTGGGTATCGATTCAGATTTTCCAGATCGATTCGATTTCGATTCACAAGCTAGCAAATCGGTTCGATTTCGATTCTCGATTCAATTTTCGATTCTGGCTCTCGGACCAGTTTTTATACTCTATTCAACTCCATGAATATAGATTTAATACAAATACTATATTAATAAAAAGAACAGTGAACAGCAGGTTACAAGTGGGTAATTAATAAAATCGACGAAACACCTGAAACGCCATTTTAAGCACTGAATGAATGAATGACAGGCTTGCCTCTTGCTCCTTGGTAACATGCGCTAGGCAAAAAAGAGGGTGCCATCTGGTGAAGAACACTAGTAATTTGATTAATGTTAATCTTTCGTTCAATGTTTGCAAAAATAAATATGAAAGACAAAAATCGATTCTGCTCTTTGAGAATGGATTCTGAATCGACCACGTTTTAAAAAACGATTAATCGAAAAATCGATTTTTTTTGCCCAGCCCTAGTCTTTATGTAGCTTAAAAGGACAGACAATTTTGGTGCCCACTAATTCATTACATGAGGAGGAGTACAGGGTGTACACCAAGGGCTTAGACTTGTTAAAAACACCTAAACTTTTGGATGACTAAATGTTACAGTATATTTATAAGTGCAATTAACTTAAAAATTCAGAATCCTTCCTGTTAAGATATAACCCCTGAAAAAAAGCATTGCATATGACTGTCGTGGCTCTGAATTACATTTTTACCAATGTTAACCTAAAAAGTGTAAGGTATACTATGATCTCTCTGCAGAGACACAGACTGTATTTCACTGTAATAAGCCTTTCCCCCTGCAGAGGGAGACATATGTTAAGAAATCTGGACAAAAGTCTCTCAATGATTGGACTCCATTCATTCACTAGTCTGAGACTAGTAGCAGATCCATATACTGTATATATGGGCCTAGTAGCAGTAGTCCATATCTATATCTATATACATATACACACACATTTACTGTGTTTTACATAAACTATTCTACATAACTAAAGAACATTTTGTGAAAAATTACCTTCAAATCTTTAATACTTAATAAATGACTGAATAGGGTAATGTCAAAGATTTAAATTTAAAGTGAAATCCGTGAGTTAAGTCAAACTTTAATCTCATTATTAGATTATTAGACTTATTCAAAATTGGACAAATATTAATACAAGCATGCACATTAAATTAATGCACATACATTTGTGACCCTGCATGTGAAATCCATGATTAACACATTGTTGCTCTTTCTTTATGCACTTTTGTAGATGCTTCATGACTGTCCCAAAGCTAGACGAGAAGTTGAGCTACACTGGCGAGCTTCTTCATGTACCCATATCGTCAGAATTGTTGATGTCTATGAGAATCTCTACCAAAACAGGAAGTGCCTTCTTATTGTAATGGAGTGGTGAGTCATCTGTTTTCATTATCATCTAAAGATCAAAATGTCCTGAATTGTTTGGGTCGTTTTTATATTTCTCTGCTTGTTTGGTACAACATTACACATAGAAACTATTTCAAAGCAATTTACAACATCACAATACTACTACTATGAATATAAAATTACAACCACCTATAGTACATTAGGGCTAGGGAAAAATGACTGATTCTCCAGTTTTAATAAATATTTAATGCACCAATTTTGATTTGCAAAATCTCTGATTTGATTATTGTTTAGTTACTAATATTAATATTAGCTGCACTTCCCCTCCTTCCCTGAAGAGGTTGCTGTCGTGTAAAAACACTGAACTTTCTGATGAGAGACTTTTAACCGCTGACAGTAATCAAAGTAATGGAAAAGTAATCACCAAAACTAAGTATACTATTGAAAAGAGCTTTTAGTTTTATATGCAGTTAGTACGTTTTGTTTTCACAGTATTCATAGGCCTTTTGTGCCTGTTTTGAATAAGAGCTGAATGCTGTATGTTGATACTAAGGTGAATTTAAACCGCGGGAATCAAAATGTCTCCAATTTTATGTAGCAAATACATAGGAATGGTGTTGAAATGAACAAATTTAAAACACAATAACGACATATAAACAACTATAACAACCTGATTTTCCACACAGGGGAAACATTACAATGACGTACAGTTTGTGCCTTTTCTTTGTACAGTCTTTTCATATAATGAATGCCCTTTTGGTAATGTAAATGTGTACTTTATTAATTTTCTGTCCAAGTAGGAGCATTACAGGTATAAACATTTATATTTATAATTGGTCCGACAGTGGACTGACATAAGAATGACATAAGAGTCCTAAGCAATTTGATTGACTTACCACAGCACCTGGTACACAGCTAAGTGCTCACATAAAAATGAAAGCACATTATGACTTCATTATGATTTTAAAGACAGTGAATAAGTATATGTATTCTGCTGCTTTCATGTAGTCACATTGGTTTTAGTGGTAAACAACTTGATATTTCATTCATCTCAGAGTAAAAGCATGCTAGCTGCCATGACACATCATAACAGCTTGTTGCATCATTTATGACTTAGAGAGGTTTCCGGGTCTCATCTCTGTAAATGGATTACCAGCAGGTATTTGGACGTTACTTACGGTAATCGCTCAAACGCCTAAAGGACCCATTCATGTATGAGTGAATTAAAAAAGTCCCTCGTCCGCATAAGGTGTGTGTGACACAAGGCGGCGACCTCTCCTCTATATAGCCTATACATAGATGCATGTACGCAACAACATAATTTCCCATGCTTCACTGCAATATATAGCTACTTTCCTTTGTGCTTTGCACCGTTGTGCTCTTCCGCAAGCCAGTTACTTCTTTGGGGCGGTCCCTACAATAATCAAAATGGAACTTGAATACAAGCAAGTTCTCACATAATGACACAAAATAATAACTTTTGGTTAGTTCTGCAATAGACTACTTAATTTGCAGAGTACTGATTTGATTATCTGAAACGGTAAGGAGAAGAAAAATAGTACTGGTATGAATATGGAGTGGCTTGCTTAGTGTGTTCGTTTCATTTTCCCATTCAACAGATTTCACGTGTGGTTGACGCTCATAAGCTTATTATCCAGTTTTAACAAGTGCTGAAAAATGTTGCTATTGCATAAAGGACAGCGGAGGAAGAGTATTATTTCTTAGTGATTTATATCATGATTGTATTTCATATCACTAAATGACACAAATCTGATGTCTGGTTTCAATCTGATTTGGTGAGCTGAAACACCTGCTTTCACTGAAAACATCAAAGTGATGCACTTGTGACATCTCTGTTCAAGTGTCTGATCTGGAAAACAAAATGATACAAATACCTTTACTTTTTCGTATGTTGACGTGAAGAACAGAAATCACACCTCACTGTTTCCATTTCTTTGATTTATATGATATGATATCTCTTGGTGTCACACAAGTGCTGATGTCGGCATTTTCATTACCGTCTGTTTTTGTAGAAAGGCAAATAAAGGTTAGTCACCATTGGCCAATAGGCAAAGATGTGAGGTCTCTGGATGCTTTTAGAGGTAATTAGAAAATCCTCCTTTTCCAAACAGGGGTGCGTGTTACGCAGACATGGTCAGGTTTTATCCCTTGGTTTCACAGTCCAGGCTTAACCTCCTAAGACCTAAATGTCCACATTTGTGGACATCACATTTTTTTGCTGTTTGCACCATAATACTGAATTCTGTGTAACTGGAACCTGTTGTACACACACATGGACAATTACACTGCTTCATGTTTGAAGACAAATATTTTGTTATTTATTTGTTCTTCCTGACCCCAAATAGCTGGTAGAAATCTGAAAAAAGACAAACCAAAGCTCGGGTCTTAGGAGGTTAAGGCTAGTCCTAGATAAAAAAAACTAGGGCCGGGACTCGATAAAAAAAAATCTAATTAATTAGAGGCTTTGTAATTAATTAATCGAAATTAATCACATATAAATATTTGACCTGAGAACATTGAGAAGTTATTTTTTCACATGGATTTTTAGTATACCATGAATAATGACTGAATACATAAGCTTAAGCAACAAAATATTGTTTATTTTTGTTCAACCAAGTCGTTGTACCCGGATTCGGGCTAATGTCCATGCTAGCTGCTATATGTTTAGCATTGAGATGATACTTGAGGCTCGATGTGCTGCGGGTGATATTTGAATTCCTTGTTGCATAGGTTACACACAACCATGCTCTTATTGACGCTTCCATCCGTTCGTTTTTTTATAAAAAAAATTCCCATCCATGGGGCCAACCAAAGCGATCTCATCAGCTTCTTCGTTCATGTTCACTGTGGTTTGTTGTTGTCTGAAGTCATGAACGCTAGTTGGTGCTCCAGTATAATCGGTCCGCCGAAACTCATCCAATGAGAAATGTTCCGCGGTGCAAAAATAAGTGCGATTAAAATGCGTTAAACATTTTAATGCGTTATTTTTTTGTGTAATTAATTAATCTTAATTAATGTGTTAAAGTCCCGGACCTAAAAAAAAACACATGTTTGTGCTCTCTCAACTGAAAATAACTTGCACGGATTTGTCACTTTGATTCACTTATTGATTTAATTAACAATATGCCATTGATTTGTCTCAAGATACACACCAGTAACATCTTTTTCTAAAGCATGTTTATAAAAGATGCTTAAACATTTTAATTTAACTAAGGCCTAGTACTGACTTCAACTAAGCCTTGTCTGTAAAACCAGGCCTGTGGGGCAGTTTCCTGGATAGGGGTAATCCAGAATTAGGCTTCAGTTTTATTGGAACATTTAAGTTGTTTTTACAAACAAACCTTTAAAATTTTTTTAAACTGGTGTGCATCTTGAGACAAAACAATGGCAATGATATATGTTAAGATATGTTATATGTGTTTTTAAATTAAGGCAGAACAAACATGCATTTTAGTCTGGGACTGGGACTAGGATAAACCCTGTCCAGGAAACCGTCCCTATATGTAACGGGGCTTAATGCTTAGGATTTTTTCCGCTGCCCTTGTTCAGCCAATTCAGATTTTTACTTGCCCTGACAAAATTTTCACAAGCACCACCACAGAAAAGCACTTAAATTAAACAGACCTGGTTATTGTTTTTGTTTGTTTACCCATTTTACCATAATAAATAAGGTTATGATGCTAAAACTACTAGCCTCATAGTCATTTCAAATATTGTTAGACAGGTCCACGGTCAGTTATAAAATAGGAACAAATAATCTAACTAGGAGCCAAATAAATACAAAAGACAAACCTACAAATGAAATAAACATTGCTGTTCAGGTTTTTTAGAAACTTACTGGTCTTATAGTAACCTTTCAGGTACAGAAATAAAATTGAAATTTATCAAATATAAAGTAATGCTGCATAGTCGTCACCTATACAAGTTAAAAATAGATTAATCCTTGTTAAAAAATTAATCTGTCAAGATCAGGGAGTGTTTTTTTGGTTTGTTGTTTAACTGGCACGTGGCCATAGTTTCATTCATGCTGGCCCCGGGCCATCGGGCTATACTTACTGTCAAGCAGGGATTGAGAAATAGCACCCGCCACCAGCCAAATGCGGGTGATTTCGTGTCGTGGCGGGTAAACTCGCTTCACCTACCGGCCACCGTGGCGGGTAAATAAAAATAGCATACACCCGGACACTTTTAGAGGAGTAATGGCATTACCCGGACACTTTTAGAGGAAATAATTGGGTTACATCGTAGGCGTTAAAAGCTCGGCAGAGAAAACATCTCAGGAGGAGCCAGTGGACAAAGAGGCAAAGGTCAAAAACGGAGAAACTGGAGAAAAGCAGACAATGAGCAGTCCCGCGATTGGTTAGTTTACGATGGTCCCGTACACACTGCATATTAATTTGGTTGTCACTTCACCTTTTAATGCTTAATCCTGTTCTATACACACACAGTTCAGTAATTTACGGGACTGACAACCGCATTCCACAACTGAATTAACTCCCGCAAAATTCAGGTAGCGACAACCGCATTTACAGAAACTGCGTAATGTGTACGTAACTAAACTGAACAACTAGTCGTTAATAAAGTTTACACATGCATCATGGACATGACTGGTCTTTCTTCTGAAAAAATAAATGCCTAGAAGGGGAAAAAGTCTTCTGTATGTGCGGTGCAGAATGACAGGGGCACGAGCATTTGCTGACTAGTGTTGCCAGATCTTGCACGAAAAAAAAACAACCAACAAGAAAATTCATACTGACATGTTCACACTTTAATAACACCAAAAAAACTTGATTACTTCATGAGCCAAAAGCCATAAATGGTTCAGCACCAAAAAGGTATACAAGTACAAAAAAGACGAGGATCTGGCAACACTGCAAGATAGCGTGATGTGGAGCAGATGTGTGCAATACACAAAGCCAAGACGGAGGTTTATTGCAAAACATTACGCTGTTAAATTATTTTTAGTCAAAGCTGTAAGTGATGAGCACGCGAGACGGCAGAACATTGATATGGTTATGTCTGTGTCAATCATCACTTTTTGGGAAGTGAGTCTTTTGCCGTGCAGACATGAAACAAACATTTAGGGGGTTTAACTCCCACATTTAATGTGGTTGTCACTCCCTAAAGTAGTTTGCAGTGTGTACGAGGCCGATGAGACAAGTCTGACAATGTTCTGATCTGTATGTTCTGCTCTTATATTTCACATATAAAGAAAACATTTTGAAGGTATTTGTTTAACTTAATCTGCCCTCCTCATTTAATGAAATGTAGATCAGTTTATGGTTTGTGTGTTTATAAGAGAGAAAGAGAAAATGTCAGTATTTCATTGAGACTTGGGATTAAATAAACTTTTTAAGTATTGTAGATCTTGTAGTATTAATTTTCAAATGCAGGTACACATTTTCGGTTAAAAACAAGAAAGTGGCTGGTAAAAAAATTGAGTGGTTGGTAGATTTTGAAATCCACCAGCCACAGTGGCCGGTGGACCAAAAATTTAATTTCCATCCCTGCTGTTGAGCCCTCTGTAATTTTATTGACTTGAGTAACAGTTATGATAATTGATATCCAGTATAATATTAATAATACAAGTTAATTGCTTAAGAGTATAAATAGGATTATATTTAGGATTAAAACATTCTCTTTTTAATATTTATTTTAACATTTTAGATTTTTATTGTAATATTTATTTTAACATTTTAAATTTTTATTGAATGTATTTTTAACCATAGGTCAAGATATAATCATGAGAATTTATAATCTGACGTTGCACACAGTACATTCCTATAACCTGGGTTAACATTCTCATTTTTATATTTGTGGTCTCAGCAGTTATAATAATACATTTTATTTAAAGGTGCCTTTCATGACACTCAAAGACACCATACAAAAAAACCCCATAAAGCATAGAATAATAATAATAAAATACAAAACAATCAAATTACATTCAGCAATAAAAGTTAAAACAAAATACAACATTTAAACTAGGCCTGCCTATATAGAAATGTTTTTAACCTAGATTTAAAAGTGAGCAATAAGTCGCTGTTTCAGATATCTTGAGGAAGCTTACTCCATAAAAAAGGGGCAGCATTACTAAACTACTACTAAAAGATTGAGGAATATACCTAAAAAAATGATCAGTAGGATAAGTCGAGGCCAAATTTAAAACTCGTAGGTGTGATCATATATTTCTATATATCCGTCTATATTTCTATATCTAGCTGCTGAGTTCTGTACCATTTGTAACCGGTTTAGCGATTTTGTGTTATGAATGAATTAAAACAGTGAATGACCATTTTAAATGTCTGCTTGTCTTGCACTTCTGCATCTGAGCAAAAATGTTGCCACAAAAATCCTTTTCAGGCATTTTCAAATAAACATTAAAAAAAATAAAAATAAAGGATAATACTGTTTTATTTTGAGGGTTCATTTAGTAACTTTGCATCTGAGCTCCTCAATTTTACTAGTTCGTTTAGACCTTGTACCCAGACATTTGCATTCATTTCTATACATATTGCTATTTGCACTTCTGGTTGGATGCTACATGCATTTCACTGTCTCTGTACTTGTACTCTGCATGATGACAAAGTTCTTGTTCAAGTTTATTCTAACTGGTAAGGTCAGCAAAATCACCAGACCTATTGGTACCCATATATACACCAGCAGTGTACATTTAACACTGGTGATTTTGCTGACCTTACCAGTTAGAATAAACTTGAACAAGAACTTTGTCATCATGCAGAGTACAAGTACAGAGACCGTGAAATGCAGTGTACATTTAACACTGGTGATTTTGCTGTGTAGAGGTAAGTTAGTGAATGATGTGCTTTCAGAAACTTTATTTGGCAGAGAGTTTTATCCAAAGCAGCTCACAGTGCATCCAGGCTTACCATTTTATTAGTTTGGATGTTTCCCGGCACCACACTCCACCAGTTGGCCTACAGGAAAGACGTTGATGTTGTGGAATCTAAGGTTACTTGCATCTTAGCTCACAAAACCATTCATATGTATCATCAATGTTGTTAGTCATAGTGGAGTCTTAAAACAAACCAAAGGTATGGCTAAAGGTATACCACAGACTGCAGAAAATCTAAATAGATTACAAGAAATCAGACTAGAGCAATATGCACTCAGGAAACCAAATACACAGACCATCAGAACTGAGTGTAAAGCAGGCAATATGAAAATGCCAGCACTGGCGTTTAGCTCGAAACGGTTTTCTACGAAAATGTATGGTTAAGGCACAGCCCAGCCGTAATAATTTTGGGTGTATGTGTGCCGCTTCACACGCTTATTAGAGGTTTGCCATAAACCACATGCCTCTAGTCTCATCTGTATTGTATTCTTAATTCTTAACCCAGCCTTTTTCTTGCACATTCATTTGTAGCGTTTATCAGATGGAACTTAAAGCCACTGGGGTTTAGTGAGACTGAAAGCGGAGAGATGAGTTTCGGTCGTTCATAGCCCCTTAGTTGTGTTCTCAGTGCGAGTTAGGCCTTTTCAGTCAAACTCAGTGTTTTTTTTTCCTGTTTGTGTTAGAAGTTGGATGATTTCAAGTGAAACTAACTGCAGTTGCAGGTGAAATGTAGAATGAAACTTACCTTGCATGCTTTGGTCCATAGTAAAGACGTGAGAACGGCAAAATTCTGCACATTTGCATAGAAGATGCATATGGCAGGGTTTGTTTTACTCTTTGAAATTAAATGCAACCCTAATGCAAAACAGATGTTCTTCTACCACATCAAAGAATCACACTTTTTTGAGTCATTGTCCCATTATCAAAATCTCCTCCTCCCCCCACTTCCTTTTTTTCTGATGATAGAGACACTTCTTAGGCCACTTGCACATTTTTGAGTCACTGTCCCGTTATCAAAATCATCCTTTTCTCTCCTCCTGCCCCCACTTCCTTTCTTTTCTGATGAAAGAGACAGTCTTTCTAAGCCCACTAACCCAGTTTCTCGCAATTGGCACGTTTGCAAGAAATCTAACTCACCCGACTTCTACACTTAGAAGTGGTTTGTGTATAATCGGAAATGATAACCACATCGATTACTTGGGGGCAAAGGTGAAAAGATCCCACTTCATGTGGTTTTATATGTATTTGAAGAAAGGCTTTCTATGTGACTTGTGGTTGGTCGGCACGTTTGACAATTCATATTAAAAACTTTTTGTAGAAGTGATACAAAATTAGATTACTTGTGCAATTTTGCTACAACTACAGTTGCTTTGAAATATGACAGGTTTCCTGCTGTGTCACTGTTTATTATGCACATATTGCATATTGACATTTAACCCCTTAACTGGCACAAATCACTTTGAGTGGGGGGGGGTGAAACTGTGACGTGCACTTTCAAATAAATATAACTCTGGCAGTTTTTGGTCTAGAAGCCAAATCCTGGTCTTGTATTAAAGAAGACAATGTAAGTTTTTCACAGAAGTGTCTGGATATTAAAGGGATAGTTCGGCCAAAAATGATATTAAACCCATGATTTACTCACCCCCAAGCTGTCCGAGTTGCATATGTCCATAGTTTTTCAGACAAACACATTTTCGGATATTTTAGAAAATGTTTTAGATCTTTAAATTGATTAAATGTAATGTTACGGGGTCCACGGCCTTCAAGTACAAAAAAGTGCGTCCATCCTTCACAAAATAAATCCAAACGGCTCCAGGATGATAAAGGTCTTCTGAGGGTAATCCGCACGGTGTTGTTGTAGAAATATCCATATTTAAAACTTTATTAACGTAAATAACTACCTTCCGGTAGCGCCGCCATCTTAGTCGCGTCCGCATTTATTGCTTCACAAAAAAATACATCAAAGCCAATATTTTTACTAATCTTTGACATGCCCAAGACTGTCATAAAGGTATAAAAATAATCCAGTCTACAATCACTTTTTATATTGAAAATCAGTCATTTTGAGTGTGTTTCATAAAAGTAATCACGTAAACACGAAGCCACAAATCTCTGGTAGTTCAAATTTCAAGTTACAATCACAAAAATTAGGTTTGTGTCACACTTTTAGTTGTTTTACCAACAACGGCCACTAGGTGTTAACTGTTTGCTGCATACTCTTGTCGCAAATTAATAAATTACTGTCACTGCATAACCGTTAATGCAAAAATGTTTTAAAATATGAAAACTACATTCTTAGAGCTTTCCAATGATACATGTCAACATGTTTGAAGATTTATAATAGGACATAGTGTAATGAATAAATAATAATGAATATGCATTCCTATGGGGTGCTGGGGTCATGTAACAAATAACTACATTATTTATATCATCAGATGACCTTATAATATGAAAACTACATTCTGAGAGCTTTTCAGTGATATACAGTTTGTCATGATTTTTTAGATTTAGTGTATGTGTTTTAATGTTATAAATCTATATAAACAAATTTGCCCTAGCTGTGGGCCCGTGACCTTTTAGAAACTGACTCTCATACGACACATCATAATTCTTTCAAAATGGTGATGAAATATAAAACTACTTTCTTTGAGCTTTCCAATGATATGTAGTTTGTCAAGATTGTTTAGGATTTCACAGGATATAAATGTTTTTGTTTTTCATAAATTAATCAATTACTCTTAATTTATTTGATAAAACACTGTTGAAATATGTATTCTAGCCGGTTAGAGCTTTCCAATGATACATAGTTTGTCGTAATAGATAAAAATGTAAAGTTAGGGGTCATTTTGCCAGTTAATGGGTTAATGTCTTAAGAGAAAACAGGCATGTTAAAGAGGTTGAGTTACTTAATCTGATTTTCTGTTTTGGTTATATTTAAAGCATGGATGGAGGTGAGCTGTTTAGTCGGATTCAGGACAGAGGGGACCAGGCATTCACTGAAAGAGGTACCAACTTTTCCAACTTTTTGTTTTTGGTCAGATTAACTTTTGGATGGTGTAAAATACAGTGTAAGCTACTTTATATATTAGCTTTATATATAAACACTTAAAAATGCTAAAACGTAATTATTATAAACGTAATAATTGACTGATTTTACCTTTGTGTTTCAGAGGCCTCTGACATCATGAAGAGTATAGGAGAGGCCATTCAGTATTTACATGCTATAAACATTGCACACAGGGACGTCAAGGTAAGAGTCTCAATGAAGGACATCATATAAGGCCTTGTCCACACTAATAAGGTTTTCTCTCCGTTTTGGCCTTTTTGTCCGTAATTAGATGACATTGTCGTCAGTGCCAACAAAGCTTTATGAAAATGCTCAAAAAATTGGATACGTTTGAAAATGCCCTACTTGCATTGTAAATTAAAAAAAGTAAATAAAAGCATGATGTAAATGATGCATGACGATGCGTCTTACGTTACACTGCGCGTGACAACATTTTTGTCTTCAGAAGAGAGTGCGTGAACTGTGCACGCCACCGCCGGAATTTTGAAACACTGCATTGTACGCATAAGTTGCGCAGGAGATGCATGGCGTTGCAATGTGCATGCACCGAATGTCAGTGTACATGTACGAGTCAGACATACTATACTTTGCAAGGCTGCGCATTCCACTGTGCACATACGTTTGTGTACACGTAAAAAAAGACTACTCTTTACTTACGCACGTTTCTTGGTAATAAGGATTTTCAGATGCTTCAGTGTGGATGAGCAACTTCTGGAAACCGCTTGAAAAAGCATTTTTTCAACAAAAGCACATCTATATTAGTGTAGATGTAGCCTTACAGATGCACCCCTATGACTTTCTGGTTTTCTTTCTAAAATCTCTTATCAGCCTAATAATAGTAAAAATCTTTCCTGCAGCCAGAGAACCTGCTATATACCTCTAAAAGGCCCAATGCCCTTCTCAAACTGACAGACTTTGGATTTGCAAAGGAGACAACAACACACAACTCACTGGCCACACCTTGCTATACTCCTTATTACGTCGGTAAGCATTCTCTATTGTTAGTCATCTCTAAAATTAGGTTCTGATCAAGCTCAATTTAAGCTGGAGCAGAAGGTTACTTGATTTCCAAACAAGGTCAGACTTTTTCTTTGTTTTTCATTTTTAAATGTATTTTCATCTTTTTCATGTTATAGCCCCAGAGGTTCTTGGTCCAGAAAAGTATGACAAGTCCTGTGACATGTGGTCTTTGGGTGTCATCATGTATATTCTGTAAGTGAATGTTTCATGTTGTTCATACATCATTTTTATCTGTTCATCCGATGAAAGCTAGCAGCTTACACGTTTTTCGTCATTTATTCCTGTGCCATGTGTATATAGCTCGCTACATAACAACTCTTTGTTTCAGGCTGTGTGGTTACCCCCCTTTCTATTCCAACCATGGCCTAGCTATATCCCCTGGTATGAAGAAACGAATCCGTATGGGACAGTATGAGTTTCCAAACCCTGAATGGTCTGAGGTTTCAGAGGAAGGTAGCTATTTCAAGTTCCTGTTTCGTTAAATCGACTTGAGATGCCTTTCCTAGAATGCTGTTATCTTCAGGCCTAAAACCTATCAAACTTCTAAGAAAGGCAGCTTTGAATGACTCAGTCTTCCTTTCAGCCAAACAGCTTATCAGAACGTTACTGAAAACTGAACCGACACAAAGGATGACCATCACCGAGTTCATGAACCATCCCTGGATCAATGTGAGTTTTCATTGTGCAACCGGTTGACAAATATCCAGTGTGCACTGTAGTAGTGTCACAATACCCAAATTTTGACTTTGATACTTTAACCGAATAAAGAATCTTGATACTTTCCTGTAAGTTCATTGTGCTTTAATAAATGTTCTGTTTTATTTAAGAATATATTTTGCAATATAGAAATTAAGGTTAACTAAGATGAATAAATACTGTAGAAGTACTGTTCCTTATTTAACCCATTATTAGTAAAGTGTTACCAAACACAAAACAAGAAGTTTTGACACACCCAGTGTGACTGCAGAGAGCATTGATATGTGCATATACATACTGGTGTTCATTCTTAAAGAATTGATACTAATACAATTAGAAATCTTCATTTTTAACAGTAGGGTATTGCGGTACATTTCTAGTATTGTGCACAGAGCCGATCCTGGCCTTCTCGGGGCCCTTAGCAACTTTGTGAGGGGGCCCTGTCATTGCGTTCATAAAAAATTCACTGTCTCTGCTTAAATGTAGCTATAAACAAAATGTAAAACACGTATTATTTCATAGCTGTATATTTTTGCCACATGTACATTACTGTGACACCCATCAGAATACTTCCTAATTATCACATTGACACGTTTTCTGAAAGCCCTTAATCTGTAATTAGTACTTAGAATTTTTTTTTTTAGACTCCACAGATAAACACACCTAAATACATAAATAACTCTCTAAATATGCAGACTTTACACCTAATGTGCATTGTTTTAAAATGCTAGCATGAGTCACACAACATCTTGCATGAATAAATGTGTGTTTTTTTTAACACGTATGAAAGATTTGGATTATTAATGTGTACAAGCACTTCTAACAAAACACACTAGACTAAAACTGAATCTAGACTAAATCCATTGCATAATTAGTCAAGACTAAATTGGAATTTTGTGTTCTTAATCTTTTTACTTCACCTTCATGGCGCTTGTCTTTCCTGCTCCGGGCAGATAGCTTTAATATCCGAATGACGCATGTTGATATGCTTGTCAAAAGCATGCGGAGCTTCATATATGGACTGACAACTGGAATTAAAGTAACGTAAGATCAGACTGCTTGTTATAATTTCGAATGGCTCCCGCGGCACAATGATGTCACTTGCCAGCTGGCTGCATGAAGTTAAGAACAAGGGGGTCCCCTAGTGGTGCGGGGCCCTACACATCTTGAGTAGCCTGCGTATAGGGAGGATTGGCTCTGATTGTGCAACACTAATGCATTGCACTTATATTTGATGCTGTTAATAGCGTTGTTGTTTATGGTTTGTGTTATATTATCATAGCAATCAATGGAAGTACCACAGACCCCCTTACACACCAGCCGTGTTCTGAAAGAAGAGAAAGACACTTGGGAAGATGTCAAGGTGAGATCTTGAAATTCATGCTTCTTTTGTTTGCCCAAAAAGGGAATATCATGTATACTTCTATAAGACAGGCCGACAATTTATTACAAAGTTTATCTATAAAATGATCAATAAAACAAGATTAAATTCTAAAAGGTATTACATAGTATAAGGGACAGATTGTGAAAATGTGACTTTTTCCAGGTTTATGTGCTATAATTGGGTCCCCAGTGCTTGTATCAAGCTTGAAAATGTAAAAAGGAACGACCCAGTAACTTAGTTTTGGTAAACTATTTTCTGCAAGCATGTGAAAAATTAGGTCATTGAAATTTGGCTCCCCTTGTGATGTCAGAATTTTTTCATATTTTCTCACACCTACTAAGTGGCCATTTTAACATGTTATAATGAATTATCTGTATTGTGTTTTGAGCTAGAATTTCACATACATACTCTGGAGACAAAATATTTATTTTGCATCTAAAAAAAGTCTTGTGAAATGTCCCCTTAAACTATTAGGATCAATTGTGATTTAAATCTCATTTGCGCGTTGCTTGTAAATCATTTTGGTGCCGTAAACCAAATCGCTTTCAGTACCACAAGAAACCCCGATGGGTTTTCTGTCGAAGTTAAGATGATTTCCTTATTTTGCAACTTTCACCTCAGATTTGATTGTGTTTACTGATAATTTGTTTATGATCATCCGACAGGAGGAAATGACAAGTGCCTTGGCAACAATGAGAGTCGATTATGAGCAAATCAAAATCAAGAGGATTGAAGACTCCTCCAATCCCTTGCTGATGAAGAGGAGAAAGAAAGCCAACAACATGCCTGCCGAAAACGAGACGCCTGCTTGCTAGGGACATCTTTTTTGTCACACACGTACACGCATTTCTACACATACATTCAGTTCACAGGAAGCAATAACTCAAGAAAAAAGCGAAGTGACAGATTTATTCTTAAATCTCTTAAGAATATGTCTTTTTAATTACTCACCATTTGTAACTAACAAAAAAACTTTGCTACCTAAAGAAATGGGCTGTACAATGACGACACATGAATTCAAAGTTCTGAAATAGTCGTTGTCCACTAGTTTGCTTTTTAAAGTTGTCACAAGTACTGTTTTATCACATGGTGTTTCCTGGGGTAATCGAAATGCATTTATTTTTAATCAGAAGCCATTGGTACATACATGCATACATTCGTGAGTTACACACTGTCTTTCTTTTTTTGAGTTCACAAAATAAGTTGTTGTGTGGCCTTCCTTCTGCTTATGTTCTGAGAAGCCTATGCATAATTCATAGCTTACAAAATGTTCCTGTTCTTTTTGGTACATCTGTCAAAGTCATTTCTGAATGCTTTTATTTTTTTAATCTAGCTCCAAAAGACTGACATAGTCAGTACTAGTGTCCAAAAAATGTATGTTTGAAATGACTCTTTGAATGTAGACATGCCCTGTTCTCTACTGTGAAAAAGTCTGTCAGTATCGTTCAGGGACCTGTCAAGTAAAATACAAGATCATTTTGATGCTTTAGATTCAATTTGCCTTATTCAAATTGATTCCAGAGAAACAAAAGCACCTTCATTGCCCTATTTTTAGTATTCGACAAGCCTTTCATTATATCCACCAAACCAATCCAGCATATTGTTTCATGCTTAACATTACGCTTATTGCACACCATTGGGTGATCGATGATTTGCCTTGTAGCGATTCTATGCATATTTCTTTCCAGCTTGTTTTTCTTGGATATTTGTAAAGAATGTTAGGACATGCCCTGGCATTTTCATTTTAAACATGTATACAAAACATACCCAGTTACTTAACACCCTAAAAAGCAAAGCCCATAGTTATTTTTTTAAAAGTTTATAAAGAATCAATATGAATGTGTAAAAGGGTGTTTTTTCGTCTGTGGGATATCCATTTGGTTAGAATCGACTGTACTCTTCATCATGCCAGTGTGTGTTCATGTTGTGTCTATGATCAATGCTTTTACCATGCAGTAATTGTTTGAATGCACCTACTGGAAGCAGCTTAGGGAAACCAGTTGTTACATATGCAGTGGAATAATGACCCATGCTGAAAGGTTGCATTTTGTTTTATTTTCTATATAGTCTTTTTTAATCTGTATATTCATATTTGTCGTGTGATTGATCCTCTTTTAACGGATATGAGATGATGCCCAAAGTGTTTTGAACGTACAGTATACAGTTGAGGATCAGCAGTTATTATGTAAACCATTTCTGTTCCCCTCTTTTATCATCATCATCGTTTTAGTCAATCTGTAAACTTCACTTTTATTTGATGCTGCCACTGTGTTGGATTTTTATTTCCTCCTTTGCGTTATTTTCCCAATGCAGTGTATCATCCAAGTTGAAAACAGACTAGAATTCACACAGAATTTTATACTAACAGGAAAAGGCAGAAATGTATCCTGTTTTAGTATTTAACTGCTTTACTTATGTCTTGGTCTGCTCCGACTTTGGATTAAAACACCTTAAAACGCATCCACCTTTCTGTTGTTTAAGTATGTTTGTTTACATGCTCCAAGAAATGAACCAGACACACTAAAAAAAAAAATTTCATTAAATTATTCAATTTTTTTTTAAGGTAAGTGGTAGCAATCAATTTATTTAAGCTACATTTAAACAAAAGTTTTTTTGTTTTGTTTTTCTTTTGTTTAAATGTAGCTTAAATAAATTGATTGTGACCACTTACCTTAAAAAAATGAATCATTGTTTTTAAGTAGTGACTTAAAGATGTGTTGACGTGCATCTTAAGTTTTCAAGGTTATTTTATAATTAATTAATATATTAAAATAGTGCCTGATCATTCAGAAACTGTATATTGCATAAGGCTATGTGTTGCAATATGGTAGTGAATGCCCCCACAACGTTTCTCAGTAAATGTAAAAAAAATGAACAGCTCATTAGATTCTAGCGAGCTGACTCATGTCAATGTATAAGAAATTATTCATCTTTGTTCTTCTTATACTTCGGAGGGAAAATACCATTTCTGTACCTAAATTACACCCCCGCATCTCCCCCTTTACCCCCAACACGCACTGAATGTATGATTACACATTGTCGATCGTATAAATGACGTTTAATGTAATTTTCCTGTGTCACTACCACAGCGTTTTTAACACCACATAGTAGAAAACTGATAATTACTGATAAAAAAAAATGTGAAAATTTGCTAGGTGTAGCTGTTTTTAACTTTAAAAGTATGGGTTAGTGGTGCCTTTACATTTTGAGTTAAAAATGTCAACATTGTTAAATAAATATCATTTTAAATAATTATGAACATTAACTTTAAATTGAAACAACAAATCTTTTAAAAATTGTGATGGTCAGTTTACCCACAATTTTTTGGAGATATTCCAGCTTTTAAAAAGTTAAATTTGAGACTAAGATAAGCAGCTATTAAACATATAACATATAATAAAATAGAAAAAAATCAATATTCAATCATCCATTTATTGTTAAAATTTCTTATAAAATACAATATAATTTTTTTTACACACTAAAGGGGTGTTTTTACACAAACCGTTCAGACCCCTAGTGACCTTCTTGCTGTGTGTCGCCCATCTCTTTAAATGAGGTCGTTAAGGGTCATTTCTAAATCTGGTTGTCATAAATGACTGTCCACTCCAGTGACTGACGTGAGATGGATAAAGTGAACTACACTGCTTTGTTCTCATTGAAATTCGCTAAACTTTTCTCAACTTTGTCGCGTCAATGTACACGGTCACTGTCATTCTAATCGCCGGAAGTTACCAAGCTTCCATTAAAATTAAATAGATCATGTTCCTATGCTGGCCTGCTAGTCACTGGCTGTCTTACAGCGGCGTGCGTAACACATAATAGCATCTGCACTGTCAAAAAAAAAAGTATTCCATCTGTAACTGGGGCGGTAAAAAAAGTACAGCTGTGGACCTAAAGAGTTCATATTAGTATCTCAAAGGCACATATTTGTATCAAATGCATACATACCTGTACCAAATGATACATATTAGGACTTTTTAAATAGTACTATCCTAGTGACAGCTGTGGTACATATTTTTTTCTAACAGTGTAGTGGAATAGGCTAATTGGGCCATGCTAACCACCTAACACCCTGAATCCTTGGTGTGAAATGTTTAGCTTTTTTCAAAGTTTCTTAAAATCTTATACTTCCTTATTCACAGTGATACATGTCGGTCTAGCTTTGATTTTGAAGGATTTTTCACGATTTTACAGATATTAATCACTGGGTCTTAGAAACCCTTTTGTTTCCAAACTGATATTCATTGTTTCCAAGTTATAATTCTACCCCGGTTTCACAGACAATGCTCAAGGCTAGTCCTAGACTTAAAGATGCATGTTGACGCAACTTGCCCTGTTTTTAGACCTGTAGATCGATTGCTTTGTTCCGAAACGGGGGGTTAAATGGCTACAATATTGCAATTTCATGTTTGGTCCACATTTACAATGCAATATTTTCAAACGAACCAGACTTTAATACAAGTCACATGCGAGTAAACTCTCCTTTACTTGGTCAGAGTGCATCTGTTTATTTCCCGTGATTCATCTGAAAGTTGTCAGTCAGGATTAACAGACAGCAGCTTTGCGGGATTATTATCAAAACTTATGCGGGACAACATTCTTACCATGTACCTATTGTGGAGAAGGAACAGGTGTGCTTTGGTTTTGAATGGCATTGACATGCTCACCAGAATTCCATCACCAAAGAGCTATCAGGTATGTTCATGGTTCAAGATGGCCAGTTCATTGGTCCTTTGGGTCGGATTGCTTTCACACTTATATCGAACCATTTGTTTGCAATTGGGCCGAGACCAGTGTTCAGGAAAGTTACTTTTAAAAGTAATGCATTACAATATTAAGTTACTTCCAAAAAAGTAAGTAATTGCGTTACTTTTCATAGAAATTAAAGAAAGTCTATCCATTTTCCATATTTAACTATGTTATTACCTTAACTAAGAAGAGTTGGATGATGATGCGACGGCAGCCATATTGCGCCAGAACGCCCACCACACACCAGCTTATTAGTGGAGATGAGACAGAGTGATATAGCCAATTAGTATGGGGGGATGATTAGTAGGCCAACAGGCAAGTTTTGGCCAGGATGCCGAGGTACACCCCTACTTTTTTCGAGAGACATCCTGGGATTTTTAATGACCACAGAGAGTCAGGACCTCGGTTTAACGTCTCATCCGTAGGACGGGTAATTACATAGTTTAAAATGGAAAAAGGATAGACTATTCCTTTAATGCTTACGTTACTTTTTAGTTACTTTTGCGTTACTTTTTCTTGGCTAAGGCTTGATCTGTTTCAGGCCTTTTACGGGTTTTTTATTATGACTGAAAAGTTCTGCATTCAGAAATTGCATATTTCATCACAAAAATGTCGAGCTCTGGCCTGCCATCTTAGTTTCTAAGTAAGTGCATAATTCTATGTGACTACGTTCAGTTTAATTCAGTACATCATTTTTTTAATCGAATTAATTAAACTGAAAAGTAACTTGCATTGCTTTTTAACTAACTCAAACTATTTTAATGTTTACATTTAAAAAGTAGTGTTACTTTACTCTTACTTCTAAAAGTAATATTATTACCTAATGCACATTACTTGTTATGCTTTACCCCAACACTGGCCGAGACCAACTCGTTTATGTGGTCTCGGACCGGGTGTTTTGGTGCAGATCTAAGCGTGATTGCAGTGTTCACAAATGCCCACAGAACTGAACTAAGGGAGAAAACACACCGGGTTCCAAAACAAAGGCTCAGGTCCGAAAATACGTTCATTAAAAGAACCAAACCCAGTTCACTTAAAGTGAACCAGAAAAGGAACTAGCCGAATGTGACCTCAGTCCTTTTGATGTTCCTAATCTAGTGGGGTCAAAAGCGGGCCCAGTTTTTTTTTTTTGGTCCTCTTCAGAAGTGAAGTGATCTCAGACCTTTTCTTGTTTACATCGCAACTTCATAAGAACTCAAACCCAGCTTTACTGTGCGTCTTTAGCTAAACCACCCAGACCCTAATGTGCCAGCCTAAGACGTTCTTACAGATAACAGATGTAATGCCTATTAAGAGGAAATGACTGCCAGTTTACTAAAGAAGTTTGAGCAAGACCATAACATTTTACTGTCTAGAGAAATTTGTCTTAACCAACTAACGTTTACAAAATACCTAAATGATGCCACATCATGTTACAACATCACTTTAAAGTGCGATAACCAGATTGACCACTGAATGGTGAATTTTCTTGCAGATTTTCATATCATATGTTTTCTACTTGTAATTAATGTAAGAAACTAAATAGTCATAGTCTAAGTTTTTCTTGTATTCAGATGCGTGATTGTTATTTTATCTCATGGTTGTGCCAAATATGCATGTTTTCGAAGTTAATTTATCCATACTGTTGGGTTTGTCCATTATTGATCCAACCATGGGTTGAAAAGCGCACAGTCTTCTTTATAAAATTGGGTTTGCACTATACTGCAGAGCTGGGTAGTAAAGGATTAGCAGGTAATCTGGATTACGTAATCAGATTTCAAAAATCAAGTTCTTGTAATTAGATTAAACTACATGTTAAAATACTCGTAATCAGACTACTGTTACTTTTTTCTGGATTACATGATTACATATTATTCACACAATGGCAGTATGATCTTCACAATTTTGTAAATCTCCTATTTTTTACATTTCCATATTCAATTTACTTACCGCTTATATACGTTTGTGATTGTTTGAGTTTTTTGGGGGAGAGGGGGAGGGATGTTGAAATGCACAGGCGCAACGATAAAGATACAAAATGGAGCAGCAATCAGCGTTGTTTGATCACTGGATGCAAAGGCATTGATTTGGGTAGGGACGCTAGGGACATGTCCCTACCAATATCCAGGGAACACTGAATTGACCCTAGCAATAAATTCAACCAAATAATGAATCTGTACATACTGTATAATGTCTGTGATTGATGTTTTTACGTATTACTTATTTTATTTAACATTTATTTACCCATTAATCAGTTAAATGAGATTCAATCTTTTACAACTGCATTCTGTAAAAATAGAGTTATAGGTGGTACACAAATGGTTAACAAATCTAAATTAACAAAGAAAATCAGTGTTAATATTTTGTATAAACTGTCTGTACATTGCACTTTAAAAATGAGTTTTTATGGCTCTTGTTGGTGAAATAGATTTGAATATATTTTTCCCCTCCCTATATATTTGAAATCAAATAAGATTTGTCAAAAGTAATCTAAATGTAATCCAAGATTACCTTACCAATGATGTGTAATCTAAGAGATTATATTACTGAATACAAATTTTGTCATGTAATTTGTAATCAGCAACGGATTATAATTCATAAGTAATCTTCCCAGCTCAGACTGTCCTGGAGTAGTATATAGTTACCATTTCTTCCACTTTTCTTTTGAATTTTGTCTGTTTAGTTTCTGCTTTTCTGTTAAGTATTAACTGTTCAGTTTCTGTGAATGTACAGATGTGTAATTCTAAGCTTCATTCAGACTCCTACATTCCTGGACTTTAAGGAAGTGACACCAGGATGTGGCTTTAGAAAGTCATTTGCCTCTGTCTTGCATCAATGTAACAGTTCTGTACCCCAGACATCAATGAACCTCAACCTATTGTACAAGGTCCCGTGAGACCTGACCCTATCAGTTGGCTCTCAAGAGACTAATTTCCTCTTTCAATGTTCCTTTCAAATGTCAGCATACACTAAACTGTGAACGGTGCTTGTTTGCGCACACTGACGAAAAATCTCCCTTCGAAGAATGGCCAAAATAGGGCAGCAAGACAAGTTTTTGTATAGCACATTTCATGCACAGAGGTCATTCAAAAAAAAGTCCTAATATGTACCATTTAGGTACAGATATTTATATATTTGGTGCCATTATGTACATTACGTGCGATTTTCTACATGGCTGCATGAGGCAAAGTGATATTACGCAGCGCCTACAAATAGTCCCCTGCTATTGAAAGGAACCAAGGGGACTTTTTTTCGGGCAGTGCGTAGTATCACTGCCGGCTGCAGCTATGTCACATCAGCAAAGTCCTTGATTATTACCCCAGTTTGAGAGTATAGTTCCTAGCCATATTGGCTTAGACAATCACAAGTTTTAAATTTCCGTCGATCTTCGTACACAATCTATCTACAAAAGAGTCAAGTTTTAAATAGAAAAAATATCGAAACTCTTTGGTTATTTTTTTTAGTGTGATGCTAATGGTCTAATCAGATTCAATGGATTGTGCTAAGCTATGCTAAAAGTGGTACTGCCAGACCAGGAGATCGGCTGAATGGATTCCAAAACGGTAAAAATCAAATGTCTAACTCTAGGGGAGCTGGAAAATGAGCATATTTTCAAAAAAAGTGAAGTGTCCCTTTAAACACAACACATCAGTCTTAGTTTAGGGACAACACACTAAATGCGTTGTCCCAGAATCCACAAATCTGTGTGTAATTATTGGAACAACAAATTTTTGTTACTTTTAACATAACTGACATATGATGCGTTAAAATAACACGGTGTGTTAAAGGCACAACACAAACAAATGTGTAAAAATGAACACATCCTTTCTCAGAGTGTAGGGTACATATTGTCATCATTATTTCTGACAGCGTACGGAGATAGAAAGGCTATAAAGGGTTTATGTAACATCCTTTCTGCTTATAAAGACATCAAAGGTATATCTTCAATTACCTTTCATAATCCCACAATCCGGTGTGTGCGGATGTGTGGTTGGTGGAAAGACATAAATGTTTTCAGTTTATTTGAAATAACGCTTTACAAAGAAATAACACCTTACAAATCCCCCAATGAGCAAACCAGGGGCAACATTGACAAGGAAACAAATATTTTGCGGGGAAATGCGACTGAGCTGGGGAAGCCCTTCTACACATACATATATGCATACGTCACGTACATATAGAACTGTTAGTTTCAAGTTATACACACAGCAAAACCCCCGGTGTTAAATTGACACTCTTATTATATATTTAATCTTATAGACTAAACATTACTGTTAAAACATCTAATGAGATAATGAAGGAAACATTAAAGTCGCCATGAAACTGAATTAGCGATTGGCTTATTTTCTCAGTCGGGATGTATATCTGAGGGAAACGGCTTCTGAAATTAATAAAGGTAGCGCTGGACTTAAATTCGTCTACACTTCAAAAACAAATAATGCTAAATAGCACTAAAAGTGGTTCACTGGCTTGTAATCATAGGGGAACCATTTTAAGTGTCACATTGCACCTGTGTAGAACCATATTGTGCTATATAGAACCATATATGGTGCTGTAGTTGTGCTATATCACCCCCGGATGGTTCTTTATAGGTGCTATTTAGCACTTAAAAAGATTCCCATATGATTACGAGCTTTAAGTAGCCTGGCGAACACCAGAACTGTCTCATAGAGAATGAGACGTGGTCTGGGAACCATATGCTCATTTTCTGTTGTTTCAGGCGTGGTTTACAAATGCCCAGAGCTGTTTATTGTGCCCTACTAATGTCTATCAAATGTGACTGTACGTAGCTCATAGCCAATCGTTTCAATTATACCAGATGACGTATGTAGAGCGACATAAATATTCATGAGTCAACAACTTTTATCAAAACGTGTGCACATAGCTGAAAGCTATACAACTAAGCCGGTAGCTGTATATTGATATTGAAAAGCAACACATTTTAGTGGCACAGTGACAACCACAATAGGTAGACAACAGGTATATTGACAATATGATATTAATAAATACCACTTACTATTTTTTCTTACTAAGTTAATTGTACTTCGTGGACGACGATGCCTAGCAGGTTGGTCCTATAAAACGCTGTGGCTATCATGTCATGCCATATCCAGACATCCTTCTTGGATATGAAATTGTTTAATGCCAAAAGTTGCTCTTTTTTTAAATAAACTTGCGTTCAAAACTTGGCTAAACAAAACTGCTTCGGTGTGTCGCAAAGACATCGTCATCGTTTTGCTGCCCCCTCCCTGTTCTGTGATTGGCAGCCTCCAAATCATCTGTGCTGATCTTACTGGATCTATCTGCAGCTTTTGACACAGTCAATCACCGCATCCTCCTGTCGACTCTCATGTCTATGGGTGTCACTGACACAGCGCTTCTATGGTTCAAGTCGTACCTCTCAGATAGGTCATTTCGGGTATCCTGGAGAGGTGACGTCTCCGAACCCCAACGTCTTGATACCGGGGTCCCTCAAGGCTCTGTGCTTGGACCGCTGCTCTTTTCGATATACATGACATCCCTGGGCTCTGTCATTCGGATACATGGCTTTTCCTACCACTGCTATGCAGACGACACTCAACTCCACTTGTCGTTCCACCCTGATGATCCTACGGTTTCTGCCCGCATATCGGCATGCCTGAGGGACATCTCACTCTGGATGAAGGATCACCATCTCCAGCTTAACCTTGCGAAGACAGAACTGCTTGTCATATCATCTGAACCAAAGATCCAGCACAACTTTTCCAATCAGCTAGGTTCCTCGACCATCACGCCTTCCAAGACGGCCAAAAACCTGGGAGTGGTCATTGATGATCGGCTTAGCTTCACGGAGCATGTTGCCAGCACCGCTCGCTCTTGTAGATTCATCCTCTACAATATTAGGAAAATTAGACCTTTCCTAGATGAGCATGCTACGCAGGTCCTGGTCCAAGCTCTTGTTCTGTCCAGGCTGGACTACTGCAATGTGCTACTGGCAGGACTTCCAGCCTGCACGACCAAACCCCTACAGATGATTCAGAACGCAGCGGCAAGAGTGGTCTTCAATGAGGCTCTGGGCCCGGTTGCATAAAGCACCTTAACTTTTTCCCTTAAGTATGACACTTAAGGGGTAAATTCCCCTTAACTACTGTAAGATTAAAAAACGTAATAGATAATAGAAAAATCAGAACCGGTTGGAAAATATGACCAAAACAGAATATAAAGATATCAACAAAGCACCTGAAGAGACTAATTTCAACTTTTATGTACTTATAAACACTACAAATATACAACAAAATGCATTTAAGAGCCAAGAAAGTGGATTTAGCATGATATGTCTCCTTTAAGACTCGGCTAAAAACCCATCTCTTCCACCATCACCTAACTTCCTAATTACAGATTTACTATCTTTCTTTAGTTACCCTTCTCTTTATCTCTTTCTTTATTTACCTTCCTCTTTATTTAAAAAAAAAAAATTACTAACATACCCTTGGCTATGTATATTGTGTTGGACTTGATGAGACTATTTCCAGTGCACTTATGTATTGCTGTTCTTATGTTGCCATAATTGCTTCTATTGTTTACCTCACTTGTAAGTCGCTTTGGACAAAAGCGTCTGCTCAATGACTAAATGTAAATGTAAATGTAAATGTTCCCTATTTCAGGGGCAAAAAGTCCATAGTTTCCATGCTAGACTTGCAGCGTGAATAAATTTGCACCCAAGGCAGCATGGGGAAACCCAGGCTAAGCTTTAAGTGCTGTTTAGCACAATTTTTTTAGAGTGATATCTAGAACTAATTGGATTGTTCGAAATAGAGGGTGCCGGAGCTCGCCCTGTTGAGGGGCAAAACATTTAGCAAAATGTCTGGATGTTCTAGCGACAGCCACTGACAATTATCATCAAAAAATGTATTTAGTTGGACTTGACAGTGACCCAAGCAACTTGTCAAACCACCTGTGATCAGTGAGCGTTGGCATTTCGCTGATTTCACACTGTACACAAATTCCGCAGCTCTGGCTTTTGCCACTCAGTGGGCGTAACCACAGTCGCTTTTGCCGAAGGTGACGTTGTGTTCATACCCTCTATTGGGTCATGTTGCTATTTGCCAATTGCTGAGAACCTTCTCAGACCCAGTCCACCTGCCATACCATATGACCAGAAGTAAAGAGAGATCATTTTGAGGAGGGGAGGAGATTTGAGTTTTTGATTAAAGATAATGAGGGCATGAATGAAAAATAATGAAGCTCACAAATAAATAATTTGTAAAAAATACCACAATATTCCAAAACAAATTACAGTTTTTCATTTCAATTTTATTGCGACTTTAATGATGAATGAAAAAAAGATTCATAACCAGAAATCATCCCAGTGCTGAGTTCAGACTGCACAATTTTCAAAGTAGGTGAGTCACAGATTTTTTCACACTGCATGACTATCTAGGGTAGCGTTCAGTCGCTGCTGTGTTGACATTTTCGATGGCACCATTGGCATGACTTTACCATAAAAAGAATTGCAGACAACTTTGTCCCAGTCCTCAAACTACATCTCACAAACAGTGTAGCCTGTAGCCTATGTTGCTCTCATTGGCTGTAGGTCATTGGTGATGTTATTTTCAGTCAGAACACATTTCACACGGCATGATTTTGAACCGCTGACAAGTCCAGATATCTAGCATGACATATCTCGAGGGTGTTGGCGACAAATCGGCGATTCTCTCAGATCGCATCTTTGATAGCTCATACTGTGTGAACTAGCACCGATTTTCCTGTGATATTGGGCATTTGTTGGCAATTTTCTCAAAGGCTGTTTGCAAGTAAAAATCGGGGCTAAAATTGTGCAGTCTGAACTCTGCATAACAGTGATTAGTTTTACCTTCAGCTGGTAATTGACCCTTGTTGTCAATTCTGCTAATTCTTGTTTTATAATATCTGAAGAAGCCAAAATTATATAGTTTGCTTGTTGACGCTGATATACACGAACCTAAAGGATTATTAGGAACACCATACTACTAATACTGTGTTTGACCCCCTTTCGCCTTCAAAACTGTCTTAATTCTATGTGGCTAAAGGTTTCTTTAGAAATGTTGGCCCATATTGATAGGATAGCATTTTGCAGTTGATGGAGATTTGTGGGATGCACATCTGGGGCACGAAGCTCCCGTTCCACAAAGATGCTCTGTTGGGTTGAGATCTGGTGACTGTTGGGGGCCATTTTAGTACAGTGAACTCATTGTCATGTTCAACAAACCAATTTACGATGATTCAAGCTTTATGGCATGGTGCATTATCCTGCTGGAAGTAGCCATCAGAGGATTCGTACATGGTGGTCATAAAGGGATGGACATGGTCAGAAACAATGCTCAGGTAGGCCGTGGCATTTAAATGATGCCCAATTGGTACTAAGAAGCCTAAAGTGTGCCAAGAAAACATCTCCCACACAGTTACACCACCAACCTGCACAGTGGTAACAAGGCATGATGGATCCATGTTCTCATTCTGTTTATGCCAAATTCTTACTCAACCATCTGAATGTTTCAACAGAAATCGAGACTCATCAGACCAGGCAACATTTTTCCAGTCTTCAACTGTCCAATTTCGGTGAGCTTGTGCAAATTGTAGCCTCTTTTTCTATTTGTAGTGGAGATGAGTGGTCCTCGTTGGGGTCTTCTGCTGTTGTACCCCATCCGCCTTAAGGTTGTGAGTGTTGTGGCTTCACGAATGCTTTGCTGCATACCTCGGTTGTAACGAGTGGTTATTTCAGTCAAAGTTGCTCTTCTATCAGCTTGAATCAGTCGGCCCATTCTCCTCTGACCTCTAGCATCAACAAGGCATTTTCACCCACAGGACTGCCGCACACTGGATGTTTTTACCTTTTCACACCATTCTTAAATCACCTTTCTTTCCCATTCTGACATTCAGTTTGGAGTTCAGGAGATTGTCTTGACCAGGACCACACACCTAAAATCATTGAAGCAACTGCCATGTGATTGGTTGATTAGATAATTGCATTAATGAGAAATTGAACAGGTGTTCCTAATAATCCTTTAGGTGAGTGTAGTACCGTGATGTAATTATTTTCCTGATAATATGTGTTTGGTTATTTTTAGACTTAATTTTTCACTTTCAACCGCATAATACAGCAGTGTTGTGATGGTTTCTGTGAAGAATAAAAATTCACTGATTAAATGTTAATTTTAAGAGACTGGGTGTGGATTATTAACACTGTTCATTTAACAATGGAGTCTTTGCTGTGCAATGTCACTACACCACACAATAAATGATCATTTTAATGATCATTTATTATTTTTTATTAATGTGACCCAGTCTGTAAAAACCCAGCTAAAGTCTTTTTTTGTGCTTTTACTGTAAAATGAGTGAAATCAAACATTGCGGCTGCTAATCATCATTATGAGACTTAATAAATCCATGTCACAATAAATCCATGACACTACAGATTCATGTGGTCCATGCATGCATGATTTCTGGATGAGAGATGATGGCAGAAGAGGGCACAACATTGGATTCATTGTTCACTAGCAAATAAGCACCTTAGTCATTTAACACTTGCTTGTGTGTCTCATTTATGCCTAAGACTGATGTTGGTACACTTTTGTAAATGTATATAAGACAGTTGTGCAAAGAGCTTTCAATTTCAGTTGCAACCAGCAAACCAACCCAGGGCTTGCTTAGCACTTTATGACAACTGAAACTAGCTTGTTCCCATACAGTTTTTGCTATGTCAGATGTTAACGCCACAGCTGCAAGTTTAAAGCGCTACGGCCGGTTAGTTTTTACCCAGTTAATCTCATTAGGGTGAGACATGCATCGCTGCAATTACAGTAAAGAGTTGACTGCACTGTTGCTGGTAACTGCTCTATTTAGGTCAGTTTTGAGGTTAGCACAGTGCTTGTTTTAAAAAACCCTTACTTGCTCATTTTGACACATCCTATGTACGGGTGTTAAATGATATGCCAACAGGAACGTTATCTGCCACTTTAAATAATAGATTTTGCATTTGTCCAACATCTTAAGAGTAGGAAGTAGAAGTAGACCAACAGCTGGAAGACAGCCAAACCACATTTACCAAAAAAGGAAATCTGAAGTTTGTTTATTTGCAATAATTTATTATATATTTTGTAAACAATAGAAGCATAAGAAAATAGGTTACATTTATAAAATGTTTGAAACAAAATAAAATAAATAATTCAGTTTAAAAAACATAAATACTTTTCAAGTAATCATTATAGCAAAATATAAATTAAGTCAATGTGACTCAAACAACAGTTTCAGAAAAACTAAAACACTAATATGACACTTTCCAGAACTCCAGAAACTGAAGGCAATAGAGGCAGACACTGTGGTGCATCAACATGTAGTAAGATGCAGAAAATAATAAATTAATGAAGAATTAAATATTGTGATGTCAATTGCTTTTAAAGTTTGCTTTTTCAAAGTCATCATGCCCAACCTCCAATCCACACTGAGATATACACTGAGTTAAAAAACCTATTACATGAAAAACTCTTTGTAGTGGAAAACGGATTTGCTATACAAAGGTAGAAACTTTGACTAGAAAAGGTCCTTTGGAGAGCCAGACATCATAATTCTTTTCAAAGAATCCGCTTAAAACATTTCATTTTTAAGAGTGTATTAGTGCATGTCTCTCTTTGATGCCAAAAATTGTTCAATGTACATAAACAGCAAATCAAGCTCTTCCATGGCTTTGTTAACGCCTTTTTCTGCCATCTAAAAAATAAATAAAAGAATACAAATATGTCAACATTTGAAACAGCTTTTCAAACATGTCATATGTGAATACCACAAACACTTAATTTTAGAATAGTAGTTTTATCATGTAACATGTCAAAAATGTCTCATCACATGGCATCAGCTTAATGTTTGAGAAATAACAAGCCACCTACCTTTTCATACGAGTCCTTGAAGCTGGTGATCTCAAAGGGCTTATAGCAAAAAAAGTGCTTCCTCTAAAACACAAAGATATGCGTGTTATTTAATAGTTTGCAATGTTAAAAAACAGCATTGACTCACCATGCCATTACGCAACAACGCACTATTACGACATCTCCAAGTTGCCAACTATGTTTAAAAAAAATATGGTACATATAGAAATTGCCTTCGCAGCACAAATGATCAGTGCATTGGAGTTTTTTGATACTAACATTCAAACAATACAAATTGTAATGATTTCCATACAAATGCCGATTTGAACCATCAGATGTTTATCATTTAAACCATTACAAAGTAGTTATTCCCGTCGTTTTTATTATTGGATTAATAGAATAACTAAAACATTACCAGTAGAGTACCATTAAAACCCATTCCAAATCTATCATCCCTTTAACCTCATCTATAAGTTTTAACGTGTACACTTACGCATTTCAGCATGTCCCTTTGGAGACTCTGGAAAATATTTCCGATGGAGTCAATAGGCGTTTTGGTGTGCGCGCGGTTCTTCTTCACAGCTGTCGGCAGAACCGTGTTCAAATAAAAGCGCAGGATTTCGTCCACGACGTGACATCCGTAAGGACCCTGTGAATCACAAATAGACGCTCTTTATATTCACTTATTACGCAGCGTCGTGGCGCATTGCAGCGCAGGATGTTAAGCTTGGTTTGCACATCGTTGCAACCTCCAGTTTCACTATGATTGCTTCTGCTGTTACTCATTTAATATTGATAAAGTGCATAGATACAGTGGATGACTTACATTGATGTTATGTTGCACGGTGCCGTCTATCAAAGCATCGAGATCGTCATTGGACTCCTGGATAGAACCAATATTAATCAAACCAATTAGAAGGAGACCTCATAAAAGCAACTGGCATTTGCATGGCACAAACTTGTTCATGCTGTATACAGGTATGTGAGCTGAAGATGAGGCCAAAATATACTTACATAAAACTTCAGTATTTCTTTATATGATGAACGGAGCTCCTTCAGCCTGGCAGGAAAGCCTTCCACAAATGTGCAGCATTCAGACTTGCAGTTGGTTTTCCTGCACTGAGCAGTCACAGAAAGCAGAAGCATGAGCACGGCAGAAAGGATGACTCCAGAGAAATTCATTCTTCTTTTTCTTCTTCTTTGAGGTTATAACCCTTTTCTTGATATTGAGTTGAGCCCCAGGGGAGTTGTACAGATTACACCCTGGGGTGTCGTTATTTTATACCCCATTTTAAGAAAACCCTAACGTCCTTCCTGTGGTGCATGGGGGTTGACTCTTACCGTCAATCTTATTTCTCAGCCTGTGTCATCATCACCTTGTTCGTTAATGATACTGCTGTTTTTGGAATGAAGAAGTGGTTTAGGAAATTTTCATTGATGGATAAAATTATTTATCCTTATTTTAAACTCATTTTTGTTTTCCTAAAACCTGTTTTCTACTCATGTGATCAGGTTAATAAACTAAAATGCAGTTTGGTGAGATTCACAATAGTTCATCATTCTCTCTATTTAGATTGACTTCATAATTCATAATATTTGGATCATATATTATATAATATCATATAATAGATCAATTTACAGATTTATACATACAGTATATGTTGTATACTTGATATTTTACTGGCAGTTTCTCAGACAGGTGATATCTCATGAATACAGAGATGACTGTAAAAGGGGTCCAGTGTGGTTTTAGGTGACAAACAGCTCCCTGGGTTTGTGAACCACAGACATCTTTCACATTTACTCCTGGCTTCATCGAATTGTATAGGTTATGTGTCAGAAAACGGCATTTTACATTGCGGGAAAAATGCCGGAATCAACATTTGAACAACTCTAATGAAAAATGCTATAAATGACTGCTGCAAAATCTTTCATTATTACTGTTTTTAAAGGATAAGCTCACCCAAATACCAAAGTCATATCATTATTTTGTAATATACACGGATATTCCCTTGTGCTGGTTTAAACCCATATGATAACATTTACATCTGTAACTCATTTTATAAATGTTGGCTCTTGAAGTCATATTGGCTTTACCAAAGAGTACAATGTAGAGTAAAGTCAACTTTTAGAGTTATTTATGATAACGTTTCAAGTTTCCCAGTTTACCTGTTTACATAAACATTTCAGTAAACAGTGCCAGTCAAAACCATAAGATCTAATCTCTAACCCTCCACTGGACAGAAAATTCAAAGCACTAATATACTTGGATATAAGGAATAGCCAATCATTAACTCACCTTCATGTGCTGTACTTCTTTTTTTCATGGATTTAACAGGATACATTTCCAACACGTTTCATTCTCCAAGACGACTTGTGAAGTAAGAACGAAAGGGAACTTATCCACGAAGGTAATGGGACTTTGAGTGGGTGTTGCCTATACTCGAATGAAAGATTGGAAGCCGGAATGTGGTTGGAATAACTTTCTCCTTGTGCAACTGCACTCAGTCTCCTCAGTAAAGAGGAGTAATATGCGTTGAACAATATGTACATTTTGATTTAGTGCATTTAAAATATCACTCTGTTCCAAATAAAACTGTTGTGAAACAAAGCACCTGGGTCTCATTGGTAATTTAAGGCCATTTCTTATCATTTTCAACCTTATTTGCGGGTTGTATTTCAACTGGTGTAGAAAACAGAAGCATAAATATCTAAAACAATAAAAGAAAATTAAATGAACTTAAAGTACATGAGGGTGAGTAAATGATGACACATTTTTCATGAACTTATCTATCAAAATACCCACGCTCAGTGAAACCGTAATGTATCTTGTAGAAAAATATTGTGAAATATCAGTGAAACCACATTTTTCAAATGACTTCCGATTGAGATATGATTTATAATGACTCCAATGTAATTTACTAACGGAAATAAGTCATGTTACCAAATCAAAAATAGCTAATCATTATCTCAACTAAGTCAGTTAGCTATATTTTAAGATGTCTTATCTTTTATGTAATGTTTTAATTACACATAGTACACTCGAAAAATGCTGGGTTATTTGCAACCCTAAATGCTGGGTTGTTTTAACCCATTATTGGGTCAAATATAAACATGTTCTGGGTTAATTTCAACCCAGCTGCTGAACTCGTCCCTTTTTTGACCCTACGCTGGGTTGAAAAAAAACAGCATTATTTTTTTATAATGGACAAAATTAACCCTTTAATGTAAAAAACATATTCAGATTTGTAATGTTAGTTGGGCCATTTCAATAAACTGGGCCTATTATAGGCCCCCTTTATATTTTGCTCAATGCTGTAATTCATAAAAACTGCTATTGCTTCTTTTACATTGAACTTCTCAGTCATCCTGTATTCCCCTCAGTACATGTTATTATCAGAAACAGGTATGGAAGACCTATATGGAATTTCATTAGCTGTCATTAATTGAATGATATAAACATGAATGAGCTAACCTGTTCCATTACTAACCCCAAACATGCATGCAAACATTTTCTGGGTGTATTTCACATGTTCGAGAGTGAGGTATATTGGGGCAAGCAAAACCCATGATGCAAACTGGTGGTTTTTTCTCTTCTGCACAAACTGTGGCTGAGGTGAGAAGCATTCGTCTCTTTGACAGATTACTGACAGCTATTTGAACGTAATGGAGGGCCTGTGAATCAAAATATACAGGAACTTTGCATGTGTTGCTTACATGCATATGGTCACTAAAATACCCAAATGGAAGCATGGGGTCTTTTCAGGTTCTGCATACCTGAACCATGCTGGAGAGATACACCATTATGTTCATTAAGATTGACCTCTGTTCTCTCTCAGCAGTAAAATGTAAGATTTGTGTTCGGATTCCACTGTTTACAGTCATCGTTTGGTGTGGTATCATCCATCATATCTATCATTGTGGTTTTGCGATTGATCATATTTATAGTAATGTGAATATGAAGAACTAACATGCTTTGCGTATTTATGAAACTATTCCTGTTTATCTCACAAAACCACTCTCTGAATAAGCATCTTATGACTGCTGATCACTGTGTACAGTTTTTATTTAGCTTTTTGTTTTGTAACTGGCTTATTGTTTCACTTTTTCCACAGTTTTTCCTCTTGTTAACCACAACAATTGGATGCAATGTTAAATGTTTTGAAATTACTCCAGTATATGATGTGTAGTTTCTGTCATGATGTGTAGTAGTCTGTTTCAGTTGTGATAGCTGAGTAAACACACGTAGACTCATCATTACAACGGTTGACTTGTTGACCCATGCCACGACATCAGCTTGGGAAGTTATAATGGGAAGTATCATGCTTTAAAATCTATTACTGTCCTCATTACTGTACTCATCATAAGGCATTGATTTCAAATTGCACATACTTGAAATATAAATGGAAAACTAGAAATGGTCAAAACATTTCCCCCCCTATCACTGGGTATAGCTTTGGACTGTATAATGCATATTATAGTACACCAGAGGTACATATTGGTACCAAATTAATACATATGTGTACCTAATGGTAATTATTATATATTTTTTAACCCTTTCAGACTCTTTAATCAGTGTGCCTTATTTTGATCGGTTTAAATCACATGTGATGTCCATTCCAATGCACACAGGGCCACAATAGGTCGATTTGTCACATCTGATGATGTTGCACTTTTGGTTTGTACTCTTGAAATGAGTTTGGAATGGTCTCCTATAGGTGTAGTGATTGCCAAGCTCCTACCCTACTTAAAAACAGAGCCTGCATCTCGTCTTTAGAGGAAATCCTTTTGTCAAACAGTAAGGCTCACCACATCATCCTGCAGGGTTTCAGTTTCACCTTTTTTTTTGCAGTTTGGCTGTTTAACGTAAAGGTGTTAAACGCACACTTCTCATGCAGATGACGCAGATGAGAGCGTATGGTACGAGGCCCGTCGACCACGTAGGATGTTGTTATGGCTCGTGCCTTTGCGGGTTTTTGTGCCACATGACTGATGCTGTATTCCAAAACAAAACGCATGTGTCTACGAAGCGTAAATGTATGTATGCTTTGCAGTTTACTCCCTTCCTGTCAAGGGAACATAATGTGCATGTGTTTTTTTCAATACTTTGTGAAATTAAATTATGCAGCGTACTTGGTTTCAAATCACGGATGCGGTCAGCTATAAAAGCTTATAAACATTTAAGAGGGAGAAGAAAACAGTTCGTATATGGTTTATTGTTTACATCAAATCCTAATTTAGCAGTAAAACTTAATTTGTGATTTTCCGAAGCTGTTATGTAAGGAATAATATAAAAAAATGATGCACACCCAAGGTGGTAATGCGGCACGCCACAAAGAGCAGTACTGTTACACCGCAGGTGTGCATTATTTTCATTTATAAAACGGGCAGTTCTGGTTTTTCATTCTGATTGGTTGAAACGCGTTCTAAGCCATGATAAAATCCACTGGTAAACCCACGGTTCAGACCGCATTACATAAGTATCACTGCGCACTGTTGCTGCATACTGATTTATGAAAATAAACACCACACTCTTTAATTATTTTTAATTTATCTACAATTGCACAATTAATGGCCATATCCAGATAAATGTCAATAAATATTGTTGAGTCATCTCGTCAACAAAAAGAAAACGTTCCCTGAGGAGTTTCTACCTCAAATTCATATTTCCGCTATCCACTGGGTGGCGATCTTACACAACTTAAACAATGACGCATTCACTCAATCGGGTGGCAACTTAAAAAAAAAAAAAAAAACGCTGACGGGGAAAGAGTTAACGTTAAGCATGCTTCCAAGCATATTTGATCATCACTTCAACAGTTGCATGATATAAATGTTAAATGTATAAATTAGATGAATGTTGATTCATAAAAATAAACACCACAGTCTTAAATCATATTTTCATTGTGTATTTGCTGCGTTTGTGTTGGTTGGGAACTGCGCTCTGTTTCAGCCACACTTGATTCTGAGAAACTTTGTTTGGCGAAGAGTATTATTTGTACTAATATAATTTAAACTTATTTGTGTTTTATTCTATAAAATTCTGCTATGCAAATGAAGTAACCATTCAATAAACGCAATAAGCCCCGCGAAGCAGTGGTGTTACAGTGCATTTTATAACCACTAAGGGAGTTTTAAAATGCACTGGTAATGCACTGCTCCTTGGGGTTTATTGCTTTAATAAGTCAATTTATACCACGGTTACCAAATTGCTAAGATATTGTCAGGTGTGCATTTATCGAAAAATAATGCATACCCATTGAACATTTCTCAACCAATCAGAATAAAGCATTCAATGGCCCCATAAAATAAGTAAAGAACAATGTACATCCAGCCGGTTTTGAGGCAAAAACAGCTTGTAACTGCTGCCTGATTTGGTAATCCTAACTCTACCAACAATATGTGGCAAGTAGACATGCAATAAGCGCTTTACGCTGGTGTCCTGATCACTATATTTGGGTTATTTTGCAATAACATCTGGCCGGATGGATATTTACTGCTCTGTCACAGGTTACTTGAAATGAGCTCATCCTTGACAACCATAAACAATACTACATAAAAGAAAAATAAATTGACGCAAACATTTTTAAAACGCCAGCCTCTGTGTGTTTCATAAACAGAACAAAACCTTTTTTTTTTTCAATATTCAAGTTTTGAAAGCATTATTCACTTGGTCACCACTTGATGTCCACTCGTCATGCTCATGCAGTTTCAGAATAGACACAACGGTGAATGACTCAGCAGATACTTTGAGTCAGGTTTGTTTCAACCACTGTTTTTTTGCCTTTATCTGTGCTTGTACCTTTCACAGTGTTGCAATGGCTCATCAGAGACCAGTGTTTCATATTATGTGACTATCACGGTTAGCTGGTGTTTTGTCACGAGATGTTGTGTCATAAAGCAGAACATAATTTTGAATAGATAGTACAGTACAGCAGGAAATACAAACATTTTAAAGGTCACTGATTCAGTACTACAACGCAAATGGAGCTACCTTAGTTGCTTCTGTCCTAATAATCCCGGGAAGTTTTAGAGGAAGTTTTTTAAGGGGTCTTTCCCCTTTGGCACAAAGAGTGACCCAATGTACGTTCGGTTTTAACCATGCAAAGCAACTTCAAAATTTAAGTTTTTTTGAAACTTGGAGATTTTTCTTTACATGCTAAGTCACATAATGAATTAATGAATCAATTAATATATTTTTTATATATACTGTAGCTATGCTTTGTTATTTGCGTCACAAGTGTTTAAGGTTGCGTGGTAACAGTAATATTTTGAATAGCATGCTTTATCTAGTTTTAGCATAATTAAAAGTGTTATCTGATCAGCAAAAATTATACGGCAGGAAACATCATGTTTTGCTGAGGTGGTTTCATTGAATTCGTTTTTTTCCATGTACGTTTTCTTCATTTTGAAAGTAAGAAAATCAGAACCAAGTCAGCTATTTATTGCACGTGCTAGTACTGTCATCTGCAATATAACGTGGAAATTTCGATCAATATCTCCATGGAAAACTTAATGAAAAAATATTTTAATGTGATATGTTTCTCCATTACTGAAAGATATCACCCCTACACAGCAAAAGTCACTTTAAGTGTTAATTGACTTATCTTTTTGGCAACAACCTGAGATATTTTTCAAGCACACCAGATAACACATTTACAAAGGGCCAGTTTCCCGGACAGGGTTTAAAATAATCCAGGACTAGGCCTTAGGAAACTTATAAAAACAACACTGTTGTGAATCTTGAGACAAAACATTGGCATTAATATATGTTAGGATGTGGTGTTGAAAATTAAGACAGCACAAACATCCATTTTAGTCTGGGACTAGTTTGTGAAATCTCCCCATAATGTTCATAGCTAAGGCCATGTATTTATTTATTTTCCCCGATGAATATTGAAAATGTGTATTTCTGCATAAATGTTATTTATCTAATACATTTAGTTTCAAAGCAACAACATTGATTTGTTTTTGTTTGTAGCTTATTGATAAATAACACAGAGATTAATAAATGTCATGTATAAGTCATTGGGACTGTGAAAATGACTATTTCAGCATTTATTTTTATTTAAGCAGCTTTAAAGAGATTCATTCAGAAATGTTATTTGCAGTGCTAAGTTTTACTTCACCTACAATATAATTTGTAAGTATTTTTTTATTAATACCATAAATATCTGCTGATATCCCTCCAAGAGGACTTCCTGTAACTCTGCTGGCCACCAGGGGTCAGTAAAAATGCTTATTGGAAGTAGTAAGATTTAAAAGATATAGGCCTGCATACTTCAGTACTGCATCAGTATGTGTTTAAAATGCATGCATATGTTATTAAATTGGATGCTGAGCTTGGTGTTGTAAAGCAGTTCAACTGTATTTTTTGATGTTCAGGACTGACTGTTAAACAAACAATTAAAAGCTTTATTTCTATTAACTAACATTAACAAATATAAATTAATACTGTAACAAATGTATTCCTCATGGCTTGTTCATGTTGTAAATAATGAACCTTATTGTAAAGTGTTACCATAGTAATATACAAAGATGTAAGAATTACATGTATTTGTGTTGTATGCTTATGTCAGATTATTTATGACACAATTTCTTTTTCCTCTAACACTACTAATCAGGGTTTATGATTAGGCGCGTGATCCGAACCAGTTATCAAAAATGAAAGGATGCTGTTTGTGTTTCTGTAGTAACTAAAAAATCTCGATGACGTGTTGAAAACTGCAACTCTTTGCCATCAAGGTGTTTCGTTTAGCATAAACATGACAAACATAATAAGATTAACATCTGTTCACACATTAGGTGAAACTTCTCAAATGAGACATCGGTTTATCATCAGTTTCCCATAATATGTTTCAGTGAATCTACAACAGAACACACAATACCTGTAGTTTGACACAGCTTTTATTTTTATAAATTATTATATATTTTTCAGTTTTACATATACATAATTATATATAAGTTAAATATAAGTTAAAAACTCAAATTACAAACTGACCTCAAAGGTCTACATTGCAGCATGACATACATACATCATGCATAAATATGGTCCACGGTTACTGGAATATATTATTCCTACATAGTGTATATACATACTGAAAAAAAGTTGTTTTCAGAATGGCACTCCATGTTAGAGTTACTCAATCTACTTTAGTAGTACAAAACATTTAATTTATAAATTAACACAGCTTAGTCTGAGCTTTACAAATATAAAACATCATCTAGCCTATTTAGTTTGACCTTGATGGTCTTAATGGTGTTGCAAACTTTCTAGCCATTCAAACAGCGAATCCAGTTCTCCAATAGCCTTCACTGCTGCTGCTTTGTGGTCAAGCTGAAAGATAAAAGAAGATCCTCATTAAACCCAATACACAGCTAGTGATTACTATACTCCTTATTTTTCCTTATTTTCAGTTCTTTTAATAAAGAATATATATTGAGAAACCTGAAATGTCATGAGTGAATAGTTTTAACATGGTATATTATTTGCCATCTGCACTTTTAGACAGGATGTGTAAAAAAAAAAAAAAACACAATCAGTGTTAGTTTAGGAACAACTAAATGTGCACAGAACATCTCTGTGCTATTATTACTTTTAACACAACTTGTATTTTAACACATATCAACACAAAGTGACACTAAGGAGCGATTTTCCAGACAGGGATCATAGACTAAAATAAATGTAAGAGCTGTCCAAATTGAAAACAACTTGCACTGACATATCTTAAAATACATTAGTGCCCTTTGTTTTGCCTCAAAATGCACACAAGTAATGTTTTAGTTAGGCATGTTTGTTAAAACTAGTTATATTTGCTTATTAAACTAAGGCCTAGTCCTGGCTTAAGTTAATTCTTGTTAAGGAAACCACCCCATAATGTGTTAAAATGACACATAATGTGTTAAAAGCATAACACAAAAAAATGTGTACAAAAACGTCCTTTCTTCGAGTGTGTTTAAAGACAAATAAAATGTCTAAACATACATTGTTAAAAAATCCTGGGTATTTTTTAACCCCTTGTTTCGTCAAAAAAAAAGGGAGAAACCCAGCTGTTGGGTTAAATTAACCAAAAAAAGTTTTTATTTATAGAAATTATTTACATTTTATAAAATAATCCAGCGTTTTGAGTTGAAATGACCCAGCATAGATTAAAGGGATAGTTTACCCAAAACTGAAAATTATGTAATCATTCACTCACTCTCATGTTGTTACAAATCTGTATAATTGTATTTGTTCTGATGAACATGTTTTGAGAAATATTTGTAACCAAACCGTTCATGGACCCCTTTATTTCAATAGTATTCTTTTTTTTACTTTGGAAGTGAATGGGTCCACGAACGGTTTGGTTACAAACATTTCTCAAAATATCTTCATTCATGTTCATCAGAACAAAGACATTTATGCGGGTTTGTAACAAAACTAGAGTGAGTAAATGATGACAGAATTTTCATTTTTGGGTGAACTGTCCTTTAAAATTACAACTCGTACATTGAAAAGAATGATTAATTCAATTTATTTAAGCTACATTTAAACAAAAGTTTTTTGTTTTGTTTTTCTATTATTTTTTTTTGTTTAAAAGTAGCTTAAATAAATTGATTGCAACCACTTACATTTAAAAAATTGAGTAAATTGAATGAATCATTTTTTTCAGTGATAAGGGTTCGTCTGTTGTTGACCCAAATTGGTCAATTTACATGGAAGTCATTTTTTTTACGCCGCCCATGTTTCTACGTTACCCCTAAATGTACAAATTGCTCTACAAAGCGCGTTTCATCACTACGTTATCTCAGATGACGACGTGTTTGTCTTGTGGCGAGTGGCTACCATAACTCTATTCGTATTAAAAGGGAGGGGTGAGCAGTGGCCTGAGCCGCGGGATTCGTAACCTCACCACTAGATGCCTCTAAAGCCTACACACTGCACATTTAACCTAACATTTTTTGTGTAAAAACACATATGGTTCATTTTATCATTTTGTAATTGATATCAAAGTATTCAAAGGACAGTTTTATACTACACTATCAGAAAAAGTTACAAACGTCTATGGGTCTATTTTGTTACAGATATGTACCAGTATGGACCTCTACGGTACTTTTGAGGTATCAATATGCACCTTTTAGGTACAAATGTGTACTTTTTAAAAAGGTACCGCTCAAGTGACAAATTTGTACCTTTATTTGACAGTGTAATGAAAAAGTTGATGGTTGTTGTTAACTAAACATTTTGGGTCGCTAATAAGCCAAATTTATTAATGACTGGAGAAACATTTATGCATTTAAGGGTTAAACTCTGTTAAACGTACCACAATACATGGAAGCAGAACACTACATGATCAGATTAGCAAACATATTGAATCATTTAACACATAATGTGTAGTATTCTTTTAAATCTGTACAACTTACTACATCAATGTTTTTCGACAGGCCTACAATAGTTACACTATTACCCCTGCTGTTGATTAATTTAGTCTCTTACCTTGTCATACAAGTTTTGAATGCTGTGAAGTTTTGATCTGGTTTCTTCAGTGCATTCGCAGTGTGCATTGGCATGCTTTAGAATAGAAAGAGACAATGATGTTTAATCTGCTGTTTTATCTGCTTTTGGTTTGACTACATGTCAACAGTAACTTATCATCAATGCTTAAAACCTATTATGTACATACACATTCTCGCAGATCCTTGGAGATTCCAAGGAAAGAGTTGGCAAGGACGCTGGTGGTTCTGCGGTGCAGGGAATGGCCACTTGTGTAGTTAATAAAGACCTTATCCATGTAAAAGTGAAGAAGCTGCTTGAGGAAACAACATCTTTCTGTGACCTAGAAATGGGGAAGACAGAGATCTGCGGTCAGGGTTTATTCTCATTCAGTCATTCATTGTGTGATAATTGGGTTGATTTGATATTGATTGTAGAGCAACCGCTATCTTTAGCAATCTGATGTACAGATCATCTTACCTGTAAGTTGTTCATCACATCTTTTCTGAGTAATCTGATGGTTTTTTGATCATCTGCCGAAACCTGTCAACAAGATTTTATCAGTACTGTATAGGACACTGATAAGCATTAATTTAAGAAATTACTGGTCTGCTTATTTTAAGGAAAGTGGGAGGATATGATGTATCATCCTGACAAAGTGCTAAACACACGTACTCCTGTCTTATTAGGGGTTTTTACATCGCTCCTTGACGTATTAATATTTCTTTCACCATTGGAACGTTACATTCAAAAGTGAAACAGTAAAGCATGTCTTTCCACATGCCGCTCTTTTCAATTAGGCATCAAGTGCTTAAAATAAACCAATAACCTGTTGGGTGAGATGACAGTCACGGCTGTCAAGTATGTCATTGACATCATCAGTGACGTTTTTGTTATGACGAGAAATTCGCTAAGCACGATTTCAATTGCCATCGGCTATTTAAACAGAAGGAGGCAAAAGGATGACACTCAGGTATGATATAGGTTACTCACCATCTCTTGACGGATGTGCTGGAAGTGATGCCTGAGCTCATGAGTATGAATGTTGGCAACACAGCTGCCCAGATGAAGCTTCCTCGTCTGAGCTGTCCCCCATAGACACCCCAGCAGCATGCAGATGAGCAAACTATTTGTAAAGATGAAGGTCTTCATGATGCTTTTGACAATTTGGCCTGAGGAGGAGAATAAAGACATTTAAACAACTGCACGTATATGTTGCATATACACATATATGAGCTATAGATAAACTGTAATTAGCCTTTAAAGCTTTATACTGCATCGTAAAAAAAACTATATATATATATATATATATATATATTATAAAAATAAAGTTGAATTAGCTTTAGTTATTTAATTTTTTATCATAGCAACTCCGTACTAGTAAAGTAAGTTGAGATGAATACTACATTCAAGTTGATTAAACGTATTTTTTTAAGTGCAACAAGCAATTTTTACAGTGTACAATTTAAAGCATATTGGTGATGAGTATTACCTGTTGAGTTCGGAGGAGCTTTTTCTTCTTGCAGTGATGTTCATGCTGATCACAGGTGCTCTTATAGCTCTTACAGGACAGGAGTGGAATTTTTTCAGGTATTTCTTATTCTCTTCTTCCTCCCATTACAGTAAGAGGAAGTTACACGATTTTGCAAGATTATTAGTGCATCACAATAAGTATTAGTGTCAAATAATGCAGGACTTCCTATTAGGAACTAGTGACCTAGTTTTAATTAAAATACCTGTACTATCCAGCTAGGCGTCCATATTGTTCAATGCCTTTATGAATGAATTCCATTCATTTCTTGTTTCTGATTCATGGAAACAGAAAAATACACAGATAAGTACCTAATTTAAAGCATGAATTAATAATTTTGGGTCCATTCATTCAAATCTGTTACGGTATATGTAAACAGAATTAGAGGATAAAAAAATATCAAATTGACCAGCCCGTATTGTGTGGACAGAGACTCCGATATTACAAAATTTTTTAATCTATACATGAGTTCTTCTTCTTTTTTAAATGTATTTATTCTTTACACTACTCCAGCATCTATAGCTATATTCATGGCAAGAATTGGTTAATCCATACACAAGTTAATCCGCACACAGGTTGGTGGAGGACCAATTTGGTATCTTCAATAGGCTTTATGCCCAGCTGCACTACTTCCTGAACTTCAGCCAGCTCCTTGTTTCCTGTCTACCATTATTGGACAAACTGATTAATCCAGGTGTGCCTGACCTCAGTAGTCACAACAACAATAATCAGACACACCTGGATTAATCAGTTTGTCCAATAATGGCAGACAGGAAACAAGGAGCTGGCTGAAGTTCAGGAAGTAGTGCAGCTGGGCATAAAGCCTATTCACCTAACTTGCATGTTTTTGGCCTGTGGGAGGAAACCGGAGTACCCGGAGTAAACCCATGATGACACGGGGAGAACATGCAAACTGCTACCCACTGTGCCACCCAATAAATGATTTGTCATAAATGTTCTTTGTACACTCTCAGAAATAAAGGTACATAACAGTACCCTTTCAAAAAGGTACACCTTTGTACCCTAATTGAGCATACAGTATTAGTACATTAAAGGTTCATATTGGATATATATTTGTACTTAAATGGTACATATTAGGACCTTTTTTAAAGGGTACTGCCCCAGTGACCGCTTTTGTACCTTTATTTTTGACAATGTAAAAAAAACTTTCTTTAAGGTTTCTTTACAAACTACATTGCTGATATGTGCACAAAAAATAAACAAATGAATCCTGTCTGTGAAATCCATGCTAAAATCTCCTAATTTGGAGCATCATTTCTTTTTTTGATTTCACATTGATTTCAATCTTTAACATGGCTTTACTCAGTATATTAAGCGGTAACACTTTACACTAAGTTTCATTAGTTAACATTACACTGTAAAAAAACCTCTGCCTTAAAATTTTTTGTTAAATCAACTCAGATTTACAAGTCATGTCAACAGAGATGAGTTGTCACAACTTATAAAATATTGTTAAGAAAAGTCAACTTAATATTATAAGTTATAACAACTCAGCTCTAGTCAAGATAAATAATAGTAAGTTGAAATGACTTGTAAATCCGAGTTGATTCAACAAATTTTAAGTCAGCAAAGTATTTTTAACAGTTTAGTAATGTATTAATAAACATGAACAAACCATAAGCAATAAATTTGTTACGGTATTTATTCATCTTTGTTAATGTTAGTTAATAAAGCTTTTAATTATTTGTTCATGTTGGTTCACAGTGCATTAACTCACGTTAACAAGATTTTAATAAAGTATTAGTAATTGTTGAAATTAACATTAACTAGGATTAATAAATGCTGTATAAGTTCAGTTCATCATTGGTTCATTTTAACTAATGAAGTTAACTAATGTTAACTAAGGAAGTTAACTAATGTTAACGAATGAACCTTATTGTAAAGTGTATCTATTAAGGTTATATTTTCACAGAATAATTTTATGCAGGAGGATTTTATGTAGAAACCAGTAAATCACAAAAAATGACTGGGTTACCTGGATTTTATCTGTTTTTTTACAGACTGGGTCACATATATACAAATGTAAGTCTAAATAAAATAAAATATAGGAATTACTAGGCCATAAAACAATATTTAAAGTGTAAGTCAATAAACTCACAAATTACAAAAGTGAAATTGTTCTTACAATATATAGGGCTGGTTTCCCAGACAAGGTTTAGATTAATCCAGGACTAGGCCTTATAGGACATTTAAGTATTTTTTACAAACATACAGTACAAAAGACATTCTTGTGTGCATCTTGAGACAAAACTATGGCACTGATGTTACGATATGTCAGTGCAAAATGTTTTGAAATTAAGACAGCCCAAACATGCATTTTAGTCGGGCACTGTCCGGGAAACCGCCTCATGTCTAATATTATTATTTTATTGCACATTATGAAGTGTACATACACAATATGACATTTACGTTGAGGTGTTATTGGGGGTAAGTGAGTAATAAGGTACGTACAGTAATGCCATACTTCTTAATAAACGTAGATAAAATCATATGAGTGGAAACATTTGTGGTAGCAGCATTCTAGTAAACGTCTCACATGAGGTTAGATACTATTAGTGAGATATAATAATGTGGTGATATGACTTTTCATTTGTAATTAATAATTGCGTTTAACCACAGTATTGAGGAAGGAAGATTGCACACCACTGTACTTTTACACATCATTTGGCTATTCTTTATTTAGCAGAGGGGACTTACTGAACATTTCGCATTGGGATAGCCCCAGTGGGCAGTTGGTCTTAATTGGTCTAGTGAGTTTACAGCTATGACTTTCGGTTCAGCCGTCCAAAGCGTTCAACCGCACTCTGCTATCAACCCTGCGTGTTCTCATTGATTTAATCTTGACAACATGGACTTTCCTCTTTAGCTAATTTTATTTTTTCCATTTCTTTAATGTAAATTGCATCAAAATCTACAGAAACTAAATGTTCTGTGCAAGAGTTCCTCTAATTGTCAGAATTGCTCTTAACATTTCCTAACAGTACTTTGCATACATTTCTATAGAACAGGACAGTATAGGGTCCAAAAATACTGCTTATTTGTCATTTTTGTTTCTTGACAGATTTGGCAGGAAATGAATATTAATCATCAGCTTTTACTTTATCTTCTGACGCCGTACACATTTGTTTTGTTTTCTCAGCTTGAAAAAACAACCTGTATTCCAGGTATACCAGTCTCTAAAATACTGGTTCCTGTATGGTAGGACTTCTTGTAAGTAACGCACCAATACTTGTTTTAAAACGTCAACCACTGTTCTATTATAAAACGCTGAAATACATCGACATACGTTTACAAGCAGTAAGCAGGAAGGTGACAAATCAGTAGCAATTTATCATAACTAAAAGCAATACATTTCCTGGTTGTATGGCTCATTGATAACTTTAATGCTTCTGTCATGTCATGTCAATCAATCCTAAAGTGGTAGTTGTAGCAATGACGTAATGCAAATTTTTATGACAGTCACAAGACAATGCCACTTCAAGTCAAAGGAGTCATTCTGAATAAGTCCTCAGGTTATAGTCATAAGTAATGCAAAAAGTTTTTTTTACAGTAGCAGCACTGTAAAAACTTTTTTGCGCTTACATTTTTGCTGTAACTTATACAATTAAGCTGAAATAGCTTAACTTATTTCAATTTTATTTTGTAAGTTACAACAAATCATTACTTGTAAAGTTGAAATGACTTGTAAATCCAAGTTGATTCTACTTAAAAATTTGTAAATGAAAAATGAGTAAAATGTTAGGTGTGTATTCCTGATCTAAAGTGAAAGAAAGTGGTGACAATGGATCACTAATGCCGTTAATATATTGCATAAAATTGATAACAGATGAATATCAAAATTTTGCTTTATAATTCTTTGCCACCAGATGTCGCCATAGATAAAATGAATGTGGTACTGGAGGCATTGTATAATTGCACAGTAAACGTTCACATCTACACAGCAAAATCACTGGTGTTAAAATAACACCCAGGGTGTCAAATTTAACACTTGAAAAGTGTGTATATGTGTCCACACTACACTGTGTTAATTTAGTCAAAAGTGTAGTGTTAATTTAACAACACTCATTATATGTTAATTTAACACTCAATATTGTTAAATTTTACACTTTGTTCAACACTATTCATTGTTGTTTCCACACTACACTGGTGTTGGCACAGAAATACAGTGTTAAAAATTAACACTCCTAATTTAAGGTCAACACCAGTGTAATGTGAATTCAACAATGTTAAGTGTTAAAATACTGATTAATAGCCACTTTTGTTGCTAATGGGTTGTTTCTATAAAAGACAAATGACAAGAAATATTGCAAAACCTCTTTTTATTAAAGTACATCACATTTAATATTTACATTGATACACACAACACTTTGCATTTAATACTGCTTATTTAAATACCTCAGCTACAATTAGAAACAGAATACAGTATGGAATAATGAAAGTTATCTTATACCACAGCGCAGTGACATTGAAAACCACTTATTATAAGGTCTTTAATATATCAAATGAGAGTTTAAAAAAAATTAGCCACCCTACTCAAAACTTGAACATTAAAATACCCTCCAATTACCTTACTGGCAGGCAGAAATGCTTATCCTTCACAATACTAAAGATTTTTCCATAACAAAACAGACATTTCAATTCAAAAGAAGTTTCATTTTTCTTAAATACGTTCCAACCTGGTATTTAGTTCTGTAGTTGTTTTACTCATGATGTAGTGGAAGGCTGCATCAGTGGTCTTCATCATGGAGGGAATGGCGTTTTGGTCCAGAATGATGCAAAAATTCTGGATGCAACTTCTGTTCCCAACGCAGTGCAGGCAGGGCTGTGCTGATTCATCCCCCTCAAAGCATGGATTGATGCTCATCACCTAAGTGTGTTTTAAAAGAGTGTATTTGATGAATGTATTTGATGTGTATTTATGAACTTGTATGCATTTACATGGGGTGAACAATGCAAGCAAACTAACTGCTGAATAAATAACTAGAACAAAATACTAAAAAACTTACACAGCACAATCAGTAGCTTCAGTTGCACATCGACCCTCTCCAGTCTTTCTTCCTTTCACAAATGAAGGCAAGAGGTGAATGAGCCAGGGAAAAGCTGCCACATCACTGTCCCGTCCTAGCAAAACAGAATTTAAACACCATGAGTATACAGTTAAACTTTAAAACCGTAAAAGTAGAAAACCCATGTACACTTACCATATTTAAACTCCTGTTGACCAGACAGAGGGTCATCCATATTGTTGTATGTTGGCTATTTTGCAATACATCACCTCAGCATATTTCTGCAGATTTTCAAAGACAAAAAGAGTCAAGAAAATACCAAAAAGGGTGCAGTTTTAACCGTTATTTGAATCAAAATCATCTCAGTATAATAAATCATGTTAGAGACAGTGTACAGTACAAATGTACTGTGTGTACTCACATAACTAGTTGGTAAGCTCTTATCCTCCAAACTGGGTTAAGGAATAACAGTTCCAGAATTCATGGGTATGCCATATTCAAATATAGTCTGGTAGGGTCCTATCACAAAAAATGACAATAAAGACTCTGAAAACTCAACATTCTTTTTATATTAAAAACAGCACTCAAGACAATATGAATCTTCATTTATACATTTTCAAAATAGTAATCAATTTGATTGCTATTTAATATAACATCAATAGCAAAACGATGTATGAGAAGATAATATATTTTTATTAAAGTTGGCAGCAGGTCATGTGAGTTTCTTTCCAGATAAATAATAATAATATGTACAAAACTACATATACTAAAAAGATTGGTTAACTGTTCAGTTATGTCAAATAAAATGATTTATATGTATAAATATATAAACTTACCTTCTGTAATGAATTTATATAAGTATTAGCAGTTGTTTCTCATTGGAAGTCATCCATGTCATGTCTTCTTTAATAAACTGCCCTAAAAACAGCATCTCTTCTGAATGATTTGAAGCACTCAGTGTGAACTTTCACCAAACTAGCATCTATAATGACAGAAAAAAAACCGTTCACGTTAGCCTTACACGTTTTACACTTTTGTATGTATTTGCCATTTGCATCTGTCTGACATCTAGCGCCACGAAAAGCTTACAACACACAATGCATCCAATCTGTGCATACAAATGATGATATATTGTGAGGTTTTGTTCAAATTAATTGTTGGTTTGGCGATATTTCCCCTGTTTGCATACATCTTAGAAAAACACATGACGTTGCGGTTTTCTCCGTGTTTTTCAGTAATTTGAATAATTAACCGATATCCGTGCACTCACGTGCATGTAAACGACCTCGTTAACTCACGGTATCTAGCCTATATGATTACCTCATAACGAGCATCATATGGTGAATAAACGAGCTTTCATTTAACTTAATTTCATACCTTCAATTTGTAGTGCATGTCGCGTTTTATCGTGGTTCAATTCTTTCGTTCATATCTCCTGTTAATATTATCCTTCTTGGTTTTAAACTTTTAGCTAGCAGTTTAACTTTATACTAAACTAACAAGGGAACGACGTAACACAAGGTAGCTCTGATTAAACTGAACCAAATAACGAACAAAGGGGAAATAAAATGGGAAAAATATCTTATTTAGGTTTTTTGGCATATGGCTGCGTAGAGTCAGACAGAGAAATAACAGTTTAATTTAGCCAAACCATGTGAATATTATGAGACTGATTTACCTGATCTCTTCAGTCCTCCTGTGAAAGAAAATGGCGGTAAAATCCCTGACAGGATATGTTTAGTGGAGGCGTGGCTTGATTTACACCGCTCAGAGTGAAATCTGATAACACCCTTGTTTTACACTGACACTGTCGTGAATATAACACTGGCCTAGCAATGGCAGTGTTATTTTATTACCAGATAGTGTTAAAACAGCATCAACACTGTGTATTTAACACCATCCCTGAAAATTTAACACTGGTGATTTTGCTGTGTATATATAGTTTATTTGTAAAGTAAACAGTAGATTATAGCAGGTGCATTTTATAATTTGGGGACAATTTAGGGGGGGTGAGAATCTGTAAAATACTTTATCATCACAGTCTCATCAATAGTTTAATTAAAAGCCGTTTGGCAAAGCAGGCCAGAAGGATAATAAATATGCAATCGAAATATTTTGTAACAGAACATTTATTTGTATAGAAATATTGATCAGTACTGCGCACAGTACCTTAAAAACACAGGTACATTAAAGGGATAGTTCACCCAAAAATCATTTACTCACTCTCAGGTTTTTACAAACCTGTATTATTTTCTTTGTTTTGATGAACACAAAAGAAAACATTTTGAGCAATATTTGTAACCAAATCGATCACGAGCGACATGGAAGTAAATTTTACTTCAATAGTTTTCTTTTTTCCTAATATGGAAGTGAATGGGGCCCATAATCACCCAGTTTGGTTACAAACATTTATCAAAATATCTTCCTTTGTGTTCATCAAAACAAAGAAATGAATACAGGTTTGTAACAACATGAGTGTGAGTAAATAATGACAGAATTTTCATTTTTGGGTGAACTATCCCTTTAAAAGACATCATCAACTACACAGTAGTTCACGCATCTCCTATCCACCCTTACAGAGATACCTCTTACACGTTTTTAGTTAGTTGTAACTACACAGTACAGTCAGTTAATGTACCTTTATTTTTATGGTTTATTTTAATCCACTCATAGCCATTGCTGCGGCATGCGTTTAATCACATATAAACATAAAAAGGCAGAATGCAGAATACTCATGCTCAATTGTATTCAAGGCAGCAATTCAATAAATATGGTGTATTGAAGGTTACACATTAAAACATTTCTGAACATAGAAGAACAATGCATTGGCATTTATTCGGTGGTACTGTTTGATTCAATCAGTACAGTCAAGTAGACAGGAATGCCCGATCTCAGGCATGCATGTTTCTGTTCACAACTCCTAATGTCCTCTATTCCTCTGGTTTCATCGGACATGTGCGCATTGCAGTGGTTACGCGTCTGTCCCGAAGTTAACTTCCGGTCTTTGCTTGTTTATTGGTCTAGTTACTATACGTATATGGAACAAATACCTTGTTGAACATAAAAAAAATCTCGGTTTTCGAAAGTCAAGGAATGCAGTGAGCATGGATCATCACCAGGACTGGACTGGGACAAAAAATCGGCCCTGGCATTTTGGCCCAGACTGGCCCACTACTGTACATAGCATCACAAAAACCACCCATCTTTGTGCAACCTTGACTATGCATAAAAACCCAAAGTTATAAGATCTGCACGTGAAATTAAACAAAAACATCTTACGTTAACTTTTTTGATTAAAATGAAAAAAAAAGCCTGACACAGCTGACCACAGAGCCATCAATGAATTAAGCAAAAAAGAAATATGCAGCGATGCACAATGTACAAGTGTTATGGACTGGCCAGATAAAACAGTATGAAATGTATCAGCCCAAAAAGTCTGTGGGCCCACCGGGAAATTGTCAGATCTGTCAAATGGCCTGTCCGCCCATGATCATCACTGTGTGGATTTGGCAGCCAGGCAAGAATTTAAGGATGTGTAACTAACCTTGATTTTACACAGTTATGTTAGCTCAGTGTAATACGCTTTAGTTTGCACTAAGGTCATTTGCTATAGTTATGTTGCTTTGTTATCATAAATAATCTGCTCTAGAAAGAATATGTTGTTATTGACTCTATGTGGAGGTCTACCGGAAGTTAAGTTTGGTCCACAAAAGCAGTTTGTTTATGTTTTTGCCACTGAAACCGTCTATATTACTATAGCATGAAGGTGTCTGAAACACATGATGACATCCAGAGGCACAGGAGGACTCAGGTGATTCCCATCCAGCCGCAGGTATCTCAGTCTGGGTGCACTGTTCTCATCATTGAGGTCTTGAGAATGGTTGGGGCAGATCTCCGTGCCATTCACACCTGCAAATATAAGAAAATGTTATTTTTGTAAAAAACTGTGATAAGTGATAACGTTAAAGGAGATTTTATTGGAGAAACAACACAATCTCAAGGCAAGTTGTGGTATAGACACAAAATATTTGATTTATTATTTCTTGTTTATTGACATTTTCCTGCTTTTTTAGTTCCATTTGGCCCAAATGTCTTTTTTATGTCACTCAGCACAATTTTTTTTATATTTCTATAAAAATAAAGTTTGTGTCCGTAGCACCACTTTTTTTTCGTGTCATTTTATATTTTGTTTTCTCATAGTTTTTTCCTATTTTTAGACCATTGTCGCTTGGGGTTGGGGTTAGATTTGGGATTTGGGTTAGGATGTAATTTTATGTATTGGTTTCTTCATGTTTGTTTTTCACATTTTAAAACTTGTTTCTTGGGGATTGGGTTGGATTTGGGGTTTGAGGTGAATGTAATTTTATGTTTTGGTTTTTACATGTTTTTCTTCTGATGTTTAAACTCTTTTCGCTTGGGGTTGGGGTTAGGTTGTAATTTTATTTACTTGTTTTTACATGTTTTTCTTCCGATTTTAAATCTATTTTCGCTTGGGGTTAGATTTGGTGTTTGGGTTAGGATGTAATTTTATGTATTGGTTTCTTCATGTTTGTTTTTCACATTTTAAAACTTGTTTCTTGGGGATTGGGTTGGATTTGGGGTTTGAGGTGAATGTAATTTTATGTTTTGGTTTCTACATGTTTTTCTTCTGATTTTTAAACTATTTTCGCTTGGGGATGGGGTTAGATTTGGGGTTTGGGTTAGGTTGTAATTTTATTTATTTGTTTTTACATGTTTTTCTTCTGATTTTAAATCTATTTTCGCTTGGGGTTAGATTTGGGGTTGCGTTAGGATGTCATTTTATGTATTGGATTCTACATGTTTTTTCTTCTGATTTTAAAACTGTTTTCGCTTGGGGTTGGTGTTAGGTTTGGGGTAAATGTAATTTTATGTATTGGTTTCTACATGCTTTTTCTTCTGATTTTTAAACTATTTTCGCTTGGTGTTTGGGTTAGGATGTCTGAAATGTAACAGAAAGTTGTTCTAACCCCAACCACAAACGACAATGATAAAAAATAGGAAAAAACAATGAGAAAAAAAAATACATAAAATTACACAAAAAAGAAAGTCTATGGACCCTAAAAAAACTATTAATAGAAATTCATGCTGAGTGACACAACATCCATGCTCAAAGCCACACACACACACACACACAAAAAAAAAATGGAAAATCGTGTCCATGAACATGAATAAATAAATTCAATATTTTGTGCCTATACCCCCGACTTGCCTTGAGATTGGGTTGGGAGAAAATAATCTATGGTGGCTTAAAAATATATGTGGACATACTCTCAATATTGTTGTTATTGAGGTGAAGTTGCTCCAGCTCAGAGTTGAATGTTGGAATGGTGGTCAACTGGTTATGGGCCAAATGCAAATCTAACAGTGAGCTCACGTTAAACACCATTTTGGGAACGCCTTTGTCACTGAGCTGGTTGTAGTTAAGTCTCAGAAAAGCCAAGTTTGTAAAATCCTTGAAATAGTCGTTTGGAATCTCCTCAATGTTATTTCTGTCTAAGAATAGCTGGAAGATGCTATTCGGTATACTAGTTGGCATCTTCCTAAGGATGTTATGGGCAAGGTTAAGCTGAACCAAGTTCTTGAGATCCTTGAAGATGTTCTTGCCCAAGCTGCTGTCACTAATCTTGTTGTGATGCAGGTCTAGAAGCGCGAGATGCTCCATCTTGTTAAATGCTCCAGGAGGAATCTTCGAAATCTCATTGTGACTGAGTCGAAGCTGCTCCAGACCAGCCGGAAGATCATTAGGGACTTCCTTAAGTCCATTCCTTTCCATATAAAGATAAAGCAGGCTTGGCAACTTCTCAAAAACTTGCTTCTCCACTGAACGAATGCGGTTGTTTTCCAGATTTATCCACTTAAGCTCAGTGCAGTTGTTGAAGGACTCTGCAGTAACTGTATCAATGAAGTTGTTCTGTAGGTAAAGATAGTGGGTACGGGGTGGGATGATCGGGACCTTCCGGAGGTTGCGGTTTTCACAGTACAGGGCATTTGGGTAAGATGAGGGGCAGAAGCACTCTCTGGGACAGTCTGGAAATTCAGAGGGAGGACCTAGGATTGGAGGGGGGAAATCGGTGGGCTCTTGAGGCTCTGGCTCTAGTCTTGGTCCAGGTGAGGAAGGTGGTTTTTTGGGAACAGGAGGTTTCTTGGTGGTAGGTGGACGGGCGGGCTTTGGTTTTGGCTTTCGCTGGCCCCAGACATCTGTGATCATGAGAAGGATAAGAAGAGAGCAGTATGCAAGCCCAGCTCTCATGGTCCTAAAAAAGATGAACATGACATTTTTACATCATTCTGTGCTAACAGGACATCATATTAATACATATGAAAACTATTCATGTTAGTCGAGTCAGGCTGAGTACCAAAACACACTTGTATTATTATTATTTAGTTTTTCTAGTAATCGTATAGTGATACATTTACATCTACAGTATGCATTTGGCTGATGGTTTTATCCAATGCAACTTAGGGTGCATTATAAGGCATCTTTATAAATACTGTATATGTGTTCCCTTGTAATCGAACCCATGACCTTTAGTGCTGCTAATGCAATGCTCTACTCTATCAATTGAACTAAAGAAACCAATGCAACACGCTCTAGAACAGGCTACTTTCGAAGCTATATAAGAAAGCAGGAGACGTGACAAAACTTGTTTCCTATAGGTGTCCTGACCCATGTCTGGATTTACATAGACAGACTCTAATGCTGTTTTTACCAAAGTGTGATACCAGATTGTTACAAACCCCTCCAGACTTTTAAAAAAGTAGCTCTAGACTTACAGGTAGCTATGCACTTGAATAAAAGCTCTGCTGTTTAAAGCTGAACCTGGGAGTCGTGATGAGAGAAACAGACTAAAAACCCCAGGGAGCTCAAAGGAAACCAGCGACTGGAGCCGTCACTGCATTGCTATGGTATCTGCGCTCTATCTGCCACATGTTTGCCTATGAAGTAACACAACAGAGTTTAACTAATGGGTGGAATACAAAATGGATGACATCATTATTTGGAGGATTTTCCATGAAGCTTGATGTGCTGACCACACAGAGTAAAAGAGTTGGGTTTATAGTTATCAGGTAGGAGTTAAAGGGCCTGGATCTGGACTTTGTACTGTGGAATCAATTCTGTGTTTTGTATTATTGTGTTGCTATGTGACAAATATATTTAGCATTCAGCAGAAGTGTCCAGACATTAGGAATGTTCTGAATGATGCTAAGCAAAATTCATGTTGTCCTCCATCTTATTTTTTCCATTAGCAGAATATGGACATTTCAGGTTTTAGGTGACTATTTATTAATCTCTAAATATTAAAACTTTAAACCTTTAAATCAAAAATGTAGAAATATTTTGACAGGCTGCCCATTTCTAGGATGTGCTTCAAACATAAAAAGGTTTCGCAGAGAATTGGATTTGTATTAACAACAGACTTATAATAGATTTCATGTGTTTTCTGCTTTGAGCCCTCTTAGGAATTGTTTTGTTCATTTTTAATAACTAAAACTTTACCATAAAGGATATATTTCACCAAAGAGATATTTTATGCATCCTACACAAAGAATCACTCCCCGGCACAAAACAGTAAGCAGTCTAATGAGTGACTGATTAATGATGGCAATCAGATGTTTGGCTCAGAGTCGGGCCGGGCGTCAGCTGGGTCATTGGGAGCAGAAAGCAGAGCCATGGGAGCTGAAAAATCTGGGAAAATGTGTGTTTGTTTAGTTTTTTTTTTTTTTTTTTGCTGCATGCCTGCTTTAGGTGCAGTGCAAATGCATGCTTGCATCTTGAAATTGCTATCTGGCTAAAACAGAAACTAGAATTCATATAGAAATGTTGATTATGTTGATAATGTTTGTATAGAGCAGTAATTCTACTAGTGGTCCGCCAAACCCCCCCAGTGGTCCGCCAAAAGATGACCTAAACTAGGCAAGTGTTTATACAATCGTTACTTATTTAATTCGATTTTTAATGCACTTGTGAAACTGTGATATCAGTTCTTGCTATTTTGTTTTAATAACACAAAAATGGATCGGTGGCTAAACCAAAGAGGAGTCAAAAGAAAAGATCAAACATCAACTGAAAGCAGTTTGGACATTAATGGGAACATTTTTTAGCATTTTATTGTTACCATAGTTACAACCATAGACTTCATATACCCACCACCTCAGTTTTAAATTAATGGCTCTTTGGAATGACATTAAGTGGGACCTAGGCTGTTACAGTATGTTTAATTGCAGTTTTTTTCTCATGTGCAGTTTGTTGTTCATATTAAGCTGTAACTCATTTCACATTTACTTTTTCAAATAAAATAAAATTCATATAATAATTTCTGAACATAGCATTGCATTTGTGTTTAAAAAATTAGTTTTTGACTTAAAACAGTTGCATATTAAACTTAAATTTAGTTTATTCTTCCTATTTTGTTGTTTTTTTAGGGTGACGTGTTAGAGTCGGATCCTGTTAGGTGGTCCTCAGAAAAAAATTTGAAGATAAAGTGGTCCTTGGGCTGAAAAAGTTTGAGAAACACTGGTATAGAGCAAACAGAACTCAAAAAGACTCAGACTTGAATAATTTGTTGTGGTAAAAAACAGGTCTCTCAGATCTTTCTGAATCTTGCTTGACCCAGATACAGATTATTTAAGAATCAGTATAAGCATAAACAGCTGATGTGATAGATATATAATACTAGGTCAATAAAAGAGGTCATGTTGATTAGAGAGAGTCAGTAAAGGTGTATTTTTAGCTGTGCATGGGTTTGATGGATGTCACAGGTTGTGTTGGACTCAATTCAACCCAGAAAGCCTCCGTTAAACGCTCCTGGATATTTTGATCATTTAGTTTTTTGACTCATATCTGACTTGTTTTGAAATAAGCCTTTGATGAGGTTTGGAAGAAAGGATTGCAAGGAGATATTAAAGGAAAGGTGACAGGTGAGCCTCACCTCCTTTCCAGATCAGTCATGTAGTAAATTATTGTTTTAACTAATAATGGATTTATTTTATGCCATAACTTGATTTTGCCCAAATGGTATTAAAGATGTGTAGTAAGAGTGTGAATGGTAAAATCTTAAATAGCAACTACCACGTACCTGTTGAAACTACAGAAGTCTAAAAGTTTATAAGGAAGCCCCTACATGTTTTACTATTACTATTAAATAGATTAAATATAAAAACCTCCTTAATCCCTAAAGGTATATAGCCTATTTTAAGGTTGTAAAGTTAAAAAAGTGCCTCTCATGCCAGTCAAAGAAATCATGTTGTTATATTCACAAGGCATGACCTATTTAAATAAATGTTCCCTGGCATCAGATTACAACACTGAATCTTTAAAGCTTTACTAAATACAAACCAGCATGAACGTATGCTTCGTTTTTCTGTTCAGTACCAGTATCCACATTATCCTGCTTGTATATTTAAAGAAAAAAAAACAACAACATAATGTTTCTTACCTGTTGCTGGTTCCTGCCCTCGTTTGATGAATCCTCTAGCTGTCACTTCACTCTCAGCAAGATTTTCTCTCCCTCCAATCTTTAACCTCTTTTCTCAACTCCTTTCTTTCCCCTTTTTCCTCCCTGCCTCCCTTGTTCTCCTCTGCTCAGCAATCTTTCTATTGGGTCTTTCCCTCTTTTCCTTCTGAAGGTCAACAGTGCTGTCTCTGCCCCGCCTTCGGGAATAGTGGCTCGAATGAAATCGAAACGTTCATCCCGTGACGATGGGATCTGTTCTCATCGCACCCCTGCTGTATACACTGATGCACGTGCATGGGTGTGTTGCTTAGAGTGTAGCAGATGGGCATGGTGGAGGGCCGTGCTCACTATACTGTATGTAAAAAAGTTGTTTTGATTCAGTGTTATAGCTCTCCTTTGCCTGCATGAAGGATCCTTGGTGGATTTAATTAAATGGATGTCTCTTTATTTAGTTTGGAAGCAAACAAGGAGAAGAGTTCTGGAAAATGTCATGTTTTTTGCACACTTTGTATCATTTTTTCTTAGATTCAAATATCTTAGCCAGCTCCCATATTTGGCATTGTCTGAATTTTGTAATACTAGTTGCACTAATTTTTATGGATCTCTCTCTCTCTCTTGTGCTTTGAGGCCAAGTTAGTTTTGCAATCTGAGCTAAAGCTGTGAAACAGTGATGATGAGATTACTTGGAGAATTTGGTTCGTTTATCTGTCACACATGGCACATTCAAATCCCGAAAAGTTGAAACTAGGAGAAAACAACATCTGGAATATATAGCACTTTCCATGATTCGATTATAAAATTAAACCTATAACCTACAAAATGTTAACATTTTCTTTAAAACAACTTACAACATTGAAAAACAAATTGTACTGTATTGGATGGGACTGGCATATACTGCAGCAATTGCTTTAAATAGACACTTTAATGTTGTTTTTCTGTGAGACTGCTATAGAAATGTCACAGTATTACATATGTGATATATTGCTCATGCTTAAGAGAAACCCTAAGATCCTTATTGTGGTCCGCCTCTGTCAACCTCAACCCGTCATCTTGTGGGTAATGGTGTTGACATATGAAGTAATGTTGCTGGGGTTAATTTAGGTTTTTAATTAAACAAGATTAACTTGAAAACTCAAAACCCTTGACATTATGAATAATGTTTATTTACTTCACTGTTCAGGCACATGCTGGATGCCATCAAACAACTGCATAAATTAAGGCAAAGGACAGAACCCAGATGCATGTGAGATAGACAGACTTTATATAATAAACAGTAAAAGCAAAAACCCACGATGGGGCAAAAATACAGGCTAATAATAAGCTGAACAAAGACTTAACCTTAAACTTAACTTGACACCGGAACATAGACGGGTACGAGATCACAGTTACAAAAGCCTACAAAAGTCTACAAAGGCATGCAGTAACACGTGGTAGGATACACAACAAACTGGCACAAGACAGCAAACACAAAAGCATTAAGGGAGCAAATCAAGAGGGAAACACGTGACATGAATCAAACAATAATAGGATAATTAACAAGGAGACGAGGGGGTGGGGTCAGGAGACAAGACAAGGAAGCTCACCGTCCAAAACAAAAGCCATGTGCTCCCACACAAAACATAGGCCTGTCATGATCCTGCCTCAAGACTAGAGAGAGAATCATGACAGAACCGCCCCTTAAGGAACGCCTCCAGGAGACAAGACAGACTGCATGACAGACACGAGCCAACAAAACATGTCAAAAATACATGGGGCAAACAAGAACACATAATCACAGGGTTAGGGTGAAGCAATTTAAAAAACAAACATGGGAGGTGGTGGGGGCACAAAAGAGTTCATGGTGGTCCAGGCATGGCGAAGCTGGGTGGGGCAGGAGACTTGGAGCGGGACGGTGCAGGACATAGTTGAGTGCGAGGTGTCCAGGCAGGTTTAGCTAGGGCCTTGGGAGAGGTAGGTCCAGAAGGGGCAAACTGTGGCAGGGCTAAGGCAGGGATGACAGGGGGCACAAAAGGGGACAAGGCAGGGTTCCAGTGTGTGAAAGGGGAGACTGCGGGGTGAGCCAGGACCCATAGGGTAGAGGGAAGAGTTCAGGGAAGACATGGAGGCAGATGGCGAGACAGGGGGTGCTGCAGCTGACAGCGGGGGTGAAATGAGGACCAAGACAGGAGATGCTTCAGGTGACAGCAGAGGCGAGACAGGGACCATGACAGGGGGTGATGCAGCCGACAGCGGAGGTGAGACAGGGGACACTGCAGCCAGCAGCGGAGGCATGACAGGAACTAAGACAGGGGGTGCTGCAGCTGGCAGCGGAGGTGAGACAGGAGGCGCAGCAGTTGCCAGCTGATCCGAGACAGGGGGCTGTAGCAGGCAGCAGAGGCAAGACAGGGGGCGCTGCAGCTGTCAGTGGATCTGAGACAGGAGACCCTGCAGTGGGTAATGGGTGAGATGTTGCAGTTCCCTTTTTCCTCCTCCTCTTTTTCCTCGAAAGAATCACAGGACTTGTGGGATTTAGTGGTGGCCGACGCTGGACCTGGAGGGACTGCCACAAGACTGGCTCTGTAAAGAAGGTGTCCGAAGCATGATGACACCCTTCTCCTTTGTTTGCCACAAAAGCCTGTCCAATGGGACAGGGCTCTCAGGAGCTGAGGTGAAGAGAGATGGGTCCTCCAGGGTCACCATAGTCATGACACGGTTATCCGGGACTAAGAGCTTAACGGGCTGGTCAGCTGCAGTTGGGCCCCTGGGATCGAGGTTCATCAAATAATTGACCATGCCAGGAAAACCCAGGGGTCTCAGCATCCTTTGCTCAGATGAGTTGAGGGGCTCATTGAGGCAGCTGTTGAATATCAGCTTAAGCTCCGGCTTAGGAAAAATAATGAGGAGATGAGGGCGCGGGGTCAGGAGACGAGACAAGGAAGCACACCACCCAAAACAAAGGCCATGTGCTGGCACCCAAAACATGGGCCTGCCATGATCCTGCCTCAAGACTAGTGAAAAACAAGGGACAGCCGTGTATGTGTGTTTAAAACTGTGTGTGTAATTGATCTAGCTAAGTACTGCACATAAGTCATTGTGACATTTATTTGTCGGCTCATTTGGGTCAAATTGTGTGTGTGACACAGCAATGGATCTCTAAATAATACAAGATCAACTAATACAAACCCAAGAAGGTCTAAAGTACCTAAAAGAGTTATCTGTAAGTACCACTCTCACTCCCCGAAGTATGCAACTTTCATCCTGCCATCTCAGGGGGCGTGTACACCAAGGCGTGTTCACCAAAGCATTTACGCTGGCGGCCGGTGTATGTTTTCATACAATTTTCAAAAATGCCAGTATCATAGCAACCAAAACTCTTAGCTGAAACAATGCTGGCAAGTGCCCACAGTCTTCCTGGCTTTTCAGCCATGTTTAAATGCTTCGGTGAACACGCCTTCTTTAGTGCAGTTGTTTGTGCCGTGTGTCCCATGTGGCGGTGATGTGTGCCATCAAAATATTGTGAGAAAGATGTGGGTCCAAAATTGGTATTTTAATAACATGGGCTATTTAAAACTTTGTTTGTATGCACAATTTGAGTCTCTTTTACTCTCCTTCCAAGATGCACTTGATAGCAAACATCTTTTATTATGATATCTTCTCCCCTGTGTAAACCCTTGCTGTGATGTCTGAGTAAAAGTAAATGGCTGGTAAGGTTTTAATTGGAAACCCTTTTGCAACCATGACTACAAAGTAAAAGTCTTTCCTTCCTTTAACAACACTGACAAATGTTTTACATTATAAGCTTTGTTAAGTGCTTATTTATTAGATTTTTGTCAAGTGACTACAACAATGATTTGGCACATGGTTAAAACAGTCAAAGGTACTTGGGTAAACTGACCCTGTCTGACATTCACTTTCTCTTCTTGCATTACTTAGGTGTGATTGATTTTTGGCACGTGTTTGACAGATGATATGAGTGTTCCTCTGATGTGTGTAGTCTTGCCATCTGGTTTGTTTTATTGTGTGTGTGTGTTACTCACATGCAGTCACAGACACACAGATAGACAGAAACGATTGGCAGATGTTCACACAATATGTCACAGTCTACCCTAAGATGAGAAAGAGTTCAGATGGCTTCCAGATATTGAGATAACATTTAAATAACTTATTGATAGATAGGATATGGATTACAACAAAGTCCTGTCCGAGTGTGCTATTCATTACCGGTTTAAGCTGCAAAATCACCAAATTTTTTACAGCTGTCAAAGGTCTAGCAATATGAACATTAAAGTAACAATACAATGACTGTATAATGTATTGAATTAACCTTACATGGAAACAACACTGTATACTTTTGCATTGTATTACACTGAATATTAAATTACACATTGTGCCAAACAAACCATTGAGACACCCTAGACGCTTTGATTTTGCCACCCTGAATAAGATTATGAGATCAGAGACAGATGTTTAGCAGTGTGTGACTAGTTTTACCACCGATCATTTCCTTCAGATAAGGGTCTGAATTAATAAAACCCAGAATGCCAGACTTTTAATGCAGTTGTGGCCACCTAAAGCATTTTGATGATGTATGTAGTGGGGGTCTGGTTGAACTAATCAGCTCTTTACCCCTACCCCGAGGGTCTGACACAAATAAACCACCACAACTCACTGAACCAACTGCGTACAGTTTGTAAGAATCAGCTAAAATCGGAGTCCTGCTGGGATCGAGTAAGACGAAACTGTACTGGGAAATGGTCCAGTTAAGCAAGAACTTATTACCTGAAGTTTAAACACAATGTAGCAGTCAGTGCATGCAGAGTTGGAACACATTACTAAATCGCTTAAGGTGAAAATAATTATTGGCACACTTATTATCTCACAGAAGGTGGTAATGAAAAAAAAAACAGTTTCTGTTTCATTACTGTAAGTCTTTCCATTTTGCTCCCTTGTATTTCATATTCCTGATGGCACCTTTGCGTTGCGGGATGCTGTTGGCCCCCGCAGCACCTCTGGTTTTAGAGATTTGTTTCTGTGTTGGGATAGTCGTTCTCTTTAGAGAGATGGTATGAATCTGTCTTATGCTTCAATAATGACTCTAACACAACACAGCTGTATATTACTTTTCATGATTCTGTAAACTCTTTGGCTTGTACGGCTTGCCTGTTTATGTGTTTTTTTAGCAGTTTATGAAAACGTACCAACTAAAACTGAAAAGATTTTGACACAATAATGAATTTAAAACAATAAGATGTTTATTAATCTTCTGCCATTTGTATGTATTGGTTCTCACTGACTTCTTGTTTGGATACGTTTTTCAAGATTGTGTGTTGGATTGGCTTGCTTTTGTTTGTCTGAGATCTTGTTTGCTCAAAGTTTAAGAAGAAACCGCATTGACCCAAAGTTTGCAGGTTTTATTTCTGCTGTCATGGTTCTGCTAATGGGGAATGCAGTCCAAACTGAGTTGATGCATGACTGCCGCTGTAGAAAGGCTTGAGACCTCCTAAACACATGGTCCATTAACTCTACTGTATCTTATGACTTTTAGATACATAAGAGTCATGGTAACGCTTTAGATTACAGCCCGGAAAGTACTACGTAAGTACAGCGAATTTACAGCGTATGTTTCTGTAATTATAGTTTACTTATGAAGTACGTACGTGTAATTATAAGGGAACAATTTCTAATATTTGGGGAATAAAGGGGTAACAACCAGGAAAAATACAAATAATATATGCAGTAAAGTACTGCGTAAGTACAGCGAATTTAAAGCGTATGTTTCTGTAATTATAGTATACTTATGAAGTACGTACGTGTAATTATAAGGGAACAATTTATAATATTTGGGGAACAAAGGGGTAACAACCAGGAAAAATACAAATAATATATGCAGTAAGTATTTTAGATTACTAAACAACAAAACTTGAAATTCAGTTAATGTGTTTATGCTATTTATTAGTACGATACAATTTATTTTGGATTTTCAATAAAGGTTACTTACCTTAAGAAAGAAAAAGAGTACATGAATTTGTTGGGTCATCAAGCAAAAATAAAAATAGGCAAGGCAACTATGGTGAAAACAAAGTAAGCAAAACTAGAACCACACTCTTAGAACGAATGTGTTAAAAACAACACATTAGTGTTGATTCTGGGACGACACACTAAATGCGTTGTCCCAAAATCCACCCATCTCTGTGTTATTATGGAAACAAAACATTTTGTGTTACTTTTAACACAACTTGTGTTATACACAAAATGATACATAATGTGTTAAAATTACACATAATGTGTTAAAAACTTAACACACAAAGATGTGTAAAAAATTAACACATCCTTTCTAAGAGTGTATTTTCTGTAGTTACTGTTTTGTGTTGTTACAGTCTAAGTCAAAAAATTTTACCCCCTTGTTTCACGTAGTTACAAAGTAAGTACAGAATCTGCGGGCTGTAAATTAAAGGGGCACTTGTTACCCCCTTGTTTCACGTAGTTACAGAGTAAGTACAGAATCTGCGGGCTGTAAATTAAAGTGGCACTTGTTACCCCCTTGTTTCACGTAGTTACAGAGTAAATACAACATCTGCGATCTGTAAATTAAAGTGGCACTTGTTACCCCTTTGTTCCGAAAATATTATAAATTGTTCCCTTAAAATTACATGTACGTACTTTATAAGTACACTATAATTACAGAAATGTATGCTGTAAATTCGCTGTACTTACGCAGTACTTTATTGCATATATTATTTGTATTTTTCCTGGTTGTTACCCCTTTATTCCCCAAATATTATAAATTGTTCCCTTATAATTACACGTACGTACTTCATAAGAAAAACTATAATTACAGAAACATACGCTGTAAATTCGCTGTACTTACCCAGTACTTTCCGGGCTGTAATCTAAAGCGTTACCAGAGTCATTTCTTGAGAATGAAAACACAATGTGCCAACAGAAAGACAGTCTTTATAGCTTGTCATGTAGTTTGTGTCATGCAATGGAATAACACTGCCAAAACTCTGCCAAAACATTGTCCAAGTGATTTTCAGGACATTATACTGTATGTACCGTTATGATCAATGATTAATCCATGAAAAGATTTTGTCTAAAATGTCTCAGTTTGGCAGCAGCATTTATTGGCAGTTTTCAGAGTGTACTACAAGAACATTTGCTGTAAATAAATCACTACTTTCAGCAGAAAAAAACTTTGTTACACAAAACAGTATCATTACCATGATATATAATCTGATATATGTATATTTATTTTGATGTTATGTCCTCTTACGTTGAGTATTATTTATCCCCCATATTATTATGTACAAAGTTTTAATAAGATCCTACAACATGTACTCAAACTTATTTTTTTTTTTAAAACAATAACATAATAAAAATTGTTGTTGTATTGCAAAGCTAAAAAAGCATTAAATGTTTAAGCTTCTTCGACAATATGTGGATTTATTAGATCAGATATAAATGTTATGAATGACTCGTAGACAGAACACCCAGTCAGGAGGCAGCTTGTGGTACTCCAACATATTACCATCCAGCCTCAGTATCTTCATCCGTGAATACGACATGGGTCCCACCGTCCTGCAGAAGCTGCTCACATTGAACTCTGCATAAGACATAAGGAAACACTTTATTTTCATATTCCACTTTAGACTTTTTACTAACTATGGCCTGTGGCCGGTCGCAGTGACGTTAAGTCTTAAGAATGATCAGTCTTGAAGAAAAAAATTCATGATTAACTTTTAAGACTAGTCTTATGCAACCGGTTTCACAAACAAGGCTCAGCCAGGATAGGCCTTAGTTAAATTAAGATGTTTAAGTATCTAAAAAGTTACTAGTGTGTATTTTGAGACAAATCAATGGCACTGGAATATTTTAAGATCTGTCAGTGTAAGTTATGTTAAGTTGGGATTTAAAAAAATTTCCTGAACCCTAACACCAGAAGCCCCCATTTTCACTACCATGCAAGGGAATGGATGGGTACACAAAAAATGACTTTCTTACTTAGTATTTTTGTCTAGTTTTCAGTACAAATATATATGCATTTTGTTGATGAAGTGCAAAAAAAAAAATTGCCACTGTGGTATGAAAAAGACATTTTGAAATAAGTTAACTTTTTTCTTAAACACTTAATTCATGAAAAAATATTGTAACATTTTTGTACCACATTGGCCGATTTTTTTGCTTGCGACTTTGTGGACACTGGCGGGCAGATGTGAGCGCTAATGCGCATGGCTGTTGTAGCTTTGCGTGCAGCTCGTCATTGGCTCGTTATCCTCCACTCATCCTCTGGAATCTTTTCTTCTTCTTGTTTTATTGGAGGGTGTCGTTTGAGTGATATGTCACAGATATGCTGCTTGCTTTCAAAGGGGAATGTAGAAAACGTCAAATACGACCAATGGGATTTTTTATAGAAAGATTTAAAATACTTTTTACAGTATATTCTAATGACAGTTAGTTAATATACTGTAGTGTCAACTTAAGACTTAGTTAATATGTAGTTCCAGTTACTTATAGTTTTAAAGGAAAAGTATGTATTATTGATATCTAGAGTTTGAACTTGGTATCTCTGATCCCCTCCTCCTCAGACTCAACACACAAGGGTTGCCAAATACAGGAGCGCAACTGACAATGGAAAGCATTGAGCCTTACACTGTAAGTTTATCTGCTAATTTTCACATGCATTTGCAATGTTTTTGTTGTTTGCAAATTACAAACCCAACTCGTGTGGCTGCATCCTCTGGAGGTCACATTTATGGGCTATTGCGGTTCCATTTAAGTAACAGTAATGATAGACAACTGAGCTGTCATAACACACTATCAAGTAAACTGGCAGCGGGTGGAATCACACAGACCAAAACAAAAACAGACATTCTGCAGAACGCACATCTAAAAAATGAATAACATGCTATTATAGTATTTCATAAAAATAATACTGCTCCTTTAAAGTTGATCAAAATAAAGTGTAACCCTTAAGAAAACTGAATGTAAATTGTTTTTTTTTTTGGTGACAATTCTTACAAACGGATGCTTAATTTCTTTGTAACAAATTAGACAGATCACTTTGTCACATCAGAAATTCATATGAATTTATCAGCCTGATCTCACACGAATTTTACGAGTTGGCTTATTCATAGGATTTTGTATGAAATGATTTGTACAAATGAATACAAATTAGCTACCTCATGAAATACGTATGAATTGCCATGAGATTGGTTTAAAATCATACATTTCAGTATGATCTCAGTGACATTATGTTTAGGGGCGTAGTTAAGGGAGGGGCTTCTTTTTTACGTTCATTATAATAATTGTGATTCACTATGTACAAATTCACACGAATTAGCTTGTAAATAGTTACAAATTACTGTGAGATCATGCAGTATATACACAATAAATATACACACAGTACAGATTATACACAATACATTTTTTATTATCCGTACATTTTACTATACACCCTAATTAGATTTCCAACATGGTTTGAGTTACACTGTATATACACTCAAAAAAATTATTCAAGCCCTTCTTAGAAATGACACATTAAAATTGTGTTCAATTAATTTAAAATAACTCATTAAGAGCAATAAGTGTATATATTTAATTAGTCTAACACAAAATGAATATGTTAATTTATTGATTTCTTTTTAATTGCGTTAACACAATTAGTTTGAGTTTGGGTTCTGGAAAAAGAATTTCCCAGCATGCTTTGCATGCAACTGCTTTTGGAGAGTATTTTTTTAATTAAGTGTTATTTTATGCATTTTTAGGTAAAGAGAAAGACTTAATAGTGTTTAATGTCCGTTTATCTTATTGATTTAGAAGCGTTTGTGTTATATTTTTTCAAATTGTTTGGTTACCATTATGCAGAAGAGTGGCACTTGTGATTAGATTGTGGATGTGACGTATTTCACTCAATGAGCACTAACTGTGTTAATGCCTGTTTGGAGATGTCTCTTCTCACATGCTCATCCAAAGTATCATATGTTATTATTATTAGCATGCTAACATGTGCTTATGCTAATTAGTATGATATAAAAACGTTTTATATAAAATAATAGAATTGAGTTATTCAGACTACACTAAATTGAGTTGAGGAAACTTATTGAGTATTGCCATTTACTTTAAATTGAGTTGGACTAACTCAAATATTTTTTATTGTGTAAAGCAGTTCTTATGAGATAGGGGTACACATTCATATTGGATGGAAATCCTGCCCACGATTTTATTGAGGTAATCCAATGAATATTTTTTTTTAGTGTATGAACATGTATGCAGCTTAGATTTAATAATGTTAGTGCTGATAATGTTATTATTATATTTTTAGGGTTCTTTGTGAAAAACAAGCAGGCAGCGTCTCCGCCCTCAACCGGTTTCCTGCTATTGGAACAAGCGAGTCAATACATTCCCGCTTACGTTCTTTCCATTTGTTTTCTAGATATCGGTCTGACAGGTTGTTTAGCCTTTTCCCTTTTCCAATAATATAAAGATAACCTGTTTTCTACTTCTCAGTAATGGCTTATTAATGATAAGTATTATTATATATCACTGTGTGGCAGTCACATTGTGTAATAACTGGTAGACCACTATTCATGGTTTGAGGTTTTGTTATATGGTTCAAAAACAATGAATCGGAACTGCTGCCTGTAAAAACGAATGTCTGCTCTCAGTAAACCAGTGTGCTGTAACTGAGCCCGATGCGCTGCTGTAGAGGGATGGGGGAACAGAGCGTGCTTTTAACATATGTGAATTCCTTCTGGAGTGTTCACAGATGTTTTCAAACTTTCTTCCCTCCCCTTTTCTCCTCCATCATTTTCACTTGCCTCATCTTTTAGCTAACCTACTTTCTCTAGTCGTCCCGTTTCTCAGACTGAGCAGCTTTCTGCAATCACATCCTAAATTCATTTGGAGAGTGAGAAAGAGGTAAAGGAAACGGTGAGAGAAGAGGACGTTTATTTATTTTCCTCCTGTCCCATTTTCCATGATTTTCTCATGGCTTGTTTGGTCTCCCACTCCAAGGATTATTTAATCAGTCTGAGAACATGTCTCTTTCTAGAACAACGATGTTTTCGAGACACGAAAATCTCAGTCTTTGGATCTCAATCTCAGTCAAGTTTCTTGCCAGCTTACAACTTTGTGTTTAGAAATCTTTCTGCACATGATTAATATTTAAATTCAATGTTGAAATGTTCACTTTCTTGACGCATGTTCTGCTATTATTCTGAATGATTCATCAAATATTCAAAATTAAACTGAACCTTCCTCTGACATGACTTTTCCACTGACGTCACTTCAGCTGTGTGGGCTTTCGGATACTTTTATTTAATATACAGATGGCTATTGCCAGCACAGAACACCCACTTTTCATTATGCAATCCACTCCCAAATGTATTGTTGAATATTTGTCTATTCACATTTTTTGTCATTGTTTACATATGAAAAGGTCAGATGCAGAGCTGCTAAATACCACCTCCATCAAAAATGAGATAATGATGTTAACCAAATGTTCTTGGCACGTATTATACATTCAACAAATATTTTCACTTCAGACCCGCTTATTCCTGCCCTTAGGCCATTCAGAAATATTGGTTTGTTAGTAGAATTCATCAAGAGTCCAAAAAAGAGGAGCGGGAGCGTTCTGAGCGGAAAAGTGCCCGACATCATTTGTGTTTTTTCCATTGTCCAATCGAATAAGTGTAGAGGCGTAGCACTTGTTGTTTGTCGTTTCTACAATCACAAATGCAGACATTGTTTTAATGTTTTAGTATCCTTACCTTACCAATCTGTTACGTCCTGCTCAAGCCGCGCTGGCAAAGTTGATCGATCAGCTCGGTCATCTGCATTTTCTGGATCAGATTCGGCTCATATTGATAAGGTATTAAAGACGAAATTAACTACTGTCTGCATTGCATTGTGAGCTAATCTTTTAAACATGGTACATTTCTGTTTCATTTCAGAGGTATTCAGGCCAATCACAACGTACAGATTAGCTGGCCAATTGGATGACACTGCGCTTTTCAGAACGATGGGCTTTGTACAAAATCAGAGCGTTTGAGGAAGGCATGGATTTATGGAGCAACACTAATGTGCGGAATGTGAAAATAATGTGTTTTTTGAACCATAAACCACGCGAACACATTGTATCATACCAAAAGTACTAAAAAACATTGTTTTTAGCAATATTTAGCATTGACTGAGATATTTTATCACTCCAGCATTACAGAACCAAATGCTCTTAATTACCATAAAGTAACACAAACACCTCACACATCTACTCACCTTGGATGTGGTTGACCTCCATGTAGAGATATTGAAGTGTAGTGGGAATTAATGGGATTTCGGTCAGCTGGTTATACGAAAGGTCAAGCTCTACCAGAGAGGTGAGGTTGAAGGCATTAGGATCCAACCCTTCGTTACTTAGCTTGTTGTGTCCAACTCGTAGGTAACGAAGTCTGTTGAAGCCCTGAAGGCAGTTGTCGGTCAGGCCAGTCAGGGAGTTGTTGGTAAGGTAGAGTTGCTGGACAGATGGTGGCAGATTTTTAGGGAAAGTGTCTAGAAGGTTGTGACTGAGATCCAGAAAGTTGAGCGCTCCAAGACCTGGTGAAGATTGTGACATATCAAAATCAGCTTTAACAGAATAGATTTTAGTATTTGTTTTTTAATATGATGTTTTTAAAAATTGTATCTTTTGAAAGACAAAAAAAAATGGTACTCTGTGGATTAAAGAGTGACGCCAAGGGGCGCTGACCAAACATCAGTGTGTGACGAGATGGGAGAACGTGTTGGATGATACAATATGACAGATATTTAAAAAAAATACCTTTAAAGTCACCCTCTTCAATGATCTTCAGACGATTGCCTTGTAACAGAAGTAACGTTAAGTTCTCCAAATTTTGGAAAGCACCAGAAGAAATCTCTTCAATGTTGTTGTATGCAAGTCGTAGCTGCCTCAGACCACCAGGAAGTCCAGCCGGCACCTCTGTCAGGTTATTATTGTTTATGAAGAGATTTACCAAGTGGGTCAAATTAGAGAACAATGCCTTATCGAGTTGTTTGCTCAGTAGCTGGTTGCGATCCAAGATCAACCAGCGCAAGTTGGTGCCATTGGCAAACTCTCTAGACCGAAGAGAAGTGAAGTTATTCCCTTGGAGGAAAAGATACTGTGTGCGGGCTGGAAGACCATTAGGGATCTGATCAATACCCTTCTGGTCACAGTAAAGTGCCGTCGGCCACTGGATTGGACAGTCACACTCCAGCGGACAGCTTTGTGGGTTTACGGCTCGAAACCACCCTGGATCCATCCGGTCTTTTAAAGTCAACACGCTTGGCTCTCCCAAAAAACGATTTATCCAGAGAGGTACACCGCCATAATCATCCAAGTCTATCGTCGAGGCCCAAGCCGGCCCACACAGAGAGAGAAATATGAGAACTTGCTTGATATCCATTCGTCTACCTGCCTAAATTAAACAAAAATAGACACTGTGAATCTCTGTTTTATTATTATTAATTTATTACTGAAAATCTGAATTTTTTTCCATCTATTTGAAAATTTTAAATGCTCTCACACACAGTATTATTTAAAAAAGAAGATAATTTATATGAAATGCATTTTTTTTAAAGCTACACTGAATGCTAAGAGACAGTATACAGTACTTGCTTATTTTGGCTATAATTGTTTTACAATAATACTGTACATTTCGTGCACTTCAGTTGCAACTGTTCTGCTCGTTTCTGTTAACTGTTACATTTAATAAGAGTTAAACAAAGTAGTTAAGTCCCGATAAAAGGCTGAAAATTTTCACTTTTTCACAATAAAGCACACACAAGCCACATCTTTTCCATATATAAGAGGAATGTGCATACCTTTCTTCCTTCTTCCACAGGCAGTTTTAGTTACTTTAGCAGAAGCTCTGGAGCGGCAGATCGAGGTGATCCCTGTAGCAGTTTATACAGGATATTGTACAGGTATGGTGTCTGTGCAGATAACCTAAAGAGTTGTACCCGGCTACTGCAACATTCCTCTCCCAGCGATGGCCGGTACCCTAGTGTTTTACTTGACTTTCCATTTCTCTGACTCATTTTCAGCCTGCCACATACGCTTATGGTTGGAGTTGAAGCACTGTACAACATTTGTTAGAAACATGTGTGCTGGCAGTGTAAAATGGGATATCTTCAAAGACAGTACAGTCCTGTTTAACTTAAAGGAATAGTCATCCCAGAAATTACGTACCTATAGTGCAATTTCCAAATGCAAAAAAACTCAACTGCTTTGTCCTATTTTCTTACCATTGTCGCTTCGGTTTAGGGTTAGATTTACATAAAATGACATCCTTACCCAAACCCAACTCTAACGCCATGTGACAATCGTTTAAAAATTGGAAAATATAAAAAAAATGAATCTGAAAAAAATTGTATAAACCAATACTTAAAATGACGCAAACACCAAATCTAACCCTAAACCAAAGCAACAATGGTTTGAAAAAGGTGGAAAAACATGTCAGTGACTTTGGTGCATTACAAGGTCGCCAGTATGTGTGTTGAACCCATGATCTTTTGCATTGCTAACGCAATGTCTACCACTGAGCTACAGGATGTACAATCACTTATTCTCATGTCTATCTAAACTTGCATGGTGTTTTTCTTCACTATATCTCTAGGAAAGAAAGAAAACCATTCATAATAATTGGAATTGCATGAGAATAGTATATATGTGACCCTGTCTGTGAAATCCAGGCCAAAGTGTCGTAATCTAATTAAAAGATTAATAACATAAAAGTTTGATTTTATTCATTGATTTTAGGATTTGACATGATGTTACTCAGTCGATATTAAAGTTATCAAGGTTATATTTTCACACAATGTTCTTTACATTACGTTATGATTTTATGTAAAAAAAAAACATTAAATCACAAAAATGTTTGCTACATTACTTATAGCATTGTAATTATTACTGTTGTTATTATTATTATTGTTATTATTATTATGGCTGTCATAACAAAATATTCCTGTAAATATAACCATCTTTAGAATTATTATTGTTGTTGTTATTATTATTATTATACATACTACTATTAAATAACATATTATTATTATTATATAATACCTATATTATTATTCGTTTATCATTTTGCTTATTATCATTTTCGGTGTTTTGTTTTGTGTTCTGTTTAATCATATGTTGTAGGTTTGCACTCTAAAAGAAAGTGTGACCTGTGAGTTTTCACAGGTCACAGATGATGTCATAAATAACAAATGAATGATGATAACAATGTGACATCATGTTTTCCTCGAAACCTCAATATGTCTCGTTCATTGTGATCATGTTTCTATTTGTAATCATATATTATGCAAGCATTATGTCATTAAGCCTCGAGGTTGCTGACTGACAACCTGTAATTGCAAGTCATTGAGTATTTGAGGAAGTGGAGTATGTTTAACAACAGTATTGCTCTCTGCAGATATGCTCTGAATCTGATGGAGCAAACATTATTACAGTTATATGCAGCTGGAGGGGGCCTGGGGAGCCAAACAGACCCTTTTTATCTGAATGTGTGAGTGATACAGAGAGAGAGAGAGAGAGAGAGAGAGAGAGAGAGAGAGAGAGAGAGAGAGAGAGAGAGAGAGAGAGAGAGAGAGAGAGAGAGAGACTTCAAAGCCGTGATGACGCAATGTTTTGGCCTGTGGAGGTCTGAAATGTCAGAGTGCCCCCTAGCACTCAAACAAACCATAACAATCACTTAACCATCTACCTGTTTGACTTTATAAGGAGATTTCTCTTTCTGTTGATTTTTAAATTATATTTATATAATATATTTTTTTCACAAAAAATTGAAGGTTTCCAGTTCGAGCTTGAGCTGGGTCAAGAGTTCTTTCTGTGTGGAGTGTTTTCCCTGTGTCAGTGTGAGTTTATTCTGGGTACTCAAGTTTCCTTTCACACTCCAAAAACATGCAGGTTAGGTTAATTGGAGATGCCAAATTGTCCTTCCTTATGTTATGTTATGTTTATGTTGTGTGTTATGTGCTATATTTTATATGTTATGGTACTGTATGTGCGTATGTGTTATGTTATGTTATGTTTATGTTGTGTGTTATATTTTATATGTTATGGTATGTGTTATGGTATGTTTATGTTGTGTGTTATGTGTTATATTTTATATGTGTGATATGGTATGTGTTATGTTATGTGTTATGTTTTAAATATGTTGTCCCTTTACTAACACACCTTCTGTGTTATTATTCATTGTGCCGCCCACCACAGTCCTGCGACATTAGACATTAGAAATGTCTTGTCTGCAAGTGTATCACAAAATAGAATAACATGAGTAACAAACTAATTTAAATTTGAATAATTATAACTGCATTACTTGATTTAAAAAAAATACTTTGTTACATGTTTATTACCGCTGTGGAATTACAGTAACGGAATTACTTTGTAACCATTACTCCCATCAATGTTTTTAACACAACTTGTGTTGTCCCTTTTATTTATTTTAACATGAAATAACGCGTTAAATGGCATGACACACACAATGTGTAAAAAATTAACACATCATTTTTTACAGTGTAACCAAATATTCCCATACTGCAGATTTTTTGTCAGAGAATAAAGATAAGAATTTGTAGCCTTTGATTGCTTATGTGAGCCTCATAGGTGAGATCTGCTTTCATTTCCCCCCCAAAACCGATATGATTTGATACGGTATAATAATTGTGCAATAATAATACCGTGGTAAACCATCATACCGTTACAACCCAAAATTATGTTATATTTCATCACGTTTGACATTTGACAGGTGCCCACATTTTAGGTCATCTTTACCATTTTTAACATAAAAACAGACTTACAAACAACTGTAAATGCTTTGCTCAAATAATGTGTATGTGCTTTTTCTTAAAAATATGTAATATTCTGTGCACTATAATGTAAGTCAGGGATCTTTGGTTGGATCATTCAGATGAATATTTACTCATTACAAAATATTTGAGTTTTCCCAGGCCATATGCAAATGTAAAACATCTTCCCAGTTTTCTTTATACTGTTTTTGAAGGCTAGACAGGTAACTTTTGACAGACACTGACTTTACTCTGAAAATATTAGTTTGAGTCTGAGCTGGAGTGTTTTGGAAGGGGCCGTCTGTGTTATTCTGTTCTCTCAAACCTTGGAGTCTGCCAGAAGTTGCTGAATTTCTTTTCCATATAAACAGAAGGAAATGTAGATCCATTTTTCAGGATTTTACTTTGCAACCAAACAAGCACTATTCACCTCCATCAACAGCAAAGCCACCCATATATGACAAGTATATGATGCAGTATTCAGAACAACAAATTCTCTCTTTCTAAAAAGTCCCCGTTGGATTAAATTTTGACCGTGTGGATCTCATTCTGTATACTCTACACCTATGTTCTCAATCTCCTATACCTCTTTAGCATTCAGCTCCAGTCTCCAGAAATCCAGCCAGTATAAATTCTTCCACCCAAACACTGCTTACATGTGTACTGTACAGTGTGTTTTTATTTGCAGTTTTATAAGAACGCTCCATGTGCTGTTTTTCTTTTGGCACGTTATGACAGAACTCTTTGTGGCAATTTAGTGGTTTGCCTCATGCCGGTGTAAAGCCACGCCAAGCCACAGGCACATGACAGGAGACCAACATGGACGTATTAGAAGCTGCAGAGCAGGAATGATGGCCAGATCGTCCTGCAATGAACAAACATATTTCTATTGTCCTACATTTCAGATCCAATCCCCTTCAAGCTTAGGGCTGAATATAAATGATTTACACCCTTGAGTGTTGCTCATGGACTTGTACGTACATCTTGTCTACTTGATTGATATGTAGTACGTCATGTATCATATTGTAAGCTCTGTAGTAGTGTACTATCACAGCTGTTGATTAATTCCAGACTATATGGTTTGAGTATTTCCTTGTGAGATCATCTGCTCTGAATGTGAGTCATACTGTATCTGCAGAATCACATGTTTTTTTTCCTAAACAGATGACAGATAACAGTCATCACTACACAATGAGTCATCACGGTAATTATTTGTTTATTAATACAACAGCAACAATAATAAAATAATTAATATTTGAGTTCTGGTTCTTGGTTAAATAATAATGTGCGGTAATTTCGCATACGTCATGCATGACCTTTCGAAGTGCTTCTGCAATTATGTAAGGTCACGCTGGTGCGTCACACGGCTAGTGTAAGACGAGGAGTTGGGGTTTACAAGTGCTTATTTTGTAGTTTTCTTGTCGAAAATGATGAACGTTTCGCTAGATAAGACCCTTATGCGTCATTTGGGATCATTTAGAGCCCTTTGAAGCTGGGTTGAAACTGCAATTTTAAACTGCATTGAAACTGTAAACTGTTGGGGTCCACTATCTATTAAAATGAGAAAAATCCTGGAATGTTTTCCTCAAAACACTAAATTTCTTTAAAGAAATAAACAACTTGATGATATGAGGGGAGTAAATTATCGGGATTTTATTTGAAAAGGGAGTAATCATTTAAAATATATGCCGTTATATAAGTAAAATTAATATTTAACAGGGTTTTCTGGTTACTATGACTGGTAACCATCCACTCTCACAAAGAAGTGTTTTTTTTTTAGAAGTGGAGGTTTTTTTTATCAAAAAGCTTGCATACACTTAGAGGGTTTTGCAGCAAAAGACAGTCAAATTTGTTAAACAACAATGAAATTAAAAAAGTGACATTTGTCAAAATAAGGCATTTCAATTACTAACAAAAAACCTTTTCATGCTAAGGGCCTGATAAAAAATGCTTATGTACAAGAAAACATGTCAGACGCATTAAGGGCGTCGTCAATTGTAAAATCTTCAAAATGAATTAGCAATAGTATAGAAAACAAGCTAAAAACAAGGCTTTTTATATTACAGTAGTTTCTAAAGCCAACGTTTGTATTTACAGGTGCACGATCATATTTTCTGCAAAAATATTTTGCTCTTTCATGGCGTGCATATCAGTAATGCCATCAGTCTTTATTTTCACACAGGGGTTATCGCTCAAGATAATGTGAGAAAACACGACTAAGAGTGATTTGGGTCTCCTGTGTTTTCTGACCCCTGCTTGCAGAATCACAAATCAGTCTAAAGTTCAAAGAGCTTTAGTCACAGCCATGCAGAGATCAGTAGAAGAGGGGACAGGGATGGCAAGAATTTAAAGTGTTTCCTGATGCTAAGTTCATGTCCCTCTGGGATAAGTCCAAGTGCATTCTTGGCCTAAGACTTTTTCTGGAGACAGTTAGTGTAGGAGATGATACAAAGAGAACAAACTTGAGTTTATAAGAATGAAAGAGCTTGCTAAAAGTCTATCAAACAATTTTTGTTAAACTGCTAGCAAAATATTACTAAAATATAGCCTGAATTCGTACGTATTTTACGAGTTGTCTAATTCATATGAATTTGTACAAAGCAATAGTATAGAAACAAAAATTTAATCCCACCCCTAACACCACTCTCTAACCCCAACAGTACAGGGATGAAAGCCACTTGTACAAAAAATGTATGAATATGGTTGAATGAATTGATAAGAAATTAGTCACCTCGATATGTACGAATTGGCTTGAGATTGCATTGCAAAATGGACACGACTAAGATGGTTGCGCTACCGGAAGGTAGTTATTTTCGTTAATAAAGTTTTAAATATGGATATTTCTACAACAACACCGCGCGGATTACCCTCAGAGGACCTTTGTTTATCATCCTGGAGCCGTTTGGATTTAATTTGTGAAGGATGGACGCACTTTTTTTGGACTTAAAGGTCGTGGACTATGGGTGGACCCCGTAACATTACATTTAATCAACTGAAAGATCTAAAACAATTTCTAAAATATCCGAAAATGTGTTTGTCTGAAAAACGATGGACATATGCAACTCGGACAGCTTGGGGGTGAGTAAATCATGGGTTTAATATCATTTTTGGCCGAACTATCCCTTTAAGAAAGTCCTAATATGTACCATTTATGTACTGTCGAGGTACCAGTATGTACCTTTAAGGTACCAATGTGTACCTTTTGGATACCAATATGCACCTTTTAGCTACAAAAGTGTACATTTTGAAGAGATACCGCCCCAGTGACATTTTTTGTACCTTCTTGTACCTTTTTCTGAGAGTGTAGCATGCCATAGATCTGCTTACTTAAAACCAGCTGGCTCCAACCAAGGATCAAAGACCTCAAAGAGAAGCCTGTCAGAAGATAGATGTCCCTGGTATTTCTCAGAATGACTGCCGGGAGATATGCAGATAAACAAGAAAAGAAACTCACAAAAACACTAATGAATTGACAGTCTGTGTACTATAGACTGAATAAAATCCAGGCAACCATCAACGTTGAATCATGTAACAGAAAAAAAAACCTATTTCGATTTTTACTAAATGGAAAGATTTTAGCAAAGGTATAGAGTATGAAACGTTTTTAGTTTCTTTACTTCTATATGCGGTCTAAGGTCTTTATCCTAATACAGTGATAACTTCTATAGTTAACCAATATTTCTTGTAAGTATTTCGAATTTTTTCAAATTTACACTTAATGGAAAAAGTCTGTAAGAGTTGCACACAGTTGTGGTCATAGTTAGGACAGTCCCATGATGAGGAACACATTTTCCTTGATGAGAAAAGCTTAATGTGTACAGAAGCAGATGTCGCTAACATGTTGCACAGCTGGGAATGATTGAGAGCAGCCACTCAACACCGGTGAAAAAAATTGACTTGGGATTTAAAGAAGAAAGTCCTCTGTAATTGGACAGGGCTTGAGTGGGGGCTTTTGGAGGGTGGGGGCAAAAAGCTTGCAGGGGAGAAAGGGTAAATGCAGCCTTTGCCAAATATACTCCAGATTACTGCGGAGACTCGCGGTGGACAAAGAGACGGGCTGTGCCTTTAAATTGATCAGGTAGGTGAGATTGCCAATTTTTTAATGGATGATTTGTCACATGTTGGATTTTCTTTTGTTTTGTTTTATTGCTTTATTGCACATTCAAGTTTTGAGAGGATGAGAGGAAAAACTTGGTTGGAAAAATATTGCTTACTGCTGTTTGTTTTTCATTCATGTTCTTTGTTTTCTTGTTTTTTATGGGTTACAGTCATTCCTTTTACTACTGCCTCCAAGTGCTTATTACAAACATTTGTGTGTTATAAGAAAAATATTGTTGTCCTATGTAACATTTATATTGCTATCTTTCCACAGTATATATTCAGTATCTACAGTATATTAAATTATTTACCATTGTTCTTTAATTGTATCATACCATTTAAGTCTTTTTTAACTTGTTTTATTTTATGCATTATTTGGATTTTTTTTTTTTACTGAAAAACAGCTTGCTGGTCTTAGCTGGTCTGGATCACTGCTTGTAGAGAAGTTTTGGGACCGTATTATCTGTTCAAGCTGCTTAAGACTGCTAAATTTAAGGGGTTTTAATAGGTCTCAGTTGGTTAAAGCTTTTCTTTGCATTTTCCATGAATATTAACATTGCAAATCTGTCTGCAGAGTCTCCTCTCTCTGTAACAATGAGGTTAATTGCTCTCCTGTTGGCATTGGGACTCCTGAACGTCACGCTGGCTCAGGACAGAGATCCCTTCCACTGGCTTTCATCCTTGCACAGTCGTGGTTACGCCTCCCTGCAGGCCGACAACACCGGTGGACAATGTCCAGATGAGTGCGACTGTCCTCCAACCTTCCCAACGGCCATGTACTGTGACAACCGCAACATGAAAAAAGTGCCTTACATCCCGTCTCGGATGAAGTACGTGTACCTGCAACACAATGAGATCACCTCTGTCCCAGACGATGCTTTCGGTAATGCCACCAACCTAGAGTGGGTCATGTTGCACCAGAATCACATTAACTCGGTGGGCAAGGATGCCTTTTCTAAACTGCCGAATTTGAATCGCCTGTACCTGAATGACAACAACCTAACCGAGGTACCGGCCAACCTGCCCCGCTCGCTACGTGACCTTCGTCTCAATCACAACAGGATCGCCAAAGTGTCCACCAATGCTTTCGAGGGGATGGAGAACTTGACCATCCTTCTGCTTCATAACAACGGCCTGCAGGATATCAGCGGGGGCTTGAAAAGCCTCAAGTCTTTAACTCTGTTGGACGTGAGCAGTAATCAGCTGAAGAAGATTCCAGATGGTCTTCCTGAGATGCTTCACCAACTCTACCTAGAGTCAAACTCCATCGACGCCATTCCAGCAAACTTCCTTAACCATTTTACCAACCTGGAGTATGTTCGGTTTGGTCACAATGACTTGACAGATAAAGGTATCCCGCAAAACACCTTTAACATCAGCGGTCTTGTGGAGCTCGATTTATCCTTCAACAAGCTGGAGAGGATTCCCATTGTTAGTACCAGTCTGCAGCATCTCTATCTACAGGCCAATCAGATCAAAGGTACAGCACTGTGCGGTTTGACTTTGAAGGTTTTTATGGGCTGTTTAACACATTGATGTCAGGAGTTTTTTTATTCATTTTAACCTAATTTGTCTCACAGGAACTATACTCTCATTCTGGCGTAATAATTATGTATTTGCTGCCGTATCATGGCTGCAGCAGGCGTAGTGATATTACGCACTGCCCGAAAAGTCCCCTTGGTTAATTTCAATAGCAGGGGACTATTTTCAGGTGCTTCATAAACTCTAGGGGAGCTGGAAATTGAGCATATTTTTTTAAAAAGTGGGGTCCCTTTAAAAAATGCTGGGTTGTTTTGACCTATAAATATGGTTAATTTAAACCAACTGTCCACATATTACCCAGCATATATCAGAGCAGTGGTGTCAAACTGGAATTGTACCGTGGGGCACAAATTTTAAGACATTTTATAAAATACATTCATTTATTGTAATTCTGTGTAATTAAACCTCCAAAAAATAATGCTGCTAAAAAACAGTACTACATGTATAATTTAATATGTTTTGTTTAATCAAAATTTTAAGGTTTAAAATGTTTTAAGTCATACATTTTCTTTGGGGGTCCACGAAAAGGGTGTACTGTAGCCTGCACAAGGGGGCTGCACGCCAAAAATGTATGGTACATTTTTCAAGTATTTCACAATTTCACAATAACAAAGGTTTAATATTGCAATTTTTTTTTCTCAATGAGTTTTTTTTTTTTAGTAAAACAATCATTAAAATGACCATATTTAGTTGAGAAACCAACAATTAATTTTTCTTGAGGTATATTTTTATGTTTATTTGATTCTTGCATAAATGTAAACTAAAAGACATACACTTAACTTTGTTCCAATAACAGAAATGTTAAAATGATCTTTGACTTTTTTCATTTCAGAGTTTACACTGGGCAGTTTCTGCAGTGTGGTGGATGTTATGAACTTCTCCAAACTGAGGGTTTTGCGTCTGGAAGGGAATGAAATAAGTGCTGGAGATATGCCTGCTGAAGCTGCTCTGTGCCTTCGCCTCGCTTCTGATATTGCTGTGTAATGTCACATGTCAACCACCAGTGGGCTCTTTTACTTTCCTCCATCATTACTATCTCAAAGTGGCATGACATTGCATTGAGGTTCATTTAATCTTTAGGGGAATTTGTAGTATTTGGTATTTTGTATAAGAGGAATGTAATTTCCTGTGGACTTCAGAGAGATACAAATACTGAAATGGAATAAAGGAAAATTGTAAAGATTAGATAGGAAATGGGCATCCCTAAGGTATGTGAAGCTTGTTTGTTTTATCAAAAGGTCTGACATGCGGCCGTTTGCTGTATTTTATGTGTGAGTTTGTAACAGAGCTACAATCAAAACTGCAGTCTGCCATTTGATTTGCATTTGATTTACTTCAGGTTTGCACAAAGTGGATTCAGATCTGTATTCAGAAAACAAGTTTGAACAGTACTGTGAGTATTAAAACAGATGAATGGACTTACTTGACCACATCACACTGTTATATGTTATATGAACATTATAAAAACAATGATGTCTTTTTAGTATTGAATGATCATTATCTAAACATTTGAAAAAATAGTGATTTTTTACAATGTATTTTATTTTATAAAATACCTTTTTGTGAACACAATCCCTATTCAAACAAATCATGTATTTTGGTCATATTTCAATCCTTTTATCTTTTTACAGTATATTGATTTTAGAAAGTAAACTGCATTCCCCCAGAATTTTTTTTTTTTTTTTTTTGATCTCTGAAAGCCAGTGTTAAGATTTGAAATCACCTAAACAAACACACCCCTACCCTAATAAAATCTGGACCTTCTTTTGATAGACCCGCCCAACACATACGCAACCCAAGCAATGATGTCAGTTAGTAGACACGCCCCTTACTGCTGATTGGCTACAACTAATGTATTTTGGTACTCGGCCTGACACCTCTTTTTCAAAGTGTTTTTCAAAAATCCTGCACCCCGCCTTTATTTCTGAATTATAATTAGTTTTAATAAATAAATGTTTCTAGTTTTATACTGATGAAATAAAACACAAAACACCTTTTTTATCCAAAGCAACTTACAGTATATTACAAGGTATACGTTTTTATTAGTATGTGTGTTCCCTGGGTTTAAATTTATGACCCTTTGCCCTGCTAACACAATGCTTTACCACCGAGAGGAGCACAGGAGCTCTTGGGTTTCTCCTATCACCCTTAATTAAACTTTCTTTATAGATTTCATATTATGATTTCAAACTCAACAATCATTTTTTTAAATGCTGATATATCTGCATCCAGAATGTTTTTCTGAGACGCGAAACAAGGAAGTAACCTTCCTAAAGTGTTCAGGAGAGTGTGGCATGGAGTTATAAAATCACTCAGTCACTTATTAATGTAACACAATTTACAAGTTTTCTAAGAAATACCATTGTGTGTTATAGCCTGAAGTTATTTTTACACTTGAAAATGTTTTAAGCATTAAAAGATTGTTTATCATTGGTTCTTATCATGAGAGTCATCATGTGGACTGCATAGGATTTTGACATCATAGTGTAACATTTCTGTGAACTATTTATATATAAAGTATAAGAGTTGTGTCATCCTGCAACAGAGGTGTATACTTAAGTATTTTAGTTACATTTTCCAAGCATTATCAGAGTGTTTGTCTTGGGAAAAAAATTACTTTACTTTACTAAAAAATGTTCACTACATTGTAAAGCATAGAATCATACTGTGTCTTCCTTTTATATTGCATATTAAAATTGATTTAATACCTAATTACATAAATTGTGTATTTTAACTTTCTTGAGTAAAAGTACGAAGTACTTTTTACTTAAGTAAAAGTAAAAAAATGTACTAGATGTTTAATGTACTCAAATATTAAATATAAACCAAAAACTTGAAATTATGAAATGTAGTGGAGTAAAAATTATGATAATATGCTTTGGAATGTCTGTTTTGTAAAGAAAAACACTAATAAAATACGAATACTTGAAAATTTACTTTTATGTAGAAAGTAAAAATACTTAAAGTCAGTCCTGCAACAGTTAAAAAGTCTAATGGCAGGTGCCTTTTTAATACTGTTTTATCCCTTTCACAGTCCCAATGTCATCTAAACACAAACTCTGAACATTTTTATAACAGAGGTTTCTTCTATAAATGTCATGGGAACACTTTTCAAATATGAATACATTTGATATGTAAGTATATGACTAGTTAGTACATTAAGTTATCTGAATAGCATCAAAAAGACATTAAATATAAATCATAATTTTAGCCCCAATATGTTGAGATTAGATTACTTATGTGACTCATTGAATGCTTGTACTGTAAGTAATTACAGGGCGATGTCAAATCTACTCATCTATAACATTTATAAATAACGCAACCACCCTTGTGACCACTATGTGTTTTAATCTTTTCATCTATTTTAGTACTTACAGTAAAATGTATGATCACATATCTCTGATAACACAGCCATTATAAAACATGCTATTTTTCTTAGCACTTACCTGACACCTTAAGCTCTTTAATAACAGTCCCGTGGGGAATAACATCATGTTGCGGTACACAACTCGTGACTGACTTACAAATGCTTTATGTGTGCAGGTAAACCATACTATAATAACACCTTAACAATTACTTAGAAGGCTAAACACAGGTGTTGAGGTTGTGCGTGTTGCTATACTATACAAAATGAGTTTTTGTTTGCAATCCATAGATGTTGAAGCCTGTATAAATCAGTCTGCGTAAGTTAATAAGTTGCCTGATTGTTTTGGGTTGTGCTCAAAGCTCATATGTTTGCTCTCCATCACTTGTTCAGCTATTGAGTTTGTGTGGAATGTCAATAAGGGTTTGGAATCCACACTTTAACTATGGCAAAAAACAGGGAAGCAAATTCACTTAATTCCAGGAATCGTTTCTCTGTTTTTAAGTCTTGATATATCTTTGTATGTTTTTATTTACATAAAATATCAAGAGCATTGCAGGTCACGTCTGTCTAGTTCTTCTTTATAAATAAATACATACCATTTTGTACTAGATTCACTAACAGTAGAAATTCCTGATGGGATTGGTATATTATTGTAACTTAATATGAATTAAATTTAAATTTACATATTAAAGTAAATTTTGCTTCCTCTGAAATCACCTGCCTCACCCAAATATTTACTAGTACAATCATTTGGAAACTATTCAACTTGACAAATATGAAGTCATATCTATGTCACAAACCTCATGCTTTATATCATGTTGTTGGTCAGTCATGACAGAAGCTGACCATATACTCCCCTCTAGGGCAGATAATCTTTTTTCATACTAATGACTGGTGTCCTAAATGAGTGATATGTAATCAGTAGTGGTCATCTTGGATGTATGTTACACATGACCTGTAAAAAAACATTTTTAAGAGGTTTACTCAGTGGGTGCTGTATAATATTCTAGATATACCAAATACATTGCCATTTAAAAGTTAAGACAAATTTGAATGGTATGATCTTAAAATTTGTCTGTATTGACTGTATAGTATATGCTTATGAATTGTTTTATATAATAAAATGATGCAGAATACTGTACGTTGAAACTATATACAAAGCTCAAAGGTGGCACCTTATGAAATTGTATATAATTTATCACACAACACGTTATAAACATTTTGATAAATTTTGCTCTTGTATTTGCAGTTATATTATTGTGGAGGTTAATTGGGGTTAATTCAGATGTAATGTAGGCAAAGAACTTAGAAAAATTTAAAATATAGGATTGTCTTAATTTATGTAACTTTGTTGGTCACTCATGTAATTTTGTTGTGTAAATAACTTAAACAATTAAAATGTACAAGTTTAAAGTTTAGTTTCTAACAGAGACTAAAACTGTTTGTACAATGTTGATAAACACTTCAAATGTAATGGTTGGTCATGCAAGGGAGGGCTATGGGGGGAGGCTGTGACATATAAGACCACAGCAGCCAGTAGAGTTTTCCTTCAAGTTCAGGTCAGCAAGCTGGTCAGGTGAATTCATTTACACTTTCAATACATGCTACTCTTCAGACTGAAGAATGAGGGAATACAGCTTGAGCAACATTACAGACATTATGTTTAAAAACTCTTCTGATGGTGAACAGGTGAGCATTATATAATAAATGAAAAAAAAAAATAACTACCTGAAAATATTTACTTATTTTCTTAGTCCTTTAGACTTGTTTTCTACTAAACATGTCTAAACATCTTAAAAGTCACTTTTAATAAAAACATATCAGAAAAATCTATGTAAATTAACACCAAACAATCAAAAAATGACTTTAACTGTAGCAAACAAATGCTGAATCGGAAAACAGTCACGGCAGTCCTGTTGATGCAGATGAGAACACTGACAGAGGGAATTGGAGCAGTAAAAGAGAATACCTCCTGTCTATGATTGGATATGCAGTAGGTCTTGGCAATGTATGGAGATTTCCCTACTTGGCATACAAACATGGAGGAGGTAAGGCGCCTTTAAACTTTCTCTATTATTTAGTTTGACTTTTGTTGTGTTTATTTGAATTCACTTAGAAATACTTATTGTATTCGTACAGAAAAACAATGTGAGAAAATAAGAGAAATATTAAACTACAGTTTTTTCTTACCCTATTGCCATTTTTTGTTGTTGTTTTGTTGTTATAATAATAATAATAAAAGAAAATTCATTTCTCTTTTCAAAAACTCGTAAAGTATTAGTCCAGATAATTTACTCATCATCATGTCATCCAAAATTCCAGGATTTTTCTCATTTTAATGGACTTTAATGGACCCCAACACGTAACAGTTTTAATGCAGTTTAAAATTGCAGTTTCAACAGAGTTTCAAAGGACTCTAAATGATCCCAAATGAGGCATAAGGGTAGCAAAACGATTGTCATTCAACTTTTCGTCTATGGAGGTCACGGATGACGAATGCGAAACTACACCCCAGTGTTTACAAGTGTGGAGAAAGAGGACCGTTCCGACGATGTATGTCGAATGATACTAATTAATGTCTTTGTGTCAGTTTATTGTTTACAATGGTCCGCAAATGTGCGTTTCATATATGTAACACGTCACCTTTCCACGGCATTATTCAATTACGTGAGGTCACGCTGGCGCGTCACAGGACCAGAGATAGACGAGCAGTTGTGGTTTAAAAGTGCATATTTTTAAAAAATGACAATTGTTTCGCTAGATAAGACCCTGATGCCTTGTTTGAGTCCTTTGAAACTGCAATTTTAAACTGCATTAAAACTGTTATTGGGGTCCATTAAAGTCCATTAAAATGAGAAAAAACATAATTTCTTCTCGACTGAACAAAGAAAGACATCAACATTTTGGATGACATGGCGTGAGTAAATTATCTGGAATTTTAAGAAAATTGACTAATCCTTTAATGCCAGTTTGATTCTTGTATAAAGATGTATCTCAAGATAGGAGGATTTCAGATCTTTTAAGAAGACAAATACTAAGCTTGATATTAATAATTTGCATTTTAAAATGGTTTGGAAAATAAAAAATATATAAGAAATACTTGTAAATACTTGTTTCTCATATAATAATCCTGTCTCCATATTTATTTCTGTTGTGGACACCTCATCTCCTTTACAAATAAAGGGGCTTTTCTCATCCCTTACACTATCATGTTGGCTGTTGCTGGCATTCCTCTGTTCTTCATGGAAAGCTCACTTGGACAGTTCTGCAGTCAAGGACCTATTAATGTATGGAAAGCTGTGCCTATATTACAAGGTAAACTAAATGCACATTGATTCAATAGTAGTAAAACTTGCAAAGCAGATACAAAATACTGTGTTACAGTATTTAGATAAGTGACCTTCAGGCATGCATTTTCAGACACAATTTAGTTAAGTATGCAGGTTGCTTGAATATGTGGTTTGAGGAAACATTATTGTTTAATTTGTTTGTGGACACTGACAGACCAAACTTGTCACAACTTTTTGATAAAAAAATTAAAATGCTTGTCCTTTGTACCAAGTCTCTTTTTATTTTTTTTTCTATTCTTATAGGTGTTGGTATCGCAATGATGGTGGTCACCACTTATTTGGCAATCTACTATAATGTCATTATTGCATACAGTATTTACTACCTTTTTGCATCTTTTCAAAATCCTCTTCCCTGGAGTGGTTCTTCCAACATGAGCTGCAATGGAACGGAAATAGGTTTGATTTTTTTTTGTTTTTGCTCAGTCAGTGAAAGTATTTTGATCTTTCCAGAAGAACAGGTTTTTAAGGAAATTCTTCCTTTCTCTTTTAACCTAGCGACAAATTTCCCAAATAGGAACTTCCTCAGTTTTAATAATTATAGTTTAAAAAAACATTTACTAGTTCCTTATAGTACCTAAAAATAGAATTGAAATATTTGCATGTACAAAGTATTGCATAACCACGAAAAAAATTCAAAGCATTGTTTCTTTGTTCTTACTAGGATGTTGTAATACAACTGCTCACGACAGCATTGTTTCACTGAATATGACTGCTGAAAATCAAACATGCCAGGGTGGCTTTTTGCCAGGACAGAGCCCAAGTGAGAAATATTGGGAGTAAGTTGACATTTGTTTGTATGAAATACATATGAATAACACTTGTTTTAAAACAAATTTGAAATTATAGGTGATGTAATTTATCTCTGTACTTTTGTTTTGTCACAAGACACATTGCATTGTGTGTTATTCAAGCTATTCAGGGCACTCTAAGAACACTGGGTTATTTTTAATCCAGCATTGGGTCAAAAAGGGACAAACCCAACCTGTTGTTTTTTAATTTGGCTGGGTTGTTTTAACATAAAATGTTGGGGTTTTTACCCATTGTTGGGTCAAATATAAACAATAAACAATGGCTGGGTTTGTTCCTTTTTGAGCAGTTGAAAATAACTAAAAGACACTCTAAATGTGCACACCGCTGGATTAAAATTGACCCAATGCTGGATTGTTTGAACCCAACTCCTATTATAACCCATGGTTGCTTAACAGCAACTAAACATTGGGTCATTTTTAACCCAGCATTGGGTAACTTTTAACCCAGCGATGTGTTCTGTCCAATATTTACCCAGCATTGGTTAAAATAACCCAGCCATTTTTGTGTAGTTTTAGAGTGTGATGTTGTAATTTTTAATATTTTCTTGGTATGTGTTTTTCCTTCAATCTTTTTGTTTGATTTTTTTATGACTTGATGATCTTTCCCCAGTGAAGTTGCTCTTCGACGCACAAGCAGTATGGATGAGACGGGTCCCGTGGTCTGGCACCTGGCCCTTTGTCTCCTGCTTGCATGGATATTGGTCGGCGCAGCTCTTTTCAAAGGCATCAAGTCCTCTGGGAAGGTTAGTGTTTCACTTCAGTAAAGTTACTAGGATTTACTCTAAAGTTAATGTATTACTCTGTAGAAAAATGACATGCAACATTAAATAAAGATGTGTGCCATTTTTATGTTAATATCTTCTATATTCCAGTTTAATATTTAATCAAAGATAGATATAACTAATACATCTGTTAGGTTAATTAACACTTTAAACATTGTTAAATCTTTGCTTTGTTTAAATATCCCAGCAGCCAAACACAGTTACAATTCTGATGTCAGACAAAGGTTTGAGTTTGGGGGCAGGGCTACCTGTTTGTCTAACTAGTAACAGATGTGGGGATGTGGGGAGTACTTAACATGTTTTTATTTTTGCAGTTTTGTTTAATGTAACTAAAGACCTTTACATTTTACCTCATACGTATGAGGCTGTGCTGTTTCATTGAATAAGTCATGGAGGAGGGATGTTGTTAAGCATGACACGAAGTGAAGTGACTGCAGTCTCTTCAGCCATGATTTATTCACATTACAGCTTTTGATTACCTTATTTCTTTTATAAAACAGTTACCACACAAATATTAAAAAGCACCTATTATCTGATTCACGTTTTTACATTTCCTTTGGAGTGTACTGTGTGTATTAGTACATGTAAACGATATGCAAAAGGTACAAATCCCAAGTGAACAATGACGCGAGTTATAGTTTCCAACTTAAACCTCTTTTCTTGGACTATAACAAAATATTATTTGCTTCATATTAGACAATGAACTTAATATAAATATATCTCATGTATAATAAGTATATGTATGTTTCAGGTGGTGTATTTTACAGCTACATTCCCTTACATAGTCCTTTTCATTCTGCTCATTCGTGGTGTAACTCTGGAGGGAGCGAGAGATGGAATCGAGTATTACATTGGTTCCTATTCCAACCTCACTAAACTGGCCGAGGCTGAGGTTCAGTTACATTTCTTATTTTTTTATATTCACAGACAATGCACACATATCAGAGAACTCATTTCTACCTTTTTGTACCATAGGTTTGGAAAGACGCAGCTACTCAGATATTCTTTTCTCTCTCTATTGCCTCGGGCGGTTTGATGACTCTATCATCGTACAATAAATTTTACAACAACTGCTACAAGGACTCTATAACAGTGTGTGTTGTAAATTGTAGCACAAGTGTCTTTGCTGGATTCGTAATCTTCTCCATCCTTGGACACATGGCAAACATCTATAAGAGACCAGTGTCAGAAGTGGCAGCTGCTGGTAAAGTCTGAAATGAAAATGTTTTTTTTTTTAAATAAAAACAATTTGTAACAATAGTGCTGTTTACACCTTGTATTAAGATGTGTTTTGGTCGATCGGATCACAAGTGGATGATGCTAAATATCAAGACAGAAGTGGCCGAAAGTGCACAAAAGACATGAATTAAACCACGAGAGATGTGACAGGAATGTGTCTCTCTCGTCCACTTGTGATCCCATCGACCAAAACACATCTTAATACCAGGTATAAACAGCGCCAATGACAAAAGATGTGGATGCAGCTGTATAATGGTTGAATAGGTTGAGTTAAGTTTTATTAGAAATAAAGCTGAGCCCAACTTTGTGTTTCAGGCTTCGGATTGGCTTTCATTGCATATCCTGATGCTCTCTCAAAGCTGCCTATATCACCCCTGTGGTCAATCCTTTTCTTCTTTATGCTTATAACTCTTGGCTTGGACTCTCAATTTGCATCTATAGGTAAGACTCTTAAGTGATAATGAAATTCTGTTTACATGGTACACAGTATTGACACTAAACATTTTTCATCCTTTAATTCCTGCAAAAAGATTCCGTTAGCCATTCATTTTAAAGGCAGTTGCTTGGCTGGCATAGACTATGAAGTATGCAACGTACATGCAAATATCTTGGTTCATGGGCACGCATATTTTGAGCCCATCACCTGAGACATACTACGTGACTGCAGCCTCAGACAAAGGACACTCTGACAGTAAATGACACCCTAAGCCAGGGGTGTCAAACTCAAGGCCCGCGGGCCAAATCCGGCCCGCCCCCTCATTTCATCTGGCCCGCGAGAGTTTACAAATTATGTTAATTATGTGGCCCGCAAGAGTTTACAGATTATTTTAATGTTATTATAAGTTTTATTTTTTGCAGGTTATTTCCTACATTGATTTTATTAGCAGCCACCAAAACTAATTTTTGTCCCCCCAAAGTCTTTTTGTAATGTAATTATAGTGATAATGTTTATGATTGCATGAGAAAGAACGAGCAGTGCCCCGCACGCGCGCACTACTAGAGTGGGCGTGTCTGAATGCGAACGCTGCAGCCTCCGGAAGTCGCATATCCAGGCTGCATACGTCATCAAGACTGTCTTGTTTCAGAATATTAACAATTATAAAGTAAAATATTATTCTTTGTTTATAGTAAATTGTTGTAATATGCGTATGACTTGCGAATGTAATGGTGAGTTAACTTGAATAAACCAGGCTTGATGACGCTGCCTATGCGACCTCCGCAGGCTGCAGCCTTTGGAAACGGACAGTATCTGCTCGTTCTTTCTCTCCCTCTCTCGCGCACGCTCACGCGGATCCAGCGAGAAAATGTTTTCCGTCTCATGTACAGAAATGTTTCGCGATGTCCAGCTGGGATTAGTTTACAACGCGTCTATTCCCGCTAAATACGCGAACTAATGACTCATCTGAACCGATTACGTTTAATAAACGATTGAAACTATTGATCTGTAGCCTACAACACTGAACTCATGAGTCATGAGACGTCAGTCAATCAGTCAGACACTCAAAGCCAGGTAAAAAAATCACAGCTTTTTTGTAAAGAGGGCAAGAAATGACAAGCCAGAGTAAGTATATGTGTCTAATAAATGCATAGGCCTATTGTGGTGGAGATTGTAAAACTCTTTATTAGTATCTTAAAATGCCACTCATTTTCTTACCTGCACAATGAAGGATAACAGAACATTTTGAGTGCACTCACATACTACATGTGTTTTTGTTACCACAATTATTTTTTAAATAATCTATTCTGTACTCTATACACTTTGTCATTATTTGCCTGGGCTTCTACTTTCAAAGCTAGATATTAATTGAGGTATTTAAAAAAACGAATAGTAAGCAAATGCAGAGAAAACTATGCAATGTACAGTAATAAAAGAGTTGATACATTCATACAGTCATTCAAATACAACCGGCCCTTTGAGATTAACCGTAATGCTGATGTGGCCCGGGATGAAATTGAGTTTGACACCCCTGCCCTAAGCAAAGCCTCAAATCTTTGGTTTCAACCAGTGGATCATAACCTTCTCAATCATAGGCTCAATTTCAAAGTAGTGCTTTAAAAAGCTGTTACTACTAGTCAGGGAAAGATTTGATGATCAACTGGGAAGAAATAAATATTAATTAGTATATTAATTTATTGCATTAAATATATATTATATATGTATATATATTAAAATATTGAGAAACCATTCATGAAAATGAAATGAAAGTAAAAAGCTTTAAGTCACGATAGCTCTTTTATTAAGAAGAATTGTTTTCTGTGAATCTTAGATATGTGATTTGAATTATGATCTGTCTACAGAGGTTATCACCACCTGCCTCCAGGATGCCTATCCCAAAGTCCTCAAGTCCAGACGGGGTCTCATTACCACAACAGTCTGCATTCTTCTCTTTCTGCTCGGCCTACCGTGCGTCACTGGAGTAAGTGAGCCATATGCACTGCAGTATTACAATGAATGAAGGAAAGTGCAATGCTTAGTATATGAAATTTTTTGGTGGAGGATCTTTGTACACAGTGTGGGAAAGCTTTGCTGATGCACAGTAGCTAAAGCAACCTGGAATAAGGTCTTGAATAGCTAAGCTAGGAGACATTAAAGATGCAGAACAATGACACACAAAAATAATATTACATTACAATTAAATGTAGAAAAAAAGTAAAAAAAAAAGTAATTATTTGTGTAAATCTTGTTTTAAAGGCAGGAATATACTGGGTAAATTTAATAGACACAGTTTGCGCTGGATGGATTCTCCTGGTAGCAGGGTTGCTGGAGATCGTAGGTTTATCCTTTTTATATGGTAAATATATTTTGGTGAAATGTTATATATTCCTATATCTTGATTTATTACTCTGTACATTTCTAACTGTATTTACATCTGCATTGACATTGTCAGGCACCAATCGATACATTAAGGACATTGAGATGATGATTGGGACAAGGAGCGCCCTCTTCTGGTTTTGGTGGAGAGCTTGCTGGTTTTTTATCACCCCAGTGGTTTTAACTGTATGTACTCTATCCATTTTTTGGTAGGCCTAATTGTGCTGTTTATACATACAAGCATACACATGTGATGTTATGGTTTTGTACTTTATTAGATTATTCTTGGATGGTCTCTATATACTTTTACGCCCCCCACATATGGCACAGTTACATATCCACAATGGGGCATTTCACTGGGCTGGTGCATGACAGCATTTAGCCTCATATGGATCCCCATAGTGGCTGTCTGGAAAGTGTATAAAGCTAGCGGACACCCCTGGCAGGTAAAGCAAACTGATTAACTTTATCTGTAAATTAAACAATCAGTAAGTATTTTTGCAATAAGTATAGAAATCCATTTACATATACAGTAGACATGTTGTAATGTTGTCTCGTGCACAACTGCACGATCTCATGTCTTTTGTCATACAGCGTGTCAAATCAGCCTGCTCACCCACAGAAGATTGGGGTCCATACTTGGAGCATCACAGAGGGGAGCACTATGGTGCAAAGGACGTGCCTGATGCAAACATATTTGTGATTTCAAATAATTGTGATACTAAGTTATAAAAACATTTAAGCAAGTTATACTTTCAAAATGGATTATATAGAAATAATATAGAACTTTTAGAACTTTTGTTTTTTTACAAAAAGTTGGGAAGTTTATATTTTTTTCTGGTAAACTCGCATAGCAATATTAGGAGGTTTGCAAAAAAATTGAATATTTTAATACATATAGTTTTCTTGTTTTTAAATGATTGACATGACTGATTTTTTATTGTTTCGCAAATGTTTTGCATGTTTACAGTTATATTTTTGGTGCTCTTATTGAATGGTACTATATTCTGCATATCAAAATCAAAATGTACTTTCTATGTGCAATATTTATTTTAAATTAGAGCCAAAGTAGAATCGGTTGAAATGCGAGAATTGTTTTTTGCTGATGGTAGACTGCTGGCTATCAGTACAAAAAAAAATTATTACTTGCTGCTTTTTTGCTGTTTACATCAGATTGACGTGTAGAAGGTTTCTGACAGGGAGCCAGAAAAACTGTTGGAAGCTTGTGTTGTAAAAGACAATGTGAGAAAGTAACCTTTTATAGGATCAATATGAAACATAGTGCAAACAAAAGGTACTTGTAATGTAGAGCACATGTATTATTTTAAAGAACATAATGTTATTAAAAATAACTTATGAGAATCACATTTACAGGCATATTTTGTATATAGAAATGTATATGTTCAGAAAACATTTTTTTGTTTTTCTATAAATGTTCCTTTCTTTAAAATGGCAACACAGAGGCCATGAATTTAATTTTCTAAAGAATACACAAATATTTATACACTTGTAACTTAAATACAATTATGGACAAAAAGTGTGTGCCAAATACAAACAGTTTGTGTAAATAAATAATATCTACCATTAGATATTTTCTTTTAGGATTCTTTTTGTTCTTAGGACTTTTGTCCCCAAACCTATTTTCAGTGTGTTGATCAGGGAATATCATCCATGATTATAGATGCTTCAAGTAAAATCAATAAACGTGGTCAGTTTCACAAAAAAAGCTAAAGATGCAAATATTTTTGAATCCTAAATATGTAATTATTTATTGTTTACATATCATTTATAGTGTTACATTCCAAATCCACCAATTTTATTATGGTCCCATATCGTCAGGGTGGCATCAGGTTTCTTTTTTTTTTAATTTATCTTTCAAACCAGTAGACAGTAGAAAGCTGTCTTAGTTATGTACTGTAAAATGGATGCTTGACTAAACCTTACCTTGGCCAGGTAGCTTTTCATGTTGTCATAACCAATCCAAACACTTTGTCTGTCGTACACATAGGGAACCATCTGGTGAGTATGCCACGCCTGAGTAAACCACTTGCCAGAAAAGCACAGATATGAAAAACCAAAAGATTTGTACCGCATTGAAACCTAATGTATACACTGTAAAAAATTAGCTGTAATTATGCAGCTGGTTTCCAGTAACTTACTGTAGACGATAAAGACTGAAAATGTTTCATGTTCATTTAACTTTGAACAAACTGTTGCCAGTAAATAGCATAAGTGTAAAATCTACAGTAAGTTACTGGCAGCTAGTTGCCAGTAATACTGTAATTTCTACAGAAATTTTTTACGGTGATATTTATTAGCTGCTTTAAATATTTTAAATGTTATCAAATTGGCCGTGCAAGTCATTTAACTTACTATTTTAAATTTTGACTACCACATTTAAGTTATTATCAAATTAAGTTTCAACTTGTAAGCAATTTTAACTTGTTTTTATGAGCTGCTAACATGTTTTAAATACAACTGAAACTGCTTAACCTTAAATTAATTGCAGGATCTAATTTGGTTGCTACTTTAGCTACATTGTCAGAATATCAAAATGTAAAAAGACTACTTTCCTTTAAGCCTTTTTACCAGATAAACTTTTTTTTTACTTAAAACTTTGAAACTTCAATAACAACTCTATTTACTTGTGCATTAAAACTAATGTCATTTATTTATGACTTTACTTATGTGTCAAGAATATGTACAATACATTCATAATTTTGTTCTCAAGAAGATGATTTTATGTTGACAGAGTATGTGTAACAAACCAAAGTAACAAAAACTCTTAAAAATGCACTAATGATATGATATAATGCTCATAAACTCAAATGAAAATAGTCTACAAATAATATATTTAAGTATATAAAAATTTCAAGGTAAATATTTCAACTTTGACCCAATAATGACAAAATCAATGAATCCAAGAACACCATTAACAAAACTACCCACAATACACCAAGTTACATAAACTATGGGTAAAAAGTGCACACAGGCGCCACTCTGACACATTTAAAATTAAAAGCAAAAGGCACAAAACCCTTATACAAAAAAGTATTACAATTATTTGCTGTACATTTTTACTGTTGGTTATGGACATGGTTTAACTTTAAAAGTGCAATAAAATTGTACCTCATACTGCTCATACTGGATAAGCTGCCTGAAAGAATAGGGATTTGATCTTATTTAATAGTCCCTTTTGTATAATCATTTGGATTAATTTGTATCTTTTTATATAATCATAAATTATAATATATAATAATAAATTATAATATATCATTATAAAATTATATCTTATAATCATATAAGACAAGTATTCCTTTTTTGATAATCTTAAATGCAATATTTTAAAATTAACCTTTTAAGAATGCCTAAGAATTTATTCGTATTTAATCTATGCACGTATTATTCAATGCAAACAAGATTTTTAGAACATAGCCAGCCATTAAGTAAAGGTGAGGATGTTGTAAATCAACTGGGGTTAAACTGGCATCCTTTTAATGAACTATGGCACAAAAGTACTGTTATGTTAATGCAGCAGCATTCGTGCCCTCTATGGCCAGTCACGCTGGCAGAGGTGTGGCGCCTTTTCACGCTTAACACACAGACGATACAAAACACGGGGCCATTTTGGGGGAAGAGAGCATGCTGTGAAGTTTGAATAACACCCATTACGCGCTGTATAACAAACACATAACCGCTCAGAGTGCCTATAGATACACCCGAGAGCACATGTACATAAATCAACGGCTGTTTTTTAACTTCACAACGGCCTTCTCTCGATGACAGCCCCGGCGACCAGACCGACTCTGACCGCGCTCCGCCAGAATCAACTGACGTTTCTGATGTCCCGCCTTCACGTACAGACACGACCAATGACATCGTCGGAAAATCCGAGCGTGGTGACGTTTCCGCTTCTGCGCACATGCGCAATGTCATTTTGTCCAAAGCTCCTCACTGTTCACATCGAAGATGGCGGCAGGCTTTGACCTGCTATATAAGGATTTCTGTATTAAAAGAGTGGGCAAGAAACTTTTTATCGTTACTTCAGGTTGCATTAGATTAGAAGTTACCAGATCTTGTCACAATAAGTTTGAGGTAAGCGCCCAGGCAGCCGGAAATCACCCAGCTGACTCCGGGAAAAAAGGCAATTCAACTAGCTAATGTTAACATTTTGCGAGCTCAGGCTACTGCTGCGAGTCTTGTACATATGAACATAGTAAAAGCAGCGAGTCTCGAAGTGTGTTGGAGCTTAATTTCTCCCAAAATCATTGCTGTTAGTGGAGTTGAGTTGACAAGGGCGCTTGTCAAATCCGTATTGACATTGTGACACGAGATTCCCCTTCACTCACGCTTGCACCTACTGTACTTCGAACTGGAGGAGGGTGTTTTTTAATCAAAACTTCTTGAACTAATGTGTGCCAGAGGCACTGATGGATAACAACTAACCCGATACAGTGTTTCTTAATGCTATGGTAACTACTTTGCCCAGCCACGGTGCGAAGATCGGGACGTCCGCAGTGCAAACTTTGAACGGAGGCAATGCAATGGATCCGCACGCTGAAAGCGGCACTCCAGTGTCCAGTGGCCCAGCAACATCATCAGACGCCGCTTCAACTTCAGTCCCGGTTGTCAATAACGGGCCCGGGGTGGCGAAAGGACATGCGAACGTGACCGTCGCTTCAAGCCCAAACACAGTCATCCAGTCTTCTTACGGGACTCCACAGTGCCCTGCGCCCGCAGCATCAGCATCCAGTGCGGGACCCTCAGCTGTCACGCCATCTATGCAAACTGCTGGAGCAGGTTTAACTATTAACGGAAGTAATAATAACGCCGTTTCGGTGACTGTAGCCAATGTAGCGACCCAGCCAGTACCCGGAACAACTTCAACTACTACAGCAGCCCCACTTTTAATGAACCAGACTCCCACCTCTGTGTCTGCGAGTCCTAACACGTCCGAGTCCCCTAAAACTTTCAGCCCGGCCGGCATGACCCTCGGACCGCAGCTGCAGAGCCCTGGCGCGGTCAAGGGAGCTGTGTTGCAGGGAGTTGTGAGAACTGCAGCTCCGGCAGCAGCATCCAGTCCTGCCATCAGGGCCATTGCGCCACAGGTGTTAGCGCCACGACTGCCCCAGAGCAACCCGGGTCAGAGCATCCAGAACATCCAACTACCTCCAGGTACTCAAATCACTACCCCCTGTACTGTGTGACACACTTTATGCTTGACTGTCTGTGTGGGGGAGGAAATTGTTGGGGTGGCAATTTACTGTAAACACTCAGAAGCATCATTCATGCAGTGTTTGAGAAGAAATCCAATGTGCAAAAGTTGTGCTTCTTCTTAAAATATATATTCGCATGTATATTGCATATATATTGCAACTGGCTTTTTATATTTATCTTAATATCAGTTTTATATTAAGGGAAGTGAATCTCAATGTTTTTGACTTTAAAGCCCTCCATGTCCACAAAAATACTCACAGTTTCTACCCAGTTCAATATTCTAGAGCTTAATATAACTTGAAAGATGTAGAGTTGTTTAAAATATAACCAAACAGCAAGACATATCTTAAATTTTAGTTGTTTTATCATATTTTAATATTTGTTTTGCATTGTGTTAGGCAATTTCACTTTCACTTTTCACAAGTTGTGCAGAACTTGATAACAGTGATATGAAGGTGTTGTGACAATTTTTTACATAATACATTTATTGCAGTGCTTGCCAAGGAAAATATACTATGTTTGTGTGTGTGTGTTTAGATCGTTTTAACCTGATGTATGTTAAAGGAATATTCAATTTTCTTAAAAGAAAAATCCAGATAATTTACTCGCCACCATGTCATCCAAAATATTGATGTCTTTCTTTGTTCAGTCAAGAAGAAATTATGTTTTTTGAGGAAAACATTGCAGGATTTTTCTCATTTTAATGGACTTTAATAGAGCCCAACATTTAATACTTAACTCAACACTTAACAGTTTTTTTCAACGGAGTTTCAAAGGACTCTAAACGATCCCAAACGAGGCATAAGGGTCTTATCTAGCGAAACGATTGTCATTTTTGACAAGAAAAATTTAAAATATGCTCTTTTAAACCACAACTTTTCGTCTAGGTCCGGTCCAGCATATAACGTAAATGCAAAGTCACGTAGGGAGGTCACGTGTTACATATATAAAACGCACATTTGCGGACCATTGTAAACAATAAACTGACACAAAGACATTAATTAGTATCAGTTGACATACAACAACGTAGGTATGGTCCTCTTTCAACACACTTGTTTACACTGGGGCGGAGTTTCGCGTTCGTCCTCTGTGACCTCTTGACATCATGACGTATTGCGTGGGGTCACGCTGATGCATCACGACCGGATCTAGACGAAAAGTTGTGGTTTAAAAGAGCATATTTTTATTTTTCTTGTCAAAAATGACAATCGTTTCGCTAGATAAGACCCTTATGCCTCATTTGTGATAGTTTTTAGTCCTTTGAAACTCCATTGAAAAAACTGTTAAGTGTTGAGTTAGGTATTAAATGTTGGGCTCTATTAAAGTCCATTAAAATGAGAAAAATCCTGCAATGTTTTCCTCAAAAAACATAATTTCTTCTCGACTGAACAAAGAAAGACACCAACGTTTTGGATGACATGGTGGGGAGTAAATTATCTGGATTTTTCTTTTAAGAAAATTGACTATTCCTTTAAGGATTACAATTAGATTTTTCTACTTAAAGTTGTAAAACTTCACACTGACTTGCACTGGTAATGTGTTGCTGTCAGGTTTGATGCTGTCACAGTAATGCAGTCTTTAGCTGCTGTCCTGCTATCTCCATCTCTCCTTCCCAATCTGTATCTTTTTACTGTATAATATTATATTCTTTGCTTCCTCGAAAGTACTAGATAACTAGATTTATTATTTCCTGAAGGACACTTGATGAAATGGAAGTCTGCTTCATATTTTTTTAAAAACAATTTTCATTCTGCCTGTACGGTCAAAGCTGTTGTCTGGTTGTTTTTGGGTCAGACTGAATATTTGACAGATTTCTTATGGAGGCCATCTGGATCTTTAGTCGACGGTTTCTGTTCAGACCAAATCCAATGGTTCACATGGTAGCAGTAGAGCGAGCTTGTAGGGTTCTCACTGTGCTGCCGAAATATAGGCCACCAACTGTGCAGTTTATTCTTTGTGTCTCTAAGCAGTACTTGTTCGCCAAACTTTAAGAGTAAAAGCTCATTAATAAATTACAATTCACATGGGAAGTGACATCACAATGGTGTGCATGTGCTTGTGTGTCCAGGTATGGTGTTGGTGCGTAGTGACAGTGGTCAGTTGTTGATGATCCCTCAGCAGATGTTGGCACAGATGCAGGCCCAGTCTCAGGGCACCCGCCCTGCTGCCCCCACCAGCACCGCCCCTGGGCAGATCACCTCTGCGCAGGTAATGTCATTTCGTGACTCTGAACTGATTTGCTATGAGGAGATATGCCCGGGCCAGACATATTTCAGTGTGATTGCTGTAGCATCTGCAAAATAATCGCTCTGACAAACACATTATGTTAGGTTATAGGTCTGTTATATAAATGAACTAATGAAATTGATTTTACATAAAATTATTAAAAGCGATTGCAAAGGCACAATATGTCAAATTTTGCATTAAAATACCTAAAAACTACTAGCACATACCAAATGTTAACTTTTCAACAGTGTTTGCGCTCCAACCCTGTTCATAGGGCCACTTGTCAATGGTGTCCCATCCAGTTAACCTCGGTTTTCACTTATTCTGAAGTCTTAGGTGTGTTGACTTTTTGTGGCACTGCGCAGACCGACTAGCGTGTGACATCAAAGCATCAAGAGATTGATTGAAAAGTTACGTCACTCTAGTAATACTATGATGTCATACACCAAATGATCTGCGCAGGGCTGCATGCAGAAGTAGTACTAGAAGCATCTAGCCTGCTAATCTGTTATTGCATCTTTCAAGCCACACTGTGGAGTTACAGTATAATGTAACTTTATTTTTTATGTCATCCATAAACATGATTCATGAGTCCCGTCGGATCAATTCCTATTGACAGAGTGAATGTGTACTTTAGCTACAACCACCATCATTCCACATTCTTTAACAGCATCATCTTGCGTCGTTGTTGTTTTTGTTTAGCAATCTCTAGGTGCGAAATGAAATATTGTGCCTTTAAGCAAAATATATAAAATGTTGTTTTTTTTAACACAGAAACCTTAGTGTAACTCATTGTGTATTTTTTTGTATGCCTGCAGGCACCTGGAACCCCACTGATGGCCCGACAGGTGACCCCCACCACGATCATAAAGCAGGGCTCCCCTACAGCCAGCAGCACGGCCACAACCACACTCCAGAGACCACCTGTACAGGTAACAACAAGCACTATAGAAATGCCTCATGTAGAACCAAATCAAAAGTACACCGTGCTATAAAGTGTATTTTCATACTCATCCACTGCTCCAATGTCATCAGGCCTCCTCTGTGGGTTCAGTGCTGTCAGTGCCGGCAGGGACCGCCCAAAGGACTGTGACTGCTGCCACAGGGACCACCGTATCCCCGACAACGGTGAGAGGCTGCACTAACTTAGCAGTCACACAAAGACACACTGGTTTACAACGAAAGTAATGATGCTCAACCTTTAGCTGCATGCTTGAAATCTTTTTAAGGGGTATGTAAGTTGACCAAAATGGTGATGTAAGAGATGTGGAGGAAACAGTCATTTGACTTGCAAATCTTAAAAATAACTGCTTTTTTAAAAGACAATGCAAAGCTTGTGCTATTTTATTGTAACTTTTAAATTTGTATGCATGTAAGGATATTCGCAAGATACCCTTAAGCTGTTGCCGGAGCTGCTTTTGATCTTGTGGTAATGCTTGTACTTTTCTTTCTTTACTTATAGGAGACGATGGAGAACGTAAAGAAATGTAGGAACTTTCTGTCCACGTTGATAAAGCTGGCCACAAGCGGTAAGCAGTCATCGGAGACTGTCGCCAATGTGAAGGAGCTGGTCAGGAACCTGCTGGTGAGTTTTTCAGCGTGTTGCATGTTAAAGTCTGGTATTTTATATTTTTGTACTTATTATTAGTATATAGCGGTTTGATTCTGTTTGTTCCAGCAAATGTGTGCTTCTTAGTCTACCTTCAGGATGCATTTTGTTAAGAGTGATGGAAATTTACCTAAATCCCCTCCTGTGTGAGCTTTTGTTAGAGCTGACTGCTATTTGTTCCCTTAGGAAGGGACGATTGAAGCAGAGGATTTCACCAGCAGACTCTACAAAGAGCTCAACTCCTCTCCACAGCCTTACCTAGTGCCTTTCCTTAAGGTATAAATCACTAACAATCATGAAAAACAAACTTATGTTGCTCAATTACTATAGATGTAGTATGGTTTATGGGTTATTAACTGTTAATTATAGCATAATTGCCTATCATTAAATGGAGTATTATCCTGAGGGACCTAAAGTCCTCTAATTGTAGGGAAAAATCATGTAAAATCCTCTAATTGGTGGGAAAATCATCTAAAGTCCACTAATTGGAGGGAAAATCACCACTTATTTAACGGTTTGTAAACTAGTGATGCTCCGATCAATCGGCTGCAGATCGGTATCAGTCGATCATCGCATTAAATGACTCGATCGGTACTCGCTAAATTTGACAATCTCATGAAACAATTTTTCTGTTTAACTTACTTTTGTCATCATATGGCTACTGAATGAATGCGGCCGCAATTGGATACCATTTTTACGCAGCACGAGCATTTTTACAACCTGTTGCTCATGTGCGACTTCACCTGCAAATATTAATTTCTTTTTCAAATTGTGTATTTTCTATGAGGTCCGGTCCTAACAGGGCGATGCGTATTTACATCCCCATCAAACAGAGTATGCAACACATATCAATCGCGGACATTGCACCTTTATGCCGAAAGTTTATTATTTGCATGCGTTCTAAAGGAAAACACCTCTGTTTTTCAATATTTTACTTTGTTCTCACCTCAACTTAGACAAATGAATACATACCTTTTTTTTTAAATGCATGCACTTAATCTTTGTACAGCGTGTCGTGAATGTGTTAGCATTTAGCCTAGCCCCATTCATTCCTTAGGATCCAAACAGGGATGAATTTAGAAGACACCAAATGCTTCCATGTTTTCCCCATTATTGAAAATATCATCTTTTCCATATGTGTTCTCAGAGGAGTCTTCCAGCTCTGCGACAGCTCACTCCCGACTCCACGGCCTTTATCCAGCAAAGCCAAGCTGGACTTTCTGTCATGGTGACCAGCCCAAACACTGCTGGTGCCACAGCCTCCCGCACGCTCATCCAATCCACCCTCAGCAACTCCAGCCAGACCACCTCTCTGGTAATCACACATCCACATGTATTACTTTAGAAGATTGGAATTATGAGTAAGTCAGAAGTTTAAATAAGCCGGGTAGATGAGGTTTTAAGTCTTAATTTAAATTGGGCTAAATTATTGGTGTTTAAATTGGTTTATTAAGGAGTCAAGTGATTGCATTATGGTAATGAATGTATTTGCCTTGGGGCACAGTCTGGGCTGTGTCACTTAAAAGAAAAACATTTAGTGGAATTAAGCATCATTTAACTGCGTATGAATTCCATTCCAATTCATAAACGTACCTATGTACAGGTACATACGGCATACAGATGAATAGACAATAAACTGATCTTTTACTTTGACAGTTTTATTACAGATGTCAGTAATGATTGTAAAGGACTGGTCATTTCTATTCATTGTAAAGAGAGAATTAGGGAGTTTACATTCCTTTTTTATTTTGTAATGCACAAGAGTTGAAATATCTTGAACCCTTTCCAAAATAAACATCATAAAATCAGAGTAGCAGTTACACACACACCTCCCAAAAAGTTTACAACGGTGCTTTCTGTTCTTATTAAGGTGTTGCAGTCCCAGAGGACGATAGTGAAGCCCCCTCAGGTTACCCTGACAACCACTCCCATGGTTACGCTCAGGGGTCAGCCACATAGCCACATCGTAGTGGGACAACCTCAGGTGCAGCTTCAGACAGGTGAGTGCATCCATCAGGTTGGTCACCGTCTGTGTTCAATGGTATAATAAAAAAAATAATCTCTTTATCTCTATCTCAGTGGCAGTGAAGCAGGGTGTGGTGACCAGCAGTAAACTGGCTCCCAGTTCAGTGTCTGTAGCTTTAGCTCAGAAGAATAAAGCGAAGGATGCTGCTGGAGGAACTTTCAGGTCAGTAGGCTAACATTTAACTTTTAGGGCACACTCATATTATACCTACCAACCGAACCATGCCTGATCGTGATTGTTCCCCCTTCCTCCCCCAGAAGCACACTCTTACACTTTACTTTGACCAATCCGAGCCCGGACATGCTTTCCTCATTAAGATGTCACTGTTCTTAAGAAAACAGGTAGTAAAGGTAATGCTGCATGTAATGCTGCGTTCACACCAAATGCGAATAAAACGTCTGGCGCAAATTATTTAAATGTTAAGTCAATGTTAAGTTTACACACGTCTGGAGGTCTCGCGGCACAAATGAGGCGGTTAGCTAGGCGGCGTAGACGCCAATACGCCTCATTCGTGCATCTAGTTTGTGCAAATTATGCAGATTGACGCGCAAATTATGCGATTGGAGCTTTGCTGCGGGAAAACACAGGAGTTGAAAAATCTGAACTTTGGCAAAAAATCGCACCGCGTTAACCAATTAGGAGCTTGCTCTAGTAGTGACGTGATTACAGGAAGTAGGCGGAGTTGTAGAAGCCCCTCCCATGACGCTAATTTTCACGTGAATGTCTTGAATAAATAGAATTTCACGCGCAAATGAAGGGAGTTAACTCAAAATGTTCAAGCGTCCAACTACGTTTTTGTCACCTCTACCGCGTTTGTGTGAATCCAGCATTAGCCTATCGTAATGTTAGGTCTGTGTTTTTTATTCGAAGTCGTTTGGGGCGTAATGATACACAGACATATGTATCATATTGCTTAGTTGATCTGAAGCTTGTGCAGCAGACACTTTTAGTAACCCTGCTGGCCCGATTTGAACCGCTCCCAAGCCCACCTCTGCAAGGGGGCCAGAGCACGATTAATCAAACCGGTTCCGGGCATGGTACGGAACGATCATACTAGTCAAACGATCATACTAGTCAAACCAAGCCAAAAAAAAGTGAAGCCCTGAAAAGTGAAGCACAAAACATCTCGATCGCCCCCCAGTGACTGGTCCCAGTATAGGTCATAAACCCTGTCTCTCCATGTTATTCAATGGGACTTGAGATCAACTAAAAAATTTTATTACACTTCAATTATCTTTTTTCCGAAGCTGGTTTCTGTGATTTACTGTAGTTTTTATCACGCTGATGTAAATTCAAATGTTTGTTTTTAAAATGAGTTTATGTTTAGTTAGTTATTTAATGATATAAAATTAGTGGTGTCACGTCATGATTGACAGCTGTGATTTCGTGTGATATGCGCTTTCTGCAAAATCCGCTTTATTTCCTGCTCACTACTGTGCATGACTGGTCCCGAAATCGCTACTGCGCAGACTCAAGACCCAAGATGTCAGCGCCCTATCAGGACACTGGCGGCTTCACTTTTCACCAATGGAAGAGAGCGAACGGCCGTCGTCCATCTTTTTTTACAGTCTATGGGTCAAACTTGCTCAGGTGCCGTTTGGTTTGGATAATGTGAGTGCGCCCTTAGATGCTGTTGTATGTACAATATACTTTTCTAGCTTCCTGTTTGTGTTCTGCAAAGCATACTTCACATTTGTAATACCGTGTCAAACTGTGAGCAAATGACTCTTTCTAAGTTATGTACTTGTATATATGCATCCGTACAGGGACGATGACGACATCAATGACGTGGCTTCAATGGCGGGTGTTAATCTTTCTGAAGAGAGCGCCCGAATCTTGGCCACCAACTCAGAGCTGGTCGGCGCAGTCACGCGGTCTTGTAAGGACGAAGCTTTTCTCTCTGCCAGTCTGCTACAGCAAAAGATACTAGAGATAGGTGAGGAGTCTATTTTTAATACAATTTGAAAGTCCCTGAGTGTACAAAAGTCATTGGGAAGTCATTAATGAAACTGGAGGACCGCATCAGAGCTGATGGTGGTTGTTCTGCACAATGTCAGGCCGAAGGTTCGGAGTGACAGAGCTGGGACCCGAGGTGGTGAACATCGTCTCTCATGCCACTCAACAGAGACTGCAGAACCTTTTAGAAAAGATCTCATTGATCGCCCAACAAAAGAACATGACTTATAAGGTAATAATGTGTTATGTTTCTTTTGCCACCTTAACTACCTTAACCTTGTAGTTACAAATCCAAAGCTGGCTTTGTTTACTTTCTGTGAGTTTAAAAGAACACGCCAACTTTTGGGGGTTGCAGTGCTTTACCTTCTGAGAATATAGTTCCTATTATGTATACAGTTGAAAGATGGCTCTGTCTCATATGACCTTGTTATCATACACTGCTATCTTTGCTGGTTTGTTCTTTTGGTTCAACTGGAGCTTGAACTGTGAACTAACTGTGAAGGAGCTGCATAAATATTCTTCAAAAATTGCGTACCACAGATCAACATGAAGGCCAAGTGAACAATACCAGAATTTTTATGTTTGTGTGAATTATTTCTTGACTGTGTGTGAACAGGAGGACACTCGGTACGAGCAGGTGGACGATGTTCGCTCTCAGCTGAAGTTCTTTGAACAGCTCGACCAGCTGGAGAAACAGAAGAAAGAGGAACAGGAGAGAGAAATTTTAATGAAGGCAGCTAAGGTTAGTACTAAGGCTATTCATTTAATGCAATTTAATTAGATTAATTAGTTATGGGGAAAAATAATGCATAACATTTTTTTAACCAGTGATGCATCGTTACAAAAGTAAAATATAACTTAAATATTTAAAGGCGGAGTGCACGATATCTGAAAAACGCTTTGGAAAAGAGAGTCAGGTCGACTACCAAAACATACTTGTAGCCAATCAGCAGTAAGGGGCGTGTCTACTAACCGACATCATTGCCTGGGTTGTGAATGTGTGGGGCGGGTCTATCAACAGAAAGTCCAGATTCTTTTGGGGTGGGGGGGGTGTTTATTTAGGTGATTTCAAATATCAACATTGACTTTCAGAGATCATGGACCCTGCCTTTAAGCACAAGGAGCTCAATGCAGTGCTTACACGCTGTTTAAGAGGTTTTGTGTCCGTGTATCTAAAGCCTGTGCCCAGAATTCCGGATCTCAAGGCTTCAGACAGCGCACAAACGCCTGAGCATGGGCATGTGGGTGGTTCCCCCCAGAAAAACAATAAACATTTACTGGAGTAGATGCCATTGCCTTGTATTCTGGTGCCTTTTTAATTAAACAATTTCTTTTAGAGCCCAAAAGTTGTGTTTACCTTTGCGTGTCAAGTAGAGAGGGGTGAATGTGGTGAAAACACGAAATGGAGTTTAAATAATATATGGATGCCGATTGAGCCATGTCGAGTGGATTTAAGGAAGCAGCAGCGTGGAAATAAATGCGAAACAGAGTTTAATTTATTAGGGCATTACTCAAGTGTAATGGATTTCACTGACAGGGCTCTGACAAGTGGACATTAGAGAAAAAGTGAGTCTTAAAAAGTATGGGTCTTTAGAATAACATAAAAAACATTTTATACAACTTCCAGTCACATAATTTTTACAGCGTATGCACTATTATTTTACATTTGACAACTTAATTCAAGGATCAACCTGCTCCTACACACCTGTCTGTAAATATCAAGCAACCCTAAACACCTTAATTAGCTGCTTCAGCTGTGTTTAACCCTCTTAAGCCCTGATTTTCCTGTTTACGCTATAGATCCACGGGGGTGAAAATGACCACATAAATTAAAAACTTGATTACAAAAAATACATACATTTTTAATGATACAAATAATAAATAATTTTTTGTTTACTTCCCATCTATAGATTAATGGTGTGTTTTGGGAGATATGAAGTACTTTTGTACCCGTTTACCACTAAATTCCTCAACTACACCATTAGCTTGCCTCTAAAATATCAAATTTTTTTATAAGAAAATTCACATAAATTATATCTAAATTTGATTTAAATAGTTTTTAGATATTGATCTAGATGTTATGTGTTGAATTTGGCCATCTGATGTTTAGAAAAAACATAAAAGAATTACAGTTTAGGAAATAAATCCTTTCGACCAGCAGAGGCCCATAGAGACCCGTTCATTTCACTGGATGTGGCCAACTGCTCACAACACTACTTTAGTGATACGTTTTGTGAATTTATGTATATATATAAAATTTTTAAAGGACATTAAAAATAAATATTATTTTTAGTACCAGGCCTACTTTTCTGTGTTGAAATGTTCAGATTTATTCTGGATGCAGTGATTTTTTTTTTGTTGACAAAAATAGATTTTTTTGCATTTCCCATTCATTTTCAATTGGGGTAATTTTTACGCCAACGGGTCTATTAAAGTAACATTTTTTTACACATCTTTTGAACGACCGAATTAAGCCCAGTTTTTATATGAATATTGACAAAAAGTCTTGAAAAGTTACAAAATCTAATTCCACTGAGATGATGGAAACCATGTTTTTAAACTAAAGAAAAATGGCTTGGGGGTAGATTATTAAGACCCCAAGGGATTTAATAGGGTTAATTGAAGTCATAACATTCCAGGGTTTCCCACAGAAAATTTGTTAGTTAAGGTGGTAGGGTTGTGCAGGTGGGCGGGCCGGGGGCGTGGCAAACAAAGAGGTGGGGTGTACGCGTCATGATAAAGATATTTTATTTAAAACACTCAAATAAAACTCAATTTTGAAGAAACCATGTCTTTCTCTCATTTCAGCCATGTGGCGTTTGGTGGAATTTATTTTTTGGACAGCCTAGTTAAGGTGGTAGCGTATCCCAGCTTAGGTGGGCCGCCCGAACTGAAAAGTGCTGCGGGAAACCCTGCATTCTAACCCTGCTTTGTTTACACTGCATGCGTTTGGCACCGCAAGGTTAACCCCACAGGGTTTCATAAACCTGGGATAATTTCAGGGATAACCCCGCTTTAAAATTACAAGTGTGAAACGATCCTTAACCCAGGGTTAAAAGTGGGGTTTAGAATGAAGATAACCCAGGGTTAAGCACAGTGTGAAAAGCCCCAATTCTGTGGGTAATTTACATTTGAATGTTTAAGTGCGATTCATTTGGTTAATTAATCGGCACATCATTTAATTAATTAGATTAAACATTTTTAATCGCTTGACAGCACTAGTTAGTACTAGGGATGGAATGATAAATCGGCCGATGATGCTTGTTATGCTTCTCAATGAATAACGGTGAAATGCCACTACATCCGAAAGCCAGAGGGCGCTCTCATGCAGAAACTCAATATGGGTTGAGAACCATTGCACATGCATCTTCAGGAAATGCCTATATTTATATTGGGGTTCTTCAACCTTTTCAGGTATTTTCATGATAATAAAGAGTATTTATAATGATTATGTTTGACACGTGTTGCTTTTTCAAATGCATGTTATAAAGACTCAAACTATTATTGATCGATCTGATATTCGATAAGGACTTACTGATCAAAAGCTGTAGTACATGAAATAGCTGTGAATATTATCAGCTGTGTGATTCAGAATCCTTATCGGCCATGCATTATTAATGTATATCTGCATTTATTGTCCCGTCCTTAGTTAGTACACCACCTCCAACCACACATACACAACCTCTTCCATTACCCAGAAGTTAAGTACTGTACTGATCTGAACCTTATGAGCAACTTGCACTCCAAATGCCTCACAAAAGTCCCTAGCGGAGAAGCCGTTAATCAGTGAATGATGAAGAATCCAGTCTTTACGGATCATTTATTTATAAATGATCCCCAGATGGGATGCTCAACAAAAGTATTCATTTGCATTCTTTGTGCGGTGAAATTTAATTATCATTGAAGCTCTACAAGTGAAATATTACCCACAAATAAACGCCATTACTCATAGAAATGTTAATATAAACACAAGTGGAGGAATGCCGTCAGCAAAACATCTTTAGTCTTTTAACATTATATTCATAAAGCAAGGCGACGTTGCTTTATCAGTGGATTATTAAACCTCCGTATTTGCATTTCACGCACACTGATGTAGTTAAAAATATGTTATTGTTTTGTTTGTGTACATGTGTTTGAGCATGAAGAGAACATAAATGTGCAATATGGAATCTTTCTGTAGCTCCACTGGTAAAGCATTGTGTTCAATCCAAGGTTAAGGGTCAGATCCCAGAAAATATACATACTGATAAATGTACATGACTTGTAATGCACTAATACAATTGTTTTGGATAAAAGTGTTTGATAAATGCATAGAAATAAAATAAATTTATGCATAAATAAAAAGACGATGACATAAGTAGCATAGTTCATCACATGAGCACATATAATAGTGGAAAATATTCAAAGATTAATTGCGATAATTGATTGACATCCCTAATCTAGATGAATTTTATTCCAACAGATGAATTTTCTGTACTTTGACTGTTGATCGTCTCTAATTGCTGTTTATGTTTCGCAGTCACGCTCGCGCCAAGAGGACCCCGAGCAGCTGCGGCTGAAACAGAAGGCCAAAGAGGTTAGACGGCACTCTTATGAGATGTTTATCTTGTCAGAGGACCATTGTGTTTGATTAGGAATCAGAGCTGATGCTTGTGGGTGTATGCGGTTACAGATGCAGCAGCAGGAATTGGCTCAGATTAGGCAGAGGGACGCCAACTTGACGGCACTGGCGGCTATCGGACCCAGAAAGAAAAGAAAACTGGATTCTCCTTCGCTCGGGAATGACGCAGAGGTACAAATCTCTCTCTCACCGTGTCGGCCTGATGTCTTGTCTCTTTCTCCCCTTTTGCCCTCTGTGAATCATTTAGCACCTGTTGGGTGGTCTGAGATGGCAGATATACTGTAGGTTGCGGTTCAAAGGTCTCTGATAGTAACAAATAGAAGATTTTTGAGAGGTCAAATGGGGCAGACTAAAGGCCGTCACACCAAGTCTGAATTTTTAGCATGATCTAAAAAATATATTCTCACTATTTTAAAGGGGTGAAAGGGTGTCCATTATACTAAAAGTTATTCACCCACACTTTGGTGCACCTGTACCACAGTACCATTACTATCTTTTTGTATGTGTATGAATTGTTTATATTCAAAAGTAATTATGGTAAATATCTTTAATGCTGAATTGCTGTGCAGAAGGGAAACCACAAACAAATGATTTAAACTATGAACAAGAAAACCATCTTTTCAACTATTTTTACTTGCATGGATTTATTCCAGGAGACAAAAATAATTTTTGCATTAAATTTGTCACTGATGTAGTGAGCAGTGCTTTGACACGTAGCGCAGTGCAAATAATTAGAATTTTTTGAGACATTTATTCACATTAGACTTTGTAAGAACAGACGTCTGTCACCATGGCATCATTTCTGTTTTTTTTAGTAATTGCACCTCATCTTTCAATCTACCAATGCCAGAAGTGTCAGTTCTTTATTGACGGTTGTTGACTGCTCCGACTGTTACTGCAGAGATGTAAGATCATGTATTTGTGTCTACACAGGGATCAGGCTTGTCAGCAAGTGCGTCCGGGGGCTTAAATGCTGGAGCGTCGAGGCAGTACACCCGCCAACGCATCACGCGAGTTAACCTCAGGGATCTGCTCTTCTGTTTAGAGAACGAGAGAAGCACCAGCCACTCACAACTGCTTTACCGAGCCCTCCTCAAATAACAGATAGCCCCATCATTTCAGCCTTTAGGTCTCGCTCTCAGTGTCTTTGTTACTGTTATTATCATTTTCTGTCATTCCCTTTAAATCTTTCTTTATCGCTCTTTGACTCTTTCAGTTCATCGCTGTCTCACATACTCGCACAGCGATGCATTCTCCTTTGCTTTATCCGGCTGACCTGTGCTCTTCTGTTTTTCACATTCTGTTAGTTTTATCTATTTTAATTTGCCTTGTTTTTAGCTTTTTTGGATTTTACTCTTAAAATTATGTTTAAAGAAAATTGCAATTATAAATATATATATATATGTTTTTCATAGAAGGTGGCTTTGTAATGTGCAAATTACCTATGTAAAAAAGATTCACAGTGGAACTACCCATTCATTTTATATTTGTGTTTTTATAAAGATGTTTTAAGAAATAAAAGTGGACAAAGTTTCTATGAAATATATCTTTGTTGTGTGGTTTTTTTAAAAACACTAGCCTAATTAAGAATTACTTTCTCTGGTTAGTATATTATTATTTAAATTAATTGTTTGTTTTGATTGTTTGCTTAAAATGTTTAATTAATTTCAAGTTTGTCGACATATGTTTTTGTATTGAATTAAATGCTGTGTAAATGTTAAATTACAGGCATTTAATATGAGTGTGAAAGAAAAATGTTTAAGCTGAAAAATTCTTTCATAGAGCTTTTCATATATCTTCTCTTAGATGAATCACTCAAATTGAACTAAATGTTATGTAAATTTAAGTTTGTATAACAACACAGTATATGGGCTTTGTCAAGCCAAACGCACAACAATGGCCACATACTTAAAAAAAACTTTTTTAAGTATGCCTTGGTAAAAATAAAGTATACTTGAATATACTTAAAAACAGCAAGTAAATATTTTAGTACATTGTTATTTTTGTGTAAATAATACATTGCAAAAAATGACTTTCTTATTTTTTTTTTTGTCTTGTTTTCAGTAGAAATATCAAAAAATTCTTAAATCAAGAAGTATTTTCTTAATGAGCAAAATGACCTGAGAAAATTTATCTAGTTTTTAGACTTAAAAATATACAATTTAAGTGAAATTGTGCTTAAAACAAGCAAAAATATTTGCTAAATTGGGTGAGAGAATTTTTCTTGAATTAAGTGTTTAGGAAAAAGTAAACTTATTTCAAGATTTTTATTTCTCACCCCATTGGCAGATATTTTTTGCTTGTTTTAAGCACAAATTGCCTTAACTTGTATATTTTTTGTCTAAAGACTAGATTTATTTTCTTAGGTAATTTTTCTCATCAAGAAAAAGCATCTTGATTTAAACATTTGTAGATATTTCTACTAAAAACAGGACAAAAATACTAATTAAGAAAGTCATTTTTTTGCAGTGTAGTGTTACAGCTAAACACTACAAATAAACTAATTAAAAGTATAGTTCTACTTCATTAGTATCTTAGTGCACTTGAAAAAGTACCAGTAATACCTAAACAGATTGTTAGTGTATTGAAATAAATGGTGTCTCAAAATAGCACAACTGAGTACACTTAGAAGTTTATCTTAAGACATACTAAAGACCATTTTTTCTATATTAAGGACAAAATCAGTGCATGAAAAACGTGCATTTACTAAGTGTACTTAAAGTGTATTTTAGTGCACCTGAGTGAAAAGCTGACAAATGTTACATTTTGAATCCACTAGGGGGCACTGTAGACTTGCGCTCCTGATGACATTACAACACACTTGGGTTGAATAAGTGGTAAACTGCAGTGATGTAATTGAAATGAATGTTTGTCTTTGACCATCAAAAAGAGAATTGCACATACATACAATTACAATTGACACTTGCCTGGGGCATTTTACAGAAGGAGTCATTTTCAGAAAATCCTCTGCAAATTCTAGATGTTAATCTTTTTAGCTCTTTGATTTAAAATTGATCAATTTTCTGTACTCTGTATAATTCATTAGTAGGGCTGATTAAACACTGTGTCTAGTCAGATTTAGTCACGCAGCTAAACAGCTACAGTCATCTCTTCTAAATATATTTGGGGTTAAGGGGTTTGCCCAGAGGTGCTTGACAGTTGGCAAGGCAAGATGGCATCAGCTTACAACTTCTGTTGCTTCTAGTCAACTTGGCGCCCAATCAACATCTCCCCTTAACTTTCAGTTTTTATTAATCTTGCTAACAAAAAACACTGCTGTCACTATTGCCACTTATAAACTTAACCATGTTTACTTTGCTTCCCAGATAGCAACAATTTCTATGCAGAATCTGCTTACATTTGGGAATTTCTGGCTTAATTCTGCCTCTCTTTTGTTTAGAGCCTTGTGTGAAACCAATTCGACTGAGTTGTGGCATAAGTCTAGCCAACCAAAAGGCACCTTTTTGGCTGGCTTGAGTTTGGTTCGCTAGAAAAATAAAATATTTGGCTAAGTTTTGGTTGGCATAAGAGTGATAAAACAACCAAAAAGTTTTTTTGTCAAGAAAAAGTTTAAATATCATGACAAACACTGAATCTTCAAAGCAATAAGAACTATATTTAACTTAATTAAAAAAAACTTTTTATGGGCAGTTAATGCAAAGGAGGTGCCAATATGCAGTAAGTAATAAATAAATGATTTCAGAAACCCGACATTACAGCTTGACATCAACCTGACGTTACATCTGGATGTCAGGCTGACTTCAACCAGACGTTACAGCTTCAATGCCAAAAAATGACTTTTTTATTTAATATTTTTGTCTTGTTTTCATTACAAATATGAATTTTTTTTTTAAATTAAGATGCATTTCCTTAAGAAAATAAATCTAGTTTTTTTTAGACAAAAAACATACAATTTAAGTAAATGTGTGATTCAAACAAGCAAAAAAATCTACCAAAGGGCTAAGAAAAAATCACTTAATTCGAGAAACATTTTCTTACCCAATGGGAATTTTTTTGGTCCTTTTTAAGCACAAATTCACTTTAATTGTATATTTTTGGTCTAAAAACTAAAATTTTCTTAGGTCATTTTGCACATCAAGAAATTCATCTTGATTTAAGAAAAAACAGAGTAAGAAAGTAATTTTTTTGCTGCGTTGACGTCAGTTTGACATTGGTTTTTCCAACCAAATCTCATGAAAATTCGTGTTATAGTCACAAAATTGTCGATTAATGTAGTTGTGCTATTGACACAAATTTTCGCAGTTTTTCGTGCCCCTGGGGCACCAATGTCTTTTTCGTGCACACAGCACAAATTTCTAGAAATGGTTTCTCATTGTTTTGTCCTATTTTTTACCATTGTTGCTTGGGGTTAGAATCACTTTCTGCGACATTCTAACCCAAACACTGACTCTAACCCCAACTCCAGGCGAGAATAGTTTTAAAAGAGGACAAAAAACATGAAGAAACCAATGTATAAAATTACGTCTAACATAAACCCCAAATCTAACCCTAACCCCAATCGACAATGAATTAAAAATAGGAAAAACAATGAGAAAAAAAATAAATTGACACAATACAGAAAGTCATGCGACAGGCACGAAAAACTTTTTATAGAAATTCGTGCTGTTTGCATGAAAAAAACAGCGGAAAATCATGTCAATAGCACAAATAAATTGATCAAACATTTCGTTACTATAACACGACTTGCCATGAGCTAGAGTAGGTTTCTCATCTGAACTTGATTTTGTTTTTTGACGTCAACCCAATGTTAAATCTGGACGTCAGATCGACATTGGGTTTTGATGTCAATTCGACATTACAGCTTGACATCAATTCAAACGTTGGGTTTTGACCTCAACCTGATGTTACAGCTTAACGTCAACATAAGTGTTTGGAGTGTCATGTGTGTTGCTCGTTTTTTTTTTGTTAAAATTGTGTTTGTTGCGTAATGTGAATTATGTGCATCATGTACTTTGTCAATATAAATGCCTGCTGCACATGCGTCGAAACCGTTAATGATCAAAGGGGCTGTTTACACTTGGTATTAAGATGTGTTTTCATCGATCGGATCACAAGTGGACGAGAGAGACACATTACGTTTACACCTGGTATTTAAATCCGTCTCTTTTGTTCACTTTCGACCGCATCTGTCCTGAATACTGTGAGGGGACAGTGGGCGAGTCTCTCTGCTGTCATTCAAATGCGAGCGGGAGTATTTATGAGTTTATATGGACGCAAACTAATATTATGTCGGAGTCCGCTGCTTGTTTAGCAAGTAAACATGCTGCACATTGTTTTTTACGTGTATATGTTAGAGCTTTCTCTGAGTTTTCGGCGCAATTGATGAAATAGGATCGCGCAACTTTCACACGATTTCAAAACGAAACTACGGAAATCAGCCGCTTTAGTTTTATCAATGAAAGGCTAAAAATAGCGCTGTTCATCGTTAACGCCAGAAGTCAAAAAAGATGTAAAACTTGTGTTTAATACCTCAGATTAGATAAATGGGCGGAGATAAGGCGGTCGCGTGTGGCTGTTCGAACACATTAAACCACATATGCTTTCCGCAACTCCTAAGTGATCCATTCGAAAGTGGTTTCGACTACCTCTGGATGTGGTTGAAAGTGGTCGAAAGTGGACGAGCTCAAAACGTTTTGAACACCGTTTACACCTGGCATTAATGTCGTCCACTTGTGATCCGATTGACGAAAACGCATGTTAATGCCAAGTGTAAACAGCCTCAAAGATACGCTCACATTCACAAAATATTTGCAAGACACTCCCCTGACAGTAAAATCTGATTACGCATGAGATTAAGTGAGTATCTGGCAAACGCGAACATCACTTAAACCCTGTGGACGCGTGTGCAGCAGGTACTTATTTTGACAAGACACGTGATGCACATATGTTCACTTGAAGCACCGAAAACATATTTTGAAACGACGGACTACAAACTCCTTGTGACGAGCTTCGCATCGTGCGCCCTCTAGAGTCACCGGCTGACGTTTTTTTTTTTTAAGTCAACCCGACATTATATTTGGACGTCAGGCTATAACGACATATGCCCAAAACTGCCACTGGATGCTATAAACATCAATTGGTATTCTATATAGAATTTATTATATAACTATGAATGTATTAACTTTGTACATACATAACATACAAAATTAGTTTGGCCTTTAAGCGTCACATCACATATGAGCTGTCCCCCCATTTTTAAAATGCCTACACTCCTGGGCTCAGGCAGGAAAAGACCTACACTACAGGCAAATTATATCCAACGATGTGTTACGAACAAAACAAAATGTATAAATGTTCAGTTAATGGGCTAATAAATTCCCCTCTAATGCATTTTAGATGATTTGTACTTCATCCTGTAGATTTACTGAATCAAAACAAAATTGACTCTGACTAATGATGTTTGCATTCCTGCAGCTCAATTGGTAAAACCATGCGTTAGCAATGCAAAGGTCAAGCGTTCGATTCCCAGGGAACACACATACTGAGCTAGAATTCTCTATATGCCACTTTGGATAAAGCATCAGCCAAATGCATAAATGTGAGTCTATCCTACACTGCAATCCCCTTTTCCCCTCTGTGTGCGGGCGCAATCCGGTGTTTTCCACGGCAATTCCCTTCCTCACTGCAAAGGGCCACTGTTCCTCTAGAGCTAAGCCCACATAAGCTTCCTCTCAAGAGGCGGAGAGAGAGAGATGGCGGAGGCTGCCTGGTTGCTATAGCTACACCTCACAGACTGCTCTGTGTAAACAGCACGGCTGTCTGAGAGAGAAAATCACATAGACTTTGGGGTTGATTGGGTGGTGCAGTTGTAACCCGAGCATTATCCCTGAATCTGTTATGAAGCCGAAATCTTACCGTTACAAATACCCCGTCCTGTGACATGAGCTACAGTATACACCTGCCATTAAAATATCTGACACTATCTGTCCGGCCTATTGGTTAACAAGCAATTGATTATGCGCAAACCGAGGCAGTGATTGTGTTAGGGTTCAATTTGACTTGGTGTTTTTGTGTAAATCATACGATCGTGTGGGTCCGTGATGTAAAATTGCTTGTGTCAGCAGCTTGTATTGGAATCACTGGGAGATTATGCTCCATTCTCTTTGTGCATGTATTCATTCGAGCTGCGTCAACTCCAATTTATGAGAGCCACCTCAACAGCTGCTCTCTCTCTCTCGCCCATATTCGCTTTATATCTGTATTTATTCTATTACGGCCAGTTTAAGAGAGGAAAGATGGTATATGGATGCTTATCCCATTCCTTTTAATGCAGACCTAAGTTAAAGATTTATGTCAGTGGTGTTGGTAACAGCCCATAAGATAAATGCCTCCGTTTAATCTTAAGTAACTGCAAGTCGCATATTGCTTTTGCTTGTACGTGCATACGATGCTATCAGGATGCTAAGGGCATGCAAGTGATTTTAGGGTGTGGTCAGGCTGTTGCTTGGGTTTTGTGGGTGGTTTTTCGGATTTTGGCATTTATGTGCTAATGCTTTTTAAAAGCCTTTCCTGTAGGTCTCTGCTCTGATACATAACATGAGTACTGTATATAGAGGTGTTTATTATTTCAATATTTGGAATATTTTCTACCAAACATTTGACACTGTAAAATCCTTGACAAAGTCTCAAACATAATCTCATTGGAATTTGTATGTATTTTACGAAGTGGCTATTTGTATGTATCCGTATGAATGATCAAATTTGCATGTTTATGTATGATCTGCTTTGGCCACTATAAGAGTTGGGATTAGCGGCGGGGTTAGGGTTGAGATTTTATTAGTCATAATGGTCATCATCCCATTTTTTTGCTATTTACCTTGTAGGAAATCATATTGACCACTTCGTTAAATAGCCTATATACAAATTCACATGAGATTATGGGCCTTATTATAAAGCGTGCGTACGCACAGATTTGATCGGAAAGTGTGCATACGCAAAAACCCACCGCAAAGTCCAAATTTATAAATGTCTTTGATGTGGAAAAGTACTTAGCGCGTTACGCACTTTTGCTTGTCCGAATATTGCAGGTTTTTAAGAAATGTAAGCAATTCTTGCTGCTCGAAAAGGGTTTAAATATTGACAGATGCTTTTTTGTGTCTATAACATTAATTAGGCCAGTGGTTCTCAAACTGGGGTTTGGGGCCCCCAGGGGGGCCTTGAGATGGTGCCAGGGGGGCCCCAGTTTTATGTCATTTTATAAAATACATAAATTTATCATGAATTCTCTGTAATTAAACCTAAAACAAGGCTTCTAACCAACAGCACTACTTTGTATAACTTAATATGTTTTGTTTAATTAAAAAGTTAAATTTTAGAACAGTTTTTGTCATAAATTTTCTTTGGGGGGGCCGCGAAGGAATGCACCGTACACAAGGGGTTTGAGAACCACTGAATTAGGCATCGTTTAAAGGCGAAGATTTGGGGCCTCATTTATAAAATGCTTTGTAGAAACCATCCTATATTTGATCTTACGATAAATTAACAAAAATGCATACGTGTTATTCATAAACCAAACGTACGTGCAGAAAACGCGCGTATCCCTTTCTTTCAGTTGTGAAATTTATAAATTGCAAATGATCTTGAACTTGTGCGCAGCTGAGCAGTTTCAGATCTCCGCCCTTAAACGATGGCTAATTAATGTCATAGACATATAAAAGAGTGCTTGCCAGTGTTTAAACCCAATTTCGACCAGTAATAACGTCTTACATTTCCAAAAACCTGCAACAATCAGACAAGCAAAAGTGTGTACGTCTACTCAGACCCTGACGTGTCGCTAAGCACTTTTCCACGTCAAAGACGGTTTATATGAATATGGACTTTGCCGTGGATTTATGCGTACGCACACTGATCAAATCTGTGCCTACGTACGCTTTATAAATGATTCCCCTGAAACTGCTCAGCTGCGCACAAGTTCAAGATCATTTGTGATTTATAGACGTCACATCTGAAAGAAAGAGGTACGCGCGTTTTCTGTGCGTACGTTCGTTTTATGAATCACACGTACGCATTTTTGATAAATGATCGTCAGATCAAACGTAGGATGATTTCTACGCAGCATTTTATAAATGAGGCCCAAGGTTTATAAAATCTGTATGATTTATAGCATCAAAGTTTGATTTCACATTAATTTCTACTTTTGACATGGCTGGCTTACTCTTAAAGATATCAAGGTTAGATTTTCACAGAATTTTCCTTACATTATGTAGGATGATTTTATGTGGAAAAAATTACTGCAGCTTGATTTCGAATGACTTTAAATCCCTAAACTTAAATATAAGCAATAGAAATAATGATGCTTGCCTTCCGAAGTAAAAAAAAAATAGTGCACTATACACTTTATTTAAGTGCACTTAATAAATGTTCAGTTTTTTACTATATAAAAAAAATGGTATTTAGTACTTCTCAAGATAAACTTAATAACATAAGTCTACTCAACTCTGCTTTTTTGAGACACCATTTATTTCAATACACTGAAAATTAGTTTAAGTTTTACTGGTATAAAAAAATATAATCGCAGCCAAGAAAGTGGCTGGAGGACAAATTTAGTGTAAATAAATTATTTTTAGTGCAAAAAAATGATTTTCAAGAAGAAAAAAATCTTAGAATTTTATTTTGGTTTCAGTAAAAATATAAAAAAAATCTTAAATTAAGATGCTTTTTCTTGATGAGCAAAACGACCCAAGAAAATAATTCTAGTTTCATGAAAATCTGACTTTTTCCATGTTTAAGTGCTATATTGGATCCCAAGTGCTTCTATCAACCTAGAAAATGTTGAAAAGATCAATCCAGTAACTTAGTTTATGTAAACCATTCTCTGCAAGCATGCAAAAAAATAGGTCAGTAAAACTTGGCTCCCCTTGTGATGTCAGAAGCGGATAACACCGCCCCTTAATCTGCACTATCCAACCACAGCACTGCCATTTAGTGCAGAGATCAGCTCATTTGCATTGAAAAGGACACACTCAAAATGACACATTTTTACTCACACCTACAAAGTGACAATTTCAACATGCTATAATAAATGATATATGGTATTTTGAGCTAAAATCTCACATATGTACTCTGGGGGCACCAAAGATTTATTTGACATCTTAAAAAAGTCTTGTGAAATGTCCCCCTTAAGTTTTTTTTGGGGGGCACCCACATTTGCTTTCGACACCGATGCTGTGAACATTTGCACTCAAAACAAAAGACCTCTCGCTGAGTTGCTCTGCTTTCACATCCCCAGACACAAAACATTTGTTTTTCCTTGACTCTGCAAATTTTGTGTTAATAAAGCAAAGATTTAATGGAGCAATAATGTACTTGAATTTGTAAAATTTATGGCAAAAGAGGAATCCATCAGGAATAGTTTGCCTCTTTGCATGAAAGTATGTTGTGGATACCACCTCAGCACTCCTGCAGTTGTGCAATGACCCAAAGGAGCAGAGATTACATTTACTGGATTGAGGATGATTTCAACACTGGTGAGCTGGTGCGCGTCTACAATCACTGCACTTTCATCAGAAAGATTCCCACGCCTGTGGCTTCTCTTACCACAGATCTTAACTGATTAAATCCACTGCTACACCGCTGTGCTTCTGAAAGAGTCAAAGAAGCAGCACATTTCTGTTTGTACTATATGCCTGGTAATATTCTGTAAATGAGTTAGGATTCTGATTTATCCAGTTTATTAACAATACAGGTAAGTATCAGTTTTTTTCCAAACTTAGTTTTTCATTAATTAGATAAATGAAGAGACAAACGTGGCCAAAGATTATTCTCATCTTTCAAATGCTGCAGTCTCAGCTAGAGCCAAATTATTTTTCACAGCCAAACGTTTAGGGCTAAATGTTGAATAAATCAAATTTAATGTGCACTCGTACTCCCAGACTCAGCAAAACACTTTCATAATGCAATTTCGAGACAAACTTTTCAGGCACAGATTTAACCCCATGCTGTTGCTGCAATACAATGTATCAATCAACGCAAGCAAACAGCATTCATCAGCAATTTACTACTGAGCGTTCATTTCTCTGTTGCGTTTAATGTCCTAATTGGCCGATTCAGTCAGCAATTATGGCTTAAATTCATATTTTAAAGACATCATCATTCGAAATATGTTGCTATTATTCCTTCAGACACAAATCGAAACAATAATCACGTGATTGAACAAGAAAACTTTTAAATGCCCTCACCGTATTTATCTGGCACAAAATCTGACCTGAAAGGTTCTGTCATCAACTGTGTACCAAACAATGTTGAGCCGTTCCACCATTATTTCGATCCTATTAATACAGCCGCTGTTTCCAGATAAAAAGAGGGCCATTAACAGAGATGCAACATACACAAACAAGCAAAAAAACAAGCATGTGCACAGACAAGTAATCATTATCCACTCTCAAAGTTGTTGCTGAATTTAAACCTCAAACGGAAAAAATATTCTGTGGATGATGCTTTCAGGTCACGTAAACAAGCACCTGCTCAATGTGGCTGTCTGTAATGGATGGAAACCTTATGATCTGAGTGTAAACAGTGCATCTGTACATTTGATTTATATCTGTCTAATGAGATGAATCTCAGCTGGAGAGATAAACAGGATATTTTATTTGGATGTATCAGAGAATGTAATGTGGCTACATCCATATTTCTAGTGGTAATTGTTTTCGGCCTATGGAAATAGTTTGTCCGTTTGAGCAGCTGCTGTTAACTGTTATATAGATATAATGTGAAATATAGATAAATCGATAGATCGTGTCATTAGTTAATGCCAGTTAATAGATTCAAGCTAATTACAGTATAAGAGTATGGTATGAGGTTTTAAATCCACAGCAATAAAAAAAAGGCTACTTGAAATTTCCTGAAATATTAATCCACTAACAGAATTCCCAGTCCATAAAATGTTAAATGATTTCCTTTAGACCTTTAAAAAATGCTGATGTGCCGTTTTAATATTCATATTTTTACACTCCACTCTTCAACCCAATGAAACGCTAATAGGCAGATAATATCTTCCCGTCTGTTTCACCATACTGTAGGCATCTATCGTCCTGATTAGAAATGTAATCTATGTTATAGGGTCATATTGACCTAGGGATAAAAAAGTATTTATAATATACGTTCTCAAAAATCCAAGGACGCATAACTCATAACATTTAAGTAATTCTATGTTTGATGCACCACGCGACCCCACGCAATACGGCATCACGTCAAGAGGTCACAGAGGACGAACGCGAAACTCCGCCCCAGTGTTTACAAGTGTGGAGAAAGAGGACCGTTCCGACGTTGTTGTATGTGGAATGATACTAATTAATGTCTTTGTGTTAGTTTATTGTTTACAATGGTCCGCAAATGTCACTACGCATTTACGTTAGGTCACGCTGCGCATCACAGGACCGGACCTAGACGAGAAGTTGTGGTTTAAAAGTGCATACTTTTTTATTTTTCTTGTCAAAAATGACAATCGTTTTGCTAGATAAGACCCTTATGCCTCGTTTGGGATCGTTTAGAGTCTTTTGAAACTCCGTTGAAAAAAACTGTTAAGTGTTGAGTTAAGTGTTAATTGTTGGTGTCTATTAAAGTCCATTAAAATGAGAAAAATCCTGCAATGTTTTCCTCAAAAAACATAATTTCTTCTCGACTGAACAAAGAAAGACATCAACATTCTGGATGACATGGTGGTGAGTAAATTATCTGGATTTTTCTTTTAAGAAAATGGACTATTCCTTTAACAAAAAATTGGGAATATCCACTAATGACTTTATTCACCACTTCCGGGTCCAACCAATCTCAAATGCCTATAGGAAAATACAAAAACATCCTAATATACATTCGGATCCTAATGCAAAACTACCAAAAACTCCTCTATAACAAAATCCGAGATGACAAGTCCGAGATGAAACAAGTGGAGGCTTAGAACTGGAAACAGTATTCCTTACGTCATGACTTGACTTAAGCGAATAAATTTGTGAATTCTTCATTAATACGTCATTATTGTTCCCTTGTTCTTCATTCCAATAACAATACAATAATTAGGGGTGCACCGATAAATGCCAAAATACACTAATAATACGTGGCCGATAACTATTCTGAATCGCACAGAGCTAATATTTACAGCTATTTCATGTACTACGGCTTTCTATCACTAAGTCCTTATCGATCAAATCAGAACAGCAATATAAATATATCTTTAAAGCCGCAATGAAAGTAAAATAAAAAACTGTAATTTGTTTTGTAATATTGTGGTCTTTTTTTTACAAATGATTTATCTGTGAGCTTCATTAATTTTTTAAAATTCATGTGCCCTCATAATCTTTAATCAAAAATGCAAATCTCCTCCCCTCCTAAAAATGATCTCTCTTTACTTCCGGTCATATTGTATAGCAGGTGGGCGGGGTCCGGGAGAATATCGCTGTGATTAGCAATTAGCAACACGACCCAACTTCAAATGATCCAATCAGATCTCGATGGACAAATTCAAATCCAGCCCTGCCTTATTTCATTTCAGAGGCCGGTTTTACTCGGATACACGTCACCACGGGGAAAATTAGGCAAATGATAATTCCGTTTCATGGCGACTTTAAGCCATTTCCTGGAGCTGCGTGTGTATGGTTCTTCATCTACAGTGCATAGTGAGTTTCTGCACGAGAGAACCCCCTGGCTTTTGGATGTAACGACATTTCACCATAATTTATTGAGAAGCATAGCAAGCATCATCGGCCGATATATCGGTGCACCCCATAACAATAATGATTTAAAAACTTAATTATTATAAAATTCAAAATTGTCTTAATGATTTAATGCAATTACAGGAAATGGTGGTCACAAATAATTGTATCACTTTTAGGGCTTTTGGTTTTTTTTTTGGCTCCATGATACTATTAAAGTTTGTAAAACCTCTTAGTACGTTTCTTAAAGTTATTGTTTATATATTTCCTCATAACTTCATTACCTAAAGACCTAAATCTCATTTTGATGACTCTATTATTTGGTTTATAGAGCATAATGACAGTGGTGGGCTGACTGTCATAAAGAGATTTGGGTCATTTCCTTACTGGCCCCCTCAGAGTCCAGACCTCAATCTCATCTACTGTAGCAAATTTGGTGCGAGTTGGAAAATAAACTGCACTTTCAAAGGAAAGCCTTTGGCTTGATTTGCAGAAGGCATAAGATAAAATTACTGATACAGTTCTGAGGAATTATATTGACACTTTGCCAGAAATATAGTTTTGATTTAATAATACATCTGTAAGCATTTCTCAGCATCTAGAATATGGATTATGGCATGAAAGCCTGCTGGCTTTATGTATATTCTTATTCTAAAATATGCTGTCTTCATTTTTACTCAAGAGTAAAGAAAATTTGAAGTTAACTTACTCTTAATGGATGCTTAAGGTTTATTCTATTATTCTAGATATTAAACTCTATCTGCAAATGTCCAAAATCCATATACGGGAAATCTGAGTTAACAGTGACATTTCTGAATAAACATCTACATGTTTCTAATGCAAAAACTGTGGAGCTGTGAAAGTCTTATATAAATTAAATTATATAATTTATGTAACTTATATTGTAGTAGTTGTTTAACTTAAATATTTTGTGGCAACTGATTGCCTTGTTTTTCTAAAGTTTCCTATACTCAAATATCTACATTTTACAACTTAACAGAACACTGTAAAACCTGACAAGTTCAGAGTACTCAAAATATTCAAGTCAACTAACTACATTTAATTGTATTCACAAATCGCAGAAACATATCATGTGACTCATGAAAATTTGATACCAGTGAAAGTGTGTTGAGACTGAACTAAGTGCTGACTTTCACATAGGTATTGTTTAAAGGACACATATCATGCTAAATCCACTTTCTTAGCTCTTAAATGCATTTTGTTGTATATTTGTAGTGTTTAGAAGTACATAAAAGTTGAAATTAGTCTCTTCAGGTGCTTTGTTGATATCTTTATATTCTTTTTTGGTCATATTTTCCAACCGGTTCTGATTTTTCTATTATCTATTACGTTTTTTGAACAATTACGTCACAGTATTTGCAGCGGAACTGCTAAATAAGGACATCGACTTCCAGCCCAACACTACGAGCAATCCGCCATTTTATATTTCTCGCTGCGATATTGTAGTCCAAGCTCAAGGATGCAGAAGTTACGAGAGAGTAAATCAAAATGTTCGGTTGTTGAACCTGTGCCTGGTTGAGTTTTATTTTTCACGGAAATGTCATTTTTTAGTGCGCGAAGCACTTCAAGGATAACTATTTCACCAACCTCCACCAGTATAAAGTAGGATTTGCCGATAGACTTCGTCTGATTGAGGGGTCAATTACTTCTATCTTTGGAGACGACGACCAGAGCACTTCGGTAAGCTGTAAATAACTTTAAAAACAGTAAAGTACACAGTTGTCATGGTTTAGCAGTGCTGTTTCTCAATCCGAAGGCTGTAGCCTGTGGATGTCGCATGTGGTCATCAACCCGGGATTAAGTTATAGCATATTACAACAACTTACAATTAACTAAGAGTAATAGTCAAATTTATAATTGTTAATATTCTGAAATAAGACAGCCGGCATTAACACACCATTGCGATACCTCCATATGAAGACGTTGTTCTGCAGGTTCGTCGTCTTCATTTTCATCTCGCTCCATTTCCGACTCTGGCGCGAACATATAAGGCTGGATAGACAAGTCTTCCGTTGTTGACATTTTGTGAATAACGAGTAAATAAAAAGTTTCTGTGCCGCTAGATAATCGTATCTCTGCTATAAAACTACAAAAATGGCCGAACGGGGTGGAGTTTAACCGAGTGTCACCTCTGCAACCTGGAGAGGGGGCAGGGTATGACGTGCATTTAAAAAGACAGTACCAAAACGAGTTGCTCTCAGATGCACATCAGAAAAGGGGTAGAAAGTGGGCCTGTGGGGCTATAATAATGAGGAATTCAGACCCAAGCATTGCAGTTTCGCTTTATATAGACCACAAATAGATGATTTATATGTAAAAAGAACAGATTTAAAAGCATGATATGTCTGCTTTAAATGATAAAGCAACACATTATTGACCTAAAGCCTAAGCACAGGCACTACACTTCTGAACAATGGTAAGCACAAAACTAAAAAAATAGCAAACTTTTCTAAATCTCCAACAAAAATAAATGTTTAACACTACTGAGTCTTTTTGTTTACTAAAAACCACATAAAATATCACTTAATTTCAAAAAATGCTCTCGTTTTGCGGACTCATGCAAAGCATGCTGGGAACTGAACCTCCTCAACCAATGGTGTTGATTTAACTCTAAAATGAAGTAAATTTGCAGTGACAGACTCTTTTTTAGCTTACCTAGCAAATTGAACTCATCACAACCACCAAAGGTTTGTAATTACCGTAAAACTTCAAATAATAGCCTAGTCCCAAATAGAAGCCTGTCTCATTTAGACGCCTGGTGTGACAACAGGTTTGGGTAAATAAACGCCTGTCTCAAATAAAGGCCTGGTCTGTTTTTTAGTTTCGGGTTGTATTTAATCTTCTAAAACCCATCAGATCGTCTGTTTAATCCAGTTCTATGGTGCAGATTGCACACGCTAAAGTTTTGATTACCGGTAGATGTCACGTGACAGACGCAGTCGTTCCATTACTCATCACTATGACAACACAACAAGCTTCGTCGCCAGGATTGCAGCGATGATGACAGTAGCGAAGTGGCAATTGGGAGAGTCGGGACTTTTCCGGGTGGGCCGGTAGTGTTTTGAGGCCGCTATTAATAGCCCGCCACACATTGTATTTCTCACGCGGAAACACTATTTTTCATGTTTAATATACTGCAGTGCCCAAAATGTATCTGGCCGCACTGCTCTCTCTATCAAGCCCGTCTCCCCTGGAGTTCTAGGCGAGCGAGGCAATCCAAAAAAAAGAAAGAGGCTACACAATAGCCAATCAGAAAATAGCACTGTTGTATCTGGGTAAGATTTCACGCAACAACCAATAAAAAAGCATATCCTCGTATGTTTTATTTATGCTGCCAATAATTTAATACTGTTATTCTTACACAAACTAATTTGTTAAACACATTCAAATTAAAAATAAAACGTAATATGTGGTAACCTCCTGCTGTCATGCTGGAACAATTAAATTAAAAGCCTGTCTCTTATAGACGCCTGTCTCTTTTAGACGCCTGGTGTAACGATAGGTTTGGGAAAATAAAAGCCCGGGCTATTATTTGAAGTTTTACAGTATTTGCATCCGAGAGCAAATTAATCCGTTTAAAACACGTCTGAGTGCCCGTTCAATGATGACGTCACTTTTTGGTAAAAACCGCCACTAGAGGGCTTTTGACTTAAAATATTTAATTATGGTTGAATCTACTTTTCAAGTTCCCTAAACTTTTTACCTTTGGTGTAGTTGTAAAAACTCAAAAAAATATTTACTGTTAACTTAAATCTATGATAGATGTTGAATGAACTCAAAAATAATAGTAAGCTAAACTTTTTGGCACATTTTGAGTACCAGGTACTTTCTATTATAAGTTAGTTTTACTGTTTAATTTTACAGTGTTACAATATACTCTCTCAAAATGGCAATGTTTACTTTACTACATTACTTGATCTGTGTTTTCTTGTCAAGATTTGAGGTGAGATGTACTCACCAATTTTAGCATGTTCCATCGTTATCTTAATTTGTTTTTCCACATTATACGTCAAGGGCCTCATTTATATACAATGGTTGTCTTCATCAAGGAATTATATAGTGAGTTAAATAAGTTTTAATTTTTAATAAATAAAAAGTATTCTGGTGGTACTGTACTACTGGGAAGTTATTAGAAAAACATAACATCATAATACCATGGTATTTATATGGTCATCCTAGTAACTTTCATAAATACATTTTCAAACGCCATGGTATAGTGCTGTGCTTTTTGTTTATGATTCTGAGAACTTTGTTGGATTACATTATTTTGTTTTGTATAAAGACTTTACTGACTTTACTTTTCCCCCTAGACAAATCTTCCAATCCCTGACAAATCTCTTTCCTCGCCACGAAAATATATTAAATGCAATCTTTCAGACTCAGCAGAATTATTTCGAAATAAAACAACATGACACCTTCTAGCTGATGTGTAACAGCAGAATTCAAATCCATTGAGATTGAACGTTCCAATTAGTGCCCCCTCTTGAGACACGCCCACATTGGGAAGAACCATCTATAGCCCCCATAGGGATTTCTGAAGTCTGCCAATGCTGAGTTTTGACTTTGTCATTTTGCTGAATAAGGATTTTATACATGACCCTGGTGACTGGTCCCTCATCTCAAAGTAATGTTAGCAAAACAGTTACCAATCGTTATCACTCTGCAATTCGATCAAATTGTAGTGCCTGACATTCAATAATAATTTGGTGCCATCAACATTGATTTTTGTGTATACTATTAACTAGTTGATGAATTATTAAAATCGATCTCGTTGCATGTTTATTTATAATGTCGAATGAGTGAACCGTGGATTGTCATTACAGCTGACATTGACAAATAAACTGCAAGGAGCTTTTGTATTCAACACAATTATGCGGCTGAAAGGACTTGGATCTTATAATAGCCCCGGAGTGTGGCTGATTCAGCAAAGTGATTCACTTTCTCCGGATGTTCTTAGCACTTACCTGGAAACATTCAATTAAGAAACCCTATTGAAAAATGTAGGCAGGCACATGAACACTGTCCAAATCATTTTCAAATTGATTTGTTCTCCTTCATGAGCTGAGGAATGCAAGACTTTATTGAGTAGATGAAAAATATGCGCGAGCGTATTTAAAAGGGCAAACTTTATTTATAGCACACCCTTGTGTTGGCCGCGAGCCACCTGTTATAACGTTGGATTTGTGAAGAACAATCCATCAGCATGCCTTACTATATTTGTCCCGGCGATAGTATGGCTGCTTCAAAACCACATTTATGAAAGAAATTCATCTTATTGATAGCTTCATTAATAAAAAAGGAAAAACCTTATTTTTTCTTTGAACCGATTCAGCTCACTCCAGAAACTGTATTGGATGAGTCTCATTCTGTGATAGGTTTCATTTTTGGTCTACTTGTTACTTCATTAACAGGGAAACATCAAAATGTACCCTGTCACCTTGGCTTGTACCATGGTACTAGCATGAAAGGTACCTTGAAGTAGCACTTTAATACACTACTGCAAGACCAGTACCACAATATACTTTATAAAATGGTTAGTTTCAGTCTTTGATTCTGATTGGTCAATAGCGGTCTTCTATTCACAATTAAACACAGCTATGATTGCTGCACCCAACGATTCTGTCAATTCAACCTACTATTTTAAGTTTTGACCTATGATAAGTTGACATAACCTATAAAACAAGTTTTTAATACATAAAAAAAATCAGTATGTGTCACTGCCGAGGGGCAACCTTCCGATCTCTCTGATGAAGCCAATACGGAAGTGATTTACACTGCAGTAGGCTTTATGCCCAGCTGCACTACTTCCTGAACTTCAGCCAGCTCCTTGTTTCCTGTCTTCCATTATTGGACAAACTGATTAATCCAGGTGTGCCTGACCTCAGTAGTCACAAACAAACTGATTAATCCAGGTGTACCTGACCTCAGTAGCCACAACAACAATAATCAGACACACCTAGATTGATCAGTTTGTCCAATAATGGCAGACAGGAAACAAGGAGCTGGCTGAAGTTCAGGAAGTAGTGCAGCTGGGCATAAAGCATAGATATGTACACTAGATGTCGCCTTGGCTACGGCAGTTTATTAGACCGAATGCGTCAACTAGAGCCGCCATCTTGAAACAGGGGAATCCTGCATCAGCGTCATTGTAGGCTATGGTGTAACAGAAATAAAATCACCATAAATCATCATGAATGCGATTTTCTTGGTTTTCTTTTGGTTCGTTTCAACAGTCAGACATGTATTTAGCATTGAGTCCAAGTTTTTATATTTTGAAAATCTACTTTTTCTAACTATAATGCATAGTTCTTGCAGCCCTAACATCCATACACAGCACACAAGCCTGGCATCGTCCATGAATTCGAAGTACAGGTGGAGATAGTAGCATTACCTAGCTACTTCCTAGACCCTGTTCCAAGATGGCGGTGGTTTTGATGCATGCTTAGAACCCCAAGGCGACATCTAGTGTATATATCTATGGGCATAAAGCCTATTCATCAACTGGCCACTAGAGGCTGGCTCCAAAAAGGAGTCAATTCCCATAGTGCCCCATGTTAAAATGCCCAACTTTAGAGCAGAAAAAAAAATGTTTACAAATTTTGTTTTTAGTCTGTATAGCTAATTTTACCCTTTATGACAACTGTGAGGCAGGTGATTTTTTTGTAACTCTTCCGTTTAAATTATATTAGGCCTTAAAGTTCTGCATAATTAAGGGCGTGGCCACTTGAGTGACGGGTGAACTGCCATTGCTGTCACTATAATTAAGCTAGGTGGGCGTGGTTTTAGCAACCAGCCTCCCCAGCTTCACCCATGTCCCGCCTCTTTAGCCATTTTCGGAAATCTGCGAGTGATGCGCGGTGACATGCGGCCACTGTTAGCAAAATAAACATGAGAAACATTTAGTTACTGTTTACAGTCAGTCAGGAACTATTTTATCCAGCAAAAGAAAGACTTTTAGTGATTTATTTCATGAAAGTTGTGTTTATAATTTTTTGTCTTTAATATTGGTACTGTGTGGTAACCATTTTATAAATGCAATACACAAGGATAGTCCCTTCAGCCGTGACTTATTCAAGACACAGCCCAGCCTCTCATTCCCTTATTGCTTACTTTCTGTATATCAAGTACCACGGTAGTACCATCTAAACCACCGAGCGTCTCCTCCCTTTCGCTCTTGCTTTCCTCCCCTTTGTGCAACTAATGACACATACTGTTACTGTTTTCTCTTTCAACATCCCTCTCTCCTCTCGTCTTTGGGTAATTTGCAGTGTTCTGCTTGATGAGATTAAAGCAGTGCATTAATCAGAGCACTAATTGATAGACACGGCCGTAGAGAGATCCAATCCCCTACAGCTCTCACTCTCTCTGGTTTTACTAACTTCTCTGTTCTGAAGCTACGGAGATATATTCATACTCACACAACTTTGTTTTATGTAGGAAAGATTAAACAGTTTATCATTAGTATGCATGCATGTGTGTGTGTGTGTGTGTGTGTGTGTGTGTGAGAGAGAGAGAGATAGAGAGAGAGAGAGAGAGATACATAGAAACAAAAATACATTGTATTGATTGAAACTGAGGAAAGAGATCTTTAAATTAGGCAGAAGGTTTATGGGAAACGTCACTTAAAAACAAAAAAAAATCTGTCATCATTTTTCCAGAACACGAAGCAGTTAGCAGACTGATTGCCAAATTGTTATTTTCTTGACAATAAAAGGAAATGGTGACCCAGTCTATCATCTTTCAGTTTGGAAAAGAGCATGTGAACTATGTACCCACTTTTTTTTCATGCAATAACATCATATGAGTTTAGAACAGCATGAGTAACGTGTGTTTAAACGAATGTGACAGATTTTAATATTTCAGTGATCTATCTCTTTAATAAAATAAAATTAGGAATGAAGTCTAAGACTAACCCTCATGTTCTGTTAAGATCGACTTGACATTTTATATTTGGGGTCCCAGAGCTCCAATGACGTCTAAAAAAATATTTTTTTACATGCACATCTTTAATTCCTTAAAGGTATAGTTCACCCAAAAATGAAAACTCATCATTTACTCACCCCAATGTTTATTGGTATGTTTTGTTTACTTAACCCAAAAGAAGATATTTTGTTAAGTGATGGTAAACACACAGTAGACGGTACCCATTGACTTACATAGAAGGAAAAACATACATGGGTGCCGTCTACTGTGTTATTACCATCACTTATCCAATTATCTTCTTTTGTGTTAACTTTGCATTCAATTTTGTCAGTATATGTGTTCCCTGGGATTGGGAATTGAACCCATGATCTTTGTGCTGCTAGTGCTCTGGTCAAATAAAATCTCAGTATTATTGAAGTTGTTTTCCTCAAAGACTAATTGCACTGCCACTTTTCACACATATAACTTTAGTGAAGTTTTTTCATTTAAATAAAATATATTAAAAATAAACAGCTGGGAGTCTATGTCGTGTATCAGTGGCAGAATCTAATGAAGCATGTAAAAATTAATAGCATATATTCCAGTCTCTAACCCAGATATGCTTTTAATAAATGGCATTAAAGTGTGTTATCACTGAAATTTCACATTCAATCATATGAAATGTTTAATTTAAAATATATATTAAAATTTGTGAACCTGAACCAAAAAATAAGGCATAAGTCGCATTAGGAAATTTGTAGCAATAGCCAAAAATACGTTGTATGGGTCTAAATTATAATTTTTTATGCCAAAAATCATTAGGCTGGTAAGTAAAGACCATGTTCCATGAAAATATTTTATAAATTTCCTAATGTAAATATATAAAAATGTTTTTATCATTAGTAATATGTGTTGGTAAGGACTTTTACAAAAATTTTTTACATATTTTTTGCACCTTCGGATTTCGTATTTTTAAATAGTTGTATCTCTGCCAAATATCCTAACAAACCAGACAAAGGAAAGCTTATTTTTCACCTTTAAATGTATAAATCTAGTGATGCACAGATGTATCAGCCGCCAATATGTATCGGCTGATTTTTGATGAATTTGAAACCATCAGCATATCGGCAATAGCACGAGAAATGCCAATACAGATTGTGTATTAATTAACTGCTTAATGGCAATAAATTGCATGTCTGTTTTTAAAATGCTGATAATCCAGCATTTTAAAAAAATAATCAAAATAATTAAATACTTCCCGAAAAACAAAATAAAATCTGTACAAATTATAGTTTGTCAGATGTGCGATGGGGGAAAAATAGTAAATCACATAGTTAATCATGTGAGAGATTACTCATTCATGTGAGCCATGCGATAAGACTATTTCAGGAAAATGTCTGCAGTCTGAGCTTTTTTTTAAAGTCTCGGAAAAAGACCAAAAATCCCTTATTATGATGGTCAGTTGAATGTTAAATAGATCCAATCCAAAAATGAGCTAATAGGCAAACTGTATAGTATTGTATACAAGTGTTTAATATTGGTATCGGCACCGGCAAATAATTGTCTGTTTTTTGCATCTCTTAAAAAAATCCCCTATGACTTGTGGTCCAGGGTCACACTTATTTATAAGTGTACATGCTTAGCCATAAAAACTGCATTGAGATTAGGCCTATATTAAATACATTACAATACATTAGGGCTAAAGCTACAACAGACATATACTGTAACAAGTATCCATCCGGTCCTGATTTGCCACAATATTGCTTTGTTTAGATACAACCTTCAAACATAACTAAACCAGTTATAGTAAACAGGGTCTTTAGTATAAGATATGCATGTTTGATTAGGGTTTGAAGTAAACTCTGCAGTGACTCTTCAGGATCAGAGCTTAATACCCCTGCAATATAATGAATACAATTTAGGATAAAAAACTAAAAGAAAATCTTCCATCATCTAATTCATATGTATATGAACAGGATATAAACTTTTTAATTATCACTAAATGCTTGGGGTATGTTAAGGCCCCAAAGGAATTCACTCTTCTGACATCTGATTCTTTTACCCAATTGTAATTTCCATAACATTTATGGTCTTCAGCTTTAATCTCCTCTTAAAGATTCATCATTAGTCATGGGCCTTATGTTTTAATTATACCAGATGCCCTTTGAGTAGTCTGACCTTTCACTGGGTCGTGTGAACAACTAACTTCATTTAAATACATGTCAAAAACTTTCTATCAGAAGAGTGCCATCAGTGGTCCGTCATTAATTCAAATGTAAAGGATGAGCAGTCATCCAAAATTATGTTAACTCGATGATAATACATGGAAATCAAGAAGTTGTCCTGATAATCACGCAGCCATTTTAAAAATGGGGCTTAATCAGAAATCCCATATTCAGAAAATCTAGCTAAATTCAATTGTCAACCAGTGATGTAACGCTCTTTACAAATGCTTGAAAGATACACGGATATCAAAAATGAGTAATAGACATTGGGAAGAGGACAAAGAACATGATTTTCCAAGATTTTTTACAAACTGTGATTGTTTATTCTCTAAAGCACATCCAGTATTTGAGATGAATGAAAAGAGAAATCAGTTACACTGAATGGTGGAGCAGGCATGACTTTAAGCTTCTCTGCAATGCAGGTTTAGACCCTTAACAAGGGACAGAATGCACGAAACAGACTTCTTTCAGCAAGACAGGACAAAATGAATGCTGCTGCATTTCTCATACAGAACTTAAAACCTAAGAAAAAATATAAAAGAGAATTAAAAAATCCTACAGGATATAGACAAACAAACACAATCGCACCCACACACAAACAAACAAACAAACTCGCGCACAAACACACACGATTAAAACCAGATGGGCCCTGACATTGACGCTTAGGCCAATTCAGAGCTTGAAGAGCAGCAAATGTTCCAGAAAGTACTTCAAAAATAAGTATTTTACAGCATTTAATTTTTTTTTTTTTTTTCGTTTTTATTTTTCTCAGATTATATTTATTCTGTATGGTGTATATTCTTTGCCAACTACTTTTCACATTCTGACCACAGAGGAACAAGTGCGAGAGATCCGAGACATTGTTTTTGAAAGAAGTCATGCACGTATAATATTTTAATCAACTTATAAAGTTAGAAAAGGGGAATGTTCAAGACCAAAAAAAGGGTTTCTTCTGATGCAATCCGTTTCGAGTCTGGTTTCTTCAGCCATCTCTTCTAGTCTCGCTGTCTGATAACTTGTCATGCCTAAATTACCTTTACAAACTGGAACGCAACACAAAATCGTACAAGGCAGGCAAGAGTATGAGCTAAAAGGCATTCTCCATTAGTTTTTTCTTCTTTTAAAAAAGAAAAACCTTGATTTTTTTACACAACCATTACACAACATAACATTATATGGTCGTGGTCGGTCAAGTTTGAAAAACAAAAAACAAATTATGATTTCCGAATTGGATCACTGTACTTCTTACGCTCCAATTTCTCACAGGAGAATGATTTTCCTGCGGGAAAATGAAAAAATGTCTTTTTAAACAAAGAAACATTCTTCGTTTCTTTTGTTTATTTTTCCATGTGATAGTCAAAGAGGCGTTTTGCAATACTGATGTGGGGATGAAAGTAAAGTATCGGTAGTTGAGAGGAGCGGACAGGAACAAGGGCGTGTGCCCAGAAGAAACTTTTCAAAATGGCAACCGACCCTGAGATTGCAGGAGTCTGATACAAAACACACCACAAAAGGCACTTTATCAACAACAGTGCTTCTGTTCTACTGAAATTCAAGTTGAGAGAAAAACTGTGTGTGTGTGTGTGTGTGGATCTCTTCTTTGTGACAAAGCGAACAGAGAAAGAACACACGGACTCGTTTTTTAATCGTGCGTGCCGAGTTCGCTGTTTCCGTCACATCTCGATTCCATCTTCCGCCTCCAGGCAGTCCGAGAGGAATGACAAAACAACATTGAAGAAACCACAACGCGAAATATCGTAAAAAGCCATAAAATACTTGTGGATTGCAGCAAAGGTCCAGAGCAGGCTGCAGGGCAATATCCTCCCTTCTCGATGGCTCCATAGCTTGCAGAGGAACTAGTTTGAGAGATCAGCTCGCGTCGGAGTCTCATCATATAGCTTCTCAATGAAACATCTAAACCGAGAAGCTAACTGTCCCTCCTGGCCCTCTCTGTTCCCCTCTGCCCTTTTCTAACTGGCACCTTCAGTCCTCTCCACCTCCTCCGTAGAGGTCCGCCAGTTTTTTGAAGCGTGGGCCCCAGTCATTGAGGTAGTCATAGTCCTGTTCCCCAGAGCTGGAAGAATCCAGGGAACTGACAGAGCCTGCTGTGGAGCCACTGCCCTCGTAGTCGAATACCAGCAGGGAATCGTAGGGAGGAGCAGTGGGGTCATTATCTGCCGCGCGCAGACCCTAACACGAAAGAGAGAGAAATGGTTTCAGAACAGAGACTTCATACACAGTACATGAGGACTTTAACTACTGTGAAATCACTCTGGGGATGTGTTTAAAGCGGCCACATCATGAGGAATCAAACTTTCCTTGATCTTTCAGATAAAAGAGCTTCATGTGCTGTGAAGACATAGTGTACATTTAAGGACGTCAAAAAGGCTGTAAAAATGACTGTTTTGTTATATGAACCAGTCATGATGTGATACAGGCTTTGCAATATGGTCTTCATGAGTCCACTTAGATCTGAAAACCCGAGGTCTGACCCCAGACCTAAAAGGGGTCTAAAAGTTTCATGTGTGCCTCGGACACAGGTCGGGTATAATATTAGCGGCATCGGCTCCTCTGTAATTTAAAATGAATGTGTTTTTGCCGAACGGAGTCGAAAACCCGAACTCTCTCGCGTGTGTTCCGTCAATGTCCTTTTCAAATGTCTCCTCTGTTTGCCAAGAGCGCTTGTGACATTGTGTGGCTGGCGGTAGGTTAATTTTCATTGAGACAGACATATCAGTCAATGTACATTTTAGCGGTTACCTGGGTGTCGTCTTCAAACAAATGGAGCAGCTCACCAAATTGGTTGCGAGACCGGCGGGGTTTCTTTCTGTCTGACTGCTGCGTGCAGGGCTGAAGACTGCACACACGTGGGTGCCGTTTACATTCGGGACCAGTCGGGTTAAAAAAATGCCACTGGTTCAGATCGGACTCGGGTATAATTTTCTCAGGTTTGTCTCGGGTCTTTCTTTAAAAAAAATAATATTTATGCACATCGATTGAGTATAAAGTGATTCGGGTCATTTCGGGTCAGGTACATTTCTTTGGACCGGAAAAGACCTCTACTTTGCAAGGGGATTTTATTAATGACGCATACGCATAGTGTTTTGGAGGGGTTTTGGACATTTTAAGCTGATCAGGCAGGGACACCAGCTGACCCCAGCTAAAACCAGTTCACCTGCCAGCTTGACCAGGCTGGAAGACCAGCTTAAACCAACTACTTCCATCTTTGGTTGAACAGATTAAAAATGGCCAAATCCCTAAGAACCAGCCTGTTATAACAGCTTAACCAGCTAAAACCAGGCTGGGAACCCAGATAAAACCAGCCAGTCAGCTTAGGCTGGTTTTAGCTGATATTTTCAGTAGGGAAAATGCTGTTGCGCACTTTATATGCAAAAAGGGAATTAAATAATCAAGAATAAAATAATAGAGAGACAGGGAAAAAAAGTCCTGAAAAAATTAACTAGTATATAAAGAAAATAAAGTAAAATGCAATCTGACAATCTCACTCAAATCCATCTTATAGTCACAGAAAATTGTATCCCTTTATCCGTGTCCATGTCACGGAATTCAGCTTTTTTCTGTGATGGGAGCACGGATGTATTTTCCGTGTCACTCCCATCGATTTCTTGTGTCATTTTATGTTATGTTTTCTCAAATTTTTTTCCTATGTTCTTAACATTGTCGCTCAGGGTTGGGGTTAGAATCACTTTCTTTTACATTTTTTGACATCCTAACAAAAACCCCAACTCTAACTCCAGCCGAGAATGGTTATAAAAGGGGAGAAAAACATTTAGAAACCGATACATGAAAGTACATCCTAACATAAACCCTAAATCTAACCCCAAGCGACAATGATTTGAATATAGAAAAAAAACTATGAGAAAACAATACATAACATGACACAAGAAATCCGTGAGAGTGACACGGAAAAGACATCTGTGCTCCCGTCACTTCCGTGACTATAACACGGATTTTCATGAGATCATGTTGGTAAAATGGTATTAAAAATATGACATGTTTAAAGCTGTAATCCAAAATGTTTCTTTATTTTGTTTAAGATGAGAAAAATACATTATTGAGCAAGATTATTAAATTATTTTTTTTAAACTGCCTCCTTTTTCAAAAAAAGGTTCATTTTAACAAGATAGGTACTAGATACATAACTGGATTTTTGGAAGAAAACACGAGTGTGGCAAAACTCGTCTACAAAAAATTACAATGATGCTAACATGTTTAGCACAATGTCAGGATGATTTATAATGATGCTATCTTGATGTAGCTGGTTGCTAAGCATTGCCAAAATGTTTCACTTGGTTAATGATTTATAAGAGTGTTGAATCGGATTTCATGGAAAATTTCAGTTGCCTTTAAACGCATGTAAAGATAAGCACATAAAATATCCTGCAATGTTACATTTTAAACAAAGATGGTGACAGAGAGAGGCAAAAGTTAAAGGAACAGTATGTAGGATTGCGGCCAAATGACAATTTTAAATGACAATATCCTGGCCGGACCATTGTTGTCAGTGATATAAGTTTTTGAAATGAAAATGATTTCTTAATGTCTAGTGACATATCAGGGCCAATTTATGATTAATTAATAAACATTTCTTACATACTGTTCCTTTAAAGATTGCAACTTTGTACAGTAGGTGACTTTCCAAGCCATTTGCCAACTACGAAAATGCACAGTCTGTGCATTAGTTTATGGTTTTGTTTATCTTTGTAGTAATAAATAAAAAGCATACGTCAATAATGAACTCCCCGATGTCTCCTGGGTGTGGTACTGTTGGCCTGACAGGGTACTGAGATTCTAGGATAACGGGTCTCTCGTCCACTCGCCGCACACCTGCAGGCTTGCTCATTATGTGATCGAGAGACTCAGGCTGTTGCAGCTGACTCAGGTCATAGTCCTGCAACACAAATAACAATATGTGAAAACAGGAACAGTAATGTTCTTGCAACAGACTAATGAGAAACAAAATATTGAAGATTACAAACAGACTCGATAAATCAATCGATAAAAGCACTGTGTGTGTGTGTAAAGGAGAGAGACTCTGACCTGATCTTCCTCTCCACCCCCCTCTTCATCATACTTCAGTATATTATCTCTGACGTCATCCTCAGGGTCGATCAATAGAGGTTTGGTTTGACGTTCCTTCTCTCTGCGCTTTACCCAAACCACAAAGAACAGCACCATGCCTATACACAAACACATGAGACACATTCACAAACCCTCATTTAAAAAGTTTAAAAATGAACTAGTAACACATTAATAACTGATGGTCTAATTTTGTCTTCCATTGACTGTCCATCCATCCATCACTTACTGAGCAGTATAATAATGCAGATAAGGATGGTGATGATGGCTCCAGTTCCCAGCCCGGCAACAGTCACTGCCCCGACCACAGTACAGTCTCCATTTTCATCGCAGGGACACACCTTTACCTTCAACACAGAGGTATTGGACAGCGGAGGATTTCCAGAGTCAGAGACTACAACGGGAACTCTGTACATGCCTGCTTCCAGATAAGGGATCCGCAGTTTCAACTGGGCATAGTTGCCTGTAAGTAAGATAAAGTGAACATATTATTAATTGATCTGTCTTCTTAGGGTGTTCTCAGGGCCATTGAATTATAAGAAAATAATGCACACCCAAGGTGCAATGCGGGCGTGCATTATTTTCAAATAATTCAAAGGACCGGAGTCAATTAGCCTTTCGCCGAGCCCCGCCCCCCTTAGTTACTGTTGCTACTTCCGACAAACAAGTGACCAGCGCGACAGATTGCCATGACGGAAAGCGATATACCTGTGCGTGTCAGTGAGCTTTTTTGGAGCAATACCTCCGCGATTTCCTCCAGATCGAGGCAAAAGGGGTTACAGTATGCAGTGGAGGGATATATTCAAAATATTAAAATACGCAATGAAGGAGACAACGGCTACTATCGAGGCTAATGCTTACCGGTCTCAAGCAAAAAATTAGAAACCACATGACTGGTAACTCAAATGCAACCAGCACAGCCTTGTGGACCAGTCATGCTCTTGCACTGCCGGGTAAGTTCTCTTTCATATGGTACGGTCTATTAATGTCTATTGCAAATACAAGGGTATGTTAGCTAGCTAAACCTACATGTGTTTCAAAGCCATTCAAAGCTAACTAACATTTCTGTTGTTTTGAGGATAGCCGTTTTGAGAATCATAATGTTTTATTTCCTTTGGTGATAACCAGAATTCACAAATAGGAAACTGCTTTGGCTTAAAAGTTGCAGGACAGATAATACAATAAATAAAATGTATAATATAATAAAATTGCACAGCATTTACGGGATTGGTAAACTCAGGGGTAGGTTTTCCGTTCATAAAATTCTACATTAAAGATAAAAACTAATTATTTAAAGGTGATTGTTAGGGCGCTATGTTCGACTTTGTCATAAACTGACGAAAAATAAAGTTGGGGAGCTGAAAGTCCTAACACAACAGCAGCTAATGTAGCTAGCGTTAGCTAACATGTTAACTAATGTTGGCAAAATAACTCATTAAATTATCTTAGAGAGTAGGTTAACATTCTGGCAATTATATTGATGGTAATCATAACTTTGGTCCAATTTGTGTTCTTGCTTCTAGTTAGTAGATTTAGACCACACTGTAACTAGTTAGCTGTAAGCCTTACCTTTGTGCAGACGTATTTATGCTTCGTAAATGTTCGACACATTTAACTGGATGGGGCAGTCCACACTGTTTTATCCATTGTATGGGGCAGTCCATACTGTTTTATCCATTGTAAGCACCGCTCACAAGTGCTGCGGGCGTGAATGTTTGTCGGACGTGCTCGCATAGTAACGGTTGCTGTGATGTGTGATTGGACAATGGCCGTTTTGGGGGAGGGGCCGGCGAAAGGTCAATTATTCTTCTTATACCACGGTTACCACAAACTTGCTTTGGTGCCTATTTTTAAGACATTTGCGGTTATCAGAAATTAATGCATACCCACGGAACATTTCTCAGCCAATCAGAATACAGCATTCAACAGACCCGTGGTTAAAGTCATTTTAATGTAAAAATGATATTGTTTGAAATGTCTTTTGTTATGACAACTTGACATAAACCAATACATCATAACTTGTCATAAATCTGTCATAAACATGAAATAGCAGAATAATTATCAAACTTAAGAAACTACCAAGCTGTATGGGTTAACATTACATTAAAATGCCATGTAAATGTCATTAAGTGTTAATACTGTCAAATAATTTTAATACCAAAACAAAATGCAACAGACACGTCAAAAGATTTTACTGAACTTTAAGAACTTTTCTTCCTCACACAGAGGGTTATAAAATTTTCTGACATAGACCAAAAACTAACAAAATATTTAAATAAATAATTTTATGTAATTTTATGTTTTTTTTGCAGTGATATGGACCCAACACTGCATGGCTTAACCCATTGCTGTATTGTTTTCATTTAATTTTAGGTGAATCGGTCTCCAAATTCAATAAAATATAGTTTTATCAATTTTAATTATTATTGGATGATTAAACACTTGGGAAAAATATTAAAAACTTAAAAAACATTAAGAATTGAAGAATATTCATGATGTTGTTATAAAACTATTTGACAGAGTATTAACACTTAATGCCATTTTAATGACAAATTATATTTGTACCACTGTAGTTGAGGTCAAGAAAAATATTCATGACGCTGTTATAAAACTATTTGACAGAATATTAACACTTAATGACATTTTTATGACAAATTATATTTGTACCACTGTAGTTGAGGTCAAGAAAAATATTCATGACCCTGTTATAAAACTATTCGAAATAGTATTAACACTTAATGACATTTTACTGACTAATTTAATTTGTGCCACTTTAGTTAAGGTCAAGAAAAATATTCATGATGCTGTTATAAAGCTATTGACAAAGTATTAACACTTAATGCTTTTTTAATTACAAATTATATTTGTACCACTGTAGTTGAGGTCAAGAAAAATATTCATGACGCTGTTATAAAACAATTTGACAGAGTATTAACACTTAATGCTTTTTTAATGACAAATTCAATTTGTATCACTGGTATAAAGTGGTCAGTTATGTTCTCTTGGTAATGTCAAGTTTTCATGACAAGTTATGATGTATTGGTTTATGTCAAGTTGTCATAACAAAGACATCTCAAACAATGTTATCTTTGCATTAAAAAATGACATAATTGAACAAATGACACCCAATGACAGATGTTATAAATGTGCATAAATCTCCTTTATGGCACATGTCATGTCATGATTATGAATGTGTTATGTCAGTCTTATGAACACCACTTCAAGTAAAGTGTTACCAAATATTCTTAATAGTAAGAATAATAGTAATGACTGTAGATTTTGTATGTGGATATTTTTGCATGCACTTAAAGGGTTTTGCAGTGAAAAACACCAATAAAATAACTAAAGTGACATTTGTGAAAATAAGGCATTTTAATTACTGACTAATAACCTTTTCATTGCCATTAAAGTCAACCGTACCATAAGAACCTGATAAATATGCTAATCTACAAGAAAACATGTCAGATGCACTTGCATTTGAGCTCTTCATTTATGCTTTAAAATTCATGTCTAACCATTTAGTCGTGATATAGTCCAATTACGGCGAGCAGAAGAAGGGTATGAAGGCAGCTCAAACACATATGGCCCAGCGTTGGGTTCTGAATCTAAATCAGAAGCCGTTATGTTGACCGGATATCCGTGTCGTGACCTCTCGCAAACCAGAGCCTCTTGGGGAACTAGCACGGGCATGTTGTCATTCACATCTATCAAAACAATCTGAAGAGTCCCCGTTCCTGTGGCAGGAGGAGAACCTGAAAGAAAGAGAGTTAGAGGATGACGACAGCAAGAGGTTATGAATGAACATTTTATGCATTTGTCCACAAAACTTTCAGCTATGTCCGATTTAAAAAATGATAACCGCGTGTGAATATTTCACACAGCGCTTTCTCTTTAATACAGCTGGATCTCTCAGAGGATAGGAATGTGAAATAACTTTGCCTGAGGAAACAGACACATCTACTCCCTACGGTTGGGTGTGAATCAAAGACGAAAACACAGTGCACAAAGGCCAGATATATACTCTCAAAATACAATCACCCATCACAGACGAGAGGGGTTGAAAACAAGGTCTGTATCATTCCCCAAAGCTCCGACTTCAGAATAACAGGTTACATATTAGAAAGATTGATTCTGTCGAATTCTGTTATTAGAAAGGCCGATATGACTAAAATACAACCTGTCACCTTAGACATCTGTATCAACCGAAACAAAACGCTAGTCCCAAAAGATGTATTGATTTAGCCCAATATGCTTTTGTTCAGATAGGACACCTGACAAGCCTGCCACTACGGGCACCTTTAAAAAACACTTGGGGAAAACACAACAAGACAGGTAGATGGATCAGTCGATTTCCTTATCCCACCAACTCCCATAAAGTTTTCTGAAGCAACTAGCTACAGTATGCTGGACAAGCATATCAGTTGTGATTGCTATATTCAACCACGTCGTCCAAAGAGAAGAAAATCCAATCAAAGTAAAAAAAAAAGTAATGAATCGATAAGCTGTGAACCGCTTGTTGGAAAAATAAACTTGCAGAAGCTAACCAGCCTCTCTCCAAACAGATCTATCCAACCATTTAAAGCCATTTTTCACATAACGTGCCGTGAACACTTTATCCAAGTTTTGATTTTGCACAAACTTTCCAACTTCCCCCCCATTCGTACCGTTGTCCACTGCCAAAAAGGTAGCTTCATACACGTTCTTCTTTATGTACTGTGACTCTCGGTCCAGAATGGCCGTTGTCGTGATCCTTCCATTGGTCCTGTTGATTTTCAGCCAGTTGGCTGGGTCTGACAGTTTGGAGTACCTGAAGGCCAAAAGCATTTGTTCATCAGATTATGTCACATAAAAATCCATAAGCATCCACAAGACACGTCCGTAGAGCTCGACATTCAATCATAATTTAGCCTGCAACAGTATGGCGGAGGTAATAATGTAGAACTTTTGAAATCATCAATCAATTTAAATGCTTTTAAAATCACATTTTGTCTCTTATGAGGATATAGGATGTGGATTATTAAGATATGCCCTGCTTGGGCGGCAATTCAGATCTGTTCTGTTCTGATCAATGGATCTGCACAGAGGAATATGGAAATATTTACACTCAATCAAATCACAGATGTGACACATAATCTTTCTTCTGTTTATTATTAGGTAATGCATCTCGGGTTTCTGTGCTATTAATCCTAGACACTGAAGTTAAAGGCTGTTGTAGTCTATTTATCTGCCAGACCAGGTCTTAAGAGATGGTAAAAAAGTGACTGCATGGATTTGCTGCGATTTCCAACCGGTGTCTGAATATTATAAGGTAATAGGACTGTATTACTAACAACCAGGCCCTTGTGGGCCTGCAGGATGGAAAGCTTTTTACACATTCGTTTATTAAATAGTTTAGCTAATTTGATTATGCTTTCAGCTGCCAAAATTATAGTTCTCTCAGCTCTAACACATTTTACCATGTTTAAGTCCATTATGTGCAATTCCACAGATATTTCTAGAAAATCAGAGCAGAAAAGACATGGATTCTCTCTGAGCCTAACAAATTAGTAAGCGCATACATAATTGTAAAACCACATTAGTCCTCCTATTCATAACTTTATCCCAAAATGTATTTGTGCCATCCCAAATTGGACAAGAATTTGTATTAGTCTAAAAAAATAAAAAGAAACCCTGTTGAAAATCAAAAAAGGAAACACCTTAAACCAGGTTGGCTGGTCTGAAAGGCAACCGTCAGCAGCTTGATCACACTGGGAGACCAGCTAGATCAGAGATGGGCAACTTCGGTCCTGGAGGGTCCTGCAGAGTTTAGCTCCAACTTGCCTCAGCACACCTGCCTAAACGTTTCTAGTATGCCTAGTTAGACCTTAATTGGCTGCTTCAGGTGTGTTTAATTATGGTTGGAGCTAAACTCTGCAGGACACCGGCCCTCCAGGACCGAAGTTGCCCATCCCTGAGCTAGATGAACTGAAGCCATAAACCTGCTTTTAAAAATTTTACAATGTAAAAAAAATTAAAATGGTCAATAAACAGTCCATGGGTGGTACCCAGTGCTTTAAGTGGGCCGGAACGCCCCGGTACTCAGTACCGCCACTTCTAAAAATAGCTCTTGAGCGTACCACCACCTCTCCGTGCGCCCAGAACGTGCTTTTAGCGTACCGGAACGCTCATTTGCACATCTGTTTAAAAATCAGAGGTTTAATTTAATCCTTTGGCTGCGCTGCCGCTTTTCAGAGCCCCCTTAATGTACGCTTCCTAATTCGTCCCACCAAGAGCAGAGACTACATTACCCATACACCCTTGCGTTTACAAGATAAAAGCGCATGCGTCCGTCAGTCAGTGTCAACGTGCTCTGGAGAGGGGTGTGTTTGTGTGTGAAACGCGCAACCATAGCTGCTCGGTTAAAATGAAAATACAATGAACACGTAATATGCCCTCCTTGTTTAAGACTCTGAGTAGTAAAAGAATCAGATTCAGAGGACTCGCTGACATCCCACCAAGCCAGAATGATAGCTGCAGGTCAGATGCAAGCCTTGTAGGTACTTGATAATCTCCGCTGTCGCGGCTGTCAGTTTGGGTACCCTCGACGCAACTTCGGATTTCCTCAGGCGATGTGCAGAAAACATCCTTGAAATTGTAATATACATTTAGTTTAATTGCTAAACTACAAGTAAACGAAATTTCAATGAATTTGAACGACGTGCACAGTAGTTTTACCACCCGCAAAATGGAAAACAATGACAAAAATAAACGAGGGACAAAATAAATGACTTTAGAGTTTCAAATGGCCAGTATTTTGTTATTCTTAACCCCATAGACATGGTCTTGGTGTCATTTTAAAGTTTTTTTTCAAGCTCTTTCTATCTGAACAACTAGTTTTAGCATTTAACCATGCTGAAAATTTTACTCACATATCTACCTTTTGCACATTTTATTTATGTTCAAAAGCTCTTTCTACAGTAGCTCTTTCTAATGGTATTTTTTCAAAAATCCTTTTGCACATTTTATTTATGTTCAGTAGCTATTTCTAGCTCAAGCAAATCCACAAATTTATAAAAGGATTTATTATTTTTTACAAGGTCGTCTGTTGACTGACCCCTTCAATATAGGAGTCGAGTCAACAAAAAAAAAATAGAGTACCGGCACCTCTTTTGTGCCACTTAAAGCACTGGTGGTACCCTTTCAGAAAGCACATTTGCACCTAAGAAATTCATATTCGTACCTCTGAGGTACATATATTGGTATCAAAGAGTGGATATTATGGTGCTTTTCCATTGCTAAGTAGTACCCCATGGTTTGGTTTGGGTCGGGTCAGCTTACTTTTGGGAGCTTTTCCACTGGGTGCAGTACGTATTACCCAATACTTTCTTTGGTACCATCTCAGTCGGGGTTCAAAGCGACCTGAGCTGATATCAAAACATGACATGAAAACACTGTAGATCATTTATTGGTCTGAGAGAATCAATATAAAACCCCTTCAATATAGGAGTCGAGTCAACAAAAAAAAAATAGAGTACCGGCACCTCTTTTGTGCCACTTAAAGCACTGGTGGTACCCTTTCAGAAAGCACATTTGCACCTAAGAAATTCATATTCGTACCTCTGAGGTACATATATTGGTATCAAAGAGTGGATATTATGGTGCTTTTCCATTGCTAAGTAGTACCCCATGGTTTGGTTTGGGTCGGGTCAGCTTACTTTTGGGAGCTTTTCCACTGGGTGCAGTACGTATTACCCAATACTTTCTTTGGTACCATCTCAGTCGGGGTTCAAAGCGACCTGAGCTGATATCAAAACATGACATGAAAACACTGTAGATCATTGATTGGTCTGAGAGAATCGTCACTACCAGTGTCATCGCTATAATGTAAGAGATTAGCTACCTTCTGCTAGCTTGTGCTGTCTCGAGTAAACCTGTTGTCATCTGTGCTTTTCTGTAAGTTCCTAAACTCCTATTTAGCAATGAAAAACATCCACAGGTTGAGAATCAGGAACACCATAACAGTTTTTTTCCTAGACTTACAGTTTGTGGCGTCACATATATGCTTAAATGCAACTTAAATGAGGCTCATGTGTCTGTCATGTGAGACAGAGGTAGTGATAAACGCGATGTGCAAACATTTGGGGTCAATTAAATTTGTGGCGGACTGAGAAATAAATGAATGTATGGTAATGTACAACAATGCCCTCACTTGTATAATGTCACAGCAGTAGGCCTGTCCAAAAAATCGTGTTATATCAGTAAAGCCGGTTCCTTAATTAGTAGTGAATCGCCCTTCAGATGGAGCGGCATTAACTACACAGATCCATAGTTCACAGAGAAGCTAGGCAAAATCGAGTTCATAATCGAGGAAAATCGACTCCGATAATCTATGCAATTTTGCCTAGCTTCTTTGTGAACTACGGCTCTGTGTAGTAAATGCCGCTCCATCTGAAAGCAGGTGATGGCGATTTACAACTAATCAAGAAACCAGCATTACTGATAAAACATGCGCACTTTGCATAGAGTAATTGTCATATGACATCAAAGTACCGTGAGATCAGACTGCTTGTTATGCTTTCGAATTGCTCTAGTGGCACATTAATGTCACTCGCCAATCGTTCTGTGCAGCGCCGCATAAAGTTAAGAGAAAGATGCCCCCTAGTGGTTCGGGGGGCACTGGATATGCATATTATGAGAATGCTTAGCATTAAAATCCTGTTTTTGTCATTAAGGGAAATCATCTTGTCTCAGTATTTGACTGGTAAATGATAAAGAATGATTTGCACTCATATTTATTGTATTGCGACAGATTGATAAGCAGACATACTATTTATGACTGGATGTAACTTTTGATACTTTGTGGTAAAGGCGGCTGTCCTATTGACTCTGACCTATCATTGTGGATCTCATTTATCTGCACCTAAATGGTATATTAGGATCTTTTAAAAGGGTACTGACCAAATTATACGCAATTATAACTATTATGTTAATTGTGACTAAAAGCATACAACAAAAATTAAAACAATTCTAGGATCTTCAATTTTGGTCGTCCATTTCAAATGTAATTTTTCATAATTTCTATATCATTTCGTTTTTCAATGAAAGATAAATATGCAGCCAGATTTAGTCAACAAAAGTCATTTCAAACATCTACACCTTCAAGGTTTTTAAGATCATGAGAAGAATTTCAATACTCTAACTGTTCCTTTAAAATGGCAGACACAGGTCTATTTAAAAGCAATTACAGGGACAAAGGATAATTTTTAAGTTTTTGTTTGTTCAGGTATTTTGTACACTAAGTGCTTCCTTGTTGAGCCTATATATACTGATACAATCAAAGCAAGCGCCACAGCGTGGACTGTATTGATTTGACAATTCCTTGCACACAGTGATCTATGGAGCAAGTCTAGTGAAGGTCCCTTGAGTGGGTATGTGTGTATATATTCGTGTGTGTGAATGTGCATGCAGGCAAACTTTGGATCAATACTTCAAGCTGGCATCTTGCCCACACACTTCTGAGTCATGAAAAAAGAAATCAAGAACGATGAAGCGTAAAAGAGTAAGAGAGAGAGAGAGAGGGGGATACACAATGGAATCAGCAGTCTGGGGAATGGTTCGCCTCATTACTCAATGACCTTTCACCCTGTTGCCTAGCAACCCAGGCACAACCATGGGACCAGAACAAGAGATAGTCAATTAAAGCATTTAGCTGATCCCTAGGGTGCTAATGGTGTGAATGATATGTGCTACGGTACATCACTTAACATATAGGACAGTATGGATATTGTGTGTAGTTCTGACGTTCACTTAAGTCAATGGCTGAACGTGTAAACAGTGAGTACACTATAAAAGATCATTTCTTGCCTTACATTTTAATCAACTTTGATTTACAAATGACTATTTTTATCTTGACTAGAGATGAGTTGCTACAGTACAACTTATAAAATGAAGTTGACTTACTTATTTCAGCTTTAATTTATAACTCATCTCTAGTCAAGATTAAAAAGTTGAAATAACGTGTAAATCCAAATTGATTAAGCTTAAACATTTGGGGCAGCGATGCTTTTTACAGCGTATGAAGGATTTGTATTCAGTTGGTTTTCTGGTAAAATGCCTCATTCATTCACAAGGACGTACAAAACTCATAATAAAAAACTCAAGCATAAATCATCAGAAATTGAAAAGGGAACCAGACTGGTGGAAAATTGTAGATTTTATGTGGTTGACAAATTTTGAACTTACAGTAGCTTGATTTATTTACTGTATGTGTGCAGTTCAGCTAACGTGTGCTTTATTGAAATCATCAACAGCAACAACTCAAAGTGAATCAATCATTTAGACTCAATTTGAATGCATATTAATGTAAACTCGGTCAGTTTGGCTTAAGTCAATGTAAACTGGCAGGACAAAATCTGTCAGAGTAATTGCAGTCTAATAGAGATGCTGCTGTCTGTTGTTATTAATCAAATAATAGCGACAGGAAAAGACAAAACCACTCACTGCCCTTAATTCATTTCTTTTATCTTTATTTATTTACTGTAAACAATTATTTGAAAACTAAATGCCATTGCTATAATTTAATTTGCTCAAATGAATACAAATTTTTTACTAATTAGTATGCTTTTTGTTACGCTATAATTTTTTCTAATTTATTGTCAGGACCCGTCTGAAATCATGTGTTTACATCTAGTCTTTGTGTTCGGGGTCCTGGCAGTACCATGTTTTATGTGGGAAATGTGTGGTTTTAGTATTGGTTTATTCTGACCACGCATTTCCCGGGTCTCGTCACTTTTTCCCCGATCCCTTACTTGTAATGATTTCCAGGTGTATGTAATTTACTTTGTCCCTATTTATTGTCCTTGTGTTTGATGTTCAGTGCGCGTTCGTCTTGTTGCAGTCCTCGTCGTGTTTCTGTTCAGCATTGTGAGTATTAATGAATATCTAGTCTAGTTTAGCCTGTTATAGGTATTGTATATTTATTGTTTGTTTAATGTCTAGTTTAGTCTTAGTTTAGTGTTGCCTTTTTCCGTCTTGTTTTGCCCCCTCGTGGGTTTTGTTTTCCTTGTTTGTTAATAAATTATTATTTTAGTTCAGTCTGCATTTGGGTTCATTCTTTGTTGTTAAATTCTCACATTTATAGTAATATTTAACTTTTTATATCTTTAATCCATAACAAACATGCAATATATTTTTGTAAATAAAAAAAGGAAAAATTAGTTACTGAGCATGTACATAAAATTCTCAGTTGAAAATTTGCTATGCTACTCACTGAAAAAAATGTTCACACTTGTGAAATTAAGTAAAATTTACTTAGAAAAGCTGTTTTATTTAACTTAATTTAAGTACATTTACTTAAGTTTACTAATAAAGTTAAATTTCACTGTAAAAATATGTGATGTTTACTTAAAAATATTATGTATGATATTGTTACCAAAACATTTTAAAGGATTACTTCTTTAATGGAATCTTCCTGATTTAATCACGTAAAATTTCTTATTTTCTTTGCAAATGTATTATTACATACCACAATATGTTGTGCAAGAAGAGACTGGTCTCAGTACTGACATTAGTACAGTTATAAATCTCAAAGATAAATGAACATTAAACACTAACAAGTCTTTCTTTTTGTTAAAAATCGAGGGGCAACCTTCCGATCTCTCTCTGATGAAACCAATACGGAAGTGACTTAAACTGAAATTCATCGACTGACCGCTTGAGGCTGGCTCCAAAAGGGAGTCAATTCCCATAAACCACCATGTTAAAAATGCCCAACTTTACAGTAGAAAATAATATGTTTACAGCCTGGTACAAAAAGTGTTTTTGGTCTGTAATTTTGCCCTTCGTGACAACTGTGAGGGGGGTGAATTTTTTGTAACTCATCCATTTAAATTATATTAAGCCTTAAACTTCTGCATAATTAAGGGCGTGGCCACTTGAGTGAGGGGTGAACGTTCACTGCTGTCACTAGAATTGAGCTAGGCAGGCGTGGTTTCAGCAACCAGCCACCTCAGCTTTACCCATGTCCCACCTCTTTACCCATTTTCGGTTTTCCGTGAGTGATTCGCGGTGACGTGCGGTAGAGATGCGCGGTTGGCGGTTACAGCCGCAGACTCCGCGGATAAAACGCGGATCGGGCGGATGACGTGACGAAAAATAATATTTTAATTAAATTCGGGCGGGTGGCGGATCAACCGCTTGTTAGCTGTGTCCTGAATGCAACCTTAAAAGTTGAGCACTCTGTCTTTCAGGGTGGCAGCCTCAGAAGTTCTCAAAGAGAACTAAAATGAGACGGTTTAGCCTTCTGAGGACCCATAATTTGCGTCACCTGTTGCACGCGCCCACCGCGCCTGTCAGCAGAAAACAGCGGGGACATTTCTGACTTATTAAAATAAATATGTAATCAAAAATATTAATTTATTTTAGAAAATATGACACATTAATGTAGATTAAACTATTCAACAGTATATCAAATAATCAACCTTAGAAATATACGCAACATAAACAGAATAACAAAACATAACTTATAATACTAAAACAGTGACAAGAAAACGTTTTTTAATACACTTTTATTTAATAAAGGTTTTAATTGTTTGGGATAGCCTCTGCTTGTTGAGGATCCATTCGTTCTATCATTACCAGCGCGGAGAAATGAGGACGCATTTTGACACAGCTCTTATTAACGCAGGCGAAGGAGGTACGTGGCAAACTAAAAAAATGAGAATTAAAAACAAAGGAAATAGAAGGTCAGAAAAGGTTTGCCTTGAATAAGTTTTAAAAAGTGGTAAATCAGGATGACACCAGTGCAGACTATGTAATTTGTGCGTTTAATTTAGGCTATTTATTTATTTATTTTTGTCTCATGTGCGCCGAACGGAGACTGAGTTCACTGCTGATATTCTAGAGCTTTCTAGTCTCGCGGCTGTCATCAGCAGTGTCTTGCATCGCCCAGTCAGCGGATGGCGGGCGGGTGCGGTTTTGAAAACTGGTCAGAAACGTTGGTGCGGATGGATGGCGAACGGATGATGAGTTTTGTGATGCGGTTGCGGATGAAATAATAGCCCATCCGCGCATCTCTAACGTGCGGCCAAGATGGCGACGGCAGGAAACGCCTACTTTAAGTTTAAAAAACGATTTTCACAAACCAATGGGTGATGTCACGGACACTACGTCCATATTTTTTACAGTCTATGTTAAAATACATAAAGCGTTTAGTTTCAAATTTTACACCCAAATTGCAGTCCTATGCTGGGAACTTCAAGTCCACTGCTTAGTTAGTTATATTTACTAAAACAATTCATGTACTTTCAAAACTAAATGATATATATATTTGTTATTTTTACTCAAAGTTTGGTTAGAAATAGAATTTACTAATATTTTTAGTTAAATTTACTAAGGCACACAATCATTTTTTACAATGCTGTTTCCAACATATGAGCTATGTTTACACACAATTAATTTAATCATTAAGTTATGTAATTGATTTGATGTTCACATTTAATATCTTCCCATGATTCTCAATGATAAGCTTATGATAAATCTTTTTAGGTTGACTTGTTGAGTATGATTTTGCAAGAATTGTCAGATTGATGTCATTTGACGCATAAAGGCAAGTACATGCAATTTTCTGTTTCAAACACAGATGGCGATAGAGAGGCAAAAGCTACAGTTTGGAGCTTTAAATAAGGCAGTGGCTGAATCCGAAATCGCATACTTAATGAGTAGGTACTGAATTTCACAGAGTACCTACTTAACGTGCGCTAAGACAGTACGTACGTTAACGCGTTAGTATGGACAGCATCCACCATGTTGACGTTATCATGTGACCTATAACGTAGTAGACTTGTTCGGAGTTCATGCGGAACCACAAGAACCGACAGATGATGATTTCGGGAATCGCTCTCACGGTACTTTGATGTCATCCACCTGTTGGTTCTTGTAGCGTAGTGCATGAACTCAAACAAACCTAATAACAGGTATGAAAACGTATGTGTTTATATGAGGGACAGGTGCACTAACACCTAATTGCATCGGTAACTTGTCAACTCCGGTCTCTGTCAGTGTTACAGATATTATATTTCACATTATTTTTTAGTGGACAAAAATAAGTAAAACAAGCAGACTGTAATTTAATATGTATTGTCAGATGACAAGTGATTATAAAAGTATAAAAGCATAAAAGTGTCCATCCGATGCTTGTTTCCAAATCTGGGCGGACTCAGTAGGGTATCCAGGGATTTCTCGCCTACTGATTTTAAGAATACTGAGGATTCGGACATACTACTCTGTTCACGTAATGTTTCCACCTACTACATCAATAAGTAGGCGGTTTCGGACGATACTTAAGTACACGTGCCTCTGAATCTTGCAAGAAATAGTCAAAAATCCTGGTAATTCTCGCCTACCCGTTTACGTATACTGAGGTTTCGGACATACTATTCATTCGCCTAGTGCTTTTTGCCTACTATATACTGTAGTATGGCAGTATGCGGTTTCGGATTCAGCCACAGTTTCTCTAAATTTTTAGAGCGCGCCCCCTTTAGGGTGCATCCCTTCGAGCCCCATCCCAATGAAAATTCATGCCATAAAACAATCTCAGAATTAAACAAAACATATTAAATGAAACAATATAGTGCTGATGGTTTGTAGCTATATTTTTCTGAGGTCTAATCACACTGAATTTATGATAAGGTAATGTATTTTATAAAATGTCCCCCTGGCACCATCTCACGCCCCCCAGTTTGGGAAGCACTTAAATAATGGATGTTCAACAGCCCATCAGTTTGTTAGAGTATCATTAATTGGCATAGAGAAACATGCAATTTAACAGATTTTGGAATACTGGTGACAACCCTAGACAGGACAAAAAGGTTTTCAGCCACTGACTCGATGCAGTGTGTGTCTGTGCACTTATTTTGGTATATTTGAGCGAGTAATGGTGTAAATGAATAGGTAGGTGACAGTTACACAGTCGCTCAGGCAGACAGACATCTTGACAGTTTTAAGCAGACAGACAAACACACTTCCTGTCATTAAGACGATCCTTGCCTACCTAATAGTCTGTTGTATGAAGCGGTCTGGATCCACTGCGGCGAAGGTAGCGAGGGTGGTATCAGCAGGCACTCCCTCCTCAAAGCGTATGATTTTAGGATTGGATGGGAAGCCGGGAGCCTCGTTAACATCCAGCACTGTGATGGTAACACCGGCGGTGGAGGACAGAGATGAGGGGATCCCGCTGGATAAGTGAGCCTGGTTCGAGACTACCACTGTTAACATGAAGGCTCCATTTCGCTCATAATCCACAGGCTGCGAATGTGAAAAAAACACATCAAAAGATTAAGGAACAGACGTGGATGCTGTTAGCTTTTAATTCCTTTAACATCATTATTTTAATTTATGCAGCACTGAGACAGTAGTGTTAATACAAAATATAAAGTAAATATATATGCACATACATATATTTTGTGTTAAAGGAAACATGAGAGACTATTCAATGAGATAGTGTCATGTACACGAAGCATCTTTTCATACAAACAAAACCATTTCGCTTTTCACAACTCTTCTCCCTAGTGGCAGGCTGAATGGCCCTAAAACTTCAAAAGTGTTAGAAGAGGGACAGTAAGTCACTTAAGTTTGAATTAGGAAGCGAAAAAGTGATCCCTAGAGTAAAGGTTAAGATTTGTGTGACCGGCACGAGTGCATCATCTGTTCTGTGGGTGGAACTTGTTATCGTGATTTGGACTGTGTGTGACCATAAAAGCCGTGTAACACTTTCAGAGAGGCTTAAATCAATTTCTCGAGTATGTCAAGGGTTTATACAGTATCACTCTCTTTCTCCCACACATGGGAATGGGCAAATAAACAAATTGTAGTGGTGGAACATATAACTCCAAACGAATAAACTGTAGGTTTAGCTGGGAATTACACTGGATAGATGAAGGGCTAGAAGATTTCAAACACACTGAACCATTAGCGAGTTGGAAAAGAAGAGTCTGGGAAGAGTTCATTTGAAGGTTACAAACACATGCAATAAAATGAGCCAATTCAAGAACCAAGTTATTAATGCAGTATTAGACTGCATTAGTACTTAAAATACTAAAGTAAAGTATATTGAAGCGTTATATGTAATTGGATACACCCACCTTAACTACCATGACCCTTCCGTCATTGGTGATCTCATCAGTGCGTATGGCGAAATGGCCCATGGGATCTCCTCCAACAATCCTATAGACGGCGTTCCAGTTAGGTGTGTGAGGCTGATCCTTGTCTCTCACCGTCAGATTGGCCACCACCACACCTTCTGCATTCTCTGGGACCTCTCCTAGAAACTAAAAGACACACACACACAAAAGAGGGAAAAAAAGTCAGGCTATTTTTACAAAACAAAGTGGTAAAGTTTCCCATTTGGATTTTTGAAAAATTTTAGATTAAAAGATCTGCATTTACACTGATCTATGAAAACAACTTTAAATGCTGCATTATGCATCCCAGGCCAGTAGATGGCGATGTTACTTTGTAAAAAAAACACATGCACATTATTTATTATTATAATATTATTATTAATTTGACTGCAACGTTATATTGTCCTAAAGTGTAATCTTGTTGTGTACCATTGGCAGAAACACTGCATCCGTAGGGGCTGCCATTTTTGTTTCGCAGGCTATGTGACGTCAGAGCTCGGAACTGGGAGTACATCGATCTAGTACGCTTGTTTTTTTTCCAAACCAGATCAGATAGGAGTTTTACTTAAACACGATCTCAGGGGCAGAAAGAAATATGATTGGTTTTAACAAAAATGACCAATGAAAGTGCTCGTTGGTGTTTTAAGCCCTCAACCGGAGCCTTCAAGGCAGCTTCTGCAGTGAAGCAGTTCAAGCTCACCATTGGTCAGGTGAGTAGTGCAGATATGGTTAGAAAGGAATGATGACTGTGTTTGAATTCAGCTCGAAATGTTTTGAGCTTTTAAGTTACGTGTTTCCGCGATATCAAGTGTCTGTGGCATGACTTTCTTTTCATACCATTTTCACGTATTGGTTACTCTTTTTTTCCTTTTTTCAAATCATTGTCGCTTGGGATTGAGGTTAGATTTGTGGCTTTTGTCTGATTTTTAAACCGTTTTTACACGGATAAAGTTGGGCTTGGGTTAGGATGTAATTTTAAGCATTGGTTTATGTTAATATACATCAGATTTTTAAACTGTCCTCGCTTGGAGTTAGAGTTGGGTTTGGGTTAGGATGTCATTCTATGTAACAGAAAGCTGTTCTAACCCCAATCCCAAGCGACAATGATAAGAAAATAGGAAAAACAATTGAGTAAGCAATAAGTGAAACTGACACAAAAAAGAAAGTCGTGCCACGGACACGTGAAAACGTGGAAACACTTAACTTAAACGCTCGAATCATTTCGAGCTGAATTCAAACACAGTCACATTCCTATCCAAGCATATCTGCGCTACTCACCTGACCAATGGTGAGCTCGCACTGCTTCACTGCAGAAGCTCCCTTGAAGGCTCCATTGAGGGCTTAAAACACCAACTAGCACTTTCATTTTTTCATTTTTGTGAACCAATCACATTTCTTTCTGCCCCTGAGATCATGTTTAAGTAAAACTCCTATCTGAACTGGTTTTGGAAAAAAAATCACGCATCTATTACAAGTTCACGGGTGGGAAGTCATGGGTTTGACTGCCGTTCCAGGGCACTTTCACGGGTAGAAGATTGGAAAAATATGGGTTACAGGTTGCTGATACGCGGCATTAATAACACATGCACATTACATCACTTTTATCACAGATTTGTGTTTATGTCATTTAGGAATAAACAATAACGCTGTTAACTCTTTCCCCGCCATTGACGAGTAATTTCCTTAATTAAGAGAAAATATTTGCATAAAAAAAATGTTTCTGATGAGGTTTTATGTCAATCTGTAATTCCGTGATGATCCACTAGATGGCACACTTACCCAATTTATAAAAAAACTGAAGCAAAAAAAACATTTACTAATTTTAAACTCTGTGTATATTTTGATAATCATTCCGAATCTGATCTTTAAAAAAAATCCAGCACAAAAATGCAATTATTTCAGCTATTTGCTATTTTTTTAAGAAAAATACCCATATTTGAGAGTTTATAAGCAGATAAACAAATATAGATAGGATGAAATTGACGAGTTGAGCGTTTCTCTCAAAGTTATCAATTTTTCAACTCTGGGCACTCAGCGCTGAGCATGGATAAAACCTGCCTGCTGCTGCTGTTTCCATCGGAAACAATCGAAAGCATACACAGGTGTAAACGCTTTGGTGTACAGTACACACTCCCTTACAGTGGCCGTAAAATATGTGACACCACATGGCATTTGCATTGATATTTTAGGAAAGATAGTATATAAAACTTCAGTGCAGCTACCCCCGAGTCACCACCTACTAAGCTTTAATGCAGCTACCCATGGGTCAATGCTGATAGCCTTTAAATCCACAACTTATGTATATAGTCCTAAGCTTTGACCACCATCAAACCAGTCATTATTTTGACCCTTACTCAAATATGTTTTTGCTCTAGGGTTTTAGGAAAAGGCTTCGGAGTAAGGGTTGCAGACAGGGTAAAGGGTAGATCTTTGGTCTCATTTGTTAGAATAATATTACACGCATGCAGTAGGTATTCCCATAGCCCGAGGTGAGAATGCACGGCGGGCTGCGGCACAGACACACAGGCTCATTACGGCTCAGTAATCTGCTTCTCTCTCCTGCTGTTTAACAGGGTTATGAAGTGTGTTTGCCAGATGCTGTTCACTGTAATGGCATCACCATGCTCAACAGACTACACCCAAACACACACTAATGCATATTCAGCACACGTGCAAACACACATACTTCATCACGAAACGAGATTCAAATGCTTAAACTGGGAAAATAAATTGTGTCTTATTTTTATGGTTATGTTATTGAAATCAGAGAATGAAAGAGAAAGACAGACGGAGCGAGAGAGGGGAAGAGCAAAAGACGCAGCGAGCAAAATCTAGTGGATGTAGTGATGAAAACATCAGAAGGCCACCCCGTCTCACCGGCCACACGCTGTCTGGCTTGCACAGCTGCGTTTGCTGATAAGCAGAAAAACACTCTGTCGAGATCAAACAAGTGTGCCGTGTCCTTTTCAGGACGGGGCGCGAGAGACCAATAGAGGACAGGACAGCGGAAGATGTGATTGAGTGATTGATTCATGTGTGCAAAATCACAGTCAGATTCTCTATATCACTTCCGTTTTAATGAAGAGAGATCCTCTAGATCAGTGTTTCTCAAACTTTTTCAGCCCAAGGACCACTTTATCTTCAAAATTTTTTCTGAGGACCACCTAACAGAATCCCACGCTTAACACGCCCCCAAAAAACAACAAAAGAGGAAGGATAAGCTAAATTTAAGTTTAATATGCAACTGTTTCAAGTCAAAAACTAATTTTTTTAACACAAATGCAGTGCTATGTTCAGAAATTATTAAATGATTTTATTTTATTTGAACAAGTAAATGTGAAATGAGTTACAGCTTAAAATGAACAACAAACTGCACATATGAAAAAAAACTGCAATTAAACATAGTATTACAGCCTAGGTCCCACTTAATGTCATTCATCACAAGAGCCCTTAGTTTAAATCTGAGGTGGTGGGTATATGAACCTTGCTGAAAAAAACTGCATACCAGCAAGACCAGCATATGTTGTGTTTTGGTGATGGTATGCTGTGACCACCAGCTAAACCAGCATAGACCAGCATAATTCGCATGCTGGTCCATGCTGGTTTGATGCTGGTTTTTTCAGCAGGGAAGTCTATGGTTGTAACTATGGTAACAATAAAATGCTGAAAAAAATGTTCCCCTTAATGTCCAAAATCACTGAAATTACAGGGATTTTACACATGAAACAAAAACTAGTACATTACAAAACTAATAGATCTGTGGATTTTAGCTGCTTTCAATTGACGATTGATCCTTCTTTTGACTCCTCTTTGGTTTAGCCACCGATCCATTTTTACGTTATTAAAACAGAATGGCAAGAACTGATATCACAGTTTCACAAGTGCATTAAAAATCTACTTAAAATAAGAGACCATTGTATAAACACTTGGTAGTTTAGGTCATCTTTTGGCGGACCACTGGGGGGGTTTGGCGGACCACTAGTGGTCCGCGGACCACACTTTGAGAATTACTGCTCTAGAGGCTTGTTCAATACGATTGTGCGTACATGTGCGTGTTGGGGAATTTGTGTTTTTGTGCATTGAGAGAAGGTGAAAAAGTAGTGCTGGTTTATTATTTGTTGGGTATAGTTATGTAATAAAAAAAAGTTTAACTTCATGTCCTAGAAAACCAAGGGAAACATTTCAACCCTTGTCTACAGAGTAATAAACGAGACCACTTTAAGAGGTATTTTGATGTGATCTGTGAAAAAAATGGATTAATTGGCAAAAAAAAAGAATTTATGTTTTATTATTTATCATTAATATTCAACACATTTTCTCTCAGGTCTGCGAGATGAGCTAAAAGAAATTCAATACTAGACATGATTTATATTTAATAACACTATTTTGCACAATATTCAATTTTTAAAAATCTCACATCAGACATGCTGGTGTGAATATTTGCAATCGTCTTCTTCTTGAAACCTGAAAAGAAATTTATTTTTGGGTTCGTTGGTTCGTTAAATCATTTTTTTTATTTTTTTATTAATACATATTGCAGATGCCCCAAAGCCCTTTTTATAAAAAGCTGAGTTGAAAACAACCCAAAATCATTCATTTCTGATAGAAAATAGATTCTATGTATGATAAAACATTGATGCTTATGATAAATTTAAATAATAATTTATATTTATTTTATTAATGTAACAAGTGGAGGACTTCATAATCAGTTAAAGCAATGCACTTAGGGTTTTGTAACAAACCAACAAAAATGTTTAGACAGTTTGCAGAAGTAAATAAAGTAATCAAAAAGAGGCAAAATCCTCTTTGCACCCAGAGATACCACAGTGACAAACATTAACACACTGCAATGACTGTAAAACATTTTACAAGACTAAGCTATATGTACTTTTAATTTCCAATGATGATGAACTCTTATGTCCACAGTCTTCATCACCTTCATCTAAACTAACATCATCATAATCATCATCATTATCATTATAGTCATCATCATGCTTTAAAACAGGAAGAGATGAGTTGTCCTAGCAGTTATGTTATGTTTTGGTTTACTCTTGCTCTTTAGAAGCAACAACTCTTTCCATATTCATGCGCCTTTGACATGAATAAAACATACGGCTGTCTTCAAATTGGAAACGATATATCTGCTAGGTTTACACCCCCTCAAGCAATTTTGCTTAATTAGCTTGCTTACGTTTCTGTGGGTCTCCTACGGCAAGATGTATGCTGCTTCATGCCCCTGTCAAATGCAAATAATCACAAACATTTCTACTTGGCTTAAACTCACTCTGTGTGGGTGAGAGAGAGGCAGACAGACAGAAAGAGAGAGAGAGAGAGAGAGAGAAAGAGAGAGAGAGAGAGAGAGAGAGAGAGAGAGAGAGAGAATGGATGGATGGATGGATGGATGAAAAACAAAACAAATTAGTTCTAGCACATAACTCATGCATTCTGCTGGAGTGATAGTGTGTGTGTCATTTAGTGTGTCTATAGCCACAAAATGGATTTGGAGTGAGCACAACCCCAATACCACGGCCCAAATCCATAATGTGTCTGGAAGACGTTTATTTCAATGTTCATATTCTCAGCTTGAAACATTAAAGCTTTCCTTTAATGAAGTGTTTATCTGACTTTATGTAAACGCTTATGAACAACTCAATTAACTATCAACACTAAAGCACTGAGTAAAGTTCTTTATTCATTTCAACCGTTGTTTGCGCGTTTGTTCATTTTCTTTCTTTTCATTAGTTCTTTCTTTCCTTTGTTCATTAGTTTGTTGTTTGCTCATTTGTTCTTTCCTTCTTTCTTTCTTTCTTTCTTTTGTTTCTTTGCCGTCTGTTGTTTGCTTGTTTGTTTGTTCATTCGCTCTCTTTTCTTTCTTTTGTTTGTTTGTTTGCCGTCTGTTGTTTGCTTGTTTGTTTATTCTCTCTCTTTTCTTTCTTTCTTTTTTCTTTCTTTCTTTCGTTTGTTTGTTTGCCGTCTATTGTTTGCATGTTTGTACATTCTCTCTCTTTTCTTTCTTTCTTTATTTTTTCTTTCTTTCGTTTGGTTGTTTTCCATCTGTTGTTTTCTTGTTTGTTCATTCTCTCTCTTTTCTTTCTTTCTGTCTTTTCATCTTTCTTTCTTTTGTTTATTCATTCATTTGTTCTTTCTTTCTGTCCTTTCTTTGTTCATCCGTTGTTTGCTTGTTTGTTTATTTTCTTTCTTTTATTAGTTCTTCTTTTTATTTCTTTTGTTTGTTTGTTTGCTGTCTGTTGTTTACTTGTTTGTTTATTCTCTCTCTTTTCTTTCTTTCTCCCTTTCTTTCATTTGTTTATCCTTTGTTTGCTTGTTTGTTCATTCTTTCTCTTTTCTTTCTTTCCATCTTTCTTTATTTTGTTCATTTATTCATTTTTCATCTATTGTTCATTGTCTATTTTTATCTTCTATCTTTCTTTTTTCACTCACTCACTTGTTCTCTCAATTTCTCTTGTTTGTTCTTTCACTTTTTTATATTCCTTTCATTGATCTCTTCTTTCTTTCGTTCTTTCTTTCTGTCCTTTCTTTGTTCATCCGTTGTTTGGTTGTTTGTTCATTTTCTTTGTTTTTATTAGTTCTTCTTTTTATTTCTTTTGTTTGTTTGTTTGCTGTCTGTTGTTTGCTTGTTTGTTCATTCTCTCTCTTTTCTTTCTTTCTTTCTCTCTTTCTTTCATTTGTTCATCCGTTGTTTGCTTGTTTGTTCATTCTTTCTCTTTTTTTCTTTTTGTCTTTCTTACCTTCTTTCTTTATTTTGTTCATTTATTCATTTTTTCATCTATTGTTCATTGTCTATTTTTTATCTTCTATCTTTCTTTTTTCACTCACTCACTTGTTCTCTCAATTTCTCTTGTTTGTTCTTTCACTTTTTTATATTCCTTTCCTACTCTTTCCATTGTTCTCTTCTTTCTTTCTTTCTTTCTTTCTTTCTTTCTTTCTTTCTTTCTTTCTTTCTTTCTTTCTGTCCTTTCTTTGTTCATCCGTTGTTTGCTTGTTTGTTTATTTTCTTTCTTTTATTAGTTCTTCTTTTTATTTCTTTTGTTTGTTTGTTTGCTGTCTGTTGTTTACTTGTTTGTTTATTCTCTCTCTTTTCTTTCTTTCTCCCTTTCTTTCATTTGTTTATCCTTTGTTTGCTTGTTTGTTCATTCTTTCTCTTTTCTTTCTTTCCATCTTTCTTTATTTTGTTCATTTATTCATTTTTTCATCTATTGTTCATTGTCTATTTTTATCTTCTATCTTTCTTTTTTCACTCACTCACTTGTTCTCTCAATTTCTCTTGTTTGTTCTTTCACTTTTTTATATTCCTTTCATTGATCTCTTCTTTCTTTCGTTCTTTCTTTCTGTCCTTTCTTTGTTCATCCGTTGTTTGGTTGTTTGTTCATTTTCTTTGTTTTTATTAGTTCTTCTTTTTATTTCTTTTGTTTGTTTGTTTGCTGTCTGTTGTTTGCTTGTTTGTTCATTCTCTCTCTTTTCTTTCTTTCTTTCTCTCTTTCTTTCATTTGTTCATCCGTTGTTTGCTTGTTTGTTCATTCTTTCTCTTTTTTTCTTTTTGTCTTTCTTACCTTCTTTCTTTATTTTGTTCATTTATTCATTTTTTCATCTATTGTTCATTGTCTATTTTTTATCTTCTATCTTTCTTTTTTCACTCACTCACTTGTTCTCTCAATTTCTCTTGTTTGTTCTTTCACTTTTTTATATTCCTTTCCTACTCTTTCCATTGTTCTCTTCTTTCTTTCTTTCTTTCTTTCTTTCTTTCTTTCTTTCTTTCTTTCTTTCTTTCTTTCTGTCCTTTCTTTGTTCATCCGTTGTTTGCTTGTTTGTTTATTTTCTTTCTTTTATTAGTTCTTCTTTTTATTTCTTTTGTTTGTTTGTTTGCTGTCTGTTGTTTACTTGTTTGTTTATTCTCTCTCTTTTCTTTCTTTCTCCCTTTCTTTCATTTGTTTATCCTTTGTTTGCTTGTTTGTTCATTCTTTCTCTTTTCTTTCTTTCCATCTTTCTTTATTTTGTTCATTTATTCATTTTTTCATCTATTGTTCATTGTCTATTTTTATCTTCTATCTTTCTTTTTTCACTCACTCACTTGTTCTCTCAATTTCTCTTGTTTGTTCTTTCACTTTTTTATATTCCTTTCATTGATCTCTTCTTTCTTTCGTTCTTTCTTTCTGTCCTTTCTTTGTTCATCCGTTGTTTGGTTGTTTGTTCATTTTCTTTGTTTTTATTAGTTCTTCTTTTTATTTCTTTTGTTTGTTTGTTTGCTGTCTGTTGTTTGCTTGTTTGTTCATTCTCTCTCTTTTCTTTCTTTCTTTCTCTCTTTCTTTCATTTGTTCATCCGTTGTTTGCTTGTTTGTTCATTCTTTCTCTTTTTTTCTTTTTGTCTTTCTTACCTTCTTTCTTTATTTTGTTCATTTATTCATTTTTTCATCTATTGTTCATTGTCTATTTTTTATCTTCTATCTTTCTTTTTTCACTCACTCACTTGTTCTCTCAATTTCTCTTGTTTGTTCTTTCACTTTTTTATATTCCTTTCCTACTCTTTCCATTGTTCTCTTCTTTCTTTCTTTCTTTCTTTCTTTCTTTCTTTCTTTCTTTCTTTCTGTCCTTCCTTTGTTCATCCGTTGTTTGCTTGTTTGTTCATTTTCTTTCTTTTTATTAGTTCTTCTGTTTCTTTCTTTGTTTGTTTGTTTGCTGTCTGTTGTTGGCTTGTTTGTTCATTCCTTCTCTTTTCTTTCTTTCTCTCTTACTTTTGTTTGTTTGTCTGTTGTTTGCTCGTTTGTTCATTCTTTCTTTTTTCTTTCTTTCTGTCTTTCTTTCCATCTTTCTTTATTTTGTTTATTTATTCATTTGTTCATCTATTGTTCATTCTCTATTTTTATCTTCTATCATTCTTTCTTTCACTTACTCGCTTGTCTCTCCCTTTCTCTTTTCGTTTGTTCTATCACTTTTTTATGTTCCTTTCCTTCTATTTTTATTGTTCTATTCTTTCTTTTTTCTTTCTTGTGTTCTTTTGTTCATTTATTTATTTATTTACTGTTCATTCTCTCTTTTCATTTGTTCTTTCTCTTTTCTTTCTTTCTATCTTTCTTTCTTTCCTTTGTTTGTTCGTCCATTGCTTGCTTGTTTATTCATCTTCTTTCTTTTCATTCGTTTTTCATTTTCTTCCTTTCTTTCTTTCTTTTGTTTGTTTATTTGCTTGTGTGTTCATTCTCTCTCTTTTCTTTCTTTCAATCTTTCTTTTGTTTATTCATTTATTTGATCATCTATTGTTCCTTCTCTCTTTTCTTTCTTTTGTTCATTCTCTCCCTGTTCATTTATTCTTTTGTTCGCATTCTTCTCTTTTGTTTGTTCTTTTATTTCTTCTATTTCTTTCCTCCTCCGCTCATTGTTTTATTTCAAAAAGAGAACATCACCAACAACACACAAACTGCGTTTGAGTTTGAGTAAATCAGCAAACTCCCAGAAGTAAAGTGTCAGGTCGCGCAAGCTCTTCATAAACCAGTTGTGACTTATTTTCTCTTTGCTCAGTGATATGTGACACAAGAGTGTTTGTTATCTGAAACGAGAGCATGTGCTATGTGTGGATCTTAATTGCTGGTGTCATCTGGGTTAACTTGCTGGGTTAGTATGAAGGTATATTTGGTGCAAAACAACTTCACACCTGTGACAGTGGAATTTGTATTTGTAGAGATTATCCACACATGTGTATCAGTAAATTTGAAGTCACAGATGAAGAGTTGCAAACTTGTAGATTTTTTTTCTTTCCCTCAAATACAACACAACAGTTACACATTCACAAATCCTTCAGTGCAGCTGCACAAATCCTATTTTACAAATCACAGATTAAGAAACTCACAAGCTCACGTTTTTTGCTACAATTGCTGCAGTAAATATGGTGCAAAACCTACTTGAACACCTGCATCAAAGTATGTGAAGTCACACACAAATTTTGTACATTCGCAAATCAGTTTGTGCATCTGTGCGATGAGAGTTGCATGTGTGTAAAAAAAAAATTCACAAATATTTTTTTATTTTTGAAATATTTTCTAGCACAAACACAAGTACATAAATACAACTGCTTGAATCTGCTGCTACCAGTTTCAAACACTCTTTTTTGTGTGCTCTCTGTTTTGCACCAAATATCTCGAGATAAGTGGTGCGAAAGTGATTTGTATACCTGTAGGCTATGTTCAGCACTTCCCACCAGGTGGCGCCCAACACTCACTGAAGCAGAGTTTATTAATTACCAGCAATGTTTCAGCAAGGTAAATCGCCTTTATTAAGGTATTATTTTCACCAAGTGGAGAACAATATAAATGGGAGTGCTAATTATACACAGATGAAGGTAATTACATACAATATTCCAATGATTCATTAGTAAACAAAATATAAGTTCCATCTCAAACCATCAATATAAGTAGATTAAAAAATACAAGCAGCAAATACACACATAGGCCTACATATACCTAATAGGCTTTAATATACCTAAAAGGCCTCCTGTCTAAGTAAAAATTGGTCCAACTCACCTCACCTTCTAGATGAAAATACCCTCTCAATTCCTATATACAATAATGAAGTTATAGGATGATTAAGTTCAACAAAATGCAGTGCTAATGGAAGGTTCATATTTCTGCATATTATTGCACTTGATGTTTCAGGATGCGTGTTTTATACTCTCTATTTGTTTTCCTACATATGATTTTCAACAATGACAGTGTTAAAGTGGTTTCTGTTGGTATACATGGAGAAGAGAGGTCCGATCTAACTAATTTATCTCCTAGATTACATTCACCTATATTCAGTTAGCCTATGTTTACTTTACTGACACAACAATGTGCCCAGGATGGTAAAATAATTATTTCAATGTATTACTAATAAACAACACAAGTCTTGTGCATACTGCCATGGTTTGACATCTATAGTTATTTGATTGTTTTTTTTTCTGATGTGTTAGATGTCATATATGTAGAGCAGAGAAATAAGAAATTTTTTTCTGGGGTGCATGCCCTAGAAAAATACATATGGACCTTGGTATTTATAAAATCCTCTGTACGGCCCTGCTCATGACAATAAGAATCCACTCTCAATAGTGTATGACGAGCTGTAGGTTTTTTAATCGGATCCCTATGTAAAAAATTACAAGCTACCCACAAGTCTAAAAAGCTGATTTGATTTGGGTTAGCATCCAGGGTAAATGTTAAGAAATCAGAACAACTGTTTAGATAATAATAAAAACAATTTAGTTGTTCAGTTACCCGATTCAAAAAGACAGAAATAATCATCCAAATTAGTATATTAGAAGAAAAAGCATGTATCTTAGTTAAATGTAGGCCTATGTGTGTATTTGCTGCTTGTATTTTTTTATCTACTTATATTGATGGTTTGAGATTAATGGAACTTATATTTTGTTTACTAATGAATCATTGGAATATTGTATGTAATTACCTTCATCTGTGTATAATTAGCACTCCCATTTATATTGATTCCACTTGGTGAAAATAATACCTTGATAAAGGCGATTTACTTTGCTGAAACATTGCTGGTAATTAATAAACTCTGCTTCAGTGAGTGTCAGGCGCCACCTGGTGGGCAGTGCTGAGCACAGCCTACAGGTATACAAATTACTTTCGCACCATTTATCTCGAGATATTTGGTGCAAAACAGAGAGCACACGAAAAAGAGTGTTTGAAACTCGTAGCAGATTCAAGCAGTTGTATTTATGTACTTGTGTTTGTGCTAGAAAATATTTCAAAAATAAAAAAATATTTGTGAAAATTTTTTTTACACACATGCAACTCTCATCGCACAGATGCACAAACTGATTTTGCGAATGTACAAAATTTGTGTGTGACTTCACATACTTTGATGCAGGTGTTCAAGTAGGTTTTGCACCATATTTACTGCAGCAATTGTAGCAAAAAACGTGAGCTTGTGAGTTTCTTAATCTGTGATTTGTAAAATGGGATTTGTGCAGCTGCACTGAAGGATTTGTGAATGTGTAACTGTTGTGTTGTATTTGAGGGAAAGAAAAAAAATCTACAAGTTTGCAACTCTTCATCTGTGACTTCAAATTTACTGATACACATGTGTGGATAATCTCTACAAATACAAATTCCACTTTCACAGGTGTGCAGTTGTTTTGCACCAAATATACCTTCATAGGTTAGGACCTGTCATACATACTGAGCTAAGATGAGACAACCGAATTGCGAGTTGTTCTTCTGTTGCTCTGTATAATTAAGGACGCCGCGATGGACAATAATGCACATGCTTACGCTCTTGTGGGTGGAGCTGCATTAACAAACTTTTTAAACTTCAAAAGTTTTTCAAAGTAATTAAGTGGGTGGATGAGCAATGAGTTCATTTTATATTAGTCTCACTCTCAATATGGCTCTCTTTTGCCCCTCTGCTCATTCAGACAAAATAAGTTTAGCGCATGGTTGAGAAAATCTGAGTGTGTATTGTTTAAGGGAGGTGTCAAGTAAAGATGGATGGATGTGTGTGCCCCGCCCCAACACAGTTTCAGACGGACCAAACGCCATAAATGGCCGAATTGCATGATGATATCATAACTAAATCGCAAAACTAAACGATTTAAAATAAGCCATAGGTACAGCAGTGATCCAATAGAGGGAGTCTGCGTTTGATTCCTTTTGTTTGCACTGTAAAATACCCACATAAAATTATATTAATGACCTAAGTTGTAAATTTTTAAGACCTAAATTTGTAAGACAAAATTATTTACATAGTACTTTTACATGCATTTTACAGATATACAGGTAAGAGATAAAGGGGTGGGACTTATCTCAGTCCCAGAATAAAATGCATGTTTGAGCTGCCTTAATTGCTTGCACTGATGTATCTTAATATATATCAATGCATTTGTTTTATCTCAAAATGCATATCAGTAAACTCTTTTTCAAGGTATGTTTGTAAAAAAACACTTTAATGTCTGTCCTGGATTAATCTAAACCCTTTAATAGCATGCCATGCTATCGATTTAAGTAAGCATGCTTTGAACCCTCCTGCAAGTGAAATATTTTATAAACCAAAAGAGCTGCCGTTACCCTCCAACCAATAAGTTATTTTCAACTCTACACCCTTTGAACCTTTGCAGCATCCCACTGTGTCTGGCAAAGCTTTCACAGTGAATAGGGCTTAGGTCACACAATAAAAAATTTTGTCTAGACCGCATTCAGCTCATCACACCTCAAACAACCCACCAACAACAGCAGCCAGACGCTCCACACAGGAGAGACCTGTCCACAAACATTTTGTCCTCTGACTCAACATATGAAAATAATCTGACATTAATTAAAACGAAGAGCAAGACCGTCTGATGCCAGCTGAAAGCTGTCATACAAATTCACTAAGCAGCATTTGGCCTTCAAATAAATATTACAGGTTGAAAAAATGTGCAAAATAACTCCGAGTGTTTCAGCATCAGACAGCATGGAGGAGGCCCGGGGTTATTACTTAATGAGAGAAAGAACGCAAGGGCACAAGAGATGAGCACTGTGAGGGAGAGATAAAAAAGCATGGCAGATAGCAGGAATTAAATGGAATAAGAGATACAGACAGACATGGAAAACCATAGAGAATGATTAAGCAAAGAAGATATATAGTTAACTAGAGAAATAAAGAAGGAGATATGAGGGCAAACAGCAACAAACGCTGGTTAAAGTGGGAAGAGACAAAGGCGTAAGGATACAGAGATAAAGTTAAAAAGAGATAGAGGATGCTCGCAAAAACAAATGTGAATATCAGTAGTCTAAAGCCAGATGCCTGAAGAGCAACGTTATAGTCACTTGGGACATATCTGCCACAATGATGTGAGAGAGAGAGAGAGAAAGAGAGAGAGAGACAGCGAGAGAGGAAGAGAGACATCCACCCTTCATTTCACTCCATTTCATCCCTTGTTCCTTTTTCACAAACTATAATAATTCATTGCTTTCAGTAAATCTCCCTTTGTTTCACACGTTTAAGGTTTCTCCACCTGCCAAACAACAGTGTGAATGAAGTATCAAGCCCAGGAGATGCAGTGCATTTGGTCCAATGTCTGTGTACACGTATAAGTCAAATGAACTACACTTTGGACGTAAAAAACAGACTATTGATGAATATCAGCTGATGTCACTCACATCTCAAACTTTTCTTCCGCCATTTTGAGGACCTGAAGTGGTCGTAAAGAACTAGAAGCTATGCCTTCAAAATGTTGTGAGCATCAAAATCGCTATTTTAACAACACTAAGAAGGCTCGACCCAACATGATACTTTGCTCGAAGTATCACCTGTGTCTCTACACGTGAACTCAAGCATTGAGAACATTGTTTGTGAACACAGAGTTTACTAAAAAAAAGGTTTTGAACAACTGACTTTGGTTGTTTTGGCGACCGCTCTCCGCCATCTTGCCAGTCAAGACGTATCGATCTCTGAATGCGACGTAAGGAGGGAGGATAGTAAAGATTGATAGCTCCTAAAGCATAGTTCCATATAAATGCACGGATAATTCATTATGAAAAACAATATTGACCTTCTAGTTGAAAAAGGAGCCTCATATCAGATTCATTCATTCGCATTCGGAAATCAATTCTTTATGTCTGGCAAAGATTGTGAGCGGACACCAAAACAGCCAAAGTCAGTTGTTCAAAACCTTTCTTTTTAGTAAACTCTGTGTACACAAACAATGTTCTCAATGCTCGCGTTCATGTGTAGAGATCCAGGTGATACTTCGAGCAAAGTTTCATGTTGTGTCGCGCCTTCTTAGTATTGTAAAAATAGTGGAGGTTCGGTAGCTGCGGACAGCGGCTGAAAGAACGCATCAGGGATCGATCACACCCTAACCAAGATATATTTTTTAAAGTAGAGTTTCTTTTCATGATTGCCTTTGTAGCCATTTTCCGTATCCGTAAAAATCATAGACAGTAAAAGATAAGAAATCCGTAAATCGTAGCAAGTTAGCCAATGCTTGTCAGTAGCCTACTGGTACTCGGTAGGTCCTCAAGATGGAGGCAGAAAATGGCGGATGATGTAAAAGGTCACATGACTGAAATTCATCAATACTCCGGGCTTCAGAAATCGATGTAATTAGGAGTGTATGAGTCCAAATAGGCAGACTATGTACTTTTCCTCGGTTGCTGTAATAAAAAAGCAAATGCCAACCATTGATAGAAGCTTTGTTATGTTATCCAACAGAAATACCTAATCGTGATTAATTATGTTTTTTTGTTTTTATTAAGGAAAGAAAATGAGGAAAAGTGTATGTACACTGATATTAAACGCAGGAATGTTTACTCTTTACTCATTTCATTTAAACTACTACAATACTGCACTGTTTCCAAGCATAAAAACCAATATCACCATTATAAAATAAACACAAATCTTATTTTCCTCAGTTCGCCTCAAAACACACAGGAAATGCAATAACAGGGCTCACTGCAAACCTGCAATAACTAAATATAACAACTTTTCATGCATTTTATGGACTTCATTTACATGTGTAATAAAACTGTTTTGCTGCGGCTTTGCTGTAGAGGTTCTCAGATGATCATCTCATTAACGTTTGTTAAAATGACTTGATTTCGTACTTGCTAGGTTAAAAGGGCAACATTTCTAACCTGGTGTTGATTTGAAAGAATTGGACGTAGGTGTACACAAGACAGCAAAGGTTTTTTATGACACTTACAGTTTTAGCATCCAGCTCCGGAGGGTTGTCGTTGATGTCTGTGATGGAAATGAGAGCGGTGGCTGTGTTGGACAGACCGAAGTTCAGGCTGCCCTCCATATCTGTGGCCTGGACAATGACGGTGTACTGTGACACTTTCTGAAAAGACATATAGATTTGAGTTAGCAAGAAAAGCATACATTCGCATCGCCACACTTAATTGGGACATACAGCATCATTAACCCACAACCTCCCCCCTACCGGACTGTTTGGAATAAGATTAAACACAAAGAAAAAGATATTTTGAAGTACTTAGTGTTTTCCACCCAAAATATGGTTTGGTTGGAAAAAAACACAGGCACGTTTATTTTCTTTTTGTAATGGTGTCGTTGAACTGTCTAGAGGTTTGGCAAGGGTCACAATCCATATAAAGCTGTCGAACAAAGACTTTGAGACTGTGTATGTTTGGAAAAATGGATTTTAGTGTCTGGGCATCCATTTGTCTGTCTGTATAGGCTTTACTGTTAATTAGGACATGAGGCTACTGTGAGCTTTGTTCTACTTTGATACTTTGTCTCTCGCTATTTATGGAAGTACACACAAAACCGCAAGCACACACACATATGATCAGTCCTCAAAAAACAGAGATGTGAACCAGCTTGTTTATTATCACGGATGAGACGCTGGGGGTCACGAGGGCAACAGATGGATAGAAGCGCGCACACAGGCACAGAAACAATGTTTGTTTTCGCATGGCCAACATTCCTTTGGGCACAGATCTGAAACTGTGCCCTGTCCATGCCCGGGTGAATCCGACTCCAGTTAGTCCACGCTGGGAGGAGAGAGTGAGCCAAGCTTGAACCAAAGCTTCTGTCTCTTCCAGCTTTAGTCGTATTAATCCGGTTGGCTGAAAGCCGTCTGTTGTTGCAGACAGGAAATAAAGGAGTGAAGGACAAGTGAGTTTTC